>NC_064439.1:8071432-8686932 GCF_023343835.1 Lagopus muta | reverse complement strand
GCTGGCAGTGCTCTTTTTAATGTACCCCAGTACACCATTGCTCCTCTTGGATATGAAGGAACATTGCTGGCTCATGACCAACTTGCTGTTTCCCTCAACACCCAGATCCTTCTCTGCAGAGCTCCTCTTCAGCATGTCAGTCCCTAACCTGTATTGATGCACGTGGCTATTCCTCCCAATTCCTATTTGTTGAACCTCATCAGGTTCCTCTCCGCCCAGCTCTCTGGCCTCTCCAGGTCTTGCTGAATGGCAGCCTGCTGGTGTATCAGCTTTGTATCATCAAAGCTGACAATGGATGCTATGCCTTCATCCAGGTCATAAATGAAGATGTTGAACAAGACCAGATCCAGTGCTGATCTTGGGGAACACTGCTTGCTACAGGCCTCCAACTAGACACTGCACTGCTGATCACAACCCTCTGAGATCTCCAAGCCAGTTGGCTCTCAATTCACCTCAGTGTTTGCTCATCTATCCCACACTTCCTAAGCTCACCTATGAGGATGTTATGGGATACAGTACCAAAAGCCTCACTGAAGTCAAGGTACACTGCATTCACTGCTCTCCCCTCAGGTACCCAGCCTGTCATGTGTACCCTTGTACCATGTACCCCGTCATGACATCCTAAAGGACTACCAAATTTGTCAAGCATGATTTCCCTGTGGTGAATCCCTGCTGACCACTTCTGACAATCTTCTTGCTTGGAGATGACATCCAGAATAAGCTATTCTATCAGCTTTCCATGCATGGAGGTGAGGCTGACTGGCCTGCAGTTTTCCAGCTCCTCCTTCTTGTCCTTTTTGAAGAGTGCAGTGACAGTGGTATTCTTCCAGTCCTTAGGCATCTCTCTGTTCTCCATGACCTTTCAAAGATGATAGAGAGCAGTTCTGTCAGCTCTCTCAGCACTCGTGGGTGGATCCCATCAAAATACATGGATCTGGGTGTGTTGAATTTACCTAGTTGATCTCTGACCAGATCCTCTTGACAAAGGGAAACTGTTCCTTTCCCCGGCTTTTTACCTCTGGGGCCTGGGATTCCTGAGGGGCAATCTTAGCAATGAAGCAAAGAAAGCATTCAGTAACTTCACGTTATCAGTGTCCTTTGGTAACAATAGTGCAGATATTTTACTCTAATGTTCATTTTGAAAGCCTATGAAAAACCATATTACTTTGATGCGTTTTTTACATTTTACTTTTGGGGATAATATATACATACATATACAAAATCCAGCATGTACCTATGTGGATCTGTACTGAACTAGTTTATATCCAATTTTTGTGATAGCATTCTCATTTTTAATTTGAAGTTCTTTTTCTTGACTGTATCAATTTTACGCCATATATTAGATGGGGAGCTAATGCTACTGTGTTGACCAGTGAAAAGATGCAGTCTGGGAATATCTGGAACAACAACAAAAATCACACTTGTTTCATAAAGAAAAAGAAAACAAATAGAAAATAGAGAGACGGTATGAATAAAAATGAAACCGGTCAGCAGTATTTGAAGTTGAATCCAGATTCAAGACTGATTGATCTTGCTTTCTTAAGTTACAATGTAATGACTGCTGTGATTTAGCTTACAAAATACATACTTTGCAATGGCCAAGAAATATTCTTAGTGTGCACAATAATTATATACATATATATATTGTTTTATACCACTTTTTCTAACTTTTCAATCTTTTTTTCTCCTCCATAAATAGATCTTGAATATGTAAGGTCCTGGGTATCATCTGTGGCATGTGTCTGCCCCAAGTTCCATATAAAATCAGTGATCATTCTCAACAACATAATAAGTTGGGCATTAGGCTTCAGTCTGGCCAATTCTTTGGTAGCATCTGGAATATAATAATGTGAGTAGTCATATCAATGGACAGAATAATGCCCCATTTTCTGTTTATTCAAAACTGCATTTGGCTGAATGATGACGAAAAGAAGCATCACTTATTCCAATGTTGCTTGGTAAATGGTACCAATTCATATTAACAGTTAAAAAGGGTGATCTAAAATTCATTGACAAATTCTATGAGAATGTTCCCAGTGAAGCAGTTCCAGCTCTAGTGATTTCAATTTTAGCCAATTCAACTTATTAGCTTGAATATCCCAGCATCTTTTCATGAGTATCTCAGTTAACCCAGTGTACATAAAACCTTCATTTAAGATTAAGAATACCAGACACTGTATTATCTTGAGGTAGAAAAACTGTTCTGAAAAACAAGGTAGAAAGCAAGGCTGAAAAAGAACAAAACAAACAATCTATTAAATCCTCTCAACTCTTACACACAGGGGTTAAGCACTACTACGAGTCAGTTTAATAGAAGTCTGCATTTCATTACTCTTTTTGGGTGTGCATGTACTTCTACATTGGCAACTTGAGAAAAATTTCTTGATTTTACTTAGAACAAACTAAGGTTCACTGAGGAGGTCAAAAGAATCACTGAGGACAGTTCCAACACTGTCATTTTTTTCTCTGTGTCTGAGGTATGGATGAAAGCCTCCAGCAGTCTTTTACCTACTCATAAAGGTACCTCAGGCTTCATTTTGTATTTTGTGTTTTTCTTTTGGTATGCTTCAAATATTACATTCGTACTGATGAGCCTACATCAGTGTGTTTGTCGCTAAACATTCTCATCAGTTTGTTACAGTAGCCTATACAAGACTGCGTGTCCTTTCATATAAATAGCTTTTGCAGTGGTGGCTACTGTGACCTTCCTTTGTGGAGCAGACACCTTGGAACTGAGCAATAACTTCTGCCCAACAAAGGAATTAAGCTATTTTTTTTCCTGCCTTTTCAGCAAATATAAATATGTTTCAAGTTTCTGATGATGCAGCTGCTAGAAATGGAAGAAAGAACTTTCCAGCCCATGATATGAAACAAATTACGTCCTGTATCTACTTGTTGGGTGAATTTCAAATTGAATATACAGCTGGAACTTCAACCACACTCCTTCTTCATCTTCATATCAGTATGTGTACTTCTTACCTGCTTACTGCAGGCCTAATCTGTGATTGTTCTCTCTAGTCTGGAGCAAGCCCTTCTCACATGCCAAAGTCTCATGCAAAAGTCATCTTGGCAGCTACAGATGCTTTCAGCACAGAGTATCCCTAGAAAAAGAGATGACTGAAGATAAGGGGGAGTAGTTGAAGAAAACACAAAAAAGTAATTACGTTATCTGTCAGATACAATCTATTGCTGTGGACTGAATAGCTTGAAGCAGGACAGCTTTTCCCAAGAACTGTGTCAAAAATGCTGCTCTCACTGCTCCTCCAGATGTATATTTAGTGGTCCTTTTGCACTGCTAAGGTCTCAGTAAGTACTGAGACACTCTCCCTGCACAGGCAGTGGACTTCAGAAGGACAGGTGGGATTTTTCTCACCTCTTACACTCACTTTGCGATTCTGCCTGCAAAATTCGTGTGTCTTTGAAAGTGCGGAAATAACCAGGATGAAACTGCAGCTGTGCTGAAGCAGAAGGGAGTTCTCTGTAAACTCAGAACTTCAAACAATGCATCAAACAGTCGAAGATGACTTTTCATAGAATCATAGACTGGCTTGAAAAGGACCACAATGCTCATCGAGTTTCAACCCCCTGCTGTGTGCAGGTCGCCAACCAGCAGACCAGGCTGCCCAGAGCCACATCCAGCCTGGCCTTGAATACCAGCAGGGATGGGGCATCCACAGCCTCCTTGGGCAACCTGTGCCTCACCACCTCTGTGTGAAAAACTTCCTCCTAACATCTAAACCAAACCTCTCTTGTGTCAGTTTAAAACCATTCCCCCTTTTCTAACGATAAAGTTTAATAAAACACTTCGATGTGTTCTTTTAAGCAAGAAAACGGGCCAGAGGCTAGGAGAGAAGCGTACACAGAACGAGTTTCCACAGATACCACGCACGAGAGCAAACAAGAGGTAAAGCCGCCCCGTCCCCGCCCAGCTCCCGCCTTCCTGCTAGGCAGACTCCCAAGCACAGCGCCCTCCTCCTGTCAATCAACGCGGAGCCCCGCCCCCCTTCCGCCCACTGGCTCCTCCCCTCCCTCGGGCGGTTCGGAGGTGCGGCCGCGGTGTGCGCGCTGTCGCTGCGTGGTGACGCAGCAGGAGGAGCTGAGGCGGCATTGCCCGCCCTTCCTCCTCCTCCTCCTCCTCCTCCTCCGCCTCCCATCGCACGCTGACAGAGCTAGCTGATCGTCGCTGGAGTCTCTCGATCGCCGGCCGGGCTCAGGGGGAGCAGCGGGCGCTGCCACCGGCCATGGTGGCCCGCCCGCCGCCGGGAGGACAGCAGCAGGCGCGGCGGCGGCGGCCGCCATTGCGAGCGGGGGCCGCGGGAGTATGAAGGATGGAGGCGGACGAGGTGTCGATCCGCGAGCAGAACTTCCACAGCCAAGTGCGGGAGTACACGGTACGCGCCGTCACCCTCGGCCCTTCCCCCTCCCGACCCTTCCCGGGAGCCGCTTTCCTCGCAGCCGTGCTGCCCTCTGGCTCGGCCTCCTCCGTTCCCGGCCCTGCGCCGGGCTCCCCGCGGCATCGCGTTCTCTGTGTGCCTCCGGCAAGGCGGGGCAGCGCGATGTGTGAGCGTGGATGCGGCTGTGTGCGTACAGCTGTGTGTAGAGGTGTGCTTCTGAGCAGCCCGTGCGTGCTGTGCTGCGCAGCTCAGCCTTTAAGTGCAGCCTTGTGTCCGTGAGGGTACGTGTGGGTTCCGATGGCGCTGCTTGTGCTGCTCGCACCCTCCTCCGGTTGCAGGAACGCGCATCCTTCGCAAGCGCTGTATAACCTTCACAGTTGCTCACATCTCTCAGGTCCGTCTCTGGGTGAAGGAATACAGCCCATAGAGCAGCACCTGTGCTGTCCCATCTTCCTCAGCCCTGCACCTTACATGCAGATGGAGAGAGCTGTTGTGGTTTCCTCCCAGATTGCCTCATCGTTATGTGCAGGGCTATTCAAAGCCCTTAGGGGTGTTCTGGTGGGGCTTATCTCTTGCTGCACATAGGAGGCAGTGTTTTGGTTTGCCACATACCATCCTAACTGCTGGGTTAACTGCATTCTTTTTGCAGATACTGTTGTGTGAGTATTAGGAGATTTCTTGAATAAAAATATAATCTCATAATTTAGTTTTGAGTGTTTTTCAGCTGTATGAGGAAGCAGTCTTAAATGTCACTGTCAATTTTGCCATAGGCCTACGTAACTCAGTTATTTAATAAGAGACTTGACTGGATCCCTAGTATGATAATCTCTATCTTTAAAATCCATGTGTTAACACTAACTTTCTTGTGCTGTGGTATTACACTTTCAGAATACCTTTTTCTTGAGAGTGCAACTCAAGTTGGTATGAGGAGAGCTGTTGTTTTGGAGTGTTTTCTGGCTCTTCCTGTTTGTGTGAATGATGTTAGGTATGTCAGGAGAGCCGTGACCTGTGAAGGAGCACTGAGAGACTAATACTTCTTTGTAAGGAAGTATTTATGTCCTCTGTAATGAAAGCAGAAGTGTATACACAAATCTTGCTTCTCTTTTGGATGCTAGAATAGTTTCCCAGTGTACGTTTTACCATTTGTGTTTTTTTTTGTGTGCTGAATCTCATGCTTTTGTCCCCAAAGTCTTGTTCTGACACCTTGTGTGCTATGTACAGTTTATGTACGTAGGGAACCAATTCTTTTCATTAATTTATTGAAGTGTATTGAATTCTTAGAGAACTAACTAATGCATACTGCAGCTACTTCTGTGAAGCTTTGCAGCTCTTCTAAGAGCAACTAGTCATTCTTCCTATTGGTGTAGTCATGTAAGTATTCACAAGGGAAAGCAAGAATGCACAATTCAGAAGTGCAGTGCTGCTGCTTGTGAAGAAAAAATACTCTGCAAAAACTTCTTCTCCAGCTACAGTTTGATCTTTGGTTTGGTGAATACCTTCTACATTATTGCTTAATCAGTGAGGACAGTAAGTTTTCACTTTTAAAACACACACAGTGTTGTGTTCTTGCCCTTAATTTCTCTATGAAGGCTGCAGTTGTGTGCACCTTGTAGCACTTGCACAGCTGCAGATGTGTATTGCAAGAGTGCATGTTGTCTGGCCTCCTGTTGCTTGTTAGCTTACAGATAATGAAATACACAAAGTATGTTGTTTACATGCACCATTATGCTTACAGCCCCTGCAATTAGTTCTGCTTTGGCTGGTCTTGAAGCTGCATGGTGAAAATCATGTTGTCAAACATGTAGATGAACATTTGTGTTGTGGATAATGGTGTGGGCCTTCACTGAAGGAGGGAATGTGTTCTGCTGTCTGATGTGCATGAGGCTTTTGTTCCAGCTGCAGGTGGAGTGGGATCACTGGGGTGGTAAATGAAAGGATTGAAGTTTTTGCAGTATTGAAGTGGAGGAAACCTGTATGTTGACAGAAACAGCTTGAGCTTATGGAATGTGTTGATATTTTCCTGACTTTGCAGACCTTGTTCTGTGGCATGACCTTTACTGGAAGCCAAAATGATGCATTCAGGAGAGGAAGGAAATCAGGGCAAGTTTGACGTAGTTGAAAAGAAAACTCCTTTCTCTTCTGTTTTGTGAATTGTATTCATCCTCTTTGAATGGTTTTGGAGTTTCTAGATCGTGCTTCCCGAAGGACTCCTAAAGGCATGCAAACCTTTACTTCAGTGAAATGCTTCATTTCTCTTTCATCTGTGTTCAGAGCAAGCAAGCTTCTGAGTTCCCATGAAGTTTTGCTATGTAATGTAAAACAAAGGCTTGTTGCCCTTCAGCTGGCAGTGTTTGACTTTTTTCTGTAGGTGCCACCTTCTGATAATTTCTCCATTGAAGGAGAAATGTATTTGATGTATGTTTATGGATCAAGCAAGTATAATTAAAGACTTTTCAAAAAATAAAATAAATCTTTAATCTGCTTTTGAGGTGACCTTCCCTGTGGTTTAACATGTGATTAAATTTAGGTGCCTCCACCTCTGAGCCACTTGTTTGGTGTGTCGGGATGGTTTCTGGTTTTTCAGGAGTACCTGTCTGCACGAGAATAGCCTGCCTTGTTCTGTTGCTTCATGAGGATGATCCCTTCCTTACAAGAGGTCAGGTCTCTCACGTTTCAAGAATCGTGCTGAATCTGGGTTAATCTGCTGCTTGTAGGGCCTGTTGTTTGGAATGCTTAATGGAGCAAACAACTGTCAGTCTTGTAGTTAGAATTCTATAAGGTAAATGTGGAGATTGATGACCCAGCATTAGAAACATGAGACATGACAGAACAATGGGTTTGCTCTAAGTCGGGTAAAGCCCTGCCCTCACGGAGCTGAACTCTGCTCTGTTCTGGTTGCATCGTTCTGCAAATCAGCAGAGCATGGCAGCATGCCTTCTCTATTTGATCAGCATGCATGTGCAAGTATTGTAATACGTAAATGCCAGGTAATGTGTGCTAGTCTACTGCTGTCTTTGTTGTACGCTTAGTGTACCTTTCTTGATCCTTTGACTCATTTCTTGTTTGCTGAGTTCTTGCACATCCATGGAAGCTATGTAAGCTTTTGGGGCGTTGATTTTTCCTTGTGTCCTATTTTTACATCTGTTTATACAACGTAATTAAAATGTCCTGATTGCTGCTGTAACTTTTCACAGCCAAACTTGAAGTAGTTAAGTGGGGGGGTTCAGTTTCTTTGTTCCTCTGGCTTTGAAAAATATTTGTTCCCATTTTGAGTTTTCTATTCTGCAATATTAGTTGGCTTTTTTTTTTAAAGTTTGCTAATTCTTGATAGCATTCTTCTGCTTAGAAAATTTTCAGTTTATAAAACCACACACATGCACTTGGTTATGAGGCTTCCTTGGCAAAATCAGTGGTGTGCCTGTGCTTATGTATAGAGTGAGGGGAAAATGTAGAGGAAAATAACTAGGTGACTGTGGAGTCATTAGTTAAAAAGCAAAATAGATTTGGAAATGATTAATTATACTAAATATGACATTAGGGGGGGAAGTCAGTCCTGGTAGAAGAAGTTTGAACACAAAAATGCTATTTTAATTCCTTCATGCAGGTATAAGCAAATACTGAAACAGCTTTGTTCTCTTGCTTTCTATTGACACTTTCTGTCCTCTTGTTGTGTTTCAGGGTAAAGAGGTGTTCAGGATTCTTCACTAGGATCTGGTGTGTGGCTGCTGCTGGTGTTTGTCCCGTATGTGGCTGTCGGAAGAGCGATTCCCCGGAGTGCTGTGTGCCTGCTGGCAGCCTGCTCTTGTTTGTGACCAGTTCTGCTTCCTTCAGCTTCTGCTCTGGACAATAGCTGTGGTCCTTGCAGAGCGGTGTTTATGCCAGAAGTGATGATATTCTGGTTGTGGGCCAAGAGGAATATGCTGACTAGCAGCACTGGTAATTTTTAAAAACAGCTTATTAAAAACAACTGATGTTTTTGTTTTTTGTAAAATGTCTTCTGGTTTGTTATACAGCCATATAGGGGACAAATGCCAGCAGTAACTGCATTACACTAATTCATGTAGAAGAAGAACCTCAAAGTTTATGCAAGTTTATTTTATTCACTAATGTTTCTTCTTTTATCCTTGCAGTGAATATTTGTGGAGTACATTATAAGTTGAACTGCTGCTTGCATCTCAAAGATGATTTTGCTTAGGTTTCTTAGTATTGCCCTTTTTCCAAAACATTCTTGGGGGGGGGAGGTGGGGGGTGGGAAGAGAGAAAGGAGTACTTGTGGCAGTGGCATGAGAAACAAGATAGAAGATTGCGCATAATAACATAATTATATATATATATATATATATACATATAAAATGCTCACAGCATTGTATTATCTTAAAAGTACACTTTTACTGGTAAACATGTGTGCTGTTTTGTACTTGTGAAGCAGTGAATCATCCTCTGGCTGCTGATACTGAAGATCAGTGGTGGTGGATCCATTTGGAATCAATAGGTATCTCTGAACTTGGCTTGGATGAGCAGATAGAGATGTGCTTATTCTCAAAACAAGCAACTTCTGGACAGTTCTGCTTTTTCTGTTTATACAAAAGGAGCAAGGAAGACGGAAGTGTTAGACGTTATTGCAGTTCAAAAGAATTCCTTTAGAAAGCTGATATGTTTGTTTGTTGTAGTTGACCAAAAGGGAGGCCAGTTTTGTGGCAGGAGTCTCTTTAAGACTTTAGATGGACTTAAATTCAATATTAAAAAAAATATATATATATCTGTATGGGAAACATAGACTTGATAATGTCAAGGTGCAGGTAGGATTTGAGACGAAGTTAAGAAACAGTGGAAGAACTGACAGCAAATGAGCTCTGTTGCTGATTATGACCACAGGTAAGTGTACCCAAAGTTGGGTTTTGTTTGGATAGCTGGTTGTGTTACACATGGACTGAATGAGATGGCAGGATGCATCTGAAAGAAAGGTGTGAATGTTTCAGGCTTTGCTGTGATGTAGGGAGGATGCTGGAACTTGTAAGTCCCAGACCCTCTGAGAGAAGTGTCTCCAGGGTGAGCCAGGTGGTGGTGAAAGGGAGAGGTTGGCTCTGGGTTAAAGAAAACTATTTGAACTGTACTTTTAATGCAGTGTAAGTTTGCTAATTCTATTTAAAGGTTTCAAGTTATCTATTAATTCATGTATTTTTAATGTGTTTTCACCTTTCCTGTATTGTCTTGTTTTCATATTTGATTTGGTATATATCTTTGTTTTTGGAGGTTAGTGATGAGCTTGTTGAGAAAACCTTAACTTCTGCAATGTCCCTGCAAGGCTGTAAATGTATACTTCTGTAAATGGCTAGAGGCACTGATTTCTTGGTAGTTAGTAGTGTGCAAGCATTTGCATGATGTGTAAGGTGGGAACGGGAGAGACTTTAAACATCATGATTATAGTTTGCTTTTGTGCATATAGCAATTAGCAGCTTTGGATGATGCATCACTATAAAAGCAAAGCATGTGACTAGGTAGAGATGATTTGGTACTGCTGCAGCTGACTTGTTGGTTGTTCACATGACAAGAGGTGGCTCCTATGTTCAGCTTTGATCCATCTCCACCTGTGCTTCCCGACTCTTAATTCCTGCCATTCTTCCCAGGTGTAAACAAAAACACTTGCCAAGTGGAACAGTAGGAGGAAGGTTTTCAGTGGCTGTGTGGCATTTTAATGCACATTCAGACACGATAGCAGCAGCAGGATGGATGTGTAGTGCTGTGTTGTTTTATATTACGAAAATTGAAACTCAGTAGTGTAACAGAATCACAGAAACACCAAGGCTGGAAAAGACCTACAAGATCATCCAGTCCAACCATCCACTTATCACCCACAGATCTCACTAAACCATATCCCCCAACACAACGTCCAAATATTCCTTGAACACCTCCAGGGTCGGTGACTCCACCCCTCCCTGGGCAGCCCATTCCACTGCCTGACCACTCTTTCAGAAAAGTTATATTTCCTAACATCCAGCCTAAATCTCTCCTGGCACAGCTTGAAGCCATTCCCTCTGGTCCTATCACTGTTTACACGAGAGAAGAGACCGACCCCCAGCTCACTACAACCTCCCTTCAGGTAGTTACAGAGAGATTCAGAGAGTTACAGAGAGCAGTGAGGTCTCCCCGGAGCCTCCTCTTCTCCAGACTGAACAATCCCAGCTCCTTCAGCAGCTCCTCATAAGGCCTGTGCTCCAGACCCCTCACCAGCTTTGCCCTTCTTTGAACTCGCTCCAGGGCCTCAGTGTCTTTCTTGTAGTGAGGGGCCCAAAACTGAACACAGTACTCGAGGTGCGGCCTCACCAGATCTGAGTACACAGGGACAATCACTTCCCTGTTCCTGCTGGCAACACTATTCCTGATGTTTTCAGCCAAGCATCAATCAATATCCCCAGGTCCATTTCCTCTACACAGTCTTCCTGCCACTCTGCCCCAAGCCTGCAGCATTGCCTGGGGTTGTTGTGGCCAAAGTGCAGGACCCGGCATTTGGTCTTGTTGATCCTCATCCCATTGGCTTCAGCCCAGCTCTCCAGCCTGTCCGGATCTCTCTGTAGGGCCTCACTACCCCAGGCAGATCGACAGTTCCAGCCAACTTGGTGTCATCTGCAAACTTACTGAGGTTGCACTCAGTGCCGTAATCCAGGTCATCGATAAAGATATTGAATAGTATTGAATTAATGCTACTACTTTAGGTAACAGTTGGTCAAGCAAAACCACCATCAGTTTAGTTTTCAACTCTTAAGCATGTTCTTAAATGTGTTTTGCAGGGTGGTGTTGCATGGTGTATTCTGCCTTCTCTTTCTTTCTGTGCTGTTTTTTCTATTTAGGGAAAAGGATATGTTGTCATGTAACAGCAGGAAGTGGAGGTACTCTCTGTTATGTCCATAGCCTTTTTCTTGTGTGTGCTTCACCTAGAAGTGCTGATGGATGAGTAATAACAGTGGCTTTTCCATCTGACATAGTTGCTGCTTTGAAGTTATTTTCTTCCTTTTTGTTCCATATTTCCTTTTTCATTTCACTTGAGCACAGTACAACACTGTCTTCTCTGTTTTGTTTCTCCAGGTTTACTTTGCCTACTTTAAGTACTGGTATGCAGTTAAGTGAGAAGAAGTGATCATTTGTCCATTTGGATGCTTTTCTAGTGAGAAAGTTACATATGTGTTAAATCAAGAAAATGTACTAAAGACTGTGAGCTCTTTAAATTAGAGTTTTGTGGTGGTTCCTTACTGTTAAAGCACTGTGTTCTGTAAGATACCCAGTTTTTTCATAGCAGAAGAGCATCACTGGCTAGAGTTGGGGTAGTTAACAAAAGAGTATGATGGTTTTCAGTCCATGGCATGAACTTTAGCTCCAAAGTTTTAGAGGTCATCAGCATGGACAAATTGATGTCAGCTGATCTTTATAAGTATTGGGATATGTACAAGGTAACTTGAGCTACTTCAGACTTTTGTTACTTGTGTTTAATATTAGACTGCAGTGCCAGCCCCTCAGATGCACGTAGCGACAAGCTGAAAAGCATGCAGTTCATCTCCAGCTTCATCCTCACAGGAACTGAGCTGTCTGGTACAGATCCAGAAGTACGATTTTCTGTGGAAGAGCTGGATATAAGACAACAAAGTGCAGTGCATCTCCAGAAGTGGTTTCTCTTCGTGTGTCCAGTGTCTAACCTCAGCAGGAGCAGAGCACTTTGTTTCCTAAATGAATGTGAAAGACCTCCAGGAAAGGATGGGTTTCTTTGCTTGTTGAGCCAGATGGTTTTTTCTTTTTCTTCTATGCAGAGAAACACAAATGAATTACTTACTGCCAGTTAAAAGGAAGACCCTAGATGTGGCACCACATCCATGTGCTTTGTTTTCAGTTGCTGGGTGGTGTTTAGAAGAAAAAGAAAACAAACAACACAAATTATTTTGCATAACTGTTGGGCTCTGACAATAAAAATTCTTACATTCTTGTTGGTTTCCTTTGCATTTGGGTACACCTGGTCAATCAAAGATTGTGTGCTTCCTTTGTAATATGAGAACATGCCATGGTTAGCTTTGACATAGCTTCCTAGGAGCAGCCTAACTAAAGCAGCACGATGACTGCTTTCTGCTTCTGTAAAATTAAAATAAATTTAAGGAACTGAAAAATCTTAAAGTCATAAGGTTTTTAATTAATGCCATTGGTGTCAGGAATCCTCATTAATCACAGCGATGTACATTCTGTCTTCACTTTCCCTTTGCATCTGGACGCGCTTAATTTGAGCTCCAGTGACAAAACTTTGCAGAAGATTTTAGGTTATGAGCAATACAACTTGTCCCAGATTCACTGCATTTGCAGCATCCTCACCTTTTGTCAGATCTTCTTGCAGAGATGAATGATGGCATAGAACGCTGTTTCTTGATGGAAAACATGGCTTGCAGCATGACTTGGATTTAATAGCATGTTGTGGTGTTAGCTTATGTATATTACTGTCATATATAATACTTTTCTGAAGGAAAGCTTTTTTTTTTTTAAGAATATGGGTTCTTCCTTCACTAAAGATACCAATGTACTTTTGTGCATGGTGTGCTTTTTAGAATGGTGTTCTATTTCAGTATGGCTACCTGGATGCTTAAGAGCTTTGATTAGAAATAAAAGTTATATGTGGAGTTGCCCTATTTTTAGTTTTTTTTTAAAGGGGGGAAAGAAAGAGTTGCTAAGAATTATTTTTCAAAGATGCATGACTGTTGTTAGATTGTTTCCTCTGCATATGGTAAGGGCTATATCCAGAGAATACATATAAATATGCTTCTTAAACTGAGTAGGTACGCCTTTGTAGTGGAGCTTTGAAGTGAATAAGGAGCTGGTAGTGTCTGTGACAACAGATGTCACATTAGGAAAAATGTGCTATTCACTTTCCTCAGGTCTCAGCAGGAAGAGCATTCATGCTCAGCTTTGACCACGAAGAGAACTCTTGCTGTTGGGATGCACTCGTTTCTTTAGGAGATCTGGTAAACACGCTGCATCAGTGGAACACAGCGCACAAAGGACCTGGCTACCCTGAAATAGAGGCAGTAGAGATTAAGGTGTGGTTTCTAAAAGGGGTAAAAAAGAGGTGGTGATGCCCTTGAGCCCTGAAAACAAGTTTCTATCCTGTGCTGAGAGCTGCTCAGCAGATGGGGAGAACAGCAGGGATGAATTTGGTGATTGGAGGATAACTCAATTGCTAACGTTTTTTGGTGAACAGATTGAAGTATTTTGAGTGCAGAAGGGATGGCGTAGTGCTGCTGGTAGCCATGCCAGGCAGCCATGAGCCTACCTGGAGCACTGCATGCCAGCTCACTCACTTGTAATTAAGAAACATGGACGGAAACTAGAACAAGTATGAGCAAGTACTCTTTTTTTTTTTTTTTTTTTTTTTTTTTGCTGCTGTCCAAAAATACCTTGAAACAAAGAGCAGTGTGAGGAGTAAGAGCCCAGGATTGCAGCATGACAGGACAGTGGAGTCTATTCTTTGGCTTTCATGGACAAACACATTCCTTTTTCTCATCCTAAAGGAGTTCTACTCTAAAAATAGTTAGGATGCTGGCTTTTGCTGCTCCCTTTGGAAAGCTGGTTGTAAACAGCTTCGTGGGTTCCACTGGTTATAAATTGAGACTGGAGACACATTTCTGAGTTTCCTTGACTTCTTTTGAACAGTGCGTAGCTTTAACTTGTGAACACCCTTACTTGTTAAGAACCTGAAGCTTCTACTGATGAGAATTTGCTGCTTTCTTTTCTTTATTTTAAAAATTCGATGTATTTTCAATAATAAACACCTCACCAAATATTTACAATGGCAACATTTTTTCTTCATTCTGACAGAAGTAGAAGGGTAATTACACCAAGATATATAGTTACACATTACTGCTGAGTTGTTAAGTAGCTGTCATCTAAGACCACAAATGCAGCGTTTGACAGTTCATGTTACTGGTCAGCTTTCTCCTGCTGTGCCCTGCAAATAGGTCGGTTATCTCACGGCTGTCTTCTAAGTACAGACCCACATTTTCACTGTAACCTTGCAATCACAGCTAGAGTAAAGGGCATCTATTTTATTTGAGATTGCAGTCATAGTTGTGTTTTTTTTTTTTTTTTTTTTTTTTTTTTTTTAAATAAAAGAGGGCTTAACAGTATTCTAGACAGAAACAAAGTTATTTGGGTCTTGTGGATTCTTTTCAGAATAATTCTACTTGACCCCGTGTATGTCATACCTAATTTTCCAAGGTGGATGCCTAAAATTAGATGCCTCTGTCTGCAGGCATGGTCTAGTTTCAAAGGAACTGGAAACTTAGAGAAGGACTCTTTTCAGCCCTGGCACTGCGTCATCTCTTACTGACAGGATGGGCTGTGTTGAAGTGCTCTGAAAACCCAAGGTGCTTCTCAAGGTTTTTGCCCTTTCCAGTTCAGAAGTATACCAGCATATTATTACTTTTCTTTATTAAACCACTTTCCGTTATTGAAGTTGCTGTCTTTGAAGCAGTCTCTGGGAAGCTGGGGCAGTGAGCTCTATTTGGATGAAATAGTTGAATTCAAACACATAGTTATGAAATCTGATTTTTAGCATCAGTATTTTGGACGTCACCACTGTGTGTTATCAGTTCAAAATGAGCTCAGTTGTCACTTCAGACCTATGGCATGGTACTATTGCTGGGGAGAGCATGTAAGGAAACTACAGCCATGCTCGGGCTCTTGGCTGTGCTTTGATTCTTATCTGTCTGGCTGCTTGAGGGAAATTACACCACAAGTTTACTTTTATTTGTATTTTTTAATAAGTCCTTCTTTCCTCCTAGGGAATTGGAACTTGATGATATTCAAGGTCCTTTCCAAGCCAAGCTGTGCTATGATTATAGGCAACAGATCTTTAAAGAACCAATTGAAGAAGTAGTTTAGGTGCTGCCTTGTGAAGCAATTTTGCAATTTCAGATCAAAGTGAAGATTAAAACTCAGTTTGGAGCAAAACGTATCAGTGTTCTAATGTCATGATTTGCAGATGCAGGCAGAACTGACTGAGAAGCCTATGCAGGCAATAGGGTGAACTCCCTTTGTTCATAAAACCTCCTAAAACAATTTGGGCTTATTCAGTTAACTCTGTGTTCTGAGACCTTGGTGACTGCTGGTATTGTGCACCAACAAAAGGAAATAGAAAAATAGTCTTAATCGTTAGGGCTACTTCAAGTAATTTCTCAGCCTTTGTGCATAGCTACTGTGTTTGCAAGCTAATAAAAATGAACTACACTGCTGGTATACAGCACCTTACTGTTCTTGTTCAAGTACTAAAGAAGATTAAGGGTCACATCATCACAGAGACATGCTTTACTGTCTTCTGACTGACTCATGTTTTTAATAGGCATCAGTGAACTAGATTAAGGAAGCAATGCTGAGCTGCTGAAGTCTTCTTCAAGAGACTTGATTTTTTTAGTTACCCCCTAAGACATGGAGGATTAAAATTGTCTTATCATTCAATTCCTTCCCTCTCAAATTTCTGAAGTATTTGTAGCTGTTTTGGCCTTGTCTAATTGTATTGAAGTTCTGGTGCCAAATCTTAGAGACTTAAAGTCACCCCAGGCTGCAGGTATGTCTGACCTAAATGAGCTGTCTGACTTGTGAGGAGAGGAGCTCTGCCCTTGGCTTCAGTGACTGTAGAGGAGACTGTTTGACTGGCTCACACATGGATGTCCACTGTGGCAGTCTTACTGGTGTATATTGTTGCCTAGAATTGGCTGGGCTCAAGATGTGATGGAAACAGCAAACAGCTGCTTTTTTCTTTATGTATGTTGATAGCTTATTCTGTTACAGATCTTCAAAAGCCCATTGTACAATTACCCCTATGTTAAATGTGTTACTGCTCTTTATATTGTCATAACTTAGATGGATTCAAACTTGAAAACAAACAAAAAAAGAAAACCCACAACCTGCAACAAAAGAAAAACCCCAAACACACACAAAACAAACAAACATAAGATACTGCTGCTGGTAGGGCTTTTTTTTTGTTTCCATTTTAAGGCAAAACCTGATGGACTTGTGGTGGATTACTATAGTAGTATTACCTTGAGTTGTTCTCACTGGTTTAACTTTCTATTAATAAGATGGAACCCATAAAACCAGTGCTAATTTTATGATAGTGGTACCAGTGCTTCTGTTGATCTGCATTGAACTTTAAATTATTGATACTGTATTTTCTTATTTTTTTATTATACCCAGACATTTTTTACAATTTAAAAAACACAACTTTTTTATTTCAGATCTGTTTTCTGCTATTTGCTGTTCTCTACATAGTGTCCTACTTCATAATCACAAGATACAAAAGAAAAGCAGGTAAGCATGAAGTTGTTAATATCTTCAACGTTTGTTTTATTTTTTGAGTGAATAGGTGATTCCTTTCCTCTCTGCTTCCACGAGAACAGCAGAAGAATCTGCCTGGATCTCTGATGAAATGTGTTTCTCTGACTGCTGTATCATGTCATCCTGTGCTGATCTGTTGGTATACGTTGCTGTCTTACCCTTTGTCTGCTCCCTTTGTCTCCAAGCCATGAGTTCTCCATCCCTTCTGTTGTGCCAGCTCTAGCACTTCTTGGAGCCTTCAGCGTGCATTAAAGGCAACAGATCTTTAAAGAACCAGTTAAAGAAGTAGTTTAAATGCTGCCTCATGGAGCAATTTTGCAATTTCAGATCAAAGTGGAGATTAAAACTCAGTTTGGAGTGAAGGGTGGAAACACATTGAAGTGTCTGTAAAGATCAGTTTGTGCCACAGCTGGTCCTTCGTGATTGAGTGAGAATATGTGGCTGGGGGGAGGAGGTGAGGGTGACCACAACCTGTTCCATTATGGCACTGTGGCAACCTGGATTTTAACTGTTTTGAAACAGAAGAAAGGGGAGAATTTCAAGTGGGAAATTCTGCTTCTATTGCCTTCAGATCTTGTTCTCCTTTCACGTAATCTTTACTAGAATCAGTGTCTTTTAGTGTCAAAATCAACTTCAGAACTCTAGCTGGTAAATGAAAAGGTTGCCAGTACTACTGAAGGGAAGTAGTAGATTTAGTGTAATGATTTTGCTTTGTTCAGGTGTAGTTGTTTTGGTGTTCTTCCTTAATCTGTTCTTTATGACCTCCTCACTGAATTCTTATTCCTTGAGATAATAATTTTTTCCCTTACTTTTGAAACGCTGTATGTCTGAAACTAATCTGTAATCTGTAGGGACCCCTGTCATTTTCTTCTATCTCTGCTAGAGGCAAATACCATACAAATATATACAGCAGCAGAATGTTTGACTTTCGATGGCTTATTTGGGACTTGATGCACAGTCAGTCATGCTGGAAAAACATTTGATTGCTACAAGATGTTGATGCTTCAAATTTGGGTAGAAACTGATTGTTGGACCTGTAAGAATAAAGTTTATTTCATAGATGGACTTGTATACAAGATGAAAGGTAAAATATTAAATAAATTCAGTGTTGTTTTTTTTTTTTTTTAAATGATGTATGCTCTTTAAACATAGTGAATAGTTAAACAAGTGAATAAAATGTAATGACTTGTTATCCTGGTATGTATCCTGGTGTGTTAGAAATCTGCTGCTGTTTGGAGGTGTGTAGAAGAAAGGGGAGAAAGAATTGTTATGACAAACTGTTGGCTGTAAGGATGCTTTTTCCTTTTTTGGCGGTTGATCTCATCAGCTAGTGAGAAGAAATGCTTGCAGCTGTCATTACTTTTTGGAAGTTTTGTGACTGTTCACACAGACAAATTTCATTTGCTTGCTGGACTCTTACCGATAAGTTTGTAGAGTTAGCACTTCTGGAGTTTTTTTGGAAAAGTTGCTGTTTGTACAACTCTTCTAGCCAAAGTAATTCATAAGAAATCCTGCACTTGATCTCTGAAAATGCTGTAAGATTCCCATCAAAACAGCTTCAGATTCTGCTCAAAGAAATGGAAGCAAAACTCCTGTTCTTATGAAATTATTCTAGTACAGAAGTACATGTGTTGGTGACTACACATTTAGTTTGAGTGTCCATGACTTAAGCTTGAAACACCTGGTTTGTTTCTTCTTAAGTTGAAAAATATTTTTTGAGTAACCTCATGGAAAACCTCAGACTTTAAAGGAAAAAACTCACTCTAAGATGGTATCGAATGCATAAATAACACCAAGAGGTACAGAAAAGGGTATAAAGAACGGAGGAAGGGTGTAAGTGATTGATCTCTTTTATTTCAAAAAAATTGGAATGTACAACAACAGATTTTCCTTTGCTGGCTCCAATTTATTTTTTTATTTTTCAGATGAGCAAGAGGATGAAGATGCCATAGTTAACAGAATATCGTATGTATAGCTCTCTTTTTAAGACTTTTTTTACCTGAATATATGATAGGAATTGTGTATGCTTCCAAATCAAGTAAAAATCTATTTGAAATGTGATGACAAATAAATGGTGCTTTCATGGGGCAGAGGAAAAACATTTGATTATGTGGCAACTTGCATTCTGAAAGGTGTAATGACAGAAGGCAGTTTGGTGTAGGGCTTCTTTCACCTGTGCCCTTCCTGGTAAGCACTGTGTTGGTCAGAAGGTTACACGAGGACCTGATGCTAGAGGTACAGGACAGTGCAAGGGTTGCATCTAAGTTAAGGTGTCTAAAGTGTAGATGTCTATATATGAAGTATGTCCCACTGTTCTACTCAATGGCAATCTTGTCAAGGGGAGCAGTGGGTTCTGGGGAGCGACTTCACTCTTAATGAAGCAGACATCTGCATTTGATCATCTGAAGAGTGCTTATAAAAGAGTAATGAATGGAAGTGAAACTCTTGCCAGGCCTGCTGGTCTGCCAGAGACTGTCCTCTTCCTGTTCTTTTTAATAAAGCTAGATATTAATCTCTCCTATTTAGATATATCTGAAGATTTAAAGAACATCTGTAAGCTATTGCTGCCCTCTCAGTTTTGTAATTTGCAATACTCTGTGGGTTTGCTACTGACTGATTATAATGTTCTTAGCTATTCTGTGGTGGTACTGTCATCTTGTTGGAAGGAGAGCTTCATTGCATGTTTTATTGATTTGTCTTGTACTCTGGGAAAGTGCCGAGTACATTTGCAAGCTGTTCACTTTTGGTTGTGCACTTGTGGCAAGCTTGAAAGGCGCACAAAGATGAAACAAATCTCAGACATGCTCTGCCCACTGATGTCTGATATTTTTCTGTGAATTTAAAATTCTCATTTGCCACAAGGCCTTCAGATCAAGAGAGGTAAAAACTACCTACTTTTCTAGCGTAGGAAGCTCTCAGCTGTAATTTAGAGAAAAGGTTCTCTCCTCTGCTTTAAAACTGCAGTGAATTAAAACTCTTCTAGATTAATGATTTTTGTGACAGCAGTGATCTTAGCCACACTGAATTTTTCAGCATCCAAAGAGTAAAATTTGTCTGGTAGCTGTTATGTCCCTGCATCTTCTTTCCTAGTTTAGCTTATAACAAATATCAATTCTAAATACTCTGTACTTTATAAGACTGCTGTGTAAGTCAGGACAGCATTAGCACTTCAGTATAATATCTTTTCAAAGAAAGTGGTGGGAATGTTATTTTTCAGAAAGCAATGACTGTCAATCATGCAGATAGGTATTTGTTTTCCCAGCACAGTTTTCAGGACTTAACAGGTGAGTTGGGGAGAAAACAGTCAAACTGCAGTAGCATCTTAGAATATAGTGTGCTAGGTTTTACAATTCTGGCTTAGAATAATTCAGTATCCTTAAGGAAAAGAAAAGTAGTTCAAACCAACAACAAAAGCATATAGCATTACCTTCTTCTGAAATGAAATTAGCCACACTGACTTTCTTCTGCAAATTAAGTACTGTGGACTGAATAATAGATTTGCAGAGACTATTATGGAAAAGTAACATTTCTGTAAGTAGCTTATTGACTTTCCTATTATAAACTCAGATAATTCCCAATTTCTTTGTTATGCAGCTTTGTTCTATCAGTGGATTTGTTCTGTGAGAATGTTTTTGCCATTTTTTCTGAAGAGCACAGTTCTTTCCAATGCCACAAGATGGCATTTCATTTGAATTGCATTTGATCTGAAAGGAATAAGATTGAATACTTTACCTAATCCTAATGATGCCTCTGTATTGACTTCACAGTTACCAAAAAGCCCCAAGCTGTGACATGATGTTCAAATATCTAATTTGTGAAAAAAGCAGCAATTATTTGTTTGATGTTAATATATTTGTGTAATTGTACCCATTTTGTAGACACTAAAAAGCTGCTCTGCTTTTAAAAAAGTATGGTAAGAATTTAGGAGGAAATTAAAAGGAATTATCAAAAGAAACTTCATGAATTTCAGCAGTTTACCTTGTAATTTTGAATGCATACAATTCCAAAGAGGATTACTAGTTAGTTACTAGCAATTAGTTACTAGTAAGTATTTCAATATAATCTGTAAACTACTTGGTATTAGAATTTGCTTTTTTGATGTGAAATATTGTGGAAATCACAGGATTGCCTTCAGATACCAATTAATAGGTAGCTAACTACTTTGTTTAACCCTGTTCAGAGCATGTTGATGTTGGTAACAGTGGTACATTTCTTTAAATTTCAGGCTGTTCTTGAGCACCTTCACTCTAGCAGTTTCAGCTGGTGCAGTCCTGCTTCTGCCTTTCTCAATAATCAGCAATGAGATCCTGCTTTCTTTTCCACAAAACTACTATATTCAGTGGTTAAATGGCTCACTAATTCATGGTTAGTACTCAGCATAATGTAATTAAAATGGATATCTTCATTATTTTTAAACTAATAACACTATTTTCATTTGAGATGTTAGATGAATTGTTGATATTTTCCTGGTTAGTTGGGTTTGCTGCTGGATTGTGCATCATAAAAATCTGTTTTCATTGTTCTGTTGTTTAATCCCTTCAAGCCTGAGTAATTCTTTAATAAACCAAATTGACTGCTTTGAATACGGTTGTAAATTAGACTTACCTGAGCCTAAGTAACTTGAAAACATTCTGTTAAACTTCCTGGTGTGTAAATGGAAATTTCATAAGCCTGTTGATGATGATAACTTTGTATATAAAGGGCATATTTCATTTGAAGAAACATGCTAGCTGTGAGCAGTTATGATTAGATAGCTAAATTCAACTCTTAATTGTTTGTAAGCAAGGAAAATCAGAATGTAAATGCATCAAGTGTAATAAAGAGGCATGATAAAAATGCAACTTGTTTTCATTGAAACAGTTCAAGAAGAGTGTAATTTCTGGAAACATACTTGCAGGGATGATGCCTTGAGCTTTGTATTCTTTCCAATACTGATGAATGTGCTTGAGTGTAAGAAAATATATGTAATGAATACTAACTAATTAGAAAACTTTTTGCACACCTCTACGTGTCTAGGGAAATAGCTAGTGGGAATGTGATGTTCTTCAATGCAGTTGGTAGGTGATAGGAGATAATGTGTTATTTCAGAGTATTAATTTATTTCAGAGGTACTTAATCTGAAATCATAAAATTATGGAATCACCAAGTTTGGAAAAGACCTACAGGATCACCCAGTCCAACCATCCACTCATCACCAATAGTTCTCACTAAGCCATGTTCCTCACCACAATGTCCAAATGTTCCTTGAACACCTCCAGGATTGGTGACTCCACCACCTCCCTGGGCAGCCCATTCCACTGCCTAATGAATGAAGTTAAGATGGTAATTGGGCTCTACATGAAATCGCATGAAATCTCATTTTTTGTTTGGTAATACACTTCAGTAAGACATCTGATAATATGCATAGCAAATTCCTGAATTTCCCCATCCCCCAACTTGGAAGGTTTCATTAATGAGAAGAAGTAAATTTACAACAGATTTAATGTGTGGGTAGGTAAAGCCAGGAGATAAAGCATATCATCTGTTATCTTTCTGAAATTAGTTGAGTATTATTTTTTTTGTATGATCTAGATAGCAAAACAAGAAAATAAGAGAAGTTATGGGATAAAGACATACTTTAAGGGAATGGACTCTGTACTGTTCAGGAAGTGGAATGTCGATGGAGCATGCCCCAGAGACGAAGCAACCCAGGAGAGATGCTTATTTCCAGGGATAACCTCCTTAAAGTGCTGTAAGAGTGCACCTGCTTGTGCATGACAGCAAGTAGGTGTGGTGTGATAGAGGCTGATTTGGCCTAATGGGAACTCCTGAGGTCAAATCTGAAGAGGAGTTTCATGGATGGTTGAAGTGGGGATGAGCTGCCTAGGAGGAGTATAGAAATAGCACCTGTGCTAATATTCTAGGGTGAAATTAGGGAAACCTGATTTCCTAACTGGGACATAGGGACACAAACAGCAAGATGAAGGAAAGCATCATCCTGTTGTTAACTTGAGGTAGTTCTTGCCTCAATCTTTGCTAGCAAGGTCTGCTTTAGGATTTCACGAGTCTCTGTGCCAAATTGTGGCACAGAGAAGGAGGCAGGGGAGGATATGGGCCCTGAGTGTTGTAGGAGAGGATTGTGCTAAATAATAAACGGGAACAAACAGATCAGTGGGTTGCATCCCTGGGTGCAAAGAGATTCTGGAAAACAGAAACCTCAGGGAGCTGACTGCAGTATTTACTGACCTACATGGGGATGGAGAGAAAAGAGCCAGATTTTTTTTCTGTTGCATGCAGTATGAAGCAAGATGTGTGCATGGATGGATAAAAGGCCATCCAGACAGACTAAATCCTTGGAAATTTTCCAAAATTTAACTGGCTAAAGCTTTGAGTAGCCTGACTGGACCTGCTGGTTATCTATTTTAAGTGAGAGATCAGGCTCCATGACTTTAAAGTTAGTGACACTTGTAATAGGGTGCTGCTAATTTAGCATGTCTCCTACCTGGTAATGGGCTATTCAGCTGTTCAGGCAGTTATATTCTTCTCTCTCAAGCATGGTAAAAGAGACTGTTTTATAGAAAATAATCTTTCACACTGTCTGAGTTTATTTTGGGGAGAATACAGTGTTGCAGAGGATGAAAGTTCTGTAGTGAGCAATTCTGCAGTACTCTATGTTAGAGTTCTTTCAGTACTTCAGAAAATGCAGGTTACTTGGAAATTTGCTGGAAAAATGTTGTTTTCAGATAGGAAGGCCTCTGAATTATCCTGTGATCATCGTCTTTTGATTTAATATGATAGTCATAGTCACAGAGTGGCCTAGGTTGAAAAGGACCACAATGATCATTGAGTTTCAATCCCCCTGCTATGTGCGGGGCTGTCAGTCACCAGATCAGCCTGCCCAGAGCCGCATCCAGCCTGGCCTTGAATGCCTCCAGGGATGGGGCATCCACAGCCTAAAGTTGCAGTGTTTATGCCTGCACGATGTCGTGTACATTTCTAAGTCCAATAGCAACGGCCAGCATGAGAGGCATTCACCACCAGTGTGTTTCCAAGTTTGATCAAAGCTGATGCTAGTGGTAGAGGTGACTGAACTAAACCAGGATTTACCTCAGTTGGTGTGAAGCCGTCAGAATTTCACCAGGTTTCAGGTATGACGAGGGGCTTCTCAGAACTTGGGAACAAGTCGGTGTTTATTTCAAAACTTTACCTTTGGAAGGGGCTCCCTCTTGTGGCATTCACTGGGTTTGCAGAGTAGTGTTGCTTTGCTTTGTAAAACCCTGTTCCCGTGAATGAACAGTCTACCTTCTTGAAGTGATTTATGAATAATATGTCCTGAGAGCTGATAGAGAAAATGTTACCATCTCTGTAACTGTCTGGCATTGCTTTTATGTATTTATTACTAACATTTATTATTAAATGTTACTGAATGGGAAAATTGGTATTGCTTTAAAATGCTTGTGTTAATTTATCAATTGCACGTGTAGTGTGAGATACTTAATTGTAATGTTAAGGTGTGTTGTTTTTACTGTTGGCTGTTGCTTTAGTTTTGTCATATAGGATGATCCCGTAGAATAAAGTATATGCTTTCAATTTTGGAAACTAGGAAGAGGGCCCTTAGCTAGGCCCAGATTAAATAGCCTTAACTAATGTGTGTTGAGCTAAACCCAGACAGGGTTGAGCTTCTAACAGCTGTGAAGTGTTCACTTGTGCTGTTGTTAGGTACAGCCACCAGGTGGAGGTAGAATGCAAAGAAACTGTCATGAATCAGAAAAGAATTGCTGAGGCTGTTCTATGGTTGCCAAAGACCAAGTTTTTAATTTTTGTTTTATTAACTTATTTCTTTGGGGATTTTCTTAAGTCACTGCAAAAACTTTTATGAAAAAAAAGGGACCTTCCCCCAAAGCAAACCACTAGAACTGCTTAAAGCTTTATATATGTTAAGATCTGCAAACATCTTAGGCAGTTTCATGGTAAAATCTATATAATAGTAACTGTTTATTTTCAGGGTGTATTTTAATTTGATTTCTTATCCTAATTTGTTAACTTAGAAATGTAATAGGGGAAGAAGGCCCTCTGTTCAGTCAGTGAAGTAGGTGGAAAGAAAGAAAAATGAGAACCTGTTGAAACGTATGCATATATGTTTATATATACATGTGTATGTATGTCAGCAGCACTACAGCACTGTCCTTACCTCTCAAAATGGTGTATTTCTGGTGTACCTTTGCAGTTTAACATTGTGTATCAGCTGCTAATGTGTAAATTTTAGTTTTCAACTTCTTAGGCATCGCTTGAGATGTGTGCCACCATCCCATCTCTTAAAATGCTCTGTACTATTATATGCATCCCTTAGCACTGTTTTGATCTGTAGATACATGTAACACAGCTGATGAAATTTTGACAACTGTGTATACAGTTTTAGTAAGCTCAGTTTGTTAGTGTCAGATGTATTTTCCATTAGAGAAAATATCTAAATTAGGAAGACTCCTACCTCCCCATCCCTCCCCAAAAAACCCAAAATCGGGTAATATTTCAGCTCAGAAACTCCTGTGCATTTTCTGGAGGAGTGGGTGTGTATATATGTGTTCATACATACATGTATATAAATATATACACATGTAAACAGAACTCTTGTTATTGTATTTCTGATAAGGACTTATGATTCTGTTCTTCCTGATGTTGTTGTGTGTTAATTTATGTTCTTTACATGGTAACAGGAGCTTCCTGACAGCAAATTCTAAAGAGAAAAATCCCCCTCTTTGTTAGCTAAGTTTAGCCACCTTCAGGCAGTCTGTTTTCTTTAGCATTTTTCAGTATTGTATTTCATGCATCTTTTGGGTTTTTCTTGTCTTATTTGTATCACTAAGCTTGTGTCCTGGCACTACCAACTGATGAAGTACGTTCCCTGTCATTTTTTTTTCTCCTTTAAATTTCAGTATTTTACAGGGAAAAAACATAAGTCCGGTGAAAGTCTTTTTTCTTCTTTTACTTTTCATTTTTGTTTCTATTTAAGGTGCAAGATAACTTCTAACCATTTCACATTTTGAACTAAATACAGGGATTTTATTCCATAATGACTTCTCATACCATTAGTGCACACCTCTTCCTATTTTTTCCAAACTGGACAGTTTTTAGAAAGGAAACAAGCCTGTTTGTAAGAAGGAAGGTGGTATTTTGATTTTTCTTTTCTTTTTTTTCTTTTTATCATGGAGGATGTTCTTTTTTGGATTTCAGATGATAAACTAGTCATGTAGAATTGTGGATATGCATGTGTTTTTCTCAGCTGCAAAACAGAAGCTGTATTTTCAGATGCAGTACTTGTAACACTAGCTAAACCTGATAGTTACACTAGTATGAAATTGCAGGTTAAGCTGTAATACTTAAGAAGAAACACAGCATCATGTAAGCATCTGATAGGGTGATGTTGATGACTGTGTATTTGTTCAGAACGTGCCCATATCAGAAAATCTTAATAAAGTAGATAGCCTTAATGAAGATCAGTTATCACTTCAGATTGCTTCTTAAACCTTTTCGCTTCCTGCAGATGTCACGTGTTTTACAGATGTTCTAGCAGTAGTCAGTTGCTGGCTTTTCTTCTAAGTCAGAGAGGTTGAAGTTGGAAGGGACCTCTGGAAATTGTCTTGTCTATGCCCTGCTCAATGTAATCTGTTGGAAAAGCTGCTCAAGGTAGTGGCCTGTTGGGTTTTGTATATCCCTAAGAATGGAAATTACAGAATGCTTATGGGCAACCTGTTGCAGTGCTTGACCACAATGGCAGTAAAAAAGATTTTTTTTCCTTCTTGTTTTTAGTTTGTGCTTGTTGCCTTGTCTCCTTTCACTGGAGACCACTACGAGAAGTCCAACTCTGCTTCCTTACCGTCTCCCCCAACAGATATTTATATACATTGATAAGATCAGCTCTTCTTTCTTGAAGATTAATTATTTTTGGGGTCCTTTGGGCTTGTTAGAATATATTCCCATTTGTATGGAGGAGCCCACAGCTGGATTCAGCATTCCATCACCTGTGCTGAGTAGAGGAAGGGTTACCTCCTTTGGAGTACTGATAGCACTTCTCCTAATGCAACAAAGGATGCAATTAAATGTCTTTGTTGCAAGAGCTCCTGTTCAACCTGGTACCTAACAGAACCTTCTCTACAAGGCTGTTTTCTCACCAGTTGGTCCTCAGCATGCTCCTCCTGTTGTCACTGGCAAACTTGCTGAAGATGCACTCCTTCCTATCATCCAGGTCATTAATAAAGATGTTAACCTCAGTATTCCAGGGGTGCACCAATGGTGCCAGGCTTCTAGTTTGACTTTATACTGTTATTCACAACCTTTAGATCACAAAAGCTCAGCCAGTTTTCAGTCTGCCTCACTGTCCAGTTGTCTGTCCCGTATTTCATGAGCTACACCATGGGAATGTTCTGGGAGATAATGTTGAAAGCATTATTAAGGTTCAGATAATCTACTCTCCTTTTGTAACTGAGAAGCTGCTGTAGTTGTTACTGCAGTCTTTTACTTTGGAGGTAGTGATAATATTTCTCAAAATGTTCACAGTTTGTCTAAGTTTCTCTGAAGGAAAAATGTGTGAGATAGTGAATACATAGAACTGATTTTTTGGTATTTGTTTGTGGTAAAGTACTTTTCTCCTGAAATTTATTTTTTGAATACACCAAAACGTGGGATATAGTGAAAGTAGTCAACCTGATTTTGCAGCCTGTTTCCCAAGATTTCACCCAGTTTCCTTCTTGAACTTGGTACCCACTTCTTGTTCAAAGCTTATAATACAGAATGATTCAAGTATTTTCTTTTTTAAGCAGTGACCCATAGATAGATATGTATCCATTACACTCTGGCTTCTGTTAGTACTTAAATGTTTGCTTTGTTGTTGTATGTAACAAAGGAAAATGTAACATAACTAACTTCTAGTATAGAGAAACTTGTAATGTAAACTTTTTCTTGTTCATTTCAGGTTTGTGGAATCTTGCTTCTCTTTTTTCCAATTTGTGTTTGTTTGTATTGATGCCCTTTGCCTTTTTCTTCTTGGAATCAGAAGGATTTGCTGGCTTAAAAAAGGTAGGAAAATGCTGTTAAATGCACGTGGAGTATTTGCAGTACATGTTCCATTCTCAGTCCTCATTTCTAGTGGAACAAGTTACAGATTTGGGAGGACTTCTGTGCTGCGCTGTGTATGCTTTTGTGAATGTGTGTATATAGATGTGCCAACTTGAACAAGCAGATGAAGTGAGTACAATATATGTGGTTGTGAGTAATCTTTAGGAAAAGTCCCGTGTATGCTGACATCAAGAAAACACAAGAAAGTGGTTTAACATGTGGTTTGTTTTTTAATAATGTTTTAACTGAGGCTTTTTTGAGGAAGATAATTTAGTGGGGATGTTTTTTAAACAAACAAGTTCAATCAATGCAGTAGAAACAAAGCAGTGGGAAGAAGTACAGGCTTCTTCTTGATGGCTGATTAAACAACATGAACTGGAGAAAACTGAGAAGTGTGATGTGTGAGTTCTAAAAGTCAGAATGTTACAAAAAAAAAGATTTTATTTAGAACAGTTCAGTTGAAAGAGAACTCCAGAAATCATCTGCCTGATTACTACAAGGCTAAGTAAAAGTTTAAGCATTTTGTTAAGTGCATCATCCAAGTGCTTCTTGAGCACTGACATGCGTGGGGCATACTGTGACCAGCATTAACCGTGTGTTAAGAAAGCTATCTTAAACAAGTAGAAAATAACAAACAATTTTCAAGTTTATTGAATGTAGTAAAGTTGAGAGGACTGACTTCTGATGAAGCATGGAACTTGGGAAAGCAATTTCTCAGTAATGTGATAATAATAATATATGAATAATAATAATGTGATCTAAAGAAATGAGAGACACAGCAAAATGAATTGCAAATGGTGAACATTAAATGA
Organism: Lagopus muta; assembly: GCF_023343835.1. NCBI lineage: Eukaryota > Metazoa > Chordata > Aves > Galliformes > Phasianidae > Lagopus > Lagopus muta. Next base: position 8,658,272 of record NC_064439.1, on the reverse strand, counting down.
CTGAAATGAGAATGACTATCTAGGGACTAGTTGAAGCACGTGCTTTTTTTAGTTTTCATCATCCAAAAGATAGCACTTTGGTTTTAATGGTACTGTGCTTGAGGGGATAGCACACCCTTTGGATGACAGTTAGTAGCAAAGGACTTTGGAAAGTGCCCTGAAATAAGGAAAATGAAAAGAATGAGCACAGAAGACTATTGAGATATCAGTGGTTTGCATGTAAAATCAGCAAGGTGACGATTGTGGTGGGGAGGAAAACAGAATTCTTGGTTGCGTTGACAAGGCCATATGCACAGAATTGAAGTCACTGTTTTGTTCTGGTGGAATTGGGGAAGCTTCCAGACAAGTGCAACATTCAGTTTGGGATTGTTGAGTTCATATAGATGCTTGAGGGAACAAGGGAAAACAAAGTATTCTTGGAAAGCATAGCATGAAGGAAACTTCAATTCGGAACAAATAATGTGAAGAGTTAGGGAATGTATTCTACAGTTGAAGCTTCTGGTAGATTACATAGACTGAGTAAGATAGCTCTGTCAGAATGGACCTGTGGGACCCTACTGGGATGGTGTATAAATACCTGTCTGGTATCCTGTTTTACTGACTGAACTGTAGATGTATGCAAATTACTGCAGTGTAAGCATGGATGACCACGCTAATGAGTTCAGTTCTGAAGTCTGGCAGTGGATTAACTGTTGTCTGTATTACTGTGTTTAGTTCTGCTTACCCAACTTTGACTGCAGAACGTTCTGCTTTCCAGTCCTTCCTTCTCTTTTGATATTCATAGGCCTTAATAACACATTCAGCAGCTCAGTTTGTCCTTTCAGTTTTCAAGTGGAGAGTGTTCCATTTTGCTTTTTTGCCTGTGTCTAGCTATAGTTAATGTATTTCAGAAGTAAGTTGGCTAGTCTTAGTGAAGCTTGTTCTTGGTTGGAGTGCTGACAAGAATTATTGTTTTTCCTTCAGGCGTTATATGTACAGTGTGTTCCCTTCACTTGTAGATTTCTGTTAACTGCATTGTGTATCCTAGCTGCCTTAGACTTGGAATTTACATTAAACTTTAAAAGTTATGTGGTAGCTGTTAAACATATGAATGAGGTTTGTTGGTAGCTAGTAACAAGATAAATAGGGTCACCTTTACATGTGTACACTTGGAAGCATTTACAACTCAAGATGAGATAAAACCATAATCTGTCTGTAGATGTCAATAAAAGAGTTCCCTTATATTTTAACACATTGGTCAACACTTTCTCTTCAATGAAGACTTTGAAACCATGATTGCCTTGTAAAATTGTGGTACTTTAAGCCAGTTTCTTAATACTTGTGCAAGTCTTGTCATTCATTGCATTATACTAATGGGCCAGAGAGGTTTAAAAAAAAGGTGCTCAAATGCTCCACTGAAAGCTATTACGGTTAATTGACAAAATCAGATTTCAGTGTTCTTCATTTAAAGGAGCATTTCATGCGTGTAGCAAAGATTGCAGCATTTCAGAGAAGAGTGAGCTACTGTAGATGTGAGGATGTTGAATAAAGAGGTTTGGTGCAGAATATATAATCTTTATTCTTTCAGTTGGGAGTTGGATATGTGGTATGGGGAAAACAGTTGATTTTAGATACCTGCTCAGATCTAATTTGGATGAAAGGACTGTTTCACTGGAGGCTTTTATGGACTTTACTTTAAATGGATCATTGAATTGCTTTTGTTATGATGAATCTTTGTTACAATGAGTAAGTAGGTCCTCTGGGATTTAGGTGTACAGTTAAGCCATCAATTTGAAGATGTCCTTGTAAGAATTACATGTTGGATTTTAATAGAAGCAATGAAAAATGAATAAGAGGTTCAGTTCTGAAATAGACTGATTTTTTATTTTGCTATTGGATTTCTTTGTTCAGCTTATACTGTGACAGTAATGTTTGTTCTCATTACATATGGGCCTGAATCCCTAAGTTTTATGTTTGTCTGCTTATCATGAATTATGCTAGAAGTTAATTTTAATCTATTTGTTGTCGCATGTTGCAAGCTATATTTCAGATAGCACAGAGGTTAGTATTCCAAGCTCTGTATACTTTTATTTCCATGCTCTTTTATGGAAGCATTGCCCCCTTAACTATTTGAAGTTTCATGAATCTGAATGGGTTTGATTAACCATCTTCCAATTTACTATGTCTTTTTTCTTGGTCGCTAGTATACTTTCTAAATGGCACATGGCCCCTCTTACAGACTCATTGACTTCCCTAGGGCAACAGTTTAAAACAACCAACCGCTTGCATATTATGCAGAGGAGAGAAATACGGAAATTAGACACTCACCATGGGCGGATGCAGCGCTGTACTGAAAAATCAAACTGATTCTCTGCTTAGCTTTTAATTAAAACCACTATTTTAATTCAGAAAGGGTATTTGGGGCCTAAGGGAGGGCTGACAGTGCACTTTCAAAGAGTTTAAGTGCTCTTTCTTGCTATAGTTTATTTCCATCTAATAACAGATGCTGTTATTATCTGGAATAATGTGTGTGTGTGTGTGTATACATCTACAGAGATGTGCAGAACTTTACAGTGTGAATTTGTGCACACATTTACATGTAAACAGGTGTGAATTAGGCTTCTCAAGACTATTGAAGTAATCAGAGTTCATTGTGTCATTGTAACATTTTCCTTAGCCAGTGCTATTAACTGGAATAGCCTGAAGTACCTTCAATATCTTGCACTAGAATTGAAAACTTCTGCATGGCTTTATAAATTTTTTGTCTTTGTAGAGTCTTTACATCAAGTTGTATTTTGTGTTTAGATCCTCTGGCAGCTCTTTGTCATGGGCCTTCATGTTCTGTAGTACAATTGTGGAACAAAGAAATGTCAGCTGTGTTCCTTTATGTCAGAGTTAACCTTGTTCTGTAGTGTTCTAAAAGAAGAAACTTACTTGTAGTTGAGCATCTATAGTTTGCAGTGCTGATGTTTCCGTGTGCGATAAGGCTGCGCAGAGAGTTACACGAATGCTGCTGTGTGAAGAAGGCAAGGTTTTTGAAGAGATAATTGCTGTACCTTCCTTGACCTTAAAATGTGCTTTCTCTTGATGTAACTTCAACTGAAATTTGTATTTGTTTGAAGATGACAAAGATAAAGATGTTTAGGAGTAATTTCCTTGTAAGAAAATACAGAAGTGCGATTTACCACCGTGAGAAACTGGTATAACTGGGTATTGCGTAATCAGGAGTGCAGAGTTCTAAAAAGGCTTTATGAAGTATTTTACCTTAATACTGATCTTTGAACTCGAAGTCACGGCATAAAGTTTAACATGAGCGACAGCAACATCCTGACCAATTATCCAAATTATCCAGACATCCCAAAATGTTCAGAACACAACACACAGAGTCTTTGGATTAAGAGGTTAACTCCTGGAACATCAAAGTAGTGCATGATAATAAAACCAAATAGTACAAAAATTTGAGGTAACTTCCTTGCTTAATTAATTAGGTAGACCAGGTGGAAGCGAAGAGGCCAGAGCTGGTGCTCAGAACGTCTATAAAGCTGAGCAACATGACAGCACAATGGAGGAGGAACAAAGATTTTTTTAATATACTTCTATCCTGTGTCACAGTTTGAAATTGTCCTGGTTTATGTCCCTTTTGGCAAACTTACATAAAAGTGACCCTGTACTGTATTTTATGACCAGATGACTTTTTTCCCAGTGGCTAATTTGTATCAGACCCTCATCTTAAAGACACACAGAAATGAGTAGGAAGTCCAAACAGGTTTGTCTCAATGAGCTTTCATTGCATGCTTTCATTATTTTTGCTCGTTTTTTGCCACTGATCATCCATAAATTGTTGGAAATGAGTGATTAAGGAAGTGCTGCTTAGTGTTAGTGGCACATGCACATTCTTGGTATGTTTTTTGTGGGTGAGAGGAAATCGCGTACTGCACAAACAAAAAGGAAAACTCCTGCTGGGAACCTTTCAAGGAAATTTAACTTGCATAATGTTTTGATCTTGGTGTTTATTACAGAAAATAAGAGTAATATTTCACCAGCTATTGTTATGTGTCAGCTAGGCTCTCCATCTGCTTGCCATTCCTTGATATCTCTTCCCAAAGTCTCATTTAGTTTATTTTAGTAAAAACACCACTTAAAAATGTAGCAACATGTTCATATGCTTAAGGCAGGTGAGATGGGCCGGTGTTCTGAACAGTTTATTGCATAGTGCTTGCTACTGTATTAAATTCAGTTGCCGTGGCTGCGAAGTCCTGGTTGTATTAGCAGTTGCATTAGCAGTTGCAGCTTAGCCCTTGAAAGTAAAACTTGGGATGTATGTTCCATTTTAATACTGAAATTCCCCGGTTTTCGCTAGTAAAGGCTGATTCTTCCCTTCTTGTGCCTTTTCAGAGCTCAACTTTTGAAAGTGTCCATTGTAAATATAATCACTTATGGGGGGGGGGGGGGGGCAAAAATGTTGGGACATTGCAAATGAAAGTTGTTTTTTTTTATTTCTGTAAAGATAAGCTGTTGTAACTTGCTGAGGAGCTATGGTATATACAGCTTACCAACATTTGAGTTGGTTGATATGCTTGTCATTGCTATTGATAGATTTTCCCACTCATGTTAGATTTAATAAAGAGGCTAAACTCTTCTTAAATGTTGCATGCTACGTGTTACAGTGTATTGCATTTCAAACTGGAAATTGTAATTTCCTTGTTTTTTCCAGGCTTAATATAAATAAAACATTCCTAGTTTTTTTATTAGTATTTACAGGTCTCAGATTTTACTGTAGGTGGAGAACACAGCAAAATATTTTTGGTAGGTGCTGAAAATAGAGGAAGTCTGCTCACAGTTGGTTTTGAAGTATTTGCTTCTAGAAACTGTTTTGCTAATCTCAAGAAGTATTTCATAGAATGTGATTTGTTTTTATAGCAAACAATCCTGGGGAAGCTTGCTTGGAAATCCTTCCTAATATGAGATGGTCTTGAGTTCACCAATCAGTTTTCTGAATTTATCCCACTTACTCTGCAAAAGTGAATGCAAGAGACTTGTACCTTAGTGGAAAACTTTTGACTTCATGTTTTGTGCTTATGTGTACCTCTATGGCAATAGCCATGGGCCACTGTGTGTAGTGGCTCACCAAATAGTCCCAGGGTACCCTGTTAGCAGTGCATGTTTATTTGGCATTTAAGCTCATATTTATTTGTCTATAAAATCATTCAGCATGAACTGAAACTTTAGGGCTCTGATGTCTATGAAATGTTTACTAGTATGTAACTGAATTATTGTACATTATATTGCAGCCCATTTACTCTTTCCATTAGTAATACCAGAGACAAAAGTTGTTTAATCAGTCACATCAAAGGCAGCTGTTTGGTTTTGTATTTTTGACATAAGCTAACATCTTAGCTCCAGATATGAAGGCTAGTTTAAATCTTTGAGTCATTTAAAATGACACCACTTAATGTTTATTAGACTATTTTTGATGTTTAGAAGCAGATCCTGCTTTTTTGGGGATTCTGATTTGGCAAGATCAGGGCTTCTCCTCCCTTACTGAAATAAAAGCATATTTAACTGGCAGTTATACAAACCTATAACATAATCAGTAAGATGCAAGGTGGGTAGCAGTTAAGGAACATATTTAATGGTAAATCCTGCAAAAAGAATGTGTGTCTTGACTCTCTATATGCCTCCTGCTTTCCTTGAAGTCTCAGAAACAGCAAGTGAGCAGTGATATGTGGTGATTTCATTTTTGATGTAGAAGGTGATTCAGGCACATTTAACACTGAATATGAGAAGTGCTTTTAAAATGACAGGAAAAAAGTAGATGAGGAGGATTAGCAGGCCAGTTAGCATGTCACATTGATGAGTATCTGCACTAAACTGCCTGAAATCATATTGAAATTGCAGTTCTGTAAAACCAGATCCTTTACTTGCAGTTCTGCAGAGGAAAGGAAAATTTTTTTCCAGCAAATAAATCGAAAAAGACTGAGGTGAGTGCATGGATTTTTGAGGACCTGTGATTGGAATATGTCACTATACTGGAGATTAGTAGAAGATTAAAATAGGTTTGTCTATTAAAGCGAAGCAGGGATCTCTGCTACCTGATCAAAATAAATGTAGGTAAGGTTAAGTTAAAGACAGAACCTGAGAAGTGCTATGTGTAGGTCAGAAAGAGCTTGGGAGTATTGGTTCTGTTCGTTTTTGTTTTTCAAAGTCTGGAGTTCCGTGTGTGTAATGTGTCTGTATTTAGACACGTAGGAACAAAGATTATGCAAGACAGCAACTTCTTGGTAGATAACATGCATTCCTCACACCCAGTTGTGTTTCAGTAAGAACAAGATAAAAACAAACTGGAGAGTCGGTGGCTAGGATGGAAAAAATTGTGGCCATTGAGAAGGAATGGCTTAATGAGAATTTGTATTTGTAGACATATAAAACATTTCATAAGGCTTTGTAAGACTTCTTAACTCCTTCAGGGGCATTACAAGCAAAATCTGACGTTTTTGTCACCATAAGGAGATCCATGATTTGCTGAAGGTGCGTATCAGTTTTGAATCTGGAGGCAACTGAGGAGGGGAGTAAGTGGATGTTGCTTGTTGCACACATTGGATCAAGATGTGAAGAGATGTGATCTGTGCTCCGTTTCACTGAAGCAGATAAATGTCAGTTGGTTACTTCCATAAATTAGAATGTACTTCTTTTTAAAATGCCTCAGAGCAAGTTACAGAAAATAGGGTAACCAGACATAAACGAAAAGTATACTTCACTCTGCATTGCTTTTCTGTAATACCTGCCACACTGTGACTTCAGAGCTGAGCAGTGATTCTGCTTTTCTGCAGTAGTTTATGGGTTTGAGGTTATAATTACTTTTTTGATGAGCTCTTCCACGTAGGCAGAAAAGCAAATTGTGCTGGGTTAATGTATGGTTGTGTAGAATTTTCGTGTTTGATCTATGAAAATCAATAGGATAACAGAATGAAACAGTGTTAGTAATATTGGAGTAAAAATGCTTTTTAATAAAAATATCAAACAAGTTTAGTGTTATTTCAAAAAGTAGATTTCTGACCATTACCTCTCTAGCATAGTGTGAGAAACCATATTAGATGACCCCTGCATGAGTAGATAGTCATCTGTGAAACTAATCAGGCTCCAGAAGTTAGCACTGGAGAATTAGCTATTCCAACTCATCTGAGCCAGGAACGAAGTGCATTGCTGAACTTTTTGCTCTCCCCACTCCTACGTTGTTCTGAACTTGTACAGTGCAGCTGTTACAAAGTTCTGCTGTACTTAACGTGATTATATTTTTGTGGAATTTCCATAATTCTTCATTAAAAGCTTTAACATGGAGCTGGAAATAAAATAACTTGTCAATCATTGCTTTCTTTAGGAATATATCTTCTGATTTTTTTGTTTGCAGTTTTTCTTTGAATTTAGGCTAATTTATGGAGTTCTGTGTAAATAAATATACACATGTTAAGATACTGTTTGTGAAGTATACAGATGGTACAGCTCTGTGTGGAATCTCTTTAGATTGTAAACTTGAAGCAGTAGGTTCTAGAAATATTGTAGTCCCATGGGAGCTATATTTTTTTGTTACTAAACTTTTTGTGTGCCAAAGTGTTTAACTTGGAATTGGAATTCTTTGAAATGACATTTTGGGTACTCTTTTTTAAGGCAGAAATGAGCAGTTCAAAATTATTTGAATGGGAATGTGTAGGAATTAAGCATGTCTGAATTAAAGGCTTCAAGAAAGCAGTGAGTTTGTCTCCCATCCTAGGCAGCTTCCACGTTATTTGTTTTCATGCACTTCTTAAAACGTTTCCCAGTTTGTTGAAAGGAGCTTCCAGCAGTCTGGTGCTCTGGTCAGTTCCTAGAAATGTGCTTTCTTGATCTTACTTAGCTATGCCGTGATCAGCATCAAATAAACCCTTCAGGTTTAATTTTATTTTAGAGCTTTAGTAGCAATCTGTATTCTTCTATGTGTCATTTGCTTCAGAGAATTCATCTTTATGGCTTCTTTCCACCAGACCACTATTATAAGTTCCATGTCTTCCTTTATATTTTCAGATGACTTATTTTCATCTTCTGCCAGCTACAAAGAAGGTGGAAAATATCTATTTTTCTTCCTATCACTTCTGCGTAGCAGGAAAGATTCTTATCCAAAAGTAAGTGATTGTAGGGAGGCTCACGCTGTCAGAAATCCCACGGCTCCCTTGTTGTTGCTGCAGGTGGCTTTGGGAAGTCTGGGAAACTTGGTAGGCGGAGGGAGTGGAGCACCAAAGACCCAATTAGTGAGAGCTGAGCTGGCCAGTGGAGCAGCAGAGGAAACTTGTGGAGGAAAGGGGCAGCACGGCCAGCCATTGTTTTACTCTATGTATCCTTTCACTTTTCTTCGCCCAAAAGTTTTGGCTTTGTGCTTCTACTACTGTGTCAATAGGAGATCTGCATCTGTCCTTTTTAACATGATCTTTGACGTAGTTGAATGATGCCTTGATGTGGGAAGAGTCAGACGTGCACTTTCCTCGAGTGGTATGAGTCCGTGTATTTGAAATAATGCTTTAGCTGCCAGACACCAATAAATCTCATGTTGCCATTCTTCCTGATGTTTGACTTGTCTTGGGTAAGTAAATAAAACCTAGGGTAAAAAAAAACAAAAACAAAAAGTGAGTCAGAACTGTCTTCCATCCTGATGGTGAAGATGCAAACCTGCAAGCAGTCCATTTAGCATCCTAGGCTAGTTGAGAGATGGACAGTTGTAGAGCTCAAAATATAATGTAATAAAGTGGGTATGATACTCTTCTGGGTCAGCTGAGAAAACAAGAGTCGTGACGGAGAGAGTCACTCCAGTGGGTGCAGTGGGTTTACTGCATCCAGGAGAGATGTCTTCACCAACCTATTAAATAGGCATCTTTTCTTGATCTCTGATTAGGTAAATTTGGACTTTTGTTTCCAGTATGGTGTAGGCCACACCTGTAATACTGCATTCATGGTTTTAGCTGGTACCCCAAAAATTGTTGATTTCTTTTTCCATCAAGATCCTATAGTTTTCACTTTGTTTTTATTTTCTGTGTTTCTTTTTTATAATCTTGATATTTTGTTAATTATACTGTATAACTATAAGCTTCTACAGAGTAGAGTGATTTCATCTGCCTCTTCTAGCTCCATTGGAAGAATGGTAACCACAGTAATCGCTTGGGAAAAGATACCAACAGAAATCAGCTGAAATTTGCTGGCAATGTTTTACAAATATGTAATTTTAAGGTTTGTGCTGTACAGAAAATAAATCCAGATTTTACTCTTGCTGTGTCGTGAAAAATGTTCATTTCAATCTTTAAATTCCTATGGGACAGAAATGCAAGGCAAGAAGCAGTGTTGGAGGAGATACGGTCTCCATTTGATCAAGTATCAGTATGTTAGATTTAGTTTATTTCTTTGTTGCCTGATGGTATGGTTCTCTTTTATTTATTAGGAAATATGTTTCTATGCTGTTCTGAATAGGCCAGAGCAAAGGATGTTTAAAGTATAGTTTCTAACTGTAGAAATAGTTGATCACTTTGCTAATGCTCACAGACCAAGAAAGAAAGGAGGTATGAGGCGCTAAAAAGGTAACATATAGAATGTCAAAATATAACATTCTTCAACCTGATGCCTTCCATAATTCTAATTCTGTAGTGCTTCTGGTTATGTTTGCAGATGTTAGAGTGGTGTTTGTTGCAGCCAGTGTCTCAACAAGCACATCTTAAGGTTACTAGGACTCTTTTGTCACATGAAAACAAAAGGTCTCGTGTGTATTTTAAATGTGCTGTGATGGCAGAAATGTTTCCCAGGCTTTTCCTATGGGTGAGGGCATAGTGTAGAAAAGAGAAGTAATGTTTACCTACCTTACGAGAGGTCAAGATGTCCATGGGGAACTGTGTTTAAATTTTCTGCACCATAGAAACATTGTTAGGATTCCTTGTGTGTAACACATTGTGATTTTTACTTCACTGATCATTATCTTTTTCCCCTGTAAAATCTACCCAAATCCATGTAAAGCTGTGTTTTTTGTAATGTACTTCCAGAAGTGTTCATCTTACAGGAGCTATAATTTGTTCACCAAAATTACTGTAGCCAGGAAGTGTTTTGGCACAAAAAACACTTCTTGGGATAGGCAGTGGTTCTTTGGTTTGGTGAGGAGTTCTGCTATTTATGGAAAGTTAAAAATAATGTTCTGCACTTTCTTCTGCTCTTTAATTGGTGTTAAAACAGAAACTCTTGGCAAATTTCTATACAAGCATGTTAAAACCTGTATTTTTATGAATGAATGCTTAAACTGTTGGGAAAGAATAGTTTTGTCCTAATCACAACTGAAAGATCAAAAATGAGCCCAAACAGGCTTTATTGCTGTCGTTTATATAGTGGTCCCTCTAGCAGATGTACCAGTTCGTGTGTTTCTGGCTCTGGGTTGGAACCAGAGCATTCCTTGACCATATAGTGCGTGTTTTGTTTTAGTTTTGCAAGAATGGCAATCATCAGAGATGTTCTTTTAAGCCTTTTAAGCCTTTTAGATTTTGTGTGACTCTTAAATGGACAGAGGAGCAGACAGCAGCACTATTGCATGGTGGTTGCTAGTTATGCAGACTACCCAAAACCTTTTGGACAATCTTTGTGGAGGAAGGTCTTCATTTGTTATGTATGCTGTCTGATGACAAAATGTTTTGGATGGTATAAATGTAACAATACAAAATTTCAATAAAGAAAATAAGAATTTCCTGTTAGCTGAGACAGTCTGCTGAGTTTTAATTTTCATTTTAAATTCTACAACTATTATCAAATGCATTCTCTCTTCTGCAGTAAAACTCAGCCTCTGGGTGTTGTGTGAACACACAGTGTGCAACAGATCTTAATGTGTTGCAATTACTTAACAGTAATCCCATTTAATACCTGTTTACTGAAGAGCAGAAATGAATTTTTTCTTAGCAATTATATATTAGTTTTGAATTTCTTATGATGTCTGTCATCTTTTCAGAATGCTTGTTGCTCTTTGTACTTCATTGGGCTTTTCAGCACAAATTACCTCTTCTGTCCACATGCTGTTTTTCATACATTTTGGATATTTGTTATCCGGGATGAAAGCGACATGGTAAGATTCTGATGATGCCTTCCAGAGTTGCAAGGAAAAAAAAAGATTGTCAGAACACTTAGAATAATTAAAACCTTTCTTGTTAAAACACAGCATTTTTGGAAACATGAACCCCTAGGCCCGCTGCTACAGGCAGTACAAGTAGCTCAGGATTAAGCAGTATAAAAACTTCAGAATGTCTCAGCAATTGAATTTTAAAGAACTGGAAGTCTGAAAGTCTGATATCTGCAAGGCTTTACAAACCACAAGATCCTCAGAATTTGTTCTTAGGACAGCTTTATTGGTACGCATGCCTTGGAAGCTTCAAATGCTTTTTTTGTTCATCTTTTGGCTTTTTTTTCCCCTTTCGTTAGAGTACACAGAAGATGACAGATATTACTAGGCTTCTGGCAAGTTCCAGGCTGCTGGGATTGATGTGTTAAACATCTTTCTTTAACAAAGTATTTCACTTGGTTAAGTGCACACTGTAAAGAACTGCGTGAATTTTGAAAATGCTGTGAGTAAAGGCATAGGTGAGCTTCTGTCTAGACTGTGAAACGTTCTTTGAAGTTGAAAAAAACTTAAAGGGAGAGGTTAAAGGATATCATCTGCCAGTCTTCCTTCCCAATTTTCTTAATAAAGAATTTAATTGTAATATCTGAACTTGTAATTAGTTTCTAAAGTTTTTCTTGACCGCATAATTTTCCATTCTCCCTCTGGAAAACACTTTGTGTCAGGTTGGCCTGTGTGATGCCAAGCTTCTCCTTTCCTGACAACAGGGAACCATGCAGGTAATTTTCTTAGAGAAGTCTGTTTGTTTTGCTTTGCAGATGATCTGAAACTCACTTGAGGAAATTGCAAGCTGTTTGATGTGTTTTGATTTCCTGTTCAGCAATTATCAAAGATCATCATGTGCTTATAAGTGTTGGAAACAGTAGTAATGGATCTGTTGTCAGATAACGTTGTGGATAAAGATTTTAGATTGGTCTACCAAAACTAAAATCATTGCCTGACAAAGGAAAGGACATTTTCCTTCCAGTTGATGTTTACTGTTCCTAAAGGATGGCTCTGAGTAGGTGAGTCTATACTGGGGGAATTGTTCCTCTTGTTTTTGGGCCTACAAATTGAAGACTGAAGAACAGGATTGGATTCTTCTTCCTGATGCTTCTAATGTGTTCTTTGTATCTCTTGTTATTGCCGTCCTTTCCCTTTTGGGCTTTATCTTTCACATCCAGTTCATCTTTCTCCTTTTTAAGGTTTTATATAGTTTCCCCTCGTTCCTGCAGTTTCCTGAGGCGCAAGATCAGCAGCTACACAATTCAGGATGCTTCCTGATCTCCCTCTCTTGTGTGTTTATCTTTTGAGATCTTCAGAGAGCATCTGAAGAACTAACTATGATACATATCACTTCATCTGTTTCATTATGAGGACTGTTCATCTTGGTCAAAGATGGAAATTTTCTAGTCTTTCTAACTGGCAAGTTGTCAATTCATTGAGAATCAAGCATGGCATTAGAGATATTTTTTTAAAAGGGAATGAATTGTTTTTCCCTGGGTATTCATACTTTCCCACTCCTGCTTATGCCCACAAATGGAAACTGAAGTCATGAGGTCACAGTGCTCCTCTTGCTGCAGAGCAGTGAAACTAGGAATACCTTAATGTTTATTTCCGTTCACCGGTTTGTTTTATTAGTTCAAGCACAATTGTATTTCATGCAGCTTTTTTTTTTTTTTAATGTTTTGTACTTGCAACACAGTTAAAAAAAAAAAAAAAAAAAATTAAAATCTTTTGTCTTTGCAACATAACCAGCATCCCAGCAATGAATTGACCAAGAGAAAGCAGGGGATTGATTTGACCTCCTTAAAATTGACATGCTGATAGAAGTACTGCAGGGATAAAGCTTGTCTTAACGCAAGTGCAGTATGGAGCTCTCTCTACAGTTGTCTTATTGCTGTATTTAACAACAACACAACTTGGCCTAAGGTAGAAGGGAACATGTTTAATTATTTCGAAAGGTTGTGAATGTGTTCATCTCATAAGTCTACAGCATGGGAATATTACTTAAGGCTGTGTGGTTAATGCTGTACTGAAATCTGAGTTTGATATCTTAATTGGCTATCTTTAGTTCATAGTGCTGTTAAGATTGTGCTCTTAATGCCCCTTCTTACAGGCTCCACAGATACTTACAGAAAAAAAATGCAAACTGAAAGAAGCTATTGAATTTTCCTTTATATACCAGAATGTGCAATAGATACAAACCAGTTTTTCTCATCTTTGATGTACCCTCTTGGCTCTGAATTGTTTTCTGTGCACGGTTTGGAAATAAATCCAGAATTGCAGATTGAATTGAACTGAAGTAATTAATGAAACAGAATCGTGATCTGCGTATTTTTCTTAAATCAAGGACACCACAGGAATTAGTATTTGTATTATCATGCAGGCTTCAAAGTTGTGATACTGAGAAACTTTCTAAAAACCCCAGTGCAAGGTGGTTGGTTTCATAGTCCTTCCTTTTCTTGTTCTTACCTACCTGACAGAACCATCAGGTTCCAGGTGAGGACTCAATATCATCATTTTCCCTTGTGAAAACAATGCAGAAAACCAAAAACATGAACAGTTTTCCCCTTATTCTTTCTTGTGATCAGTTGAGTTTCCATGGGAATGTTAAGCAAAGATTACAAGTGTAGATGAGGCTATTTCTCCCAATTAAACAATTGAACTTGCCCTAACCCTGTGTGTACCTGCACATGCAGCTTGCTGGTAGCTCACCTCTGACACTTGTACAGGTTTCAGCAGTTTCCAGTTGCACACCAGAAAGAAATCTAAAGAACACGTCCATGTGTGATACAAATGCAATCACTACTTCAACGTTCAGATTTAGCACTGTGCAACTGTTTTTTCTTTCATAGTTGAAATGCTAGCGTGAAGTCGTCTTGTATACCTGCATTTCTCAGCTCTGTACTCAAGGCAGATATGATGCAGACTGAACATGAACAATGAATGTACTCTTACAAGCTGCTGTTTCAGGTGGGTTTGCGGCTGCTTTTGAAGCTGCCAGAAACTCCAAACTTTCCTTTGCTTAGAAGAAGAGACTTCAAGCTTCTTGTAAAGCATGGAGCAGGTCTCTTCCCATGTATCCTTGAATGTTTTGGTTTTCTTCAACCATTGTCTTTTTTTCTGCTGCAAAGCAAAGCCTGTGTATATCTGTCCTGTAGTGAAAGAAGGACAGATGCAGGGAAGTGTAGAAGATTTAACATATTTTGTTTACCTCTTAAGGTTAGGTCACTGTTTTAAGTATGCTCTCCAAGTCTGTAAGATGTTTGTGGTGTGGGGTTGAGTAACCATAGAGATTGAGCTCTAACGCATTGATTTTCTGGTAACCTATTGCTTAAATTCACAACTTTAGTATTTAATATGTCTATGGAATATATTTAATCTTTAAATATGTGTTTTGCTTATACACTCGACTTGAAAATAGCTCATGGAAGTAAAGCAAGTTTTTGAGCGCTATAAAAATTACGTTTTAATAAATGACTCTCAAAGCCACTTCTACTATATGTAAAATACACTGTAGGATTAAGTTAACCTCTTATCCATACTACCTCTAATATGAAGTTTGATGTTTGAAAGCCTTGGTGGGCGTTTGTCTCCATCTGCCCACTGAAGCCTTAAGGGAAATGTTGTGAAGGTCTCGAGTTGTCTGGTTTTCCCTTTGTGCTACCTTCATGCTAACCTTCTGCAGGAGATTGATGGCAGGGAGGAGTTGGTGGTTATAGGAAATAAATGCATGTGATTAAGATGTCCTAGGTCTTCATTCATTGCTTGATGCTGTAGTTTTATTGAGAGCCTAATTTTCAAGGTAAATGGTACTGTGTGGAGTTTATTACTCTCTTGTGATAAGCATGGAGAGAAAGGTTGGTAACAGTGGGCAAAGAATAAGGTAAATCTTCCTTCTATGAACTGTGATGTAGATTTTCAGTATTGTCACGCAAGCTGGGATATGAGAAACAGGAAAATAAGTTTGTCTGTGGAGGTGCATATACTGATAATTGAGGAAAAATAAAATGGCAATTTGAACAGCAGTCTGAAGTTGTTAATAGTGAGGATACTTGAAGATGTTCTGACTGCTCCATTGCTTAAAATAAGCATTAGAACACAGTGTGTGTATGCATGCATACTATAATATTGTGTATTATAGGTGAAACAAAGCTTTTTGGCATAGATGTGCAAATGTAACACTTGGCTGTTGGTGCGCTGTGACATTTTTACTCACAAACAACTGTGACAGCTCTGCAGGCATGTGTTGTGTGTGCCTGCAGAGCAGCTCGGCTCAGCACTCATGGCTGGTGCTGCTGGAAGCAATGCAGCAGCAGTGTGCAGGCTGACTGGGAAAAGGAGCACTACTGCGAGTGTGCGCTGGAGGGCTCTGCAGACTGTGAGGAATGGAGCAGAAGCAATTTCGGTTGAAGAATGTATTTTAACTAAATTGGTGTGTTGTACCTATGTGAGGTTTAATGCTTGCTGGGCTATTTGCCATAATTGGCTTTCCATTCCCTTGATTGGAATCATAGATAAAAATTTGCTAATCCACTTTCTTTGCTGAAAGTATTAGAAAAGTAATCCATCTTTTAAAAATGCTCAGACAAAATCATGCGGTATAAAGAATATTTTATGAAATAATGAGATTAATGAGAACTGTGAGGCATATGCAATTTAAAGCAGTTTTCTATGGGGAGCATAAAGCGGGTTTTAAGGGAAAAAACTCAACCCAGGCATTCTAAAGCCATAAGTACTTCCTTTTTTATGCACACGGAAGACTGTATTTTAAAAGCACATTACATGTTATCCTTTTGTCTGTGCGATAAAATACAAGCATATATCAAGGAAGAAGAAACTGCTATTTATTTGTATTTTTCTAATGTTTGAAAATGTCTGATTGAAAGTCTCTGGCTTTTCTCCCTTCCCCCTCTTCTGCCTGCAGGGGATCAGAGCACGCATTCTAGAGACGCTGGTAATGCTCATACTTCTTGCACTGCTTATCCTTGGAATCGTATGGGTGGCTTCAGCTCTCATAGACAATGATGCTGCCAGTATGGAGTCTTTGTACGGTATGGAATTTTGAAGAACAACCAAATAAAAGACTCCTTTGCATTAGCTTTTATTCTGTACACAGATGTTTTCTTTTAAATTTATTTCTACGAAATGCTATCTGACTATTACACAGATTGAGAGGTTGTATTAATTTAGTCAATAACTTTTTTCCCTTTCAATAAGTTTATTAGACGAGTTTTCGGTATGCTGATACTTTACATGCTTGGGTGGACAAGGTGTTGGATGTGTATGATAAAAACAAATGATTTTAGTGGCATAGGAATCAAAGCTGAAGATATTTTTCAAGTTAAGTGCTACAGGATTTTGTTGCCTGCAAATTTGTTAACTGAGTAATTCTTAGTTTACACTTCAAAATACAGAAATTCTTCAATCCTGAGGAAGAAAGCTAAGGGAAAGGAGTTACTTTGGCTGTATTTGTGACATAAGTAGCCTATTTGTAATAAGCTAAAGCTGTGCCTATTGTATTTCTTGCAGACCTCTGGGAATTCTACCTCCCATATTTATATTCCTGTATATCACTGATGGGATGCTTGTTACTTCTCTGTAAGTATTTTCCTGATTTTTTTTCAAAAGTGTAATTTTTTTTATTTTTAAAGATTGAAGGAAACTTTTTCTTTGTGAAAGTTGGATGTGAAAAATTGTGTATTTTTATAAGTTTAAATTTTGGTTTAAATTTGATAAGTTGGAATTCGGAAGTTTGTAAACAAATGCAGTGTTGCATTTGCACCTGCAATTGTAATTTCTTAAAGCAGATGTTTGAAAAGGAGGGGCTTTCATTCTGCTTATGAAAACACAGTTTTTACATGAAATGTCAGCAAAACATCACCAGTACAGAGTGAAATTAGAGCACTTAGTTTGTCCTGTGTTCAGTAAACTATGCTCTTCCTGTTTTTAATTGAAAATATTCCTGTAAAGGCAAAAGTTGGAACATAATACAGTTAATCCAGGACTGGTATCAGGTCGGTATGCAGTTGTATAGCAGACCTCCAGACAAAACAAGCACAGTTAGAAACCAGTCTTATTCCAACTAGTCCTAGCAGAGTTCCATCATCCCTACTTAGGGGAATAGGGAGGATGACAGGATGCTCCAAATCAGACTTTGCGTCAGGGCTCTTTTCACCTCCACTGCCCACATGTTCTTTCTTTAAAATAAAATGAAATAGAGAGTGTGGGGAGAATCAGGACATCTCCCTTGCTATAAATTGTGATTTCACCTGTTCTCTGATTTTGAGAGGTTGGCAGTTAACATTTACAGAACTGTCGTTACAGAGAAAAGGTGGGGATTGGTACTTTGAGACATTTGCTTAACCAAGAGTGTCAGCCTGGGAAAGATATTGCTTGGAGAACTTAGTGGATCTCCTTAGGTTCTTTGTATGTGGCGATTCTGAATCCCATGTTCAGGGAGTAGGGAGTGAAGGTGGGGGAAATAAAACTTGTGATTCTGATTCTTGCTCATGAACATTTGGGATATTTGAGACGAAATCTTTCAGTGGGGAACTTGGCTTACAAAACTTCCTATGTGTGTCTTGCAGTTTATTTCAGTGGAGCTGAAAACACAGAGTGTGTTCTGGGAATACACATCATAATAATTGGGATTAAATGCCATTTTTTGGAGTTATTTTGAATTCATAGAGCCAAATCACTCCAGTTAGTCACAGCTCTCCAAGCTGTTATGAGCGTAACAGGAAAGGGCAACTTTCAGTAGTTGAAACATGGTAGATGCTGGGGTAGAGCTTCATTAGAACTTCAGGTGGTCTAATTGCTGAAGCAGTGTACCAGTAAGGAAATGACAGGCTTATTGCTGGGATGATTTGCAGCAGTGCTACTTTTTCTTTTCTCTTTTGCCTGCAGGCTCTGTCTTTAGTCAAGGAAGACCAGCTTAAGTTAGCTATTGTGAATGGTTCTTTATTTCTGTGATATATAGTAGTTGTAGTGTTGTGCTAGCTAATGAAAGCAAATGTAATCTTCATTATAACATCTTGTGTGCTGCATTTCCCTTTTTAACAACATTTATGATAATGTAAACTATAAATGTCCAAATTTATGTTGTTACATACAAGTCCTTTCCATCTCCTTCAGCCTTCAGTATTTGAAGGCTAGTCTTCCTAATACTTGATAATAAAAAATTAATTGAATAAAAGTCAGATTGAGCCTTTCTCCCAGGAAACTTACATGCTCCGTATCTGGAGGCTATCACAGGTGATCACTGTCAAAAAGGAAAAAACTGTTATTTCGTAGAAAAGAGAGCTTAAAATCTTACATCTGAGCCTACTGTCAACTGAAGTTGCAGTGTGATTTTACATCTTTGTGATCTCTTACCTTACAACTGCACCTGTGAGAGCAGATTGAATGTCTGATGTTCACCAGCACAGCGGCCACTATGTCATTCCATCCACACAAATGACATTGCGTTTTCTAGAAGCTGACTGTATGCATATTGCCCCAAGGTAATGGTTCCTAGGCTGCATGAGCTCCATGACTACCTGGGAATTGTTTGGGAAAATACAAATTGGCTGAGGGCAAACTCATGGTAGAGATAGTTAACAGCAATTTACTTGTGTAGACAATGTACCCTGAGCACCCAGGAATGTCTTCTGGCGCTGCTGATTTCACTAGAATGGGCATAGCCTTTGCTGTCATAAGTTTGCTCACAGGATGATTTATTCAAGGCATAAGATCTCTCACTATAAGGGATTTCCATGGTGACAGAAAATCAGTTGTGCCCTTGAAGGAGAGATGCTTGTCTTGTTCAGAATTGATATAATAGCAAAAGGTTTTAAAGCTCAGAGTGTAGTTTGAAGATCTTTCAGTGACCTTGAAAACTGTATGTGGTTGCATGTGGAGTGTTAACATATTTCATGCAGAACATGCAAAGAAAAGCTAGTCTTTCACTTAGAAATGACTGTTTTATGTAATGTTCCTTCCTCTGCAGTATGCACGCCAGTGGGACTTTCACGGATGTTTACAGTAATGGGTCAATTGCTGGTGAAGCCAACAGTAAGTGTTACACAAATCTGTCCTTGTGTGCTGTCTGGGAGAAGGTACAGTGGCATTTTGCTATTTTCCTGCAGAACACTTGTGCTGCTATATAATTCTCTCTTTAGTTTATCTGAATTCCTATAGTCATTACCTATATACTTGTTCTCAGTTTTTTTTCTTATAGCACAAGAGCCTGCTTTTCTCAAAGAGCTTTTTCTAACAGTATAGACTTCCTCTGGTGTTAATATTAATGCACAAGTGCTAATATTAATTGCCAGTATAGCCTACTAGTGCCTGAAAGGTGTCGTCTTGTTCTGAGCTCAAGAGATAAGGATACAAGAGCAGAGAGGTACCTGGGGGCACACTTAGCTAAGAGAAATTGGCATTGCCTGCAGGTAGCTGGCAACTGTGAGGAATTCTTAAATGTAGATACTATATTGTAGTTGTGCTGAATGATGTGAGGGAATGGAAAAAGTTTGTACCATGGGCAGATGCTCTAGTGACCTTGCTGTCATGTTTCCTAGTTTGTGTTTACTAAAATCTGGGTGTGTTTAGGTCTTTCATTTCTTTTCATTGGTCAGGGCAACTTTGAAAATATAAAGAAAATGTATACGTCTGTTTTGCTGCTTGTAAGCTTTAAATTCAAAGTGCCTGACATTAATATAGATAGGCTTCTTGGAAGCTAGAAACAAAATACAACAGCAATTTATTTGCTTAAATGACTGGTTTTAATTTACTTTTTCAAGATCTGCTGTTCATTTTGTTTAAATCGAATTGGAAGTGAAAGTCAATAGGTTGTGAGCGTAGGTCACTGTAATGTCCCATTCCCCTAATATCCTTAGGCTGAGAGTAAATGTAAGAGTCTTAACCTGAAATAAAAACGTAACAGTTTGCTTGCAGCAAAGAAACAGATACGTAACAGAATGGAATCATCTCCTATGGAGTTTTCTTGCATTGATGTTTTTAAGTTGTAGAATATATATTCAAAATAAAGCTTACTGGAACAAAACAAGCCTGAGTAAATCAAAAAGGTGATTCTTTCTGTTGATACTCAATCAATTCCTATTTCTGTTTCCAAATACAGATTCTTGAGGACCTAGATGAGCAGATGTATATCATCACTTTAGAGGAAGAAGCAATTCAGAGGAAGCTTAATGGTATGCTTGTTCTGCTGCTGCTTAAAATACAGAATTTAGAGTACAGTGCTCCTAGTTATGAGTATTGATCTCAGTGTTAGATAGGCTCCTCTCTCAAAAGAATTTGAGATCTTAGTACGAAACAGTCAGTATAAGCTTACAATTAATTGCTTACTGTGTTCAAGATTAGCTTGTGTGTTTTGTTTGTTTTTAACATATTCATCAGTGCTAATATGTTAATATTCAGAATAAGAAATGAAACAGAAGTTGACCAAACCTACCACCCTTGCTGTAAAAATAATTTGGATTGATAACCAATTGTATTTTATCCCTTTGCAAAGAGCAGTAACTTATTCTGCCATCAGAAGGCTCGATGTCTTACACTGTCGGTTCTGTTTATTTGCAGGAATTTTTGTTGTTGTTGTTTCAATTGTTTAATTAATTGTTAGCATAGAATCTATGTATTGTAGGAGTTCATTATATTCTAGGAGCTGTATGGTTAATTTAATTGTTGCTATGCATCCATTAATGAATAATTACAGAGAATAAATTATAAATATTTAGAGCTTTTTGATGTTAGTATTACAGTTCTGCCATTCTTGACAAAGTGTTCATGTTTCAAAGTATTTTAAAAGCAATGTGAAACTTTAGCTTCTAAGATAAAGAATATTGCAGCATAAGAGATGCAAGTTATGGAAAAATGTGTCAGTTCTAACTCTTTAAATCTAGAAATCACATTCTACATTTCTTTTCTAAAATGCTGTTAGCTGCATGGGTAAGTTATTGATCCACAATTTATGCAGTTGTTTCAGTTTGGAAAAAAGATTTTTCATGTCATGGCTTTCATCTGCTGTTGTCTTCTCTGGAAGATGTGACTTATTTTAGCTTTAATTTTCTTCATTTCTTACCTTTCTTTTCTACTCTTCAGTGATACCTCGATCTTTTCAGTTCTCAGTAAGTCTCTGGTAAAAGTTGATCAGGGAAGGGATCTTTGATAACAGTAGGTAGTGGTCCTTGTTTCAACATTTAAAATGGGAGGAGGAGTAATCAGGCATCGTTTCAGTTTAAAAGTAACATTTGCATTTGCTGTTCTGGAAGTTACTGGTTTTAATACTGACATGTATGTATGCATATATATGCATATACATACAAGCATGCAAAAAGATGCTTGGAGTGAATATCTTTGAAGCTATGATGGGATAATTATAATTTTGTGTGTTTGATGTTGGCTAGCACCTGTAAAATATTTGTTACTGAATATTTTATGTTGTCATGGTGATGGTGCTTATGGATGAGAAAAAGCAATACACAAAATGAACAAATGAAGTTATTCAAGTATCTATTATAAGTAGTGCAGAGTGGTTTTCACCACTGAGGAGGAGAATGTAATTTAGATGATGGCTGTTTTTCTGTGTTGATGTCTGTTGCAATCACTTCTGAGATGGATCTACTAGAAACCTTAATTGGACCTACATTTTGGTCTTCTTGCTAAGGAAGTCACCTGTGCTAGCAGAAAGATTGGGTCTTTTTTGATGAATTGTTTGGAATCCAGCATAAAGTAGAACTGCAATCCACTCATATCTCATAGAGCTGGAGAGATGAATGATGAGATGCTTAATTCTTAGAAGAGGGAACTGAATTCTTCTGCTTCACATGCTGAAGGAATGATGTTGACACTGCTGTCTGGAGAAAAGCTCGAGAACATATGCTTCAGTATACAGAGAAAAATAGTGGACTTAAGATTTTATCTGCTTTTTAGCTTAACTTCTAAATAGCGTGGAGGTGGATGTTACATGCACAAGGCATTCTGCAAGATTTCTGTGAGTAATTATTTAAGTAATTAACTACAGTTCTCATTTATGTGGCAAGGCTGGAAAGCTTCATCCTCTCTGCCAGAAGTCTTTCTAAGACACAAATTACACTGGGAAAATAGAGTCCATATTTCAGAGGATCACAGAATCATAGGGATTGGGAGAGATCTCTGGAGATCATCTAGTTCAAACCCTTGCTAAAGCAGGTTCCCTAGAGAATTTCTGTGTTCCCGCCAGAGCCATTTGCTTCTTCTTCTGGCACTGGGCGCCACTGGGAAGAGCCTGGCCTCATCTGCTTGACTCCTGCCTGTTAGATATTTATAAGCATTGATAAGACCCCTCTTCAGTCTTCTCCAGACTGAACAGCCCCAGACCTCTTGGCCTTTCCTCACAGCCTTAAACAGTACTTGGTGGTTATCAGTGCTGATTATTTTGTGGTGGAATAATTGCTTTCACACCTAGTATTACTGTGGTCAGTCCTAATTAATGTTTCCTCAGACAATGCCAGGATGTAGTCAGGGGTTAGCATGAATCTCTGTTCAGACAGGGTTGGCTGGGTAAAACATCTCTTGAAGAGTTTGGCTGTGTGAGCTGTGCCCTTCTTTCTCAGTGTGGATGTAACTATTGTGGCTGTGGTGTAATTGATAAAATTTTACGTAAACCTCCTCTTATTTGAACACAAATCTATCTGGGAAACTGCTTGTTTTCTTTGTGAAAATTAATTTTCTCCCATCTCCAGTACCGAAGTGAAAATTGGAGGGGGAGAGAGGGAGGGGTTTGATCACGTTATCTACCCTAGTATTTTTATCTGTTGAAGAGATACTGGGATTTGGGAAAATGTTTGTTTCCAGTGTATTATATTTCAGTACCCACATCACTCCTACAGTTGAAGAATAAAGCTGGGACTTTTTTATATTAAAAGAAAAAAGTTGCCTTCAGCTATTAGTTTTCCTGAATCCAAAGAGACGGGTGGGGTAGGATCAAAAATACTTACTTGATCAAAGTTATTGGCTCTGAAGGTATCCTTACTTATGTAAGAAAGATGAAAGGTGTTGTTTTTATTGCACGCTAGTAACAGTGTAATTTTGAACTAATTGGTGTTGAACTGCCAATCACCTAGGGGGAATGCAAATAGATACTCTTACAATTTCCTTTGAGGTACTGAAATCTTATGTCGGGGCTGGAAGAAAAACAGAATAATACCGTTAAATTGACCTTAAATGAGCTGCTTTGTGGCTTTCTTGGAGAATCCCTTCTAACTTTTCATTGCTAGTCCAAACAAGTCTTGTCTACCAATTTGATTTATTGGCTAGACAGCGCTGACATTGAACTTTGTGCCTGTTTGAAATAAAGCTAATGGTGTAGAGCTTTTAAGAATTTAGCTGCATCCTTTTCAAACACTCTTTTGACTGATCTGAAACTTCACCTTCCCTGCTCATAAAATATCCTTTTGTATAGTAACCTGTTTGCTACTTTTAAGGAGGAACCACAACAGCACTTAGATACGATTCAGAATATGTATGAAAGTGTCTCATTAGAGATCTAATTTGATTATGCTGACTTTGTTGGAAAGACTCCCATAGATATCAGTCTTGAGCTCTGAGTACTTATATTGAAAGGGAAAAAGCTGCATGTACCTCAAATAAAGGCTTCCCCTAGAGTCCACTAAGTCAATTATGGAGAGGAGAATATTAGATGCCAACTTTTCTTATTTTAACTGCTTCCATTAAGGTTCTGGAAACTTTTTCCACTGAGCTCTAAAGCTGTGTTCTTAATTCAACTTACAGTAATTAGTTGTTCCACAAAACACTGTCTTAGGAGTAGGAAATGCATCAGCTTATTTTTATAATGATGATGAGACTTGTTTAAAAATTAAAACAAACATGCAGAGCAACCTTTGTTCTTAAAAAAAAAATCCGACACAAAACACCACCATATTTTGATGACTGTTTCATTTCTCAACATGTATTTTAAATAATGACCATTGCAGACGCTTCAGTTCAAGTCAGTGAAAATTGTTAGAACAAACAGCATTTATACATCTCTGTGGTAAGTTCTAGGATTCAAGATCTTTATAAGATTCGAAGCCAATATAAATATTATCATATCAGTGATACAACGTGCATAAGAAAGATAAATTCAAACATCACACACTTTTGCATATAACACATTTCCTTTGTGTTAAAGAAACATGCAGTGAAACATTTCAGAAATGGATTTCTGAAAGATTTTTGTGCTGAAAATTTCTGCATTGAAAAATTCCTACTCAATGTTATTTTAATGTTCATTTAGCATGTCACATAGCAGAATACTGCAAGAATATGAAGGGTGGAGGATGATAAATTTATCTTCTTGCCTTGTACTGAAATTGTTAGACTGATCAACAGAGAAGAGAAAATAAGGAAACAGTGAAACTGGACCGTAAAGTAGTGTTAGCATGCCAGCAATCTATGTGCTATCTAGTTTTTGTAGGCAAATTACTGAGATATGAGATAAAAGCCTGTTCATGCTATTAGTCTCATGGAAATTTATTAGCATTAAAAAAAAAAAAAAAAAAAAAAAGCCAGCTGGAATATTATGCTATTGCAGGTTAGCCTGCCATCAGAGGTGAGGCCAAGAGATAGCCAGCAATTGGAGTCAAGGGTAGAAACCTAAGTGTGCTTGCACTGGGAAGTTTGATTGGCTGAAGGAGAATTGGAGGTTGAAAAGGATGGAGAGGAAAGATGGGCTGACTTCCCTAGACCTTCCTGGGGGAGGGGAGAAAGACTTGATGATTAACCTCTAGGCAGAAGATGAGCATGTCAGGAAGTACTGATGCTGTTGCCAATTTTCAGCTGGTGTAGAGGAAGGAGTTTGAGGAATTAGTTATTAGTGACACGTATAAGCTATAAACTAAGGAGTGTGAAAGAATGGAATCTCATGGGCGGCTGTGAGGAAGATTGAATTGTTGTTGTTGGCAGGAGCTTTGCAGCACAGAGTGGCTGACTACAATGGGCTGGTGGTAAAATGGAGATAAGGGCAGAAGGTAGAACAGCAGTATGGAGGCTGAGAGGCTAAGAAAGAGGAAGGAGAGATAGAAGTTGAAACTGGAGGTCCAGTCACCACCTGGCTTAATTTGGGGCAGAAGTGCATTTTGTCTTTAAATTGCTAAATAATAACGCTCTTGAAGGACATCCAGAGATTCTTTGCTTCTTGATATGGTAGTCGTATGGAGGCAAAAGAATGAGGCATACTAGCAATTCTATGTCAGGCTGCCACACCACTAGTGATTTTTAAAAAGTTGTTGAAGAATATCAGAAAGACAGCTGCAGCTTGAACCCACAAATGTTAATGTCTCCTAAATCTGAATATTCACAGTATGTCCTGCAGTACTATATTTGGTCCCATCCAAAACAAAATAATGTCTTGTGTTTTAAAAGGGATATCTTCCACATTGGAAAACCAGACAGTAGAGTTGGAATGGGAGCTTGAAAAAGTGAAGTGCAAGAAAACAAATCTAGGTAATATGCTTTTCATACTGTTCCATGTGGATTGCAACTTAAGTGACTTTAAGGTACTATGTTCAGTTTGCAACAGTCACCCGATTAATTCCGATTGTTTCTAATTAAATATGTGCATTTTCAGTCCTTTCAAACTGCCGTTGGTTCTAGAATTGCCTTACATGGAATCGTATCTGTCTAACAAATGTTTTAAAAGAGAGTCTGATTTGGATCTTAATTTTAACGCAATTATGAAGAAATTGTAATACTTGGCATCCTGGCATGGAGATCAGTAGCACAATCATTTTTGTGTATTGTGACATTTGTGACTATTTGGCAGCCACCCAGTAGGAGTCTCCTTACTTATTCACAGGCTTGCAATACTTTGCATTTATCAGTGTGCAGAGGTAAGACTGCAGTAAGAAGCTGCTGACTTTTCTTTTTGGTCGTATTGAATGTCAGTATATCTAAAGTATGCTAGTCTCCTATTTTGTCATTTATGTGATAAAAGAAAAAAAAAGTTTAGATATTTAAATTACCCTTGAGTTCACACTATAATATACATACAGTTCTGCCCTTTTTTATGTATCTCAATATTCAGTGTAATATTACCTTACAGAAGCACGGCCATTATCTAGAAGACTTTATGAACTGAGTAAACAAAGTGTTTTTAAATTCATTGTAGTTTAACCTCTGCATGCCAGGGGAAAAAATGTTATGGTGGAAATACTGTCAAACAAGAAAGAAAAATTTGCTTCTGTACTTCTCCCTAACTTTTCTCAGAGTAGTCTTCATTTTTGGGCATTGCTTTGTACCTCTCTTCAGAGTGGTTAATATGATGAACTGATTGTGGTCAATTTGAGAGAAGATTACTTTGTTATCTGCATGCAAGACTTTATGGAACCCTAAATAATTGTTGTTTGTTTTACTCTAAGCTGATCGATGTTAATATGCTTCTGTGTTTCTCTTCTGAACAGAGCGTCGGAAAAAAGCTTCTGCTTGGGAGAGGAATTTAGTGTATCCAGCTGTTATGATATTACTACTGATTGAAACAGTAAGGATTCCAATTTTTAAAAGGAAGAATAATGAAGAAATCTTCAGTCATTTGGGGCTGTTGTTTTAAAAATTCTGGGTGATATCTTTAAGCAATAAACTCAGTACTTCTCCTGATCATTTTGAAAGAACTTACCATTGTGAATTCCAGTGAGGATATACATACTCATTGTTCAAATGTGGAATCTTTTTAATTAATTAGATTGTTTCTTCTTCTTCATAGTCCATCTCAGTTCTATTAGTCGCTTTCAACATTCTTTACCTGTTGGTGGATGAGACTGCAATGCCAAAAGGATCAGGGGTAAAGTAAACTTTTCTTACGCAGTTTCTATAGTCTTGGTAACACTTTGGAGACTTTACAAAAGTGCACTTTGAAACTTTATGAAGTTGCTTCTGGGTTTCAGCTCTGCTGAAGCATTTACTACACAACATGATATAGTGAGTTCTTAATAAAACCAGTCCATAATCTTTACAAACATGTAACAGTCAGTCAAGTAAATAACTGATTTGGAGTTTTGCATTTTTCTGGCATGATCTACTTTTATACAGTCTAGAAATGTTCAGTTTAAGGAAAAAAAAAAGGTAGTAAAGAAACTATACGAAAAGCCTTTCAGCCTTTCTCATTGTGTTCATCTTTCAAAACATGTTTTTTCCTCCTTCATAATGAACAACCAAAAAAACTTCAAGAAAGTAAAGGATAGCATACTGAGTAGTAGTCCTTTTAATCACAAGGGTACGTAAGTTGGTGATGCTTTCCCCTGCCTGTAGCTATATATGAGGTTGCAGAGCTGTAAAAGGCATTCAGTTTGTTGGCTGTGCTGTTTGTTGCATTGTGAACAGCTGCTCGTCTTTAG
This sequence comes from Lagopus muta, assembly GCF_023343835.1. Lineage (NCBI taxonomy): Eukaryota > Metazoa > Chordata > Aves > Galliformes > Phasianidae > Lagopus > Lagopus muta. The sequence goes on along the minus strand of NC_064439.1, from coordinate 8,630,777 downwards.
CGATCTCCTATTTTAGTTTCTGGAGTTCTCCACTAGTATGGTGGATAGATGCAACATGCATGAATTGCAAAACTTTGTAACTTATGCTGCATTTCACTCAAGTTTGAAAGCTAGATGATGCAATTGCAAGGGATGTGAGGCTTGCAGGTTACAGAACATCAGAATGATCCTTAAATAATTAAGAAAAAGGTTTGTTTCATCTAAGATGTATAACTGAACTGTGTATATATGTTGTGTGTATGTTATTAAATTATGCAAAGTATTTTTCTCCTAGGGACCTGGAATAGGAAATGCATCCCTATCCACCTTTGGTTTTGTGGGAGCAGCACTTGAAATCATTTTGATTTTGTATCCTTTCTTTAAGAATTCTGTCTGTTAACAAGCATTCTGTCTAGTTTTCTGGGACAGTGGTGATTTATTAAGGCGTTTGGAAAGAAGAAAGAGATAGGTCAGTCTTTCTCAAGCACTCCAAGTGTTGTTTTTTTTTTTCCCCCCACTTCTGGTTCTTAAGACTTTTAGGAGACTGCTGAGGACTTGAGTGAAACTTACATTCTTTGGAGGTTCCTTTTTCCTTGATTCTCACAGCTATCTCATGGTATCCTCTGTCGTCGGCTTCTACAGCCTTCGTTTTTTTGAAAATTTCATTCCCAGGAAGGATGATACAACTATGACAAAGGTAAGGTAAACTCTGTGATGGTGACAGCCCCCTCCTCTCTCTTGCCACCCAAGACAAACTGACTCTTTTGGTTAGTAATTGCCCCGAATGGCTCATTTGCAGTGATCATTATTTGTTTGTAAGCTGCGTAAACACAAACTGGAAGATTTTCAAAATGCTGAATGAGTGGGAAAAGGGATGTGCTCTGTTTAGTTTGGATGGCATCCATTCACTTGTTAACAAGCTCTGCTATTCCCAGCTTTTTACCAGCTATAGAAAAGCTGGTGAAAGAACTTTTTTTCAAAGGAAATGTATTGCTAATGAGTAACTTTGATTGTGCCTAACTGTACTTCAGGGAGCTTGTTTGAAATCTGAAGAACTTGGTTGCTAGAAGTAATACAGACAGAGTAATTCAAATTTGAATAATTAAACTAAGACTGAGGAGGTCTATTCAGCAACATTTTGCAGTTGGAGGCTAATTTGACTTTCTGCAATTTAGCACTGGCTTGAGTACAACAAATGCTGTTACCTAATGCTGAAGAACATGTTTTTTTGGGTTTGTTGTTTTTTTTGCAAAATATTCCCAGAGCTGACAAGGGGAGGTGATCAGTAACCAAGGAACAGATGTTGTATTTAATTATATATCAGTGTGTTTCACTATGAAGAAAAGGTATTGGATAAAAATGTTTTTGCCATAAATTATTGGAAAGGGGGAAGTAGGTAAAATGGAGTGGTTATAGTAGATTACTTAGGGAGTTAGAATATTCTTAATGGTTGTATAGTTTGTTTACAGTATACAAAAATAGTATAGAAATAAGTAGTGATGCATGAATATCTACCCTCTTTTAAGGTGTTTGGAGTTCTTTAGAATTCTGATAGAGTTGGGGCTGAAGAAAGTGATCCTTCCTGAGAGAAAGAAGTTTCAATTACTCTTTATAAAAGGCTTTACCAGAACTGGAGTAAAATGTAACAGCTGTGATTTTTTTCATACTATTTAAAGTGGTCAACAGGCATTCAATTGAAAGGAAACTCTTTGTTGTAATTTTTTCAAACAATTCTAATCCTGCAAGCAGTTACATACAAAGCTTAAGCTGATGTATCAGTCATCTACTTAAGCTCATGGAATGGTTCTTTTCTAAACAGTTTGCAGGAATTAAATAGTTGATGCTTTGCAACATAGTAGCTTTGAATCTTAATGCTTTGATTAAAAATAAATGAATACATATTTGATTTTTTTTTAAACTCTTGGATGATCAATTGTGCAACACCATGTGGAGAGGTGTTACAGAGGTAATCAAGACTACCAACAGGTTGTAGAATTCTTAAGATACATTTTGAACAATATTTTATGCAATTGTTTTTCCTATATCTTGACCAGATTTTCTTGTTTGTTTGTTTTGTTTGTTTGTTTTGTTTTTCATTTAACGGTCCTGTTTATCATCTCAATGCTATTTGGCTTATTCAAACAGATAATTGGAAACTGTGTCTCAATCTTGGTGCTGAGCTCAGCTTTGCCAGTGATGTCAAGGACACTGGGTAAGTGAAGCGTAGAATGTTGTAATACAAAATGTTAGAATAAAGGGCATTTAATAATGGGTTAAAAAAAACCCAAACAACTGAGCAGCAAGACGTGTAGTTGTAACTCTCATGCTGTTGTCTGTGTTTGGGACCCTTTCTATAACATGAGCTGTTTATTATTCTGACAAACGTGCATTTAAAAAACAGCAGCAGTGCATTTTCTGGAGAATACTTTTAAAAAGGCAGGTCAGATTTCAAAATTATTGAAAGGAGATGTTGTGAAGAATACATGGTGCATACATACATACACGGTACATACAGGGCAGAAAAAATAGTGTCATGTTCACTGTCAAATTACAGCCCTTTGTTTTTATGGAGAAAATACATTTGAGGATTTCAAATATAAAATGAAGTAATGTTAAGCGGACTTGCCTTCTAAAATAATCTAATGAATCTTTGTTGATTAATTCTGTTTGGCACTGTGATAACCAGGCTGCTTTCATTTTCACTGAATCTTCTTGCACTTTGCATTCCTTCAGTTTTAAAATGCAAATCACACGACTCTAACATTGCAGAATTGAAGCAATTCTCATGTTGGTTTTTTTTTTTTTAAAGAATCAGCAGTAGCATTCAAAATGAACAACTTAGCCAGTTGGAAAGACAACATGTTCAAGATGTTTTGTATCTTAGTTTTGTTGAATTTGTTCATCTTCAGCTCGAATTCCAAAAGTTAAAGGTCCACAGAGCAGCAATTTGTACTCAGCAGTTCTGTAGCTGATTATTTCCAACCAGAATACAGTCAAATCAAGAGTAACTAGTATTTTCACTAAGCTATACTGTATAGTTTTGTGGTGTATATCTACAGATGAGTGTTACGTACTAAATCAGTTCTTTAACATAAAGAAGCGTAACATGATGGATGAGTGAATGACTGCAGTGTAATGCATGTGGGAATGTTGAATCCTAAAGTATGCTCTCTAAAACTCACATCTTAAAAAAAGAAACAAACACAAAACTGTAGCAAAACTTGAAATAAATAAGGGAGTAGGTCAGGTATTTAAGGCAGAGTTAGCACACAGCTAGTTTAAGACCTTTGTACAACACTTCCAGTGCTGAGGAAGATTGTGTTGAAAAATTAGTGTATTAAAATAGAATTGTAACATTAGGATTGTGTTCGCTGCCTTACTGCAATAATCATTTCTTTGTTAAAAAAAATCATTGTTAATGATCTATGAGATTAAGGGTTGATAATAAATGGTTTCTGTGGAAGAAAGTATACATGCTGGGTGCATTGTTGTCTCGTAGGAAACAGATTAATGGTAAAACTCACTTAAAAAAAAAAAAAAGGCCGACAAATGAAATTCCTGAATAGTTTGCCATAGAGATAAATAAAAGAAGAAAAAAGATGGAACAATTAACACACAGCTAACAAATGCACAGACACAGCTGTCCAAACAGGATTAATAGAGTGTGTTAGAGTACAGTGAGTCATGTGGAGCTTTGCAAAAATATCAACATGTGTTGCACTACATGCTACTGCCCTGTGGGACTGAGAAGGTGAAAAGAAAGAAATATGTTAAGCAGATTCATCATCTTTTCAGATCATTAAATAAGTAAGTTTCTAGGCTGTACAGAAAGCACTAAATATTATTGTTATGTGAAAGATAAAATAGCAAAAGTTATCTGATACGTGTATGGGACCTTCTTTAAGTCTTAAAGATGGAAATAGCAGAGTTTTTTAATGTTAAACAGTGTGCTTATGTAGATGAGCTGTCTCTAATCTTAGTCCGTGATAGCTTTTACTAAGCTAAACTAATTTTATCAGAGCTTTTCAGCAGTAGTAGTCCTGCTTGAAAATTGTTTCCCACCAACACTGTATTGCTATGAGGCAAATGGAGAACAGGGCACTTAACAGACAGAAATATAGAAACAAAGAATTGTGAACTAAATGGAATTTTCTGATATGATGAAAGCTTTCCCAGAATTCTTCTCTTGCTTGTAATGGTAGAGCAAAACACCATGTGAAACTCATTTGCAAATATAATTTAAAATAGTGTTTCTTTCTTAACCTGAACAGCTTTTTTAAAACCTGATTTTTTTTTAAACCTGAACAATTATTTAGTGCTTCATTTGGAAAACTGTTGTGAACTTTCATGGATAAATGTCTGCTAGAGCTGCAGCTTTCAGTTCCGAGCAGCTTTTCAAGTTGTGGTCTTGGGAACTCTTTCTTTTTTTTTTTCTACAGGCTGTGTAGATTGTGCTTCTGAGGAGTCACAAAAGCTTGTTAACCTTTTCCCCAGCACGCCTACAGAATGATGCTGTCTGATTTTCTCATGAGCAGTGACTTTTTTGTATTTGTAAGGGGAAAATGTGTAGCTTATGTTACAGAAGTGTTGTGCTTCATTTTTGTTTGTCCTTGGAACTCCCACACCATTGCCAGCTATTCTTCTGAACCCCTTTGTGTCCAGATAAATTCACCCAATTTTCAGCCTGTTTTGTTTCTTTTCCTTTGAGGGTCTGGAAGTCTATACATTCAGGTTTGACTTTCTCAGTTTTCCTGTAGCTCTGCAGCCTGAGTAAAACACACTGCTGCTTTGAAAATATTCTTAAGGGCACTGTTTGGCTTCAAGTGTGAAAACAACTGTTATTTTTCAACTGTTTACCACTTATTCAGTCAGCTTGTGCTTCATTTCTCTTGCTTTATTTCTACTTGCTTCTCTTTTGCTGTTTTGGTCAACTTTAGGTTGATTTTTTTAAACCTCCTTTATCCTTTCAAACTTTTTTCATTTTCTTCATTGTGTCATGTTTTGCTTGAACCCAAAAGTTGATTCAATTTTTTTCTTTCAATTTAAATGACTGAATACAAGAAACATCTGCCTTCTAATATGATGATGGCTGGCTGAGGAGCCTTGAGGATCTGAACCTAAACTATGGCACAGTGAGGTTTGTAAGTGCTGAGCTTACCTTTGGAAGGAAGGCAGCTGACCTCTCATTCTGTCTCTTCACTTAGTATTGCTGGTGAAGTTGTAGTTCTCAAAGGCCTCAGTCTTTTCAAAAATAAGATGATAGAAAAATATTCCAGATCCTGCAGGACCATTTCTAGTTTATGATGCCTTTAGTTCTGGTACAAGGTTTCCTTCCTTCACAATGTTAGTCTGAACAGTGAGAACGTGTTGCCATGACATTTTCTGAGTTGAGTTTTTAGGTATGTAACAGCTCATTGATCCTAGACAATCATTTGTGTATTATAAAGTCATAGAATGGCTTGGGTTGAAAGGGACCCCAAGGATCACCAAGTTCCAACCCCTTGCCACAAGCAGGGCCACCAACCTCCAGATCTGATACTGGACCAGGCTGTCCAGGACCTCATTCAACGTGGTCTTCAGCACCTCCAGGGGCAGAGCGTCCATAACTTTTCTGGGCAGCCTGTTCCATCACCTCAACACTGTCCCTGAAAAGAATTTCCACCTGACATCCAATCTAAACCTTCCCTTCTTGAGCTTAAAACCATTCCTCCTTGTCTATCACAGTCTACCCTTGTAAAAAGTTGTGACGATGACCTGTCGGTGCCATCTTTCAGCCAGGCTCTTTTCCTTCTGTGAAAATAGAGGCGGATAGCTCTGGGAAGAAAGCTGTGGTTGGAAAGAAGTCTTTAAACTTCAGTTTCAAAAGCAGATGCTCTGAAGAGCACAGACATACAAAAGCTCAGTGTTGTGGTTCTCGTGGAACCTGTACTGCCTGTGTTTTTCAACAAGAAAGTCCACAATGTATTTTAACGTTTTTTCTGAAACAGATTTCACAGAAACTGAAATTTCAGGCATTTTTCATTCTAGTGTTGGCTTTTCCCAGTTATTTTTATTGAAACTGTAAGGGCAGAATTCTTATTTAGAGTAAGGAGTTGAGCTCTCATTATTCAAACATTTTGCTAGGAAACCTAAGAAAGCATTTTGCTAAATGTCTTAGTTTTATGGCAGTCATAGAGGCAAGTGACTTGATAGCACTTTCTTGTCTATTTAACCAGGTCTTACTGTGTGTTGTCTGAAACTACTTCACTTCCACAGGGTGATAGTTGTGTGTTTTTCTGAAAATGTAATCAGTGTTTTAATGCAAGTCTCAAATTCAATTTTAACAGGAATTACTCGATTTGATCTGCTTGGAGACTTCGGAAGGTTTAACTGGCTGGGAAACTTCTATATTGTATTATCTTACAACTTGCTCTTTGCTATCATGACAACATTGTGTCTGGTCAGAAAGTTCACTTCTGCTGTGCGAGAAGAGCTCCTGAAGGCATTAGGTAATAATAGCACTGGAAATTTAGTTTGTACTTCATATTACTTTTCTCTAGCATTGATACCTTGTAGTGTTACTTCCATGTTGTGAAGGCATAGAACATATTCTTTGCTGCTCCTGAGCATGCAGAAGTCTGAATATGTATCAAAATGTGAGCAGTGGTTGTCAGTAATTCTTAAGGGGAACTTGGCATTTATTGACAATTGGAAGGCAGAAGTAAGAGATTTTAATCTTTCTTCCTGTCTTTTTACCCTGACAGAGACACCTAATCCTTAAATTCTTGTTAGTGTATTATATTGAGCTGCTTTCAGATTCTGCATTCCAAAATGTAAATGTTCTGTGCTGTGTTTGTTTGCTTTTCAAAGCAACTTATTAATTCACTAAAAATAGGTTAGTGGAAATCTCAGCTGCTTTGTTTTGATGTTTTTTTAAGTGCTACATGTTTACAAAGTCCTTGTACAAAATGTATGGGATCTTAATAACTGGCTGAGTAACAACTAGAGTTGATAACAGGATTTTGATCAAATCATGCTTTCATGTTCAGGAATTTGCAAGTCTGGCCATACAAAAAAGGTGAGAAAAATATTTGATACTAAGAAGTTGTTACTGCATCTCATGTCAACTAATGAATGAAGCTCCTTTTTACAGAATAGTATTTCCTTGAGTGGAATGGGCTAACAGTGAGACTTCAGGGTTTGTTTATAAACATGGACTCAATTTGTAGTGTCTAAAAGGTACTTGTGTTAGTTTTCACTGACTACTGCTTTCCGAGTTGGGAACTTGCTGAACAAAATCCTAGAATGAGCCTCTCTTCTGGAGGCAATTAAGTTAGTTTCAGAGCTACTACATAGGGCACTGCAAAATGACTGATACTGTAGGACTAACAGAAGCCATTCTGTCTTTTTTGATGTTGAGTTTTCAAGCTCCTGGGGAACAGGTGACTAAAGAAGTAGTGTGTAAATCTATCCATTGATTTTTATGCTAAAATACTTTCAGAGAAGTTGCACAGTTGATTTGAGAGAGTGCTTAGTTGAAGCAGTTTTTAGTCTGCATGTATTTTTCTGAATAGCTGTATGCATGAAATTTGGAGGAATCTCACTTTTTTCCTTATTGTGTAATGTTTTTCAGGATTAGATAAACTTCATCTGTCAAACAATCCAAGAGACTCAGAGACAAAGCCATCTGCAAATGGGCATCAGAAAACACTGTGATTGACAATCACCTGCAATCAACAGAGCTGAAAACATCAACCTCATGGCATTCCCGACATCTCATCAGCTTTTTTATATTGTTCTCTTGCTGATAATCTGGGTCCAGCCTTGTCTCATTTCTTGATGCTGTGTGCTTCTGAGGAACTTAGCTGTATCAGATTCTTCTCTTTCCAGTTAACTTCTGGTCTGCTTGTTTATTTCCCAGTAAGTTAATGCAGGAGGTGCCTTGAAGACTGGAAGCTGAAGAGAATAATTAATTTCTTTTTATTGACAGTCTCATATTCTTAGATACAAACCTGCTAGCCTCTGAAAGCATAGTATCTCCTGTGTAATGCAGACACAGGTTGTAAAGAATAACTTTGGGACTTTAAAAAAAAAAAAAAAAGAAAAAAAAGAAAAAAAAGATACACTTGAAGCCCGGTATGACCCTTATTGGAAATGTAAGCTACTTGGAATGGGCATCCTTGACAGTAGATAAGCAGTTCCACTAAAAATGTTTTAAAAAAGAAAGTTACTGATAAAGACCACAGATGATGTTGGACTCGGTCTGATAGCATGAAGCTTTCTTGGAAGGCCAACGTTTTCAGTTCTCTGTTCCCAGCTGTGAATGCCAGTTGCTTTACTGGAAGTCAGGCAATGTCTAATGAAATAGTGAGCCACACAGTGAAGATTTACTTCAGTGTTAAATCTGAGCCTAGTGTGCTTTGGAGGAAAAAAAAAAAAGCTGGGTAGACCCCATGTCACAACTCTTACAATTCTGTAATGATGTGGTGCTGTGGAGGTCACTCACCCTACCAAGTACATCCCTGTAAAATTCTGTATGAACTCCTGTGTATAAGTAGTACTTGTAACTCATGCAAGTTGCACAAGTCTAGGAGGCTGTGGTTGTAGTTGTTTTTTTTGTTTTGTTTTGTTTTTTACAATCTTCTTTAATTTGAAGTAAATTATGTCTCTGGATTTATACTGTAGTTACGAGGATTTCTGTTCAGTGGCATAATCCACTATCTTTCACTAGCCTGTTTTTTAATGTACACACAAACATGTATGTAGGACTACATGTGTAGATACCATAAATTAAATCTAAGCTTATAGAGATGGCATAGTTGGTTTGATAAGTAAAGCTTGTGTGTTCAAGCTTGGTAGTACAAATTTCTGTGATGTTACAATTTAACTGCCCAGAGGCCTTACATTCAGAATGGCATCAGTGAGTGTAATGTAATTTTTCTTAGCATCACTTCTGCCTTAGGAATTCTTTTAGCAGTCTATGGTAATAATAAAAAAAATATAAAAATGGCAAAACCAGCACCCACCAACAGAACCCCAGCTGTTCAAACTCTAGTTGCATTTTTGTGCTGCTCTGTTACAGGTAGTGTTCAAATGGATTGGAATGAGGACAACTTCAGTATGTGCTCCGTATGTAGTGGATCAGTTAATATTCCTGATTATTCTGGTTGCTGTTAAACTGAAGTATGTCTGTTTGTGGCTTTAGGTCATGAGTGTGATGAGGCTGTGACAGTTAACTCTCCAGCAGGGTTCTGAGATAAACTCTGTGTCAGAAGCTGTTGGCTGGTGTCTACTGAGATGGCTGCACTGGGCTGTAGACTTACAGGTGTGTGTGAATGTGAGAGTTGTTTTTTTTCCTTTGCTTTCTGAGACAGTTTCAAAATTCATGCTCCAGTGTACCTGAGAATTTCTTGGTTTTTTGCAGGTTGCCTTTTCTGACTTGAACTGGGGCATAATATGAATACTGCTGTAGCAAATATGCTGGAGTTACTTTTTGTGTGATTAGTATAAATTCAAGGGTTATTAAACTGACTGTTGATGCGTTGTACTGAGTCTTGGAGGACTTAAAGTAAAAGTGCTTGATTTTTTACTAAGATTTACAAGCATCTCTTTCTGTTGTTTAATGCTCTTTCAGTGAGAAAGGTTTACTGAGTCAGTTCCTCAGCCAAGAACAGGGAGGTATAATTAGAATTTGCTTGAGAATGTTTACATTTTAAACACGGGGAGTTTTCTTATTAGGGCCATAATTCAGGTATTCTCAGAGCTTGCAGCCTTATGTGTTATTATAGCTAAAAGCATCTGAAATGTATCCACTCGTCTACATAAGTGATAGTATGACTAAAGTTGTCCTAGTGTCTTACTGGAGCAGGTGAGCTGTGAGTGAGGCTAGTTAGCTTTGTTAAAGTATTTCTGTTGCAGCTTTGGCATTTATATAAATATGGTCTTTGAGTGAATGGATTTGAGGGTGCATCAACATAGGTCTTGGTGTTCACACTTCTCTCAGTAGAGACAGAACATTTCGGAGATGTTTGTCCCAGCATCCAAGAAGGCAGGAAGAGATGGGCTTCTGAGGTGTGTGTGGCTTCTGGAAGCGAGTTGGACAATTACTTAAGCTGAACAGAGGCAGCTCCTGCTCATGAGCCTGCGAGGTTCAGGCAAAACTTGAAAACTCTTTCAAAGCGAATGTTACAGCCGTGCCTGCTCCCAGCCCTTCTGGATTCTGTAGTCACAGAGATGGGTAAAGCCTGTAAGAGAACATTTTACATTGGAATATGATAGATGCTTAAGGATTGCTGTGTGGTTTCCATGGTGGATAAGAAATTCAGAACTACCCTGTGCAGTTAGTGACAGTGTTTTGTTTAAAAACCAACTGTTTATATTGTAACACTGTCTGCATTATGATATGTTTGGCCTTGAAAATAACATGCTTATGCAGAACTCCTTACAGATCCAATGGTACTTTCAGATATCCTGTGTGTAAGATACAGGTCACTGTATACTTTTCACAGAAGCATATGGTCACTTAAATACACACAACTGGTAATTCATTAATGGATGTGATGATGCATTCCTAGTATTTTGACTCATGTAGAGTCAGGTGGTCTATACCTTCAAGGTATATACAACTGATCTTAGTAACATTAACATCTGCCTCACTTCTTAGGAGGCAAAAAGCACATAAATGCTTCCATCTTCAACTAGATACCACACAAGACCAAAAAAGTAGATGTAAATTCGGTGTTTTAGATCAGCCATTTCTTGGCTTTATTCTGTGTTGGTAGCACAATATTAAGTGCAGTGGCAGAGCTGTAATATCGTGGGATTTCTTCTAAGTGTAAAGCACACTGTCAATATTTAACACCTTAAAATGATAAATAGCAGTATTGGTTACTATACAGTGACAGTTTTTGCCTTCGTAGGAAGCTTTGTTTACTGTTTGTAATGTGATGTTCATCTTCGGCCCTGCTCCTCCACTGTCTTTTCCCCTGTTGACTGCTTCACGGTGTCATAGAAATTAAAGGATTTGACAAGTTGCTCTCCTTGTCTGGTTCCAAAGTACCACCTTGGGTGACACGCGGGGGGCAGCTGCGTGTGTGGGCAGGACCTCGTGCAGCCCTGTGCTGAGTGGGACGGATGCACACAGTGCTGCAGTTGGACGTGTTCTCCTCCATGTGACTGACGTGTGTGCCACCAGGAGCAGCAGCTGTGAGAGGGCTGCAGCAGTCCCTCCTGTTCCTCACCCATGTCTACAGCAGCTCATCTGGGTCACTGCTGCATAGGAAGGACAAGCTGGCCCTTTTTGCAACGAATTTACCCTCTAATGTACAGGAAGAAGGTAAAAAGCAAAGAGCAATCCCATCCATCCAACTTTCTGTGAATTTGTTAAGGTTGGCCTAATTTCTCCATTCTTTTCCTCCTCTTTCAGAATGTTGGTGGGCTCAGGCAGTGCACAGTAGTTGAGTGTTATCTGTTCTGTATTTAAGCAGTGTGTATAACTGGGAATGCCAAGTGCAGGAGTGCAGCTAGATCCTACTATTTTGTGCATACTCTGATTTTTAAATTAATTCTTTATGTAGGTAAAGTCATTTCAGTGGGGACAACTCACTACAGCCAATTTTATAACCTCTTTAAGAAGAAATAAATTTTGTTTTGTTTGATCAGAAAGTCTGTATGATCTGTGAACCTTTAAATGCTTCAACTAAGGCTGTAAGGTCCCCATGCCCTTCCTGTTGGTATTTTTTCATTTTAGTGCTGACTTGAAATAACGTTAAAGGTTGTCTAAGGATGCAAATATACCTGACTCTTCTCACCTGTACCTTTCAGGACCTAGTATCTTGTGCTCTTAAATGTACTGCTGTTGGTTAACTCGCAGTCTGTTCTAGTTGCATTATTAGCATTTGAATGTTAAAAAAATTCTGCTTTTGATCTCATCAAGAGAGCAATCGAAGCTGACAGCTGCTTTGATGTGGATTCCAGACCAACCTGGTGTGCAGGTGATGTCTGCAGCTGGCAATAACCTCTGCCACCTCTTCCTGCCTTGCCCAGTGCCCTTCATTCAGATGAAGTCTCTAGCACTGCCCGAAGAACCTGTGATGCTCCTCCTTTCTTTGAGGCATGAGGAGCTTGGCCCATGGGTTGTCCATCTGCTACACAGTTCTAGTTGCTGTATTTTTTGATCACTTGTGATTGATGTTCTCAGAGTCTGTAGTCAAAACCATGGGAAGGAGTTTGCATCTTGTGTGAAATTAGGACTGAATGTAACTTTCAGAATCCCCACTGTGCACAACAGTTTTAGGAAACTGGAGCAGAAATGTTGGGGAGAAGGCTGTAGCTCACCTCTATGCTGACCGTCTTCTTTCTCTTCCATCCTTCTCCTAGTTGATCTTTAGAATTGAACATCAGAAAAAATCCTTATTTTAAATTCAGTTGATGACGTTCAAGGGCTGATGAAACTGTGCTACACTTGGCCTTAATTATTGGTTATTGACATCTTTTCAAGTCCACTTATGAGCACCACTGGAGATGCAGTGATGATGTTCTTCAGTCACGAACGGTTTAGTATTTATTCATTCATTTGCACTTCATCTGTTTTCTGCTACTGGGTTCCATTAAAACAGTCCTGTCATTAGAGTGTGGCTGCTCTAAGAAATTACCAAGAGATCTGAATTTGGAGTGAGATGGAAATCCTTTAGTCATGCTTTTGGCTTCCAGTAATGTGAAGGCCATCTACCTGCTTTTCAGTGCAAGAAGCAACTTCCTTGTACCTGAGATCACGCAGAAGGATGTTCTGTTCTTGTGAAGGAGCCGACGTATGAACATTGCAGACCTCCATGTGAAATGACCATGAAGAAATGCAGCATGATGGCAGTTCCTGTGCTGGGAATGTAATGGTTGTGTTTAAATGCCGAAGGAGGAAATGAGCTGATGTATGGCATGTTTTCCCCCCAGCCATGGGTTTTCTCAACCTGGGCCAAAACACTTGGTTTCACAAAATCATTGTGGCTGTTTCCACCCTGACTTTATAGTGTTTTACAGAACAAATTGGAGCCTCTTCATTTTTATTTTTTTTTTAAGATGTGGACTTCAAAGTACTTTTGTCTAATTTGGACTGAGTCCTGTTGCTTTAAAATAAGCGGACAGAAAATGGATGCATTTGGGTCAAGAATCTGAAATCTTAACATGCACAAAAAGTACATGTACACAAAAGGAGGGTAGGTGTCCTTTACTTCCTTGGGCTGAGAACCAAATCCTACATTACCTAGATAAAAAACGTGCATTACTCTGAAATGCACTGTCTCTAAAATCCCCACTGAGGAGACGAGAGCACCACGGTGCTGCTGGCCATCCATCACACCTGGCCTCCTTCAGGTGGCCTCTGCTGGTGTGTCCATAAGAGTTACAGCACTGAATGAGTGTTCGTGTTGATGTTGCTACTGCTGTCACTGTAAGAATGGCAGCAGGTACTTCTCCTCAGGCACTGCCAGTTTTTTCCCTGTAGTGTTACTCATTTAGATTGGTCTTAGTTTTTCTAAATGGAAAAAATTGCACAATCTTAACTGTATGCAAACCTGAGTGATGTTGAATGGATTTAGTTGTACTTTGTTGGTTCAGTTTGTGCTTAGAGCTTTGTTGAGTCTGTAGTCTTAAGCAACAGCTTTTCTCACATGGTGGTATGTTGGACCAAGGTAAAACTGCTGAAAAATAACACTCTCCTTGCTAATGCAAACAGAACGATATTCTGTATGAATACCTTCTCCCCACCAAACCCTTCTTAGAGTATCTTAGGTCAACCAGAAATATGTTTTGCAGTGTTCTCAGTTGTGGTTACTTTGCTGTGTTACAAAACTTGATGAAAATAATTCTTGCTGCCTTGGTCAGGTTGACTTTTTTTGGTGTGAAAAGCCATGGTTGTAGTTTTTTCCCCATTGTTTGAAATGTTACCTCCAGTGTTTTGTAGGAAGAAGCTTTTTTTTTTTTTTTTCTTTTTTACTGTGTTTTCAATAAAGTGTGATTCATAATGGGGTTTTGATTCTATTATTTAAAGCCATGAGAAAGATCTGTGGCATCCCAAGCATTCTGAATGGTTCTGTGAGTAGTTGGTGTGAGTAGCTGCATTCCCTTCCATCCCTCCTGCATTTAATGTATTTTGGGGATTCTCTTACAAAAAATTACATGAATCTCCATCACATACCACATATCGTGTACACTCAGAGGAATGACAGCCCTGCTCTTAAAACAAGGATGTGATGAATTCCAGCACTCCAAGGAAGTGAGGATTGTTCATGGAAAAGTATCCAGATTGTGTGATGTTAACAGTACGACTGAAGTGCAATTCTTAATTTCTTTAATAATGTGACGGTTCTTAAACTCTTTGAAACTCTCACTGGAGACTGCAGTGTTTTCTTTAAAAGAAGTCCAAGAATTGTACATTTGGAAAGGACCTGCAGACACCTGAGCCATTCGACTGCACAGGATCAAAAATACCTATGTTAGTCCCTAAGATGCAGGTTAAATACCAGGAATATCTGTGACTTCTGACAATATATTGTTGTTTAATTGTCCAAGATTCCCTAAATATGAAGTGTAAGAGGTCCTTGCAACGTTTGCAAGCTTTGCAAAGCCTTGCAAAGCTTTAATTTGGTTCTCAGGTGTCCACAGTAAGCAAGACAACTCTTCTGCTTGTGTGAGCATTTCCAAGGTTCAAAGACTGTATTTCCCTTTGTCTTCTATTCAACAAGTGACTTCCCTAGTTCTCTCAGCAGTTTGATGCTGTCCTCTGTAGAAACCTCTTACCTAAGGAACTCCTAGCAGGATATTGATCTATTCTAGCTCAAGTCTTTAAATGCATGTGATGTCTGCCTCACTTGATGCTTGACACAATCTGATCTTGTCAGCGTTATTTGAAAGCTCTCCATTTGAATAGTTAATCAGCCATTCATTGCCTTTTTGTGCAAAATGATCTTTCTTGTTACTTTTATGATTCGCTTCTGTGGAATGGTCTTTGTGCTTAGACTTGCAAGTTACACGTGGTGACCTGAATTGGTTTCAGCAACGTACAGCTGAAAATTCATAACCATATTTTTATTCCTGCTAAAATAGATGAGTACTTACTGGTTCCTTAGTTCTAAGAAGTTCTGAAGTGATCCTTGGGCTTTGAGGGTCATTTCTTATTTGCAAACAGCGAACTGGGATTGGTCACAGTTGTTCAAGCAGAAGCAGGAGCTGGGGTTCTGGTTGGCAAGCTTGGCTGAAGGAAAATGTGTTTCTTGCAGTGACCCCAGTGACCGTAGTGGTTTTCTTGTGAATGGGAGCCTGTGCTACCACGTATCAGGCATAAAACCAGAATGGTAAAGGATAATGGGGGTTCTGCTGAAGGAACACAATGCCTAAATGCACTGTGCCTCATCGCTGGGAGAGAGAGATGAAAATGAGGGAAGTTGAAAGTGCCAGAGGGATGGAGACAAAAAATGCCGAGAAAGGTGAAACTGACTGTTAAAGTAGAGCAACAGCACTCAACTTTTATTTCTCCAAAGACAAGGTGAATGCCATGGTACATTTAAAAAAAAATTACTTAAAAGATCTGGATCTTAAGAGGTTCCCAAGTTAGAAACATGCATGTGCATTGTCAGCCGTGCTCTGCTGGGAGGTACTTCACTGAGCTGTGGGTGTCAACACTTGAGGACCTTCTTTTGATAATATGAGCGGCACAAAGGGCAAATAGGTTGCACTCCCAAGGAAAACTCTTCAAACGCTTCAAGACAGGAATGGTGAAACAAATGTGAACAAGAAAGCAGAACGGTCTGTCGGGAGAACGGATTGCTGGTACCAGAAAAAACACAGGCAGGGTGAGCAGGAGGGCTGAGTGGCGTGATACAGATAGGACAGTCAGCTATCTCCTGCCGAAATGCCTAAGTAAAGACAACGACAGATAAACCTCTACAGTAGTGAAGCAATGTAAATATATCAATAAAATTACTAATTAAAGCATTCAAACTTTATGACTGGTGTATTTTTGACAAATGAACAGCATTTTCACTCTCAATAGTGTCTTCAGTCTCCTTGGGCTCTTTAATTGAAAAGAGGAGAGATGCTGCTGAAGTAAAACGAGACTTCTGAAGTATAAAAGCTTGTTAAATGTTCCTGATTTAGAATAGGTTATATTAAAAAACTGAATTCCCCTGTCCTCCCCAAAAATCTCAGTTGTGCTGAAGACTGCCATGCCTTTAAAGAGTGTAAAAGCTGGTAAGTTTGGAGTTCTTAAACAAACAAAGAAAAAAAGCCAGCCAACCTGCATCTGGATCCTCTCCCAGTCATTTTCACTGAGGAGTATTTCTTTTCCTTCCAGCTGCTGAAATGCATCCCGACATGCAGCTATAGAAGAATCTATCTTGTAAAGAAAATCATCCAGGTTTATGTCATAAGAACTCAGGAGCCGACTGCTAATCTGTTGAACCTGAAAAGAAAATGGATTGCTGTTAGATTGAAAACTTAATTGGAAAACAGCTGTTTTTCAGGGAGGAGGGGATGGGAAGTGAGGGGTGGGAAAATAGCAGCTGTTAGGTCAGTACCTGAATACCTTCTTACTGTTTCACTTCAGTTTTGGGCAGTTTTTCACACCAAGACATGTGCTCCCCTTATAACTGCTGAAAGTGACCTTCATAGCTTATGATGGAGTATTCAAAGTGAACTCTTTTAGATCTGATAGAAGCAAGAAGCCAAATCCAATGGCTACACAAATAATAACAAAAGAGAAAAATCCAAGCAACAAAAAAAACCCAACCAACAAACTGCCAACACAAATGGACCGACCACAGAAGTATCTGAAAAGCTTGCTTAGCATTTAGTTTTCAAACTTTCAGTTTCCCATTTTCTTCAAAAACTACGAAAAACCTCACAGTAGCAGTTGATGTTTTCTAAAAAAAATATATATATACACATTCATGTAATGTGCAAGTATGAGAATGCTTTCCACTGAAAGCTGTAGTTGTAGAGACTTGAAGAGGACAAACATTAGAAAAAGGCAGACAAGAAATACTGAAATCCATAACACGAGAGAAGTCAGTTGGTTCTTGATGATGTTTTATTCTTTTAATAGTTTGATCCACTGATAGCTAAGACCTATTATGTCTTATTGTGTTCAAAAATGATCTCAGGCGCAACAGTATGTTGAAAAGATGTATCTGCATGTTAGCACCACTCAGCTTTAGTTACTAGTGCAAAGTAATGCTGATGTGCTAACTTGGTGTAGCCAGCTAAAAACAAAATCCTGAGGAGTGTATTTAAATCACAACATGATTTGAAAAGCAGCAAAGTACAGAACTTCCTGTACTTTGTAGTACAGGTTTTATATCTGGCAAAGATTGGATGGATGTTCTTGTGCTTCCTCTATGATTGCTCACTGACGAGAAAGAAAAAAATTCCAATTCTATCTCATGCAAACAGTGATTTTTAGTGGTATGTGTGCAGGAGGAAACAAACAAAAATCCCACTGCACTCCTCCAGTATTTACACTATGGGGTTTCCAAACAATCCCAAATGATAACTGAGACACAAAATAAGCTGATTAAAGTGCAGCATATTGGTATATCTTTAATGGTTTGTTGTAAATCTATATTCAGTGAAGATTACTAGGAATGTCACTGGTTAATCTGAACTGCTGTCACCTAAGTTCTAAAACCGGACCTGCTCCACATGGTAACATTAACTGCTCTGACTTCTTTTTAAAGCCAGACTTCAGAAGGTATAGGATAAGATCATAGAATCATAGAATGACTTGGGTTGGAAGGGATCACCAAACTCCAACCTCCCTCCCCCGCCAACCTCCATATCTAATACTAGCACAGGCTACCCAGGGCCCCATCCAACCTGGCCTAAGATTCCACCTGAACCTTACATAATTCCCAGTTTCTGGTCTGCATCGAGTCAAAGTTGATCGAGATGAAAATACTTTATATCCTGATTTATGCTCGATCCTCATTTATGTCAGCATCAAACACGAACAGACCTGAACTGTTTTGTAAGAAAGCAAAGCCAGGGCAATGTAACTGAAAGCTAAAGCAGCCGCGAAGATGCTTTAACTTTCTCTGTGAGCCTCTCAGGACCCAAAACTTGGGGAAAAACAGCTACATTTTAACTCATCCCTGATCCAGTGTCTATTTCTGTGAATCTGAGAGCAGCGCAATCAGCATGCAGTCAGTTCCAGGACGCAGCCTGTCTCTGTGCACTGTGGGATGATTAGATCGACTGCTGAGTGAAATTAACCAACGAGAGCTGAAAGCAGGAGGCAGAGAAAGCGGCTGGAGCTGCATTAAAGTGAGTCGTGTCCCCTTTCTTCCTGTGCTGTGCTGTTTGTTCCTTTTCCCTCAGCAGGGAGAAGCTCCACTTCTGCCCTTAGTGTGCACTTGTGCCTCTCTACCCCATTTCACTGAGTGATCCTGAGAGTCCCCTCATGAGCTCCTTTGCACAGACACTGTAAAGAAGAGAGAGGAAAATTCTTTTCCTGCCTAAGAGGACTGCATTCTATTACGTTCCCTGCTGCTAAGACACTATCTGCTTTGAGCTGCTCCTGTATTTCCTGCAGCATGGCCTGACCCAACCCATATCCCATGGATCAGCAAATTAAGCCTAGGGTTGAGAAAGAAGAAATTCTAGCTAAAATATAACCCCAAATTTATGTTAACTGGCAAATCTATACTATCAAAATAAAAAGAAAGTTATGAGCACTTTGTATCATTTGTTAACCTTATGTTAATATGTTCTAGGATTTAAACATTAAATCCTGCTGTGTAACACCCAGTCATTTCTTTTTCCAGATCTGAAACTAACAATTTATTTCTGAAAATGCCATACCTCTACTTCGTCTGTAACTTCTTAAAACATGAATAGCAAAACATAAGCAGAGGATTTGAAATACTCTGTTGGTATGCAAAACTCTTCAGTTTTGCTTCAGTCATCTGCAGGGCAGCACAAGGCTATGATAAAACAAAACGGTGAAACAAAGCACCGGCATGAACTTTGTCCACAGGGAAGCCTTTTAAAGTGATCCAGTGTCAGCAAATTGCTTACTAATGTGTTGACTTATGGCAACCCTCAAAAGTAAAATGAAAAGGCTGGAATTTACAGCATATCAATGAATCAGTTGATAAGCTTTTACTGGTTTAATATCCTCCTCGTTTGGCTGCTTGGAGCCACTTCAAGTTAGCAACAGAATGTTTACCATCTCCATGTGATAAAGGAAGTCAAACGACTAAACAAATTTTAGGACCATTATACTGTTTGGTGAGATTTAAATTAAAATCGTTGGGAGAAATCACATAGAGGGGGAGAGTGAACCTAAAGTCAGCCACCCCATCTCACAGTGACTTACCCAGCTTACTAAACAACGGTCAACACATTTAGCAAAGCTGGAGATAATGTAATGCGTTTGAAAAGATTTAATTGCACCAATAAAAGGCTATGCCTCAATTAAATGACGTGCACAAGTGACATTTATGGATAGGATCAAAGAAATTTGCTACCTCATATGCTGAAGCAACGCCCTGTTTCTGTGTGCAGTAGTGCTAAAAAGTAGCACGCTTTGGTTTCTGACCTTTTGTATCTCCTTTGATCTGAGATATTAGAAATTTTAATCATAGGTGTAATAAGTAATATCACACTAAAATAAGTGCTAATATTTCAGACTTCATTTTTTATTTTGTGATATTTATCTAAGAGCGGGAAACTTGGCATTTAACCTTTGTGATTCTTCCAGAAGAGGCAGGATTATTAAAAAATTGACTTTTTTTTTCCACTTGAGGTGCTGTTTGATTATGCTAACATTTAGGAAGTGACATTTTAAAAGCGCCACAATTTTTTTGAGGCAAAATTTATTTTAGAAAAGCTTTTTAACATCTGGAAATGGATGGATTCTCGTGGAAAATTTCTTCATTGTTTTCTTTGACCAGCACTTAAATGTGTAAGAGTTAACTCCAGGAAAACTCATCTGTCATCTGTCATATATCCTTTAATCATAATTGGCACCAAATTCATTTAAACCTAGCTAATCCAGGTTTAAATGGATGTTGTGGATGCCCCATCCCTGGAGGCTTTCAAGGCCAGGCTGGATGTGGCTCTGGGCAGCCTGGTCTGCTGGTTGGTGACCCTGCACATAGCAGGGGGTTGAAAATGGATGATCATTGTGGTCCTTTTCAACCCAGGCCATTCTGTGATTCTATGATTCTATGAATCCATGTGTGACAACTTTATACATTTATTCTTAAGTGAAAGTGAAAAAGTAGCACCCATTTTGTTCCCTACAAATCCTGAAATACCATGTATGAGAATGATTTCCCAATGCTGTGAATGATACATGAAATTTATGTTAAAGATTATCCTATGGTTTACAATCATCTGATGAAATGTAAGCAGTTTTATCAGTTTGTTTACCCCTAAAAAGAAGTTCTCTCAGATAGGGGCTCTATAAGCTAACACTCTGTGGGTAGTTCAATGACATCTACTGTACACATCTGTACTCAGCTGAAATTTTAACAAGTGATGCTCAGCTGGAACATTCAGCATATTTAGAAATGTTCTTCAGCTTCCCTTTACTGAGACAAGGTATGTAACTAAGGCTGGTATTCTGAGCCCACCAAAAGTGGGCAGCCTTGTTGGGGAAGAGGCAGACTTTGTTTCCAAAGTCATCCATGCAGAAAAATCTGTTTCTGTTGACTGTTATCATGATACTTGTGGACAGTCACAGTATACTGAAGTATTTAGTCACTTCTTCCAAACATAAACGTTGAAGCACCCTCCATCAAATCCACCTCCAGTGCTGAAGGACTCCCCATCATCAGCCTGAGTCGGGTTAGAGCAGAAGCTGGAGAAGAGCAAATCCACAGAATGGAGCCACCCAGTTCAGTGCCATGTGAAGAAACAATGACAATGCAAAGAAGTGATGATTGTTTATGGATTAATTGATTTCTTCTCTTACTAAACCATGGCCCCTCATAGAAAACAGATTACTGTGCCTAATCACAAAGAGGAAAGAAATACAGAGTCTCACAAAAAGCCTTGCTATACATACGGAACAACATATAGTATACTACATATTAAGTTAGGCCTTAAGAATCTAAATTATTTTCCCTACTTTTACACCGAAAATAGGGTGGGATGAGGAGACTAACAGAGTGTCTCCAATGCTGCTTGCTTGATACGAGTGACAAGGAATAAATGAAAGGGTACAGAGCTGACACTCAAGAGTTTAGACTTAAGGGAGCTGAATCAGATCAAAGAATGGACCAAAGAAGCAAATGAAACATACCTTTTCCTCAAAAAACTGTTTCCTTAGTTTGCTGTCTTTAGGAGGCACTGTTTTTCTCAAGTTTTTATACCATTTTCTAACAACGTATCCCCTCCAGGAGGCTTGAATTCTGTAAGAAACAAGATTGCTCAGGAGGAAGCTCAAATTTACTTTATTTGACTGTTCAGTTTTTCTGTTCAGTTTCTCATTAAAGTTTTAATTCAGAATATTATTTTGAAATAAATATTGCCCAGTGATGGCTCCTCTTACCTGACTGCACACTTTATTTTATACAAGCGGGCCCCGTCATGTATCACTCTGGTCTGGTACTGCTTTTTCCTGCACATAGGACAGGACTTTTTGCCCGTAAATTTTTCAAAGGCTTTCAGACATGCCTGAAAAAATCATGGCAATTATCTACTACGTATTTGATATCACTGGGAAGAATGAAAGTGGTTAGATTACAGAATGTAAAAAATGTTTATTCGGCAAGCCATGAACACCATACAAAATGTATATTTTTATAAGGGAAATGCTAAAAATATTGTAAATCAATGTATATTCTCATGATTTTTTTGTGTGTTAGGCTGTTCTTGTTTTGTGTATGTAACTCAGTTACAAATGATGTTTTCCCATAAAGTTTTAAAAAGACAATACAATGGGATAAAGAACCTCATCATTCAATAGCTTTAAATTATACTTCTTATCTTAAGAATCTGGAATTAAAGTTCCTTTTCAAGATGGTTACATGAATTCACTGAGATATTAACTTAAGTAACTTAAAACACATACTGTATGCCTGGATTGTTAAATAAAAACATACTCACTTTATGGAATACATGGGAACATGAAAGCAACACCTGTTTTACAAAGAAAAAAAACCAGAGAAAACTATCTTTAATCCATTCTGAAAGCTGAAGAGTAAAAAAATATTGACAACAAGGAAAATCCTGACTGCCTGAAAGCTCATCACTTTCTTCTGGTGACTAGTGCATTATTTCTGGTAAAAATAACATCAGTCTTCTGTAGGAATTACTTAATAAATTACAGCTTAAACCAGTATGTGAATTCGGTGTTAACAATACATGGAGTGGCAGAAAGTGAGAGATGCCAACTGCTCTTAACTAGAGCAAAACATTCTAGAACAAGTATTTAAAATGAAAGGTGATTTTCCCCCCCCCTTCCCCATAAAAACATAAAAGTTCAAGAAGTGATATAAATCAAATGCAGCATTTCATACATTAAAAAAAAACACACCAAAATACACAAAAAGATGAAAAAACAACAAGAAAAGGGAAAGCATGTTTGCGGGCTACAAGAAAACTTCACCTTTATCTGACCTAAGTTCCCACCAAATGCTGATGATCTCCATCCTCACAAAAGATAGAGTTGGACAAAAACAGCAGTTGGCTCTTAGAGGAAGGGAAAATTGGGGAAGGAGTGGAAACCAGAACAAGTAGTTTGCACTATTGAGCAGGCAAACACAAAAGGATTAATGGCTAGCGGCCAGCTGAAGGGAAAGCTTTCAGATACAGTGGCTTTTTTTCCCTTGAGGGAGGAAAGCTAACAGAAATTCCGAGGACAAAAAAAGAATTCCAGAGGCATTTCCCTTTTTGTGCCAAATCTAAAGTAACCTTCTTAATTACTGCTGTCTTTTGCTCTCTCTCGTCCAGCTTTAGACTTCTAGGGTAGAATGGTCTTTTGCCAGATCTATCCCACCTGTCTTTGGACAACTGTACACCTACAGTTAATGTTCACGTAGATGGAAGCAAAACCCTTCCACTTAGGGTTTGTGAGAGCAGCACTCCTCCTCAGTCACTCACCCCTTTTGCTTCACATTTTCAAGATGATACATGAGAGGATCTAATAAAGCACGATGGATGTGCTCACGCTACATGCGTGGCATTGAATAAAGACACCAAGGTAAAATGTTACCTGAAGAAATGCTCACGTAACTAAGAGACTGAATAGTATTAAGAGCACACCCACTTCCATTTTCCAAGTGGAAATAACTGCTGAATTAAACTACAAAGTAATAAAACTTGTGAGAAAACAAAATATAACTTACATTGATGAATTAATGCGTATTTATAATTTTGATTAACAGAGCCAAAGTTCATATCTAATGGGAGTTTAAATGGAGCAAAATATAGCCTATAATTGCTTTGAAAAAATATAGCAAAAATGCTGATTACCTTTTCCACTACTGTCATAATCGCACCAGTGAACAAACATTACCAACCATTCTCTACCATCCCACTTGCAAAGTACACCAGAGTTGACCAACATTGCAATATACTGCTTAATACTAAATACTTAATACTAAAAGCTGCTGAATACTAAATGGCATCTTAAAATTGAACCTCTCAATTCTTTCTTCTGTACCTCCAGCTAGTGACATTTAGGAGTAACTCTGGAAAATCTTAGTTAAATACAATGGTGTAGTCCACGGTTACACACGTACCTGAGGCTGAAGTGCAAACTCTTCCCTGCATATTGCACAGGGCTGGATGGAATCTCCATGCTGTATGGATCTCTGCTTTATTTTTGCCCATTCTTCAGCAGTTAGCGGAAGGGAAGGGGGCTCAACTAGTCCTAATTTCTGAGCTGCAAACAGTAAGAACAACAAATCACCGGATAAAATCCACTGGCAGATGCAGATAATGGATGTTTTCCTTGCAAAGTTCATTGATCATACATTTATTTAAAAATAATGTGTACAAATGCTTCATACAAATTTATCATCTCACAAACCACTGGCTGGCAACATACTTCCTAATAATGGCTAGCTGTTTACTAATTTCCAGAACTTCTTTTAGATACAAGATTTATATAGGGATTTTTTAATGTAAGCTTCTATTTGCCAAGTAATATGAATGTGATACCTATTCACAGCTATTAAGATGGGGATTATTAACTATGCAAAGTAACAATGCACAGTAACACAATTTCAAAGTGTCAGTACAAACAGAATCTGTTAGAACATGTTCGTAAAGGTTTATTTAACTTTACATTTCTGCATTCTTGAAACAAAGAAAAATGAATAAAGCGGTATAATAAAAAAAACTGATGTAAAATGTGCTGATGTAAAAATGTAACATGAGACTGTGATGGATAAAATAGAAGGAGCAAAAAGAAACAAAAGAGATGGTCACAGGACACCAGTTGCAGGGGCATTGTGAATGCTCAGCTAGGCAGTCTCAGATGATAACTGTGAAGTATCACGCTGAATGTCCATGATAAATCTGTCTTCTCAGAGAAGGAATTTGTGAAAATACAATATTTCCCCCACTTACGGGATATAGGCCAGGATCAGTAAAAGAAAAATGCTAGTTGGTACAGTCAAGAATAGACCTATGCTGTTTTGAAAAGCAGAGGAAAACTCTATGGGCTGAATGAAGATAGTGGAGAAATGCCTGAGGTATGTGCAATAACCTAAAACATGAGTCCATGAGGGGGCATCCATTATATTTGCTAAAATCAGACAAGAAGAGGTATATTAAATAGTTAGAATGTAAATCAATGATGCTGAGTTATAAGTGGGAAAGGGCCAACTCTTTTACTTGTACCACAGAGCAGATCCAACCAAACTCTTGGCATAAAGCGTCCTCATAGCAGAGAACATCCTTCAAAGACACCCAACAAAACTGATTTCATATCTTATATTTACTAAAAACAAAAATCAAGTTTCACTTGACAATAGCATCTAAGAGTATCAGTGGATGAGTATGAAAAGAGAATCCCATCTGGATGGTCCAATAGACAAATGTGGATAGTCTTTACAATGATAGAATCTGGATACACTGCAAACCAGTCACAGTGGAAGACAGCATTACAGAATAAAAATGCCTTCCCTTTATTTTCTTCTAATCACTGTGGTCAAAAACTGTTTTAGGGAAGACAATGGGATGGCACTGGGGAAGCCCTTTGTACATGCCCGGAGTGAAAAAAAAAATAAAAAAATTAAAGAAAGCTTATTAAAAACTTCCACAAAAAGATGATTGAAGTTGCCAAATAGGAATTGGAGGCAAAACTTAACTTCTAAATAATATAAACCAGATGGGATATTTGTGAGGGACAGGTTACACAGGTGTTTAGAAAGAAAGCTATTACACAACACAGTTGATGAAGGAAAACTGGCAGCAGGACACAGAAGAAGTGATATGTGATTGATGTAAAAGGCTCTGTGAAGATATTTTTGAAGCAGCACTTGGAATAAATATAAGTAACGAAAGCCTACATTTATCACAGCTCAAGAGATCCAAGAGTTTTCATCCTTATGCACTGTTCAGGAGCCCAACCTGCTTACTGACACACTCACTTTACAACCGAGCTATTTATCCTAAAACGAACATTAGCAAAGTAATTACATACAATAACCTCTAAGCCCTTATAATTAGCTTTTAGGACGCAAGCCCCCGTTGAGAAAAATTTAATGACCGAACCCTCGGAGGTTGTTTGATTGCCTACAAACTCAAGAAGGAAAAAACGCATTAAATTACATTTTCAAAGTCGCTTCACAACTTAAAGGTTTAAAACACAGAGTTCTTAAAAAGAGAAAGTCTGACACAAGCATTACACATTAATGAGAGATTACAGGTGAAAATACTAATAAGCCAACACAGACACAATGGCAATGACTTCTTAAAATCTTTCAGCACATTCTTTGGAATCAGTTGCACAAACATTCATATGGGATCTCTCAGTCAGTGCTGGGATTTAAGGAGAAAATACTTCGCCTTATAGTTGCAGAGAACATGCTCACACTTGGTCTGCATTTTTTCACCACAACCTTTAGCTTCCAGAATCACTCATTATTTGCATTTGCGTTAACCCCAGTAGCTCTCTGCTGGCTTTGCCCCCGGAATCCTCTCCTCTTTCAAATTCCTCTTCAAACGGAACCAAAGAAAAAAACCCTCCCATCTTTAGAAGTACAACCAAGCAAACATACTAATAATCACCTTGTCTTACTACTTTTGTCCAAACGCTTGCTACACTCACTTATTGTGTATTATCTTAAGTTACCCTCTCAACCTCACTCTGATTCCAAAAGGCAGATGCCTGTGCTTGTATGGAGCCTCATTGATTTACATGGTTCTCTTTAGAGCTTGGACTACTGTGACAGCTCCTCCAGCAAAGGCAACATGATCTTCAGAGAGGCCCCAGGGCGTTTTTATAAAAAAAAGAATAAATAAAACAATTATTAATGATGATGAAATTCATGACGTTTAAAACTGTAAATTGTGGAGCCGCAAGACTCTAAGAAAAGACTAATGAAGACAATCAAAAGGATGGAGGAGAGATGATCAAGGCAAGAATACCGTAGAAACACTTAAAGGGAAGCAAAGAATGGAAACTGATTGCTAGGAAGCACATTTGGAGCCCTGCTCTGCTGAGACGCTTCATGGATTTCTGTGTGTTTTTTTTTTTAAAGCAGTATTATCTGTCACTGCTGTACAACTGCGTTATTATAATACTATTTAAAAGTGAGTTTTCTCACCAGGCATCATTCCAAGCCCTCACATCTGTGACTTTTATCTTGTTGCATGTTTGTTTCTAAATTTGAAAAAGGTATTTAGCTACAGGTGTTAATTCTTCCTGGATTTAGCCCCAGGACCATAGTAAAAACAAACCTTTTTAACTTTGAGTAAAGGTGGGTATATATTAACAGAATACATTTAACACAGCACAAGTGTCTTTTTATTGAATAAGGAATAAAAGAAACCATTTCAAAAACACATAAAAATCATCTTATTCATACTGCAATCTCCAAAATAAACACAGTATTCTAGCTTAAGATGCGAATATAAGGTAATGAAAGTTACCATAGTCAATATGCAAAGCATATTAAAATGGTGGAAAAGACTTCCTGCCCTTTAATGACGAATTCTTCCTCAAGTTGCTCTCAGTTTTTTGTTTTTTGTTTTCTTTTTTACATTGACTGTCATAAGAAGCATAAGTCTTAATACATTTCTAAAGCTGTATTCAAGCCACTGATGACAATTCCACTGCTTAAATGATCATTCACATGGCAGCCTAAATGATCAGATAATGACAAATTTAAAAATAAGAACTTATGCTGTTTAGCACTGAATTGCCTTATTCAGTAAAAAGACTGGATACTTCATGTTAGTTATTGTAAATAAAGACAAAAAAATCACAAATGAGAATACACAGAAGTTTACCTAAGGTTAGCCGTGGAGGATTGGGATCAAGAACATACTCCTTTTCCTCATCTTCTTTATTCTTCTGGTGAGTGCTCTTTTTTCGTAGCCCAGTATCTACCACTGCTTTGACCGTCTCTTTGTTCACAAGTCTGTAAATGTTCCTGATGTTCCTTGACTTAAAAGGATCTGCTAACGAAAGACCTTGGAGCTGATGACTGTGTATTATATGATCCTGCAAAGCAACTGCAGAAACTGCTATCCCCTCTTGTTCAGAGGCGAGGCCCTAGCAAGGAAAAAAAAAAGTTTCCATAATTATTATTGCAAATGATCTATAAAGACATACGTGATACTAAATTAAAAGAAATCTCAGCCAAAGTGTTTGACTTGTCAAAGGCTTTTATCCACACGCAACTCGCTTACTTGAAGCCTAACATACAATTACAGTGACACGAAGTCTGAGATTGATGCTTCTGACACATCCCAGTTTTAACATACAAAAAGTAAAATGATATCTTTGATTTGTTGTTCATATTAAATAAAATAGAAGTTTTAATTATGGAGTCCATAATTATTGTATGCAATAAACTCATCATGGACTATAAAAGTCTGGCGTGCCCAAGCACATTTAATTTCAATTAAAAACAATCCCAAGGGTAACGTGGTTTTCCAGAACACTAAATATGAGAGATGCTCTGAAAGTAATGCCTCCTATTTTATTTTGTTGGCCCAGAGCATCAGAGGTGGATGTTGGTGATATGGCAGCAGAGGCTGAACCTTCCTGCCAATATTCTGTTATGTTTTTTTTGCTTTGTGACAGACAGCACAGAGGGGCAGCCGGACGCTATGGCATCTGGGACAGAAATGAGTACGAAGAAAAGGGGAGTCACTGAATTCCTCCAGGAGGAAAAAAATGGCAACCATTGACGTTCACTGACCCTTGCTGAATGTTTATGGAGACCAAAGAGTGGACATCAGAACAGTGAGGCAGATGGATGGTGGGTTTCAACGGTGACAACAGTGTGAAAGACAAGCCAAGCTCTGGATGGCCATGCAGATTTTCATGAGCGTAGCATACAGGGTCTTGTTCATTGCTGGTAGATGTGCATAGCTAGTGGTGCTGACCATGCTGAAAATTAGTGTTTTGCAGATGACAATTTGCTCTATCAAACAGTGATATTTTGCTCTTTGTTTTATCTTCCAGGGAAATAAATAGGAGGCATTATTTTTGGAGCGTCAGGAATATATTATTTTTATGCAGGTAATGGGTTTATCTGCCTGCTCCTACAGTTCTCCCTACCCTTTTGCCTTCTTTCAAAGATGTGCAGTCATACCCTGTAAAAACGATGATCCTCCATCGATCGTCTCCAGACAGATCTACAAAAGTCAGTTGGCTGTAGGAACAGAAACATTGCCAGAAATGCCTGGCAACGAAAGGCCTGGGCGGAGCAGAGAACCTGGAGTGCTGGGAATGCACAGCCTTCAGCCAAGTGTTCTACCATCAGTGCTGTGTTAGCACCAGCAGGGTGTTTATCTACGATCTAACGAGGATAATTTCAATCACCAGTGGCTCCAGCCTGAAAAACACCATGAAGTTGGATAGAGTGGTTGTTGTGGCTGTCTCTCTTGCTGGGTGAGGAGAAGGACTCACATTTTCTCCTGTTAACCAAAACAAGGCTATCCCATTTGAAGTTATGCACTGGTGGCTTTGAGAGAAGGAACGCGATTGCCATTTTGTGTGACTCGCAATTTTGGCAAATCTATGGAGTTATTAAAAAAATAACGTATATAAAGAGAAGAGATGAGCTGTATCCATAAAGATGAAACCAAAGACCCCTGTCACCTGGTGTCCTGTCCTCAGTCCCAGCAAGAAGTGGTGGCTCAAGGGGACACATCTCCTGCTGGGACTTTTCAGGATTTGGACCTAACCTGAGCCAGAAGCACTGTCCTTCTTTGTGATAACCACTGGTGTCCACCTCTATGGCCCAGAGAGATGAAGTGCAAAGGCATTTTTAGCCCACAGTATGAGCATAGGCTTTCACTGGCTCCTTCCCTTGGCATTCTCACTTGCAGATCCTTTATCTCCCAAGCAGAGGACAGGCACAGATGCTGCCTTAAATCCAGGTGTGCCATTTTAACAATCTTTTGGGTTTAAATAGCATTCAAAGTCCTTCTCAAGCGCTACTGACCTAAAAAAAAAAAATCATTTTCTTATCATTTTCTTGTAGAAGTGACATTTTTCCAAGAGAAAGTAGCGATGTTGTCCTAAGAGTAATCCTTTGAGCAGAATATAAATGGAGTGATTAATCCACTGGATGCATTTCGTCTCTGTAATTATAAGTAATTACTTTAAATTCAAATCTGGAAATGAGAATACCTCTGTAGTGCAAGGGAAGATGTAAAAAAACATCTGAAGTGGCTATAATTACATGAAATCACCCTTTGTCTCTGAGGACAGAAAGATAAAATAACAGTTTTTAAAGTGAGCTTGCAAGTTTGCCTGAGACCCAACCTGACTCAGTAATATCGTAAAGGGAGATTTTATAATATATGCTTTTAAAGATACTTTTAGTAATGAATTTTACCAAACAAATAAAGTACCAAACTTGTTTTTGTGCTGTCTAAAATTTATTTTGAAGCGTGAATGCTGTAATAGCTGCAAAATAAATCTGTTGTATTATAGAAAAATCATGAACTATGCATTAATTTTAAAACAAAAACACGAAAAAATGCTTCTCTCCTGTACTTCTTTTAGCTTCACTGTTCATCATCCTTGAACTCAGTCTGGCATTCTCGTAGTTTTTCTGTATTGCTTTTCTTTTTTCTTCCCTGAATCTTTTACTGAGTTCCTCAAAGTTGCTAATAAGCAGAGAGGTTGCTTTCTTTTCCATTTCTGTCATACCTCATTAAGGTGATTTTATACACATGTATGCTTAATTAAGGCTTTTCATTAAAATAAGCCTTTAATCCAAAGGTGCTGGGCCTTAATTGAAACTCAGAGAAGATTAGTGTCATCTCTTATTTTGGTTTGTGCTGTTACTGTACTTTCTACTGCTTCTAAACTGAAATGTTTGTATTAGCCCCAGCTGATACATGGCCAGAAATAAATTAAAATTCATACTGCAGTCTTCTGGAGAGCAGCATGCCTCAGTAATTGCCATTTCTTATTAAGTGCCACCTTTTACTGAGAGCCTCCGCTTAAAATGCAGAAGGTTGCTTCAAACACTCGAAGGACATTAACATAACGAACGTGTTGCCTGCTCTAAAGGTGACTAATAAGTGATGGATGATATCTGTTTTTATCTATGTGTATCATTTGAAAATGTAATTGTGTTTTTAAATAGTGGTGGAATCACGGGTCTGCCTAGAGGGCATAAGTGTTGGAGAATTCTTTTAGGAAGATTTATGAAAAATGGAAGTTTTAGCTACAGGTTAGCAGCTCTCATGTGAGATACCGCATGGTGTAATGAGTTATAAAGCCTTTGTGAAGGAGGAAGGCATGAGTTCAGCAGGTTCTGGTCTTGCAGCACAAAGTGGACCAGCAGAGCAGCTGATCCATTTCTTGTAGAGTTGCACCTGAGCTGGGTGCTACTAATAGCAGAGGCAGGTGGCCTGGCATCAATGGGATGAGAAGAACTTTTCAGGAAGAGTTCATAGCTTGAATGGGTTGGATAAATGTGACAGCAATGCCAGAGCAAATGTTTGGAGTGAACTTCCTTTTACAGTCACTGCAATTAAGACTGAAACCTGGGCTTTATATTATGATGCTGTTTACAGCATGTTTCAGTGCTTTGTTATGCTGGGGGGCTGTTAAAAAAGTACAATGTTTGAAAGGAGTGCCCTGCTTTCATGGAAGGTATTTCATATTGGTCAACACTGAAGAGGCAGATTTGAAAGAATGTGTTATAAAAATACATATTGACGTGTTTAAATAAAGAAGAAGCAAGAAAAGGTGAATGCTGTACTCAGGTAAACCTTTAGTGAGCTTTTCCCTGGAAGGGCTGTTACATAGCAGTGTTACAGTAGAGTTGGGGTGTGCTATTGTCTTCCAGCTGAGCTCCAGGGTGTGAATGTTGATTAGGATGGGGAATGACTTTTATGTCTTTACATACATAGATTAATTTTTTCTCACTGGAAAAGGGGGTGTTTATGCTGCTGAATGTGTATATGCCAATAATCCTTCTTAAAAAGTGAGCACGGTGCTCTCAGAAATGATGGAAGCTGAGGTGGAA
Source organism: Lagopus muta (assembly GCF_023343835.1). Classification (NCBI taxonomy): domain Eukaryota; kingdom Metazoa; phylum Chordata; class Aves; order Galliformes; family Phasianidae; genus Lagopus; species Lagopus muta. The sequence goes on along the minus strand of NC_064439.1, from coordinate 8,599,146 downwards.
TGCACTGAGGAGTCCCTGCCTGCAATAATTCTGCTGGCTGAGGAAGGCAAGTTTTGAACAACATGCACATGAGAGCCATGCTTGTAACTCAGCAAGGAACATGGTGTCACACTGCTTTGTAGTTGCCCAGTTAAAGATGTGTTTTGTGTGTTGTTTTTTTTCTTTTTAAGAGAGCTACCTCAGCCATCCCCAATTATAAAAGTACAGGAGCTGGTCTTTTTTCTCAAGTTGGTGAAGTTTTACCTCATTTACTATTTGTCTGCATACGTATTAAACACACTTATAAGCCCATGCACAAATATATATGCACGCACATAAGTACAGACACTGTGTATTTTCATTGCTGTGCTCCGGGTTTATTTTCTGCCCTTCCTGTCAGCTTCTGCTAACTTCCAGGCATGTGCTTCCAGCTCTGGGGGAAGGCTGTGTAGCTGTAGGTTTTAAGGGTAGTGGAGACGTTATTAGCTCTCGTTTAAAGCCCTTTCAAGTAAATGAGAAGGCTGTCATTGGTTTATAGTTGAATTCAGAACCCGTTCTGTTAAGTAAATATTATTTCCTTCTCAGGGAGGAAGAGCTTAATTTAAAGGAAAATTTGTGTATGTACCGTATGGGAACAAATGAGATCCCAAGCCAGATGTGATTTCATGCGTGACCTTTCATTTTATTGATCGTGTGGCACAGTGAAAACTTTTGCGCCGCAAATAGGGCACATATTGGTGAGGATTTATAGAACTGTAGTGCTTTTTATTTATAAAAGCCTCTCGGATGTTTTATCAGAATACACTGAGAAGGACCTTGGTAATATTAAGCACCTGTTATGCTGTATTTCTGTCGGCTGTCTTTATTAACTGTGTGTGTGATTAGAATGAGGAATGCTGTGAATGTGTGCTCGGTTTTGGAAGCATGTGTGAAGTGTTGCTTATGTTCTGATCTGTAATTTCCAGTTAATAGATGAATGTTTGCTTAACATAGACATTTCCCATTTTGTGGGAAATCAATTTAATTAGATAAAAGCTGATTTTTCTGCAAATGTCTACAACATACAACTCTCAAATTCATACAATGGCCAGCTCCTAATGCACTGATAATGTCTCTTCCTCCCTGTTTGTCTTGTAAGAGGTTCTCATTCCTTGAGAATGAAGTAAAGCCCTGGTTCCATCACTGCGGTCTTCAGAATTAGCACTGAAAACACAGGATTCTTTTCCTGGGCTGATGAAAGTAATTTCTTGTTTGCTGTGTCAAACAAAGCATGCTATTTGTCACATTGTGGTTTGTGTATCTTTTTAGAAGCTTTCAACTTTGATCTGAGTCAAGGTACACTCAGTAGCAGATGACAGAAGTCACAAACCAGTGATGTGCATTGTCATTCATACAAACTCTTTAAGTCAACAAATACCGGGACTTAGATGTAGAAAACCATATTGCTTTTGAGGGGGCTTGTGCATTCTTGTGAGAAAATGCAGACCTTTGCTTTTCTTGTTTCAGACAAAGGTGTGGAACAATTTATTAGTTAAGGATTCAGTTCAGTGTCTGCAATCAAAAGGTGCCTCTTCTAGACGAGATTCTGGCCCTTGCTTATATTTTCTAGGTAAACAGTTGCATTTAAAAGACATTGTAGAGGTGGGCTCAGTAGCACATAAAAGCTGCTTTCTTCAAACTGTCATCACTGAGGTTTCAGAGAGTGCTTTCAATACTATCAGCTCTGGTGTTTGTGTTTCTTCCCTGCCCTCCCCCCTTTATTTTTCTTCATGTTAAATGCTATTTGAAACAGCACATTTTTTTTCCCTTTCCCCCTCTCCCCCCCCCTTTTAATGTAACTTTCTCCTGCCTTCTACCTCTTCTACCTTTAAGGAAATTAATATTGTGAGTAACAAACCAGTGGGTTAAAAGCCTGTTTCACTGAGCTTCTGTTTCAAAAGTGAATGCCAAAAAGGCATAGAGTTATAAAACCAAGAGGTTGTTTGAGTGGTTGTCCGTGTGATTCTGAAGATTATGGTCTATCATGTTTTGAAGCACAGTTTGATCATCTGCTCTGACATTCTAAGGTTGTGTAAGGGATTTTGCACAGTTAGAAAAGCTTGGAACATAACGCATTTGCTTGATGAAAGCATGTTTTTCAGGAAGCCATTCAGCCTTCAGCTGCAATTTCAAAATTTGGCAGGGTGTTGTTTGTTTGAGTGGACAATTGTTGTGACTGTTATTCTTTATTACATCTCATTTGAATTTGTCTGCCGTCAGCCTGTAGCCATTAGCTCTTCCTCAGCTAGGCTGAAGGGCTTTTTATTAACTTGTATTTTATCTCTGAAAAGGTACATTAGCACTGTCATCACCTCACCCCCTCAGTTTTTGTTGCAAACCTGATCAGACCAGGTTGGTCAAACCACTCTTGACACATTTGCTGAGGCATAAAATACTTTCATGTATTCTTTCTTTACTGCAGTCTACCAGTTTCCAAGTTCTTGTAAAAACGGAGATACCTCAAACCTATAGTTCTCTTATTGCCATCAACACCCAGTACGAAGGATGAGTATTTCTTACTTTTGCTTAGTGCATATGCAGCACAAAACTTTCTTCCCACTTTTACACAATTTTCTTCTGTTTAGAAGAAAATTCCTTCTTTTTAGAGGGAATATCTGGTTCCTAAAGTGCTGTTCCAATTTCTCATCATTGCAAAATACGTGCAAGAATAGGAGATGTAGTGAGCAACTGCTGCTGCTGTGCTGCAGAAAAGCAAAGGGAACTTGAAAGAGTAACGTTTCTGAAAGGTAATAGCATTTGCAAATACTAATCAAATAATGTCAGGAGCTTAAAGGAAACTCCGGGTAAGGTTTGATGTCTGGCATCAGGATGATTCAGACATAACACATCACCTGCTAGATATCGAAAATAATCAATGAGGTACAATATTTTGTATCTCTATACTTTGTCTGAAGAACAAATTGGAATATGGAAGATAAATTCAGAAATGTGAAGAGTGGATAGGAACTTGAGAGACTATCCAGGCTAAATAAAACTCTGAACAGGATGAATTTAACACTAAAAAACTGGAAGCAAAGATTAGTTTGCTTTTCCCCAGGGAAAATATAAGGACAAGTGTGCTTAAAGGTGGATGACATCATTGTGTATCATATCACAGCATGATGCACAGCACAACATAAACTAAACACCTTATGAGCTTTGTAAACTTTTGGTGTGTGAAATAAATAAGTTGTTAATGCTTATTTCAAAGGCGCGTAGCTCAAATATAAAGGTAATTAATCTCTAATGAATTTCAGGGAGCCTGAAGAATTCTTAGAGATGAGGTGATAGTGTGCTGAATGTATTACAGGAAATACACGAGGAGTCACCATGGCACAAAAGCAAGGACAAAGAGCTTGTGCAGGAAGAAAGTATTTTGGTTGCTAAGAACTTGAGCAGATCATAAGAAACTGCCTACCCTACTGCTGCTATTGACAAACAACAAAGGCTGCAAAAAGTAGGGATGTGTATTCAGGGCTTGCAATAACCAACAAATGAAGTGACACTGGAAGTTGGAACACACAGCATTCATCCTAGGAATCTGAAGGAGCTAAGGAATTGCTAACTTCAGGAAAAAAAAAAAAAAAAAAAACCAAAAAACTAGACTGTTGTTTTAGACTGTGTTTAGTAGCACAGTTAATCATAGAAAAAAGAATTTAATAGCTAACATTACGCAAATAAGACAAATATAGAAAGCATACTTCATCAAGAAGATAAGCCAGTCAGTGGATTATCCAGTACTGTGAATAGGATTGTTGTAGACACTTCTAAACTGCCAGTGGGCCAAAGCATATGCCACCTCTCATTGTGAAGCAGTACAGCTACTTTTGGAAAATACTGCTAGTGAGCAGATCTTTTTACTTGAGATGTGGTGCAACCTGCTGTATGTGCTTCCCTTCCTGCACCATGCTGAGCCGTGGAGATGTACCAACCTGGGTCTACAGTGGCACAGAGCTTTATGTGCTGCACCGTATTGTCAATCTATGTTTGGAGGAAAGGCTGGAAGTCATGACTAATGACATCCCAATTTGTCGATGAAAGAAAATAAAGCATTTGATCACTACGTTTTTAAGATTAAAAAACCAACAATGCCAAACACAGAAAAGGTCAAGAGGGAAAATGGAAATGATTAGAGGCATGCGGGGGAGCTTCTTTACAAGTAAATTAACAAGAATGGTCCAGATTTGCAGCTGATGAAAATTGGCATAGTTCCACTAGAATCAACGGCACTGTGCCAATTTACACTAGCAGAGAATCAACCCCAATGCCTTCCTAATGTGAGAGAAAACCAGGGTGATTATAGCACAGACGTAGAGTAGAAGCAATCTAATTACAAAAGCAAAGATGCAAGGTTGGGAAGTGCCATAATTGACACTATGTGCATCTTTAGAGCTGTTTTCCTTCTGTGCATTGCTTAGGATCAGTTTTTATAGTCTATGCAAGTCACTTCCAGTTTTTAGCTTAGATTTTCTCTTCTCATATTGCAGTTTCCTTCAGTCTAGCCCTGTTTCTTGCTTCTCTCAGGTGCTATTCTGTGTGTCAGGGAGGTTTTCCTATCTGTTCTGATTAAATATTAGAGTGAGAAAAGGAATGCTTGTACTGGCAAGTGTGCCTGGTGGCCATGCTCGCATAAGCTTTAACATGGGGAACTGAATCTTACCAGTATGTTTCTGAAACATAGGCTTTGGTGAGGGTTGTAAAGCTTTTCTGGAAAACCATGTTAACAGTTAGGTGGAGTTAAAGAGGCTCAATGTGGCTTGACTTTCAGAGCTTTGTGAGGATGGAATAACTCTCTGCCAACTCCAAAAATAATCCATTGAGCATCTGTAGAAGAATATGCCTAAATTTCATATCTTTTCTACAATTGTGGCATTGATAATATCAGTGACGCAAGACGCAATATTTTGAATGTAGACAATGTATTTTTCCATTCTTGGGAAGTTTTTTGCAGAAATTATCTAGAAAATTTTCTTCCTAACACAGGTAGCTGGCATGGAAAGCAACTGACGTTTGCCAAAGTTGTAAACAACTGAAAAAATGTAATAAGTGGTGTTAAACCACTTAATTATAAAAATAGTTATGGCATAAGTAATTTGCATAGTGAAGACATGCTTGGTGCAGCTAATTGCACTTCTTGATACTAGCTGAAATAAAAGATGAATTAATGTGAGGAGAACAGAAAGTTAAGGAGAGTTAAGTAACATAGGAGGAAATGTGCATATAGACATACCCACATGGGGGTAAGAGAGAGAATCTTCTGTAGGTCATGCTCTGCACAGAGTAGTAATTCCTTCTAGAGTTGAATTTCTCCCTGTAGCATTTCCATTTCTTCTACCAATTCCCCATTATTTTGTTAACTTTTATTACAATTTTCTTGCTCATCTTCTCATTTGTGTTTGCATTCCCATCTCACATTATTTTATTTTAATGGCCTGACTGGAAAGTCATTGAGTCAGTGTATCCATCTTGGAGATGAGGAGGTGGCTAAGGCTCTGCCTGTGCACTTGCTTGGTCTTGTTAATGGCTGTCCTCAACTTGTTTGTACATCCAACTTGATGAAGTGTTAGCTAATTTTTGGGGGCTAGGTGTTAGGGAAGAACAATTTTTGTTCAGGTAATTGGCATTCAAAAGATGTTTCCAGCAATAGTACTTATGGCGGCCTCGGATAAAGCCAATATTTTTCCCATAGCACTATATTGCACAAAAATAGATCATCTTAAGGAACTGTTTCTTTCAAAACAGAAGTCACGCCATATTTTAGAAACTGGTCACTGGGCTGCTGGTGTGTTCTGGTGCTCTGGGATTTCTAACACTTCTTATTAAAACTGTGCTCAAAGATGATAAAGCTGCAACTTCTTCTTCCTTTTAAGATTTCCTAATGGCCTTGATACTTCTAATTGCAGTTTTATCTCATTAGTGTGGAAGAATCAATAAAAGATGTATTACATAGGAGACATAAAAATGTTGCTAGTGTTGTGGTAGTATTGTAGCTATTGTGCCTCTTTGAGGCTTATGTGCCTGAGAAAAAATATGCATTTACCACAAGAACTTATATTAATCCAATAAAAGTAGTTGTCTCTTTACATATATCGTCTCTTCTAAGTAGAACTTTACATTCTTTTTAAATGTTATATACTTCAGTCTTGGAAAAATGAGTTTTAAATCAGACATTCTGTCAAAATTATGCTAACATATATGGCACTCCATACAATTCGAAAAGTAAATCACAATTTAGGTCCAGCCTTCCCACTGTCAATACTGATGGAAAGGTAGCTGACGAGTTCTTGTTGGATGAGATTTTCTCTAATGTTTAAGCCACCAATAGAACCCTCAGCAAAGCCCTTCAGAGGAAACTTGAGAATTGACTGATGGGAGTCACATGGTTAAATCAGTGCTTGTTATTCATAATTTATTCAATGGTTGATGGAAAAAAAATTGTCCAATTATTTGACAAATACTGCTTGGCAAGATGATTTACAGAGAATAATACAAGTATTTGTTGAAGAATTTAAAGTGACAAAAAATGCCAAAATTACGGCCTTTATTCTCAATGCAGTGATTAGGGCTGATTGAATGATATTCAGACAGTTTGACTAATTTTGAATAGTCCTTACAGAGGCAATATTCCCATTGACTTCAGCTGGAATTTTGCCAGAGTAAGGACTACAGGATGGGGCCTTTGAGTGTAAATGTCTTGAAAGGGTCCCTTTATTAAGCAGCAGCTTAAATTCTGAACTGCAGAGAAAACCCATTTTCACTTTTCTCTGCTACTTTGCCTGCTCTGTGGAATTGCTCTGTATGAATGTTAATCCCATTCCCTCTTTATCAGCAGAGGGTGCTATGGGAGTTTTGTGCTCTCCGGTAGTCTTTTGTTTATGCACAGTTCAATCTAATTTAAGTAGAACTGACCATTTCAATGGGAGTCAAGTGTGTATTTAAATGGTGTGTGGGAGAGCCATAATTTAATGGCAAACCATTTCCTTAATTGATTCAAGTTAAAGAAGGGAGACATTTTAAAGTGGATAGTTTCAGATTCCTGGCCTCTACCCCCGTACTCTCCTAAATGGGTCACTGAACATGGTCTTATACTCTTATGTGATAAACGAGATAGCGTTTTCATGTATTTTTGGAAGTCAGATTCAACCTTCCAAGTTACCAGAAATGCACAATGAACTAACATTTTTGAATATAAAGTTTAGTGCAGTGACTTCTTAAGTTCCTGGAATTTTATAATGGTAAGACTTGAATGCAAAAAGCTGTTTACAGATTCCTGACATGGAAATACTCAGAAGTGGAAAAATGGTTTTTAGGAAGCCATTATGTCTTGCTATGGAACAGGAGTGTAAAAGTTGTAAAGTCAAGCATAGAGAAAACTGAAAATACGTAGGCATTCTTAATTCTGGTAATTTTTCTGGTTGTTCATCTGCATCCTGACAGGGATATTAAATTACATGATTGCATAGCTACCTTTTTCCATGAGGTCTGTGCCATTAACACATACAATAGACACCACTAAGTAGGAGCTTTATTAAATGTTTTATCTGAATTGCTGAGTGTATGTTGCTGAGTTATTTGCTGCACACTGTTCCATCCGGAACTGAATGCACGATTATTGACTTCCTCAAGTACCTTTCTATATCAGTACCATAACAAGGTGGTTTATTAACTCTTTGATTAAACACTGTTTGAAGGTTTTTTTATTGAATGCACAGGAACAGACAAAAATGATAAAATGTAGGGCAAAAGCTATCACTAATTTTCTCAATTCAATGTAAGATCCCTTAAACGTGATGCATTTCAGAATGCTTTGTGCTGCTTGCAGCCAAAGCAGATCTGTAGCTGACTCATGCTGTGGTTCTGAATTCTCAGCCATTTCGTGAATCAGATTCTGTGATCTCAGAAAATTGGAATTTTTTGAAAATAAAGTCCAAACAATCAAAGTTCAGAAGTGAAAAGTTCTATGGCAATTTAGTCAGCAGCATACAGGCTGCCACCCAAACTGAACAGACTCCAGAACTTGAGGATGACATTTATGCTTTTTAACCTCAAGGCTACGTTCTTTCCTTCCTTTACACACTGCCTGTCTTCAGCTTCTGCAGTAAATGAGAGCATCTTACAGATGACAGACTCATTTCCTGCATAGCCCTGGTGAGTTTGTTGTCCACTGGGTTCACCGAGTGAAATGGTTTTATGTGCAGATACATGTAATGGTTAGCACTAGTGAGCTGCTGATCTGAAGTTACATACAGACTCACTGCAGTCTTGGTTGAACTAAATGGTCTCCAGAAGTCTCTTCCACCTCTGTAATTCTGTTCCTCATTCCACTGTGTCTAACTGGCAATATTCCTTCCTAACCATGACCGAGGAGAGGAAGGGTAACAGACAGAGGCAATAAAAAGTGCAGGAGAGAGAAAATTTACTGCTTTCCTTCCTAGGCTGTGGGTCTGGTGACTGCAGGCAGGCAGAAAGGCTTACAGAGTTCTGCAGCTCATGCCCAGCAGGTTAGAATATGTGGAGTGTGCTCCCTATTACCTGCTATATAGTTAAAATTTCCATTCAGCACATGTGAGCAGATTCACAGAAGCTCATAAACAAACAAACAAACAAAAAAAACAAAACCAGAAGAGGAATGGAGGGAGTCATGCATTCATCCCCTCATCCCTGAAAAAGAGCAGAACTATTTTAGCTCAAACTTCTTTGAAAAGTTCAGATTCAGTCAGAGATATTTCCCAAATTTTTAGTGCAAACTTTACACTTAGAGGAAGAAGTGAACTCCCAGAGGGAGGGTCTTCTGATGGGAGCTCTGAGACAGGCCCTGCTTCAGTGCACTGTCCTCTGCAAGCAGTGTGTTCCCTGCTGTGAACTGTATGCTTCTGGTAGTGAGAATATTTCGTATGTTACTTTTGTAGTGCTTCCTAAACCCCCTGGGTGTATGTATTTGAATGTACTCCAGCCCTTGTTAGTTCTACTTCACATACAAATATGGTTTATTCTGACATAATCAAATAACAGAAATGCAAAAGGTGTCTTCTACGTTGTTTGAGACTACTGATAGAACAGGTGTAAGCAGATGAGTTCACCCCAAAACATGGCAATGTTATAACATCTTGGCTTTCTAAACTAAAGGCTACTCATGTTTTGTTTGATACTGTAACTAATCAGTGTTCTTCACTTCCAACTGCATTTGACAATAAACTTTGCTGCTCTGTTTTCTTTCCACTCAAATTCCTAATAGAATATAGTGCTTCCAATAGTACAAGCTTCTCATAGGTTAAATTAATGACATTTCTACCTACTGGTCTCTAGAAGGCTGCCTTCCTTTCTAGCTACCAAATAAAGATGTCATTGTTATGATATTACTCTGACGTGGGTTTTAAGTACAGAGAAGAGGAATTTCTGTACGTAGGAAGGTATTCAGGAAAAGTGCTGTAACACTTCTTAAACCTAATGGTGGAGGAGAAGACTCATTGTTATTTGTTTATATGCAGTGGATTGAAAGGGGATTTGAAGTGCTGATTTCTACTAGAAGAAAATAGGTGCCCCTCACCTCAGATTTCCTAACAAATCTTACCACAGTAGATTGTTTACACTGAGGAGCCAGTAAATCTCAGCCAGTGACCAAACCCGTGGTCACCTGAGTTGAAAACAAGGCTGTTCATACCATGTCAATTTATGGCAAACCTCTTCTACCCAACTGAAGATTATAGGCATCCCAAATAACTTTAGTATTCAAATATTATCAGTGTTTTCTGTCTCTAAAGAGGGAATATTATCTATTTATCTATAGCTATATATATATATAAAATTATTTTTTTTAATAAGGCCCAAAAATTGCAGGCCATTTTGCAAGTGAGGAATTGATCTCTGCACAAGTGAAGGCAATGTTACCTCCTCATTTGCTTTTATACATTATAATCATTTTGTAGACCATTGTCCTTATATTCAGTCAGCATACTAGGTAAATATGGAGATTTTTCATTGGATATCAGCATTAGTTTGTGTATGTGATTTCACTTCTGTTATAATCCTCTGTCAGAGTTTCTGAGCACTGAAGCATAAGTTGTTTGGAGTGAATGAACTGATACAAATACTTTCTCATCAGGAGGACTTTTCATGCAAAGCTCTGTAGCATACAAACATTTAATACATGCTTACTGTTGTAAAAATCTCTTTTCTGTGTGCTGCCATGTTAACAATTTTCCCATGTGCTTTCCTTGTTTGCTCAGGCCACTTGCAAAATTATTGGTACCAAAGTTAATACTGATCCTTGCTTTTCTTTATTTTAATTTCTGCCAAGCTTTTCTTCTTGAGGTGTGTCCTTACTGTGTGTTATATCTGGTGTGAGCAAAAGCTCTTCTCATACTGATCCCTGTGGTGACCTGCTAATCACTTCCCTTTGCCCTACACTTATCCATTCTCACAGGCCTTCTTTAATATCCTCTTTCGAATAAACTGCTCCTTCCCAGTGCCTGGATGTTAAGCTTTCAGATTAGGGCATCAAAGACCTTCTTAAATCTCAGGCAAATTGTATCTAAATCTGTTCGATATCAAACTATCAGATCCACATTGGCTATAGTCATCTAGGTGTTTTTTTTGCATTCTGAGACTCAATATTTGTGATATAATCCCACTGATCCTTTTTCTTTTTCTATTCAACAGTAAATAAGACTCCCCATGTTCATGAATTTCATATATTTTTTGGTATATTCTTGTGCTTAAATTGTTTGAGCATTCTTACTAAGAAGGATGGGAAAAGGAGGTACTATAGAAGGAAAAACTACATGGAAGAAGGAAGTGGAAGAATGATAGCAGAAAAGAGAGAGCAGAGAATCTTGTTCTTGACCTTCCACACGTAAATGGTTTATAATTAAGAATCACAGCTCAGTGTGAAAGGAAACTATTCTTCCTTCATTTCATTGTAAATGCAATATAATAACCTTTTGTCTGGGTACTGTACAATATATCAAGTATATCTGTATAAAGTATTTATTAGGTATCAGTGTATAATAGAGTGTATTTGGATTTTGGCTTAAACACCAAACTGAGATGGAATGTTTTGTTTGTGATGACCCAAAATCATGACAGGGTCAGATCTTCCCAATCTGAGTCAGGTGGATAACACAACCAAATCAAAAGACCTGGATGTTCAGAGGGCAGAGCATTTAAGCATTAACTATTAGGAATTCAAAAGTGTGTATACGCTTCCTGGTACATCTAAGGCTCTGCATAAAAACAGTCAGTAAACAAGCTGGAAAAAATTATGTAAGGTTTTTCTTCATATGGTGTAGTATGTTTACTAATTATCTTGCCTGCTTCTATCAGCAGGCAGACCTCTTGCATATATATGCTAGACTTTCTAGTATGATTCTTTCTTATTTCCCAATGAAGCTTTGTAAGGAACTGTGACTTAAAATTCCACATCCCACCTACATTTCCCTATTTCCTTGATGCCAAAGGTGGACTGGAAACTACCAAAATGTACTCCCATTTCAGTGAACAGCATAGGAAATTCCAGTTTCTCCTGCTTATGGCAGCTTAGACTTTGTGTAAAGGCCACCTGAGGTCATTATGTATTACATTATCTCCCAGTGCCTTTATCCTGGGAATTCCAGGAAGTCATTTATCTCATGATACAATAGCCTTTGGTCAACAGCTTGTACTCTTTGTACAAAAAGTAGATAATGGCCACTACTAACAATATTGTCATGGGAGTATGGGTTGTAAATCCCTCCCAGGAAGCTGGGCAAATACTTGGGTATCTAGCATCAGTATTTGAGCTGACTTCACTGTGGGTAGCTTGTGTATGGCATTGTGTGTGGCAGTGACAGTGGAACAGACACTGTGCCAATGCACATAGTAGATGTTTGCCTGCATGAACTCCACTCCTTTAACCATAGTCCACATTTCTCTAATGTGGAAAAATGTGATGGAGGGAACTGTCCACAGTACAAGAGTAATTCCATTACAATTCTTGAGTGCTAATCAAGGACAGGTGACATTTTGTCACTATGAATAGTATTTCGTAATGCTGATGTTATCAGGTTGCTGTTTAATTCTTCATCTGTCACCTCTGACCTTATCCTAGTGCTGGCTAAACAAATACACACCCTTCCTTGTAAGCATTTATAGAATAGGCAAAGGATTGTCTTCCATTTCGTTTATTCTATCTGTAATGGTCCAGTATTGTTCTTTAAAGAACCTGTTGATGTCATAATTCTGTCATCCACCTAACTGAAAGAATTTGCTGAGATCTGAAGTTCAGAAGCACGCAGTGTTTTGGTGTTCAATTTTCTTTGTTCAACTGTGTTTTAAAACAAAAGAAGCAAAGCAAATCAGCTTCTTTTACTTTTTTATTTAGACCTTGGAGAATCTTGGAGAATGGCTTTCTTGGAGATTGAATTCTGCAGTTTGGTCTCAGCTGAATGAGTAACACAGGCAAGGGAAGGGGAAACAAAAACAACTTGTTACCCTATTGTCCCTCCCCTCTTTCTCCAAGATTGTTATTTAAAACCAGCAGCCCTGGAGAGAGTGTATGGATCTGGATAGTGTCCCATGATTCACACAGCCTGATCTCCACTTGGCTGGGGCTTTGTGTTTGAAAATCCTTGGAGGCCTCAGGGCAACAAGCAGCAAATGTATTGGGATTTCTGCAGGGTTTGGGCTGTTAGGATCTGGACCACAAGAGTTTAGGAGCCATAAGATGACCTGTTCGTTGTTATAGACTTCAGATAGGTAAAATAATAAGATAGAAGCATCACCTTGGAGCATCTTGTGACTTAGTTTAGATTGAAATGGCAGCTTAAAAGTGGTGCGGTCTATATTTCTTCATGTGCCTGGGGATTTCAGAGCTGTGTCTTACTACACAGCCTGTTCTTTCTCAGGTATTTCCTCTTGTATATCTGCCATAATGAAATTAATTAAAACAAAAATGAATTTACTCGTGCACGTAACTCTAAGATTCCAAGATGGGGAAATGCTTTGTTGTGGGTTTTTTTTTTTTTTTTTTTTTTTTTTGTTTTTTGTTTTTTTCCTGAGGAGGTGGAAAAGAAATTTGTAATCACTTTATATTTCAAAGTTAAACCCAATTTTAATTCTTCACAATATGCATGAACTAAGGAACAGAAACATTTTTTAATGCCTTTTTAATGTCTTTTTGTCCAATACTTTCAATTGGCTTTAGTTTGGGTACTCCAACCCTTAATGACACAGTGTTACATAATGCTATATTTTGTTGGCAGCTCTAATAGTTTTCTCTTCTGGGAAGAAATTTCTTCTGCCATATTCTCACAAGTAGTATGTTTTAATATCGTCTCCCTGCTTCTTTTTTCTTCTGTTCAAAGAAAAGATCAGCTCTCCTTACAATTGGGCAGGAAGCATTTGTAAGAGGTTAAGTGATACTACAAATATTCCTTAATTGAGTTTAGATGCATTCCAAACATTTTTACATCAGCATCAAAGAAAACATCTTTCCAAAGATAAGAAGCTTCTTCTCATATTTCAAAAAATCATCACGTATTTTCATCAAGCTTTCAGGAATGAAAGCTACTGGACTTCACTGTTGTCATAATACAAAAGAAAGGTGCACAGAGAAGTACTGTGATCCGAAGGTGACAAGTGCTGAACAAATAGTGTGTGAAGACTTCTTCCTACCTGACAGCATCTGTCTCCATCAGTTATTGCTCTTGTACTGCTTCAGATATGTTTGATCAACTTTCAAATGATCTTGGCAGGAGCAGGTGAAAGCAGTCACGATACTTTGATATAAAGTACAAGGCAGTCTGAAGGAACCTTTCATTAGCAGCTGATACTCAGTTGACAGTGAGATTTGTATGAAAAAGTAGGGATGAAAACAGCTTTCCCTCCTTTCTGAGAGAGGTTTGGTCAGGGTGTGAGCTCAGCAAATTTCTATTGACTGAGTTGTGTATTGACACATCTGGCATTAAGATTTCTCACTGCTACAGATGAGCAGAGAAGAAAGGCCTTCTGTTCATTTTTTTCACTCTTAACTAGCATCTAATATTTTCAATTAACTTGGGTTTAATTTTTAAAGGCAGCTTTGAAACGCACATATTCCTGACAAAACAAATACATGTGTTTGAAGCAGCTCAAAATAAAAATCAAACTAAACGTTCCCAACAAAAAGTTGACTGTATTAGCAGTAATGATGTTATCCAGGTTTATATATGTGTGTGTATAAAATTTTCCTTTCTAAATAATTTGGCAGATTGATTCCAATTTCTGTGAATGTATTTCTTTTCATAAGTATTCCCTAAACCATTCAGAGCCATTTAGTTTCATTTTTTGTCGTCATCTGAGCTATTTTCTTGCTGTATCTTTGTTCACTGTACTTTGGTGTTGGTTACCTAGTATATGTGCTAGTGGTTTTGCTAGATAATGGAGTTGTTTATGCACATTCCAGGCTGTTCATGTGAAGTATGAGTCTGAGAGACATTCTCTGTTCATGCAAATGAAGATGAGTTCAGGTGAGTAAGTGTGAACGGCAATTAAAGAGATTAGAGACCTAATTAGTCTGAATGGCTTTTGAAATACGAATACTTCATCTTTCCATTTTTAACGACCTATACTGTTGAATAATTTAGTTTTCTGAGATTAAAATTCTTGTCAGCACTGAAGCTGATGAGATTGTGCCAGAAAGTCCAATATGGTTATATTTTATCTGTGTTTCATTTAAAAACTCTTGAAAGCTTCTGCTTGTTTGTTGGTTTATTTTCATTTAAAGCCAAAGGCTCCAAAACACAAGTGAGGATCAGTCCAGTGGAGTAGTTTCACATCTCTAATATCCTTTTTGGCATTCTCCTGTCTCTTTGACTGGTGATATAATTTCATGCCCCTTCCATTTTTTTGCACCTGATATTCTACCATTGGTGTCTTTTAGTTGTGTCCATCCCTTTTGATATGTTACAATAATATTTGACCCTAAAATTTGAGTGATGTAGCTTAGCTTAATCAGATGGTGGGGCTTTGCTAGCTGATGTTAGCTGCTAAATGTTTTTTTCCAGTACATTTTATAAAGTTGTATAAAATTGCATTTCTACTTTATCAAATACTCATATTTGGTCACTCTTATGACCTCTTAAAACACTGTCCTCCACTGGGGATAAAAATGATTATTATTATTTTTTTAATTTTAGTAAATAAATGCTTTCCTTTAATACTTGCAGTTTTTGCACTTCCTGCATTCAGTTTCCTCAGTGAGACAAATACTTTAATTGTTATGAGCTGTCAAGAATGAGTGCATCATGAGAGGTGAATGTTGCTTGGAGAAGTTGAGCTATGAAACAAGTATGGTACAGAACTCATAATCTGAATTTACCACGCCATGTTTACAGATGTGCATCAGATTTGCTCTAAGTCCTCATTTGAATGAAAGATAATCAGACATTAAAATAATTTCTGTACATACAGTTAGATTCTTCTGTCCCTATATAGCTTCTCTATGCTAAAAACAGTCTCACAAATAATTCACATTTTTTTACAATAACTTCTCAGCTTTTTCTGCAACTAAAAAAGAGCTATTGAGTATCCATGTTCGATTATCTATAAAACTGAAAAAGGATTCCATGCCTTATTTTGGATACCTTGGCACAATAATCTTCAATAAGGATATGAAAGTAGAGTTATTGTCCTGTATCAAAAAGTAGTTACAGCAAGCACAACAAACCAAAATTCTGAGTAATTGCATCCTACCAGCACCATCCTCAACAAAGTGTTCCTTTAAAGACAAAATCATTAGGAGCTAAAAGGCCTCAGCACTTTTGCTGCTCAGGTTTATAGTGAATGTCTGATTAAGAGCCCTGATATCTTCAAAGTTTATTATCTTTGTTGTCCATTTTTATGGCCTTTGTTCAGTGCGCTTGCAAATCATCCTCCGTTGTCCTGACAAGCTCATTAAGCAAAAAAGAGCATATAAGGAAGAGCCTCTGGTCATTTAGTTTTGTGTTTCCTGTAGTAATGAGGCTGCATTGTAGAGGTTATCTTTCCATTGTTTGTTTTTTGGTAGTACACATTACATTGCTTGGTTGTAGTGTAATGCCCAGGTCAGCCACTGTAAATTAAACATACAGAACTTTGTATGGCTCTTGATGGAATGGGAATAAATAAATGATTAATCTTTTGCCTAATTCTTATCAATATTCCCCTGATTTCCGATTGCACAGACAACCATCTTGAAAACAATGAAAAGAATCTTAATAATAGGAATGACTTGTGGCCAGCAAAAAGATGCTCAATGAATGCTTCCCTCCTTATTCCTCATTGGTAATCAGTGATGCCTTGTCAAAATAAACAGAACTACTAAAATCAATACAACACCATTAAGAAAGGGGTGAAAAGGATCGTAGCAAACTAGGCACCACTAGTAGGTGTGAGACTGGAGGTGATGCTATGTAAGCATTAAATAAATTATGGCTCTTACATCCTGGTGTGGAGCACAGTAAAGTAAGACACATTTTTGAGAATATTTTGAATAGGAAATGAAATGAATTTTGACATTAGAACGTGTATGCAGAAGTAGAAACTTTGAATTTCCTACAAATGTATCCCAACAAAGACCTGATTCTCTATTGCAGGTTACAAGCTTTTAGAGATTTTTTTTAATGATTGCACATTAGAAAGCAACTTAGAGCTTTGATCCCAAAAATGCACATATTTGCAGTCAATGTTAATTGAAAGAAAAAGAATAGAAAGTGAAAAGGCAAGCAAAAATACGTCAGTAACAATTTCAGTCACTGTAACCACTGAGCAAGTAGGGGCCTTCTCTGTGAAGCAGCATTTGTCGTTCCCCAAGCAGATTTGAAGTACACCTTCAAGTGTTTTGTGCAAAATTAAAGCACTACACAGTAATGGCAAGGGACTGCACTGACAGCATAGACATGGAAGATTTCTGCAGCAGAAAATTTGCCATAGCAAGCTGTTTTCTTTCACTTGCCTTTACTTCGATGGGACATCCTTTTGCCTATTCAACAGAAATGACCAATGCTGATTAAAAAGCAATGAAATATATACCTCCTCTTCAGGCTCTCTCATTTCTCAGAATTATATCCAGCATTGCCCTGCAACAGGCAGAAGTTGCATTTGGACCATGCATGGTTGGGCCATGCCTTGGGATTGCTATTTGCGATAGGACTTGTGAAGTTCAACAGGATTTCTTCATTTATTTTACCATGTCTGTTTTCTTCTCTGATGTTGACTGCAAGAAATTTTATTTTTATGATAAAAACTGTAATTCTCATGAATAACGTCCTCTGAGAAAGGACACCTGAGACCTTTCTTACAGCTTCTGTACTTAGAAGTGTAAAGTGTAAGGAGAGATCAGGCAGAGAATTTAAATGACACCACTTGCATAGTCTAAAATTGTTAATCTCATCAGTAAGGCTCATTAAAAGCCTCTGTCTTCACTGAGTGGCTGTTCATACTCTGTCTTATTCCAAAAATGCCGTGGCTATGGGGATTAGTGAGTGACTTCATTATCAGATATCTGCCATCAAATAACTGAGCGAGATGTCCAAACTTCAGTGAATCACTGTTTATATTTTCCCAGCTGGAGCAGGCATTCCTCAGCTTTCAGAAAAGCAGGGAGGGAAGTAAACCACACTTCCAAATCCCATTTACTTTCTCCTTTCCCACAGGAGAGAATCACTTTGTTGAGAGAAAAGGTGGTTAGAAGTTAATTGCAATTTAATTACTCCACATGTGTATGTTTGCAGCTGAAGGAAATGACAGCCTCAGTTACTATCTTCAAGCTTAAGAAAAGGTCCAGTGAGCTTTCAAAAGAAGTCTGTAAAATTGGAGTGTGCTGTTGGCACATGCAGCCAAGTAGTCCTGCCCTACAAATGTGATAGGGCAATATTTTCTGGGGAATGGTGTTGTTCCTCTCATTGAAACTAATATTCGTGAGGCCAAACTGGATATTTTCATCAATCGACAAAACAAATGAAACTATTACTAGTTTTTTTTAATCATTTCTATGATGGTGGCGTGCGGGATACGGTCTTCTTTTTTCCAGGTGATATTGTAATACAAAAGAAATAAGCAGACCCTCACCAAAAGAATCTGAAATCTGAAATATTCTCTTTAGGTGGCAAATTTTCAGGCACGCCTCTGAAAATCTGATCTGTTCTATAGTAATAGTCTGCCTTGAAGATATTATAGCTACTAGGTGGATAAAAACTGCCTTTTAGCTATTTTTATTACTAAAATCAGCTGGCTTGATTTTATAGGGCTGAATGCAACTAGGTTCTACAGAAGGTTCTGTAATAAAGTTTAAATATTGATCTGAGTTGAAAAATAGTTGTGTTGGTGTAGGACTGTAGTTTACTAAATATATCTGTACCGAAATGGTGTAAAAAAGCATGTAACAAAGTTATGCTGCAACCAGCATTCTCTGAGGAGGACAGGGGTAAAAAAGGACTGTAGCACACTACTATCTTTATGTGATATATAAAATTGAGAATGAGGTGCTGTTTTTTGTTGTTGTTGTTATTGTTTACTTTGTAAAATGTTTTAAATTCTTGTGTGAAAAGGCCTATCTAAATGCTTAGTATTGTCTTGTTCCCCTTTCATCCACCAGCTCCTTGTTTGACCAAGGACTGATAATTACTTAGCTGTATGTATGACTGAATTTGCTCATTACTTTATTCACAATGAGCATTTTGTCAGAGGTGTCTCTAAGTTCCATTTCTTTTTGAATCTGACAACAAAAAGCTTTATTTTAGTAACTATAAAGTTTCTGAAACAACACTGGCATTTTAGCTCAAACAAGACCATTTTTATAACTTTTTCTATAAAAAAGACTGAGCCTTGAATGTATTTTACATATATATTTTCTGCTTCATATATAAAGATATAGATAGATAGATATTAGGAGGAAGTTTTTCACACACAGGGTGGTGACACAGGAACAGGTTGCCCAAGGAGGCTGTGGATGCCCCATCCCTGCAGGCATTCAAGGCCAGGCTGGATTTGGCTCTGGGCAGCCTGGTCTGCTGGTTGGTGACCCTGCACATAGCAGGGGGTTGGAACTCAATGATCACTGTGGTCCTTTTCAACCCAGGCCATTCTGTGATTGTATGAAGTAGTGAAATCTGCTGCTAGACTTTTGGAAATGTAAGAGGAACTGATTGCAATACAACCAGTTTGAGTGAAAACAGTGCTCTCAAAGCTCCAAAGCCTGTGGACTTCAGATATTAATATGTAAAACTGAGAAAATGTAACCTTGGATTCACTTGAATAATAATTTGGCCTGGCCTGGGGAGAATCCTCAGGGCATGTAGCAAGGGTAACACTTTGTCTTTACAATGCCTTTCTGCTGGGATAGCTCTCAGTGGTGCATTTTACAGGTGGGGAAATGGAAATACAGTGAAAAAGTAATGCTGCAAAGCATTGAGACAACAACGGCCATCTTTATTGTGAATGATGGTAACTTAGAATTAAGCATTTGCTGATGTTATGCTGGTCTGGGGCTGAATTGCTTCTCCGAGATCATAGAGCAAGCAGTTAGAATTAAAGCTATTGGGATTGCTGACACTCCCCACCCTGTTCTTTTTCTAGATCTTTTCCTGCTTATAACAGCAGAGATGAGAAAATGCAATCATTAGGAAAGAATAAACCTGACCAGCAGGTGGATCATGTTTTTCTCTTCTAGAATATTTTCCATTGCTACTAATGTTAAGCAATCAAGAGACATTGATGGCCATGGAAGAG
Source organism: Lagopus muta (assembly GCF_023343835.1). NCBI lineage: Eukaryota > Metazoa > Chordata > Aves > Galliformes > Phasianidae > Lagopus > Lagopus muta. The sequence continues at coordinate 8,579,406 of NC_064439.1, read as the reverse complement.
ACTATATTATAAGAAAAATGCAGGTAAGAAAATTATATGCACAGTTTAAAGCTAATTGTGAATTGAAGAAAGTCCATCGACCTTCCTGAGAAGATGAAAGTTTTATAAAAAAAAAGTGACATTATATAAAGAATGTGTTTATTATGCTCTTCTATGTGCTTAGTAATGATAATTAATGCTTTGTGTCTGCAGTTATATGAAATAAATACATGCATTTGCCATATAATTCCTGCAGACCAATCATTTTGTTACAAAATGTATATACAGTTCAACAGAACCTAAGTAACATTTTTCTGTCTTTGTAAAGAAGCTGTAAATTGTTCAGTGCCATGTGTTTGCACTGCTAACAATATTACTAATATCAAATTGCCTTAGAGTCCGGCTTTGGAAGGGACCAAATGGTTCCTGGAGGTGATTTTTTTTTTTTTTTTTGACAGGATTAAAGAATGTAAAGGGCTATTTGTACTAAACAGATTAAGCTGCTAGTAAACATGTCCCCTTTAAATTAAGTGGTGGTGAAGACAAAGGAAGTGCTTTGTTGTTGTCAGCTGGATTTGTCTTAAGTCAAATGGGCAAACAACTTAAACATCAGTCCTCTTTAAAATCCCTAATGGCTGTGCAGATTACATCTGAAAAGGTCTGTAAAATGAGTCAAAAATTAAATTGCTTTACTGGTTTTCCGTTTACTCTTTGACTAAAGCATTTCTCTTCTTCCTTTTCTTTTTTTTCTACTCTTTTTTTTCCTCTGATCCAGCTTTACAGAACTTTGTTTTCAACCTGCATTAGCATACAAATATTAAACAAGAATTTCACTTCTCTCCAGTCTTGTCACTTGTGATGAATACATCCTTGCTTGGTAAGTGCTGGTGACACATCATTGTGGCAGCTTCTGCCTCTCAACAGAAGGATAATTAATCTTGCTATCAGCACTCTTGAACAGAGGTAGCTAGTTCAAAGTTTTACTCCATAGAGCTGCTTTGTGTGGGGTGGGATTCCTTCATCTGAAATAGCTGCCTATGAATTGTGGCCTTCCTGTGATTAGCTTTTCTTTAATGCTGTTGATCTTTGCAGGAACAGTAAAACAAACAGAAGTTGTGTTTTTCTGACCTGGCACTAATAAAATGTGTGGGTGCAGCATGCGTTTCAGAATCACAGACTGCTGCCATCAGCCATCACCATGATGCCCACTCACACAACCCACTGAAATATGTCCCTCAGTGCCACAGGTAGAGGATACCAAGAGCCCACATAGCCTTGTATCAGTGTGGAATGAATTCAAGATAATGCACTGTGAGTTCACCTTCCATCCTACTGTCTACAGTAGGAATTCATGTGGTTTGGTTTCTGTCAGGAAGAGATTCTGGATGAACATATCACTTACACATCCCAGCTAGGAGTGTGAAAACTTGCTGGCTCTCAGCTTCAGAAGTACTGGAAACTGGACAAAACTATAATTGAGCATTCACAACTTCCATGAATTTCAGTGCTCTTGCAGCTTTGTGATGATGGAAATCAACTGAGTGTTTGCTCCAATTGGATTTTCATTCAGTTTATTAATGATAAAAAAAAAATGTAACTTCATGCATATTAAAGGAGTGTTGATTGAAGGTCACAGAGGTGTTAGCTGTGGTGTCCTGGCTAAATTCCAGTTGGCTAATTACAATCTGCCTTCCTAAAACTCCCTTGTAGTTTCATTATTTAGTTCATTGTCTCTTTATTACTTTGTTCCAAACTCTTAGCAGCACTGTTTTATTTCTGTTGAAGAACTTTTATTGTTGAACGTGTTGGTTCATCAGAATGCAAATGATGAAGCCAACTTTCTGCCTCTCTGAATAGAGTGTCAATTGTATAGGTAAGGAATGTGAGAATCAATACATCTATGTGTAGTAAAAAAGCAACTGTTTTATAATGTCATATTGCAATATGTGATTGTGACTGTTATATGCTGTGCTAAAATCTGATGGCACTCATATGGGAATGTGTACCTTTTTGCTCTTTTATTCCAGTTATCTATGTCATTTGATATAATTTCTTTTTTCCCCAAGCTAGTTCATTTTTGGAATGTGTGCTCTCTTCTTGGCTGGTGCTTTCTATCCTTCTGGTGGGCATTCTTCCAGATTCTTTTGAGCAAAGCAGGTTGAATGGGTGGTCTTATGAGTGGTACAAGCTGTTTTTCTCACCTCTGTGCCTTTTTCCAAAGGCTACCTATTGTCCCGGGATCATGTTCTGAAAAACATAAGAATATATTCTCTTTGGTGGTGCAGAATAACACTGCCCTCCACTGCAGCCAGAAATATGGTGAGACTTCTCAGAAAGGTGGGTTATGTACTTGGTTATAACTCAGACAATCATGTTGCAGCTAGCAGAGTTGATTAATAAAGTTAGTTGGTGTTTTGCATCCACAATAATTTTCACTTCTAATAGGGCCGCACATCAACAGTGTTGCCTAGTAGTAATAGCTGGGTGAAAATAACATGAAACTATCATAATGTTTGCATTTTGAGTCATATTTGGAAAGAATTAGCCAAATCTGCAGTTGCTAGAATGAATATCATGCCACTACAATTAAGGAAGGACTGATTAATCCTGGCAAAGAACTTGGTTAAAGACTGAGATCAAACTTGTCTGTGGTCTGCACTGACTTTGCTGTTACTCCATGGTCCTGATTTTTGGTTGCTGAAGGTTCACCATGAGCACTGATGGCAAAGTGAAGGAGCCATACGGAAATGGGTTCTAATGCAGTTGAAATGATTTGCTCCAGAGATTAGGTCCAAGCTCTTAATTGAAAAAGGGCAGGAAAATGATGTATCAATTATTCAAGATGTTTTCTTTGTACAAAACGTTGAGGTTTTCTGTAAGTTTGTGTGTCTCAATATACTGTTCTTGTTAAACTATTAAATGTAATTAGAAACCAAAGGTAAATGATGTCTCAGTAATTCAGGAAAGCCACGGAGGCACAGAATGGTGTCTGTAGTGTTCTGAGTACTGTCAGCTCCCAGCGAAGCCCATCTAAGGATGATTAGCTCTTTACTCTCACTTCAGATTGATTCCAGCAAATGATGATTTACTGTTTTGCTAAATGTGAGGCAGCATTTGTTTGACGAACTGCAAAGAGAGAAGCAGGTAAAGATTCACTACAAAGAGGCTGTCAAAATACTTCTAAAATATGCTGTCATAATCTTTAACAATTTATTAATAAGCCTATTAATATCCAAGGATTTTTTTTTTCTTTTTGTCTTGAGGTTCTGTTAAGAACATCAGTGTTTAAAATGCTATCCACACAGGCTTAATGCCAGGGAAAGCAATCCCATTAAATTGGACCTCATAAATGTTTCATGAGGTCCAGTTTAAAATTAATCTTGGCGTGAAGCCAAACCAGGCAGTATATTTGCTACTGTATTAAAAAGAAGCAGCAGATGAGGTGTTTTTTCACAATAGTAATCTGACTGGATTTTTGCACAATACTGACGATATTTTTAATAATACAGCTGTTAGTTTTGGCAGGAAGGGAATACATTTCATCACCTGTTTATGTAAGAATCATACTGCAACTAGCCTATCTGAAATGGCATCATTCTAGAAGATGGGTTTGTTTTTTTTTTTTTTTTAGTGATGAAATCTCTGTTTTCTGATTTATTTTTTTTTTCACCTTGTTAATTGGAAGAAAATGGACAGATCTATAACTTAACTGTGAGAATGTAGATTGTTTTGGGAAAGGGCTATGAAGCTTTCAATTTTCAAAGGGGATTCAGGCAGGTAAGAGGTTTTCAATGTAGTTTAAGTCTGAAGTACCTTAGTCAACCGGGAACTAAAATTTAGGTTTTTAAGTCATTTTGACAGGATTCTGAAATTTACTTCTGGTCACAGAGCTGGTGGGCAAATAAGAAGTGTAATCCGACAGCAATTGAGAGTTAGTAAAAACATATCCCTATAGCTATGATCAAAATCTGATCCGAAAGCTTTTGTGTGCATTTCAGAGACAATGTGTACTGATTTAATGCCTCTTTGAGTCAATTGGGGTTTAATTGGTGGATACAGAATCAGAAGGCATAGGCAGAGAGAGGGCAACTCATTTACTTTGCTCATTTAGGAGATCAGATGGTTCTGGAGACTGCCTGATGGGAAAAGTATTCAGGCTGCAAAAAAATCACTGAAATACAGAAAAAGTCTCCTACTCTTGGCAATAAGCATCAAATGAGGTCTCTAAATAATTGCTCATTTTTTGGACAAGAATATTAGGAGATTCTCTTTTCGGTCTTTCATATATTGCTTGTTCTCCTAATCTGTGACCAAATTTCAGTCTCAAGAATTTCCCTAATACATCTGAAAAACACTTAAGACCGTGTGTGTGAGCATAGAGAATAAATAGTAAATATAATAACAATATAGGAGCTTGAGTAACAGTTTTTGCTGTATGGCTTTAAAACTGGTTTAAGTATAAACGATTGTATGATTCTCTGAAGTAGAGAGCCCTTTATGCTGAATAATTTCTGGGAGACACTGGTAAGGAACAAGATTACAGGGTGTTTAGAGATGTGCGTTTCAATAAGGAGCAATCACCATTCATATGCATACGTTTCATTTAAATGCATTATATACACTAGCAGATTGGGAGGCAATCCTGAGACATTGAACATAATTTATTTGGATTTGAAGAAAGCCTTTCCTTTTGTGCCTTACAATGGATTTGATTTACTAAGTCAGGAGATGTAGTGGAAGCAAATTCAAATGGACTTGCATTTGGCTGAGCAATAATATCACTGTGGAAATGGACAAAGGTAACGTGCAGGAAGTGATGTGAGGTTTGGCTCACTTTGAGCAGTTGCCTGAAATTGCTGTTTAGGAGTAACAGAGTGATTGAAGGGGTTTTTCAGAGAGTAATTTGTGTCTCCTGTGTTAGAAATGAGTTGTGTTATCTGGTGACGATACTGCTCTACCCCATAGGTTATAGATGGAACCTAGTGACCTAGTTTGGACTAAATGCCTCATCTGAAAATTTCCCGTGTGTATTTTATTAGCAAACTGTCCATTTTATCAGTTACAACCAGTGAGAGACCTAATGGCCAACTGAATTCTTCTGGACTCTTCTCTAGTGGACTCTTGGCTGGGTCCTCTGGCCTTATTGGAGGAAGGGAAGTAGTTAAAATGCCTTTTGTCAGGAATGGTTACCTTCACAAAACATTGCATTCAGTGTCAGTACTGGATTGGTTATGAAGGGAAGGTATGTAAAATGTTTCATTTACATGCAGTAGTCTCAAAGATCTGCATTTAAGAGTCACTGAGGTGCATTGAGCATACTGCGCAGCTTGGTGTCATCTGCAAACTTGATGAGGGTGCACTTGATCTGCTGCACTGTTGTGTCACTGGTGGAGATATTAAAGAGCACCGCTGAGGGGCACCACTTCTCACTGACCTCCATTCAGACGTTGGCCACTGCTCTCTGTGTATGATCTTGCAACCAGTTCCTCATTCACTGAAAAGCCCACCCATCAAATCCATATATTTCTGGTTAAGAGGGAAGGATGTTGTGGGGGAACCTTGTTAAAGGCCTTACTGAAATAAAGATAGATGACATCAATGGCTCTTCCCTTGCCCTTGATACAGTTTCATCATCATAGAAGGCCACTAGGTTGGACAAGCAGGACCATGCTCTTTGTCTTGCATCACCTTCCTCACTTCCATTTGCCTTAGCATAGCTTCCAGGAGAATCTCTTTTGTGATTTTCCCCAGCACAGAGATCAGGGTAAGAGGTCAGTATACTGTTTCCTGGGTTGTCCTTTCTACCCCTTTTAAACAGATAAAGATACACCTGCTGCAGATAATCAACTGCTTTCACCTGCTTTTTCTTGCTCCTTTCTTGTTTGTATTCTCTCAATCCTTGGGCTGTAAGTTAAGAGCTTCCTCAGTTACACTAAAGGCTGATGAGCTTGCAGTGACTGAGTGAGGGACTGTTTTGTTAAAGAAAGGATATTAAACTGTGTCAAAAAGAAAACATAGCTGGATATATAAAAAAGAAAATAAATGAAATAATATCATAGCATAACTTAGTGTTAATAGAAGGACAAATCTGCTGTAATCTGAAAGGTTACCTGCTTGAAACAACAGAGGGATAGATAGGATGGAGTCTACTAGTTAAGAATGAGATGAGGGTAGTTCACCAAATTGACTGTATATCGGACCAGGTATTTCCAGTAGCAATAAAGGCTGTTAATGCCATCACAAAAAGCACTGTTGAAGCCTAACGTTGTTTAGCTTAGCAAACCCAGTGTATGGGAACTGCTGAGTCACGGCCTGAACCTCTGATTAATCACCTGAGGTGAGCCATGAGTCAGCCAGAGGAGCACAGGTGAAGGCAATTCACCTGTGCTGCTGGAAGGGGTGGAGCCTGGACCTATTTAAGAGCTGGCTACCAGAGGGGAAGGATCTCTTCTGGAGATCCCCTCTTTTGGTATCTTCTGGTGAGCTCAACCCAAGGGTAAGCTCTTCCACTTATTCTCTTTTGTGATCCTTGTTTGCTTTGCCTTACTCTCTTGATTATGTTGCGATTATAACATTTTGATATCTATTGATTATACACAATTATATTGTGATTATAACATCTTGGTTATACACCCAATATGGTAAATGACTATGATTTCTCTCTGAAAACCTATCGAGGGAGGAAAACACAAGAGCTATTTAAGGTAGAGAATAATGCTGGCATTTAAACAAAAGGGTTTAATCGTCCATGAGTAAGGCTGGCAATACGAACAGCATCTGTGAGCATCAGGAAGTTCTGATGCCACTTCCTGTTGCAAACTATGGCGAGATAAGATATTTGCATCTAGGCAGCTGAATCAAGACCTGAAAGTAAATGGAGAAGAAGTTATGTAAATTGTGCTCAACTTCTGGTTTGTAGTGGTAGTGTTAGCACATCATGATGACATATTGTCCTCTTGCATCAGTTTATTTTCTATGATACATGATTTTGATGAGCACATTAGGAATGAAGAAATTAAAACTATATGAAATATAGTTTGTGAATTATGTTAAGAAATACTTAGTGACACTGAATACCAAACTATGCTGTAGAAGTCAATATAAGAACAACAAACAGAAAACGATGTACATCACAAATGTTTTCTCTATCATATTCAGGAGTTGACAACGGTTTCTTAACATCTACAACTCTTTCTTCATTAACCAGTGTTATGCATTTGAAATTGATGAATAAACAGTGACATCTCCAATCTTAAATATGTCAGCTGCCTGAGATTACGACCTGCACCTTTTGCTATAGTGCTGCTACAGAAGCCCATTTCAGCTCTCTGGTAACAATGAGTGTTGGTCTTAAGTTAATAAAATAAGGGATGACTCCAAAGCCTACTAAAATTAATAAAATTATTTGAATGTTAAATATCAATATAGTGAGATTTAGGACAAGCTTTGCATATGGAGTAAAGATTAAATTATTTTTAATGACTACAACATAAAATGAGAAAATTCTCCAAGAAAAGGAAGAGATGCCCTTAGAAGTGGAACTTGATATTTAGTGAAATTCTGGAGTTGATATTAGAGAAATTTGGCTCTGTATGAAAGCAGATCAGCATTCCATTCAAGTTGTCATGCACTCCTTTCAAAAGTAGACTTTTATCTTTTGCCTTCAGAAGGAAAGCATGTGATTTTTGCAACCAGGTGCTTCTGACCACATGCCAATATTATTAATATCAACACATTAATAGTAATATTAGAATATTATCCACAGTGCATAGAGACCTACATAGCATTAACAATTTTGTGTGCTTATGAGCTTTTGGGATAAGATGGAAGTTGAAATAGATTTGTATCTCTACAATAGCATGGAGTGTCCTGATAGCATGCTACAGTTTCTTCATTATATGTAGTAAGATTAATACCAGATTACCACCATACAAAGTTGAAAGCATTATCTTTGGATATATATTTAATGTTTCTTTTTCTTTCTTTTTTTTTTAGTCAGAGAAACTTGCTTGATACTAGGTCAGATTTTCTGAGGAAATAATGGAGATGCAATCAGGTATCTGATTTGTAAAATATATCTGAAAAGGCATTTGACTGAGTGGAGTGGCTACACATGGTTATAAAAGCTCAAGAATGTAAATGATATACTGAAATTGTGCAGTGGAGTATCAAGGCTTTTGGTTCTAGAAGTGGTTTTGATTCAGTTGCAGTTCTGAGAGTGCTTTACCATTGTTTCTATTCTTTCTCTCTTTGGAGTTGGTGGTTTTTAGGATGAGGACATTGCAGAATTTTGGGGTTTGAGGCTCTGGTAGTTGTGTTATGCACTAATGATTTAGATATTTAATGTACTCATGAAATGAAGTTATCAGTGGCACATCTAGGTTCAGCCAATATTTTAATTTTGATGGACTTTATGGTGTGAGATTTTCTCTGTCTTTAAAATTTAGTTCACTTCTCTCTTCTCCCTACTCTAAAGTAAATCAACAAACCACATTGCCTTTGAATGAATTTCTTCTGCAGACATATTTTTAGATTGGCCAGTGTTAGCTTATTATTTATTAACTTAGTCTCCTTTGCTTCCTTTTAAAGATAGATGGTCCTTATGTTTTTTTATGTATTTGCATTTTCACATACTAATCATTTTTCTTAATAGTAAATAATGAGACATGTCTTAAGACTTAAAGTCTGTCATTCAAATACATGCTTTCTAGAAAACATTCTTGATTTAAATAAATGAATAAATAGAACTGTTCTGGTGCAAAATCCACAAGTGAGTTTATGTTATGTTAATATGTAATGTTAAGACATAACAGTTAAAAGGAAAAATTTGGACTCATTGATGAGATCTGTGGAATCTACAATGTGATTACCATTAGACCTAGTAGAAAACAAACTACTGCCTCCATAGATAAGCTTACATTACAGCAGAGGAGCTATTTGTTACTCTGGTTTCATGGTATTTATGTAGTATAGATAAATGAGTGTTCCCAACAGGAGTGAAATGACTTCTGAATTCTGGAATCTCCAATTTGAAATTGCATTGTTCTTCTGCTGTGAATTGGAATAAACAGGTAACACAAAGCCAGGTGAACTGTATCAAGGAGGCATTTTTATTAATTTGGCATGCTTACAAAATGCTTTTAGTTTGGATAGCAATCAAAGCTCTGAGATTTGAACTAATGTCAAACCCTTAGGACAACTTCTTGGTATTACCACATGCATGATGACTGCAGAAAAGCTCCAAAAATCTACTAAATATCATGTGTTCAATGAATTTGGAATACCTAAAGCATTCTTTTGTTTCTCCAATGGTAAATTATTAGGGATAATAATATGTTCGTTTTTACAAATATGAGTGGGTAAAAATATTATCTATGATAAGTGATTATGTGAAAGTCAATTTTCAGTTTATCTGCTTCTAAATTTTGAAAAGGATTTAAGGGACCCTATACATGCACTTTAAGTCAGTGTTGATCATTTATTCTTATATAAGATTTTATTCCCAAAATTACAATTTCTGGGAAAAAGACTTTGTAATTTAGGTGCTGGGCTTGCTCACTATGGAGAAGAGAAGGCTTTGGGGAGTCATTGCAGCTTTTCCATATTTAAAGGGAGCTTATAAACAAGAGACTGACTTTTTACCCAGTCTGACAGTGGTAGGACAAATGTAAAGGTTTTAAATTAAAATAATGGAAATTTAGGTTAGATGTTACCAGGAAATTCTGTACTCAAAACATGGTGAGGTATTGGCACAGGGTGCCCAGAAGCTGTGGATGCTCCATCACCGCAGGTGCTCAAGGCCTGCTTGGACTGGGCCATGGGCAGCCTGATCTAGTGAGCAGCAAAGCTTTCCATGTCAGAGAAGTTGGAACTGGATGATCTTTAAGATCTGTTCCAACCCAAGTCATTCTATGACTATAATTTACCCTATTTAATACCACATCAGCTGTAGATACTTATCCAAAATTCTGTAGCATGTTATGGGTAAGGCAAGATAGACCCATGCTATGTACCTACACTAACCTGAACGGCTTATATTTCTAGTAATGGTGAAGTTTTTATTTTGCAGATGAAGGAGAGGGATAGAATTTGGTAAATAATTGACTTTGTTCCAGACAAATTGGGTGGTAGAAAGTAAGGAATATACATGAAAGGTGGTGAGAAGCATAGATTTGCCAGAGCTAAAGAGTGTAGGAGGAGATGAAAGTAGAGATGTGACTTTGAAAGAAAGCTTTGAAAGAAAGAAGAAACATGGATGTGGGGGATTTGAGGATACATACTGAAAGAGAAGTTGTGGGGAGCTGAGTTTCAAGTGCAACTGAGGTGGAAGGATTGAGAACAAGAATGTATTATGGAAGTTGGAAGATTAAGTCTTAGGTAGTAAGGATGATAAATACAGGCACAGATGGAGATCTAGAATATGGAGAAGCTTCAAGGTCTGGATATGAGGGCTCCACAAGGGAAAATGATGGGGATTTCAACAGTAAAAAGTCTGGTGCCATTAGAGAAGTATCAAGGGAAAGAAATGTGGTACTGTTCATACTGGGTCATACAAATTTTAATTAAATGCCCTTAACCAAAGACGATTTGCCTGCTGAGGTGTGATACGTGAGGATTAATGATACAATAAAAATATAGACATCCCAGCTCTAACAGGATCTGTAGAAGGTGAAGTTAGACCTTTTGGCTAGAAGAGGAGGTCGTTTCGGACCGACAGATAATTAACCTGAAGGAAATTGTCTGAGAGAAAATCAAAAGAAGAACTTCAGAATGCAAACTGGGAAATGTCACTGTTTTTTATCAGTTCTGCCTTTCCTAAAGATTTCTGAGAGACATTTACTGCACCAAGCAGTTGCTACTATGCTAATTGTCTGCAGATACGGGAGCAAAGTGATTGGTATTTGTAACAGATGTAATTGCCTCTTAGGGAAAAGTGGGTGACAGTCTGCATTTTGAATTTTGTTTTTAAAATTGCTTAATGAATTTATATTTTCCTGTAAAGCAGTAAGAAGGTGAATCTTAATTTCAATTTTCAATCCTCTAGAACTTTAGTTTCTTTTAATTTTGCCTTAACTCTGTTTTGATGAATCGGCAAACAGTTTGAGAAATCTCGGCAGAAGTCTCACCATATCTCGGCAGAAAGGGCCGGATTTTTTGTCTCGTTTCACAAAGTAAGGTTCTGTGTTTGTTTGTGATATGTGCAACTAGATTTTATATTTAATCTAAATGTCCATGTCAGGAAATGATCTAGAATAAAATGCACAGTTTATAAAAGGACATCATTGACTTATTTCTTCTGAAAAGAATGTATTGATTTCTTTAAAAGTAGCAAGAAAAGAAAGGTTCTCAAACGAAGTGTGGGAGTTCAGTATCTTTTGTGTTCCCCATGCATTTTTTTAGCATCTTACACAGATTTTATTTACATTCCTCTTTCTTGTAATTATAAAAGGACTGTGAGAAAGTCAGTGACTTTTTGATGACTTCATCATAATACCTTACTTCTATAATTACATTTACTTAAATCAACTGATTTACTCTACTCTGAAAATAAGTAAGACTTACTCAGCCTTATCACACATATTTATCAGCACAGTTATGTTTTAAAATGTTATAGGCTGTAGCAATTTCAGTCTTTATAATTTATGGTACTATAGTATAAGCTATTTTTTGCCTGGAGCGCTGTAATTTATTTATGTGTGTTTTTATTTACATAACATTTGTTACTTAGGAAAGATACTTCAATGTCTTCGATGTCGGTAATGCCGAAGAGCAACACTGTGGAATGCATGAACAGGGGAGTGGTTTTCGGGTATGTGCCATCTTCTTTGAGATCATCTTACCAAGCTGGTTCCCAGCAGCATCCAGAAATTATTCATTCCTTTCTTATAACTCAATCTATTCCCATTTCAGCAAACTACTGTGTAACTGGCATGTTTCCAGCGTGCCCTTTGTATGTGTATTTAGCATTTGGTCTTCAAGTGATAGCAGTTGGAATATATGGCTTAATTTCTGTCCGTCTATACAGAAATACATAGAGAAAAGGGAAAATGTAGAAATATGAGTTTGGTGTTGATGAACATAGTTGTGAGATGTTTATTTTTTTTCAAACAATTCCATTCTCTGCTCTATGAACATTCAGGGCTGAGAAATATGGAGCTGTAAATCTTGAAAATAGTACCAGAGATTGAAGGCTTGTTGCTTAATGCCTCCAAGAGATGTATCCCCTAGTACACAACTACACCAACACTGCCTCAAGCATTCAAGGAGGAAAACTTTATCACTCATGATTTGAGAAAGTTAGCAGTTCTAAATAAGAAAGTCAGTAGCTGGACTCAGTGAGATAACTCTCAGGAATATAACTAGATTCTGCAGATTTTCAGTATAGGGTTATCTATAACATGAAAACTGTGAGCCTGCTCTCAGTTTTTAGGACCTTTTCCTTGCATCTGGAATGTATGTGCAGGTCCAGAGCAATCACTTGAAACACTAAAATGAGGAATATTTCTTAGGATGAGTCTTTGCTTATAATAGGAGTAACGGCTCTCAGCACAAAGCTTGTCAATACACAAGAGTGTAGCTTCTGCGGACACATCATCATAATGAAAATCTTGCACTTACTCTGTATATTAAGCCTCGGTTGATATCAAAAGTTCTCAAAATATGATCAATAAACTTGCCTTAAAATATGACATATTGAAGTACAATGTAGTGTCTTGCTTTTAAAAATTAATTAGATCAATACATTTTGTTTAGATGTCCACAATCATGGCATTGATTAATCTTTAATTCTGAAAGGTGAAAGTGCCCAAAACATTTAATATAATAATACATTAAGACTACCACTATAAACTCAGTAAACCCTATGCCCTAGAGATGCCAGGAAGCAACATGTTTATCGTTGGTAATGCTGGTTGCTCTGACGGCAATGTTTTGTCTGCAGGTCATGCATCCAGCATGACACATCAGCATCACTGGATTTCATTTTGTATTGATGATTGATGATTGCATAGTATTCAAGAGTGATTTTTGCTTTGACTTAGCAAGGAAGTGTGTTGTTGGCTTCCACCCTTATGTATGGCTTGCAAATTATGAATTAAATAGGGCTGGCTTTGTGTTTTGGCACTATTACTTTAGGTGGTACCTTGGTTTGAATGTGATGACTGAGTAGGAAGGTTATACTAAGAAGCTGGTATTACAAAAAATATTATGCTTGACTTAAAAGCATAACATCAGAGGCAGTTATTCAGCTCCGTGCTGAATAATGGAAGTGTTGTATGGTATTCAATGGTATTTTTTTCCCAGTCAGTGTGATCACAGCTGTTAAGAGATCCTAGTCCAGCTCAGCCAAGGTCTACTGATAAGGTATCACTACTGAAAATGGAGATAACTTATGTGTCAGGCAGAGTGATGCAGTATGGAACATTACACTTGTACTACTCATATCAGAGAAGGAGACAGTCCCACTTTGCAAACAAACTTGCCTTAGCTTGAAAAGTTTCTGGAATGCTTTCTTCCTGAAGTGGGTAGTATATTTGCAATTACAGGTGGTGGTGGAGGATTTGTACCAATCTGAAGCTAAGCTGTTAAAAACAACCAGCTAATTTTAGTGAAAGCACCGAAAGAATGATGTCCCAGCAAAGTATGTCTCCAATATAAACTTAATAATCCTTCTGAATTTGTTTTGAAAAATGTTATTTCAGGTGAGTCAGAGCAATTTCAAATCCAGGTTAGAGTGAATACTTTTCCCCAAAGAAACTATCACAAAAAAGAACCAGGCTTTGTTGTAATTGCATAGTCATGCCTTATATACTTTACAGTATCGATGCCAAGAGTTGAGAGCTTATTTGCTAATTGTAGATGAATATGCTACTTAATTAATTAGGTGCTATAAACCCTTAATTGTATGTATCTATCATAATGATTTAATTTATAGCAATACATTTTTTCTGGTTAATTTATTGTCCGTAGAAGGAAGTAAATCACAGTATTTATTTAAGGCATCTGATTAAAGTGTGATTCAGAACAGCAGAAGGTAGGAACTTCAGCGTCCTGTGGTAAAGGAGAGTCACAAGTAACTCCAGGGGGGAATTGAAAGCCTGTGCATCTGGACACATAAATGTGCTCCTTGTGAGCAATTGTGATGAAATAAGAGTTTCACTTCTGAAACAGGATGAGTACATGTAACTAAGCATTCTATGGAGTTGTCAGAGGCTGGGATCCAATTCATCCTAGTCTAGTGTGTCCATGCCCTTCTCTGCATGCAGCTCCTGTTAGGCATGTGACTGTCCTCAGCCCTACCTGGTGACAGACATCTGCCTTAACTTGTGTTTGACAGAACTGTCTTGAATACACCTCACTCAGTATTTTGAAAACCTGACTCTTTCTTGCTGAGGTTTAATAGTTATTTTGTACACTCACTGGGACAACATATAAATCGCTTAATTTCTCTACTTTACCATTACCTGCATGCCATAGGAAAACAGGGACCAGTCGGACTTCAGGAATGACTGTAATAGGGAGCATAGAAATGATCTGGCATGTACGTGTATACAGGTCGATATAAAAAATATATGGCATGGGACATTGCAAGGGCAAGGTGATGTACTTAGAGAGAATTCAAGCCTTTTAAGACCTTAAGCAATTTATCAAGGAAGCAACAGGATCTTAAACTTTTTGTTTGTTTGAAATATCTACGATATAAAAATTTTTGAATTAAAATTTTTGCTGAGTTTTGGAAGGGAATCTCTAACTTCAAAGTATTTCCCTAAACAAGCAATAGCTACATATAAAAGAATGACACTGGTATACATTCTGGTGCTGTAACTTTGCTAAACATATTAAGGATGCTTATGGTATAGTCTTGAGAATATATTTGCTTCCAATTGATATGTAAATAAATAACAAATAATGACAATACATTTGAGAGATCTTAATATCGTTAAATAATTAATTTACTAAATACATAACTTGGTGGTTTTAATTAATAATATGCTCTAGTGTGGAGTTCTGTCACAGTGACCCTAGGGTCAAGACCTGTGGTTTATGGACTATTAATTGGCCATTAAGTCATTCACTCATCTGACCTGCAAATCTATCAGATTGATGGATTGCAGACCTTTATGTTCCTAATAGGTATTCTATTTAACTTACAAAATTTTCAAGCAAAGTTGGATAACTGAGTAAAATGAAGTGGGAAGAAAGCTTAACAATTTTTTAAGGCAATTTCATCACCTTTCCCTTGAAAGCAGATATTAACTTGAAGAATATCGTTGCTGTCTTCACTGCTATCCCAGGACCACTACTGAACAGTGCAACTTGTACCTTAATTTCTTTCCTTTAAAAAGGAAATCAAGATGATTTTTACAGATCTTTTGAATGTGTAATATCAAGCATAAATTTTAATTGCACTTCATTTACTAAGTGGTGCATTACCTCATCCTTTGGTTTTAACAATGGATTTTCTATAAATCTTCATATGGTTAAACATGATAAACTGCTCAACATATCATGGAACATGGCAGTGCTTATTAGCACTTGAGAAGTTATTGATTGCTTATCTTGATTAATCTTTTATGGGTCTCTGTAGTATTAATTCCACAGAAAAGACTTTGGAAGTTCTGTAGCATTAGTCCCCTCATTCATACATTCGCCTTCAATTACATGGATTTCTCTGACTGCTCTTGCTAGATTAATTATAACCTCTTTGTCACCAGATCTTGCTTTCAGTTTATCAAGAATTAGAATTTTAATAAAAAACACCTATTTAAGAGATTCCAAGGAAGAGTGGCATTAATGAGATGTTTCCTGCAAATTGGTAGAAGGAAGGAACTTTTAGGTTTCTGGCATAAGAAAAATCAAGTATCAATTTTAGAGGCACAATTTTTGATGTACGGCTTTTGCAGCTTCTTCATTTCCGATATAGCCTGTGAATTCTCTCTTCAGGTTATCAACACAGTTGCCCATGTATCCTATAACAACAAGTATCAGCTTTACATAAAGAACAGAAACAGTAGCTTCCTCATCAAATTTATCTGGATGAGGATAGGAAAAATAGCATTTATCCAGGTAGGTTTTGGGAGCATGCAGCCCAGTGAAGGACCTGCTTTATTCAGCCATAGGCTGCTTTAGAATCTCTTACCTCTCACTTTCAAGATGTAAGTCTTATTATGCTTGCATCTTCTTTCTATTGCAAAGTAAAAACAAATTCCACAATTCAAAATGCCATAATGTTTTTGGTCTTGGACAGTCTTAAAGCCAAAGAACATAAAAAAGACTGAAGACATTTGTAGCTGTGAGGACTCAGTACACAGAAGTCTCTCTAATAAAAGTGTCCTGAGCACAGATTTGAGAAACTACTTCAAGACATAAGATTGGATAAATTAATACTCTACTTTTAGTTTGGTAGAATGTTGTTGTTTCATGGTCAGTTACTGAAGTACATTTGGATGCTGTTTGGTTTATCATCTCCATCCCAGTGTGTTCATGGTCTCAGTATGCTTTACCACCACTCTCTAAATACATACTTAATGAGCACTGGGATGTAGGAAAAGGGGAAGAGACTGCTTTGTAGCTGTGTAAGTCTTCAACCTGGAACATCACGCAGCATGGGCTTTCCATTCACTACCTTTTGCGTAAAGACATTAAATAAATCTACATCTAGCACACATGAATATCAAATCCTTAGAGGATTGTATAGATATGAATGAGTCCTAGTCAAACGCTGTAAAATAGCAACAGGAAGTTGGAAGTTTCCAGTGATTTACAGTGGGGTTGATCCTATTCCAATTTAGAAGAATGGAAAAACTGTCATGGAGTGGAATGTACAGGGGTCAGACTGGTGTCACTGCAGCACTGTTTGTGATGATCTCATTTTCTTACAGATTTAAACCATTGGCAGGAACAAACAGAGATCCTAAGTAAACAAATAGAAGACCCATAGCAATAAAAGCTATCTTTATTCCCATGTTAACATCATATTGAAAAAGTAATGAGTCACCTACCTTATTAATGATGAGTAGATTTTCAATACCAGTATATTTTATTGTCATCAATCCCTGTTGCATGTGTAGGTGCTGGAGTACAGCCAAAAAGAGGAGTAGAAGAGCCCCAGTTTCAGAAGGTAAAAGAAAACATAAAAAGGAAAGGAACTGAGCTCAATTCCTATTTCCATTTAAGTAAAAATTCAATCATCTTTTGTGAGAGATGTATTTCTCTCTGCATCAAGACTTCTCCTTTCTCTGTAATATGGTTTTATATTCAGTGCTAGGAGCTGAGAGCTCTGTTGTCTTCCTAGGTGTGTGATGAGGGGCTTGACTCATTTTGGTAGAAGGCTTTTCTTGGAAGTACCATAAGAATTAAATCATGGACAATATTGATGACTGACTGACTGTTCACAGACATCTGTAAACGAATCTCTTTTGTCTTCATTTTATTCCTGGGACTATTTTGCATTACATATCTGTTCTGAGAGCTGTTGAATGTTAACTGTTGAATATTAATGAAATTATTACGTAGGCAGATAAATTCACTCTTTCCAGATACACAAAAAAAAAGAAATAGACTTATGGTAATTTCCTGGCCGGAGGATTTTTATCAATCACATCATCAAGACAAAGATTTCACCATAAAAATTCCTGGAATTTCAGGTAGTATCAGATAGGGCTTAAGTGCAGATATTTTGTTGTATGGGGATATGCAGGATGTACGGATAGATAGCAGCCTACTAGGAAAATCTTAATAAGTTGGCATAAAATAGGATTTATACGTGGGCTGTAAACTGAATGGATACATTAACCAAAAGATCTCTATAGGGGAAAGGATGTGTGCATGACTCTAGTGTAGCCTGAGGGTCATAGCAGCAGCTGTAGAGCAATTGTTTTTGTGTCATATGAAAGGTCCATCTTCTTTTGCTTCCACATGAATCTCTACAGAGGAGGAAGATTTTATTCTCTAATAGTACTGTGATGATTTAAGGGGAAAAAAAATGATGTTCCTTATTAAGCTCTCCTACAAATAAACAAATAACTTAATAAATAAGTCAGTCTAAAAGAATCATAAGGTTAATTTTAACCAAATTGGTCTTTGAAACTCCAAACTGTCATGTTATGTCTCTGAATTAGTCTCAACTTATTCAGGGAAAAGCCTTCATCTTCTGCTTTGGCTTACAGAAAAATTTGTGTTTGTAGCACTAGTGTGTTTCTGGAAGGTGCTACCCAGTGGTGAATAACACTTATGCTGTATCAATGTTCTTTGCCATCTGCATGCTCAGAACACCAGCAACACTTACCAGCCACTCGCTGCCTTACGATGCAGGAACGCTTTAAAATCAGGGGAATTACTTTGCCATTTTTGCCATTTGGGGCCCTTTGCACTTCTAATTTGCTGTCTTGTCTGTTTTTCCTCAGTTGCAAATGCTTTTATTTTAAAAGTTATTCTTTTAGGTAAATTATTTTTCTCAAAATTCTGCTACACAACATCAGAAATGAACCCGTTAAAAAGTAGTTTTCACTTACAATCTCTTCACTTAAAAGGTAATCCATAATTCTCATAATCCTCACCTGAACTTAATGTTTTCCTGTCTTATAATGGACAGTAATTGAGAGGAACTCATCATCTAAATTATACTCTAGTGCAGAGAATCACTTAGAAAAATGGTGCTATAAACTGGAATCTCTATGGTAAAAATCAATCCCTGGAAGTTGGTCAGTTTTAAGGAAAGATATTACCTTGCTGGTGGGTTTAAATGTAGCTTTAGTGTGTTTATACTAATACACACAAGGAGTTTAAGCCTATAATTTTTCTCATATGCAGAAAAATGATGGCCCTCATTCCACAGTTTATTATATTTGATCTGTTTTGATCTTTTTCCATTTTCATGGAAGACAGTATCTTCTTCATTGCTTTAACTGGGTAATGTATGTAGGGAAATATTGTAGGGATTTCCTTACTGTGTTAATTACTAAATACAACATTTTCTGTGAAGGGTTTCAAGAAGGATTCAGGAGATGCTTTCTTATTCATGTTAACTCCATAATTTTTAGGAACCAGAGGTAGACGCCCATGAAACTGCTTCTCAAAATCCAATTGCTGAACATCCCTTTTCTAGATACCTGGTGGGCTCCTTCAAGCTATCATTTATTTCTGATAGCTTCATTTCCCAAGTGGCTGGAGTGGAGACAGCAGCAGTCATTGAGACCTAGGGATATTTCTATTCCCAGGATGTTCTCCACATACCTTTCATGTGCCTTTCCTTGCCACTTACAGTCAAAGGGATACCTGCTCCCTCCCTAAGACCTGCAGTGTGGGGGGATCTGGCCAGGACATCATGATTGCTGAGCTGTTATTGAGAAAGCTTAATACTAAGCACTGATGAGGGCCTTGAGACTATGATATAAACAAGATCAAATATCTGTGCACCTAATATATATTTTAATTAATGTAGAGCAAAACTCTTCTATGTTATTGTTTGTATTTTGCAGCTGGAACTTTGAGATATGAGGGAGGAAACATTTCTCTGAAGTAAGTTATGAAATCTGTGGACAAATCAGGGATAAACACAAGCCTAAGGTCCAGTCCCATAATTTAAATAGAAAATAACTACCTCTTCTCTTCAAAGTGTCTTACAACTCCAAGGGCCAGAAAGGTTTGATGAAAACACTAGCAATATGTATCAGATACCATATTTGAAAATGATTAAGAAATTCATCATAAGAGACAGAAATGAGTCTCATCTGACCGGCTCTGACCTTGAAATATCCTTCTCCCCTGAGACATTGGCTTTCATTTTCAAATAGCTCTAAGAAGCATTTTTCTCCAAGAAAACATGGATATTCCTTTTGCCAGTTTGTAAGCAAAGCACAAAGCAATCTTAAAAGGTGTCAGCTACAATAACTTCTTCAGGTTAAAAATATCCTTTGTTTTTCCAGTAACTACTAAAGGTTTAAAGCACTTTTACAGAAATCTTCTGCAGTTTGGGAAAAGGACTAGTTTTCCAATAGATCTTTATTGAAAGAAATAGCCCTCCAACAATCCAGCTACCTTGATATATTTTCTTCTTCCTTTATCAGAACCTGTACCATAACCCTTTATTTTTCTCTCTCCAGGTTTAGACAGTCAGCCTGATGGTGTCTAGTGCTATTATTCTTCTTATGTATGCCTTCTCACAGACTATGATATCACGAGTCATTAATCAGGCAGCAGGCTGGCTTGAGTGAGATCAGAGCATGGGCCAATGCCAGTGCTCCTTTTGTCTGATTCATCAGGTGATTTCCCTCCCCCCCACTGTGGACACAGAAGTGTATAAATAGGAACTACATTCAATATTTTATTCTCAAGCTAAATTTAAAGGTTTCACTGTGGATAGGTGTATGAGATGGACTGAGCGCCTTAAGTAAGGTTTGTCAAACAGATTAACAAGGTGGCAATTGCTAGACCAATGTGTAACTGAGAGGTTTTATTTAAGGCCATGATAAGGAAGGCTGTGCCCAGCTTTTATAAAGAAATGTGAAAAGAAATAAGGAGTCTACTTGTTTTACAGCATCTGTGGGAGCCCACCCATTCGCTTTGTTTTTGTTGATGTTCCACAGAGGACAGATCTCTATCCAGACCTACTAGCAGTTACCTGGCTGCAGAGAAAAATAGCCAAATAGTTCCAAAGTCAGAAAAGATATTCCCCTGAGTGGCTTAATTAGGAGGCTCTGGATTTTGTACTTAAGATTTACTACTATTTCTAAAAAGTTAATAGGCAGCACAATCCTGAGGATAACTGTTAGCACTTGAAGAAAATAATTTATTGCTAAAATGAAGGCTATGAAGCTTTGGCAAAGAAACACTACTGGTTTAACTTTTATCTTTGCACCACCTTGCAAGAGGAGAAAAGGAGCCAGGAGACTGAGCTTGTTCATGCCATTGTCACAAAAGGTTGTTTGCTGTAATGGAATCCATTTTCTCTCTTAGGTGGAGCCCCTCAGCTGAATAAGCCTTCAGCCTTCTCTAGCCACATCCAGGGGTGACTGGTTTGTTCCAAAATGAATGTCTGTTACTGAATCTGTTTTTCAGATATTCATTCAAATTTTACCTTCCTCTGTGCCAGTTCTGAAGAGCTGGAGGGAAGGATAGTCAGTCCTGAAGACTGAAATGTAGCAGCCTCCTGTGTAGGCTCTCAAGGCAGATAAAAGCAAACAAACAAACAAAAGCTCTCTACAGCCTGCAGATGACAGTCAGTGACTGGCAGTGTTAGGAATAACAAAGAGAAGTACATTGTTGTTTTTTTTTTTTCCAGTGTCAGCACGATGTATGCTAGGGAAGTTGTACCATTGCCAGCAAGATGAGATCCTGGAGTTTGGAAAAATACTCATCATTTTGAATTAGAAGACAGTTTTCCATCTTATTGAATGCAAAATCTTTACTTTCCAGGAATATCTGACTGTTCCAGGCTGTTTGGGTATTCATAGGACAAACCAGTATTGATTAACAGTGAATTTCCAGTTGTCTGTTTTGACTCTTGAATGGGCTATTTTTTTCACTTCAGTGGCAATAGGTTGGTAGTAGTTTAGTTAAATCTGAGTGGTGAAACAGGGAATCTGAATGTTATCCTGTGGCAGAAAGGGTTTGTAGATTGTCGATTTTGAGGATGAACTGTTGTCAAAACATCTAGCAATCTAGACCTCAGAAGAAATCCTCTTTTTGCCTGTATCCCCTGCTGAGCACTTCATGGAACTAGCTCATGAGATTTATGTGGAAGGCTGTAGATGTATAGCTGTGTTTGTTAGCACAGAAAAGAACTAGCTAGATGGAAAAAAAAAAAAAAAGCTCATGACCAGCTCAAGTTCTTTTCTTGTGCTTTATGTTACTTCTTCCTTTCTCTCCGTTTATGTGTAGTCTCCTAAGCTAATTTCTTTAGGCAGTCTAATTAAAAATAATTGTACAGTGCCTTACACCAAATACATACAGTAGGCCAGTTGTGCTGATCAGCCATATCAGTAGCTGTGTGCACGCCTCCTGTGTTCGGAATATCTGTTCCTTTCCCCACTGTGCCATAATGAGCTGCTCTGTGTTTACAGTGGTTTCAATCAAGGTTGAATTTGGCCCAAATTTTAGTAAAACATTCTTCCTAAAGTATGACAGAGAAGTCAATACTGTTATTGTTTCCTGCTGTGCTTTTATTTGCATGTTAATGGCAGATTATTGTTGTCTTTTCCAGTATACTTCCTCAGAGACTCTATGCATGTTTTTATTGATTAGTTCCTCTTCATTTAACATTTAAATGGATATTTTCAAATTGGTGCAAAATTATAGTAGTGTATTTGCTCAAGGCATTTAACTGTGGTATTAGCAGAATCATCCAAGTCTGCTGATTAGGCACGCTCTGTACAAAAGCATTGAAGGACTGCAATGCAGACCTGCAATTTGGTCTGAGTTACACAATCAAATGAATCCAAGCCCAAACCACCCATCCTCTCATTTATCTTCCTCAAATGTTAATGCAGGTGAGGTAGAAGGTAGAAAGTACATGTTAAAGTAAGAAGGATATAAATTTGAGCTTGTAGACTTGAGAAATGTTTTTAATCTTCTTTCAGTTCGTATAAATGTTATATGTAAATTTTAATGATGTTGCCTAAGTTATCTCTGTTAGAGAAGCTTGGGAATGGAAGTTCTTTAAAACTGAGGATTTATGAGGTGAGGATGCATCCCCTTATTGCATGCATGCAGTGCTAAACACTTTGGTTACATGAACATCTGCTGTCATGACTGGTGTGCAGCTTTACTAGCATAGACTGTAATCCACCAGATCACATAAAACTCATCTTGCTTCCCTAGGTAGAAGAAGAATAAAAGCTGAGGATTCAGCAAGTAACACTTTAAGTGGTGTTTTCTGGAGAAAAGCATTTATGAGATCTGCTGGCCATGCAAATTGACTTTCTACACTGATTCTGTGGTGCTGGCAGAAGGTTTTTCTGTTTTTATTCTTAAGAAGCCTGAATGTTATGCACATCTTTTCATTGTTCCTTCCAAGTTAATTTTACTTCAAGCCAGTGCTCTTAAAGTCTTATGGTGCCCTTTAAGTTCTTAGTTGGCAACCCTAATCTGATGAAAACACAAAAGGCTCAATGTATATTTTCACAACAACAAAAAAAAACCAACAGCTTTTCTGGCTAAATTCAACTTGTTAATTTTGTCATAACTTACTGAGTCCTGTGGTCTTTGCATCTATAATGTTTATCTTTCTTTCCCTGTGTTAAGGTGCAATAAATATAAGCATTCTGCTCAATAGCTTCCAAGTTTTGCCCAGAGGGTCATTCAAGGCTGGGCCAGGAGTCCCCAGTGGAATGAATCATAGAATCACAAAATCATCATAGAATGACTTGGGTTGGAAGGGACCTTAAAGATCATTGAGCTCCAACCCCTTGCGATGAGGTGGTTGCCACCCACCAGATCAGGCTGCCCAGTGCCCCATCCAACCTGGACGTGAGCACCTCCAAGGATGGAGCATCTGAAGCTTCTCTGGGCAGTCTATGTCAGTGCCTCACCCCCCTCCCTTTGAGCAAAGAATTTTTTCATAACATCTAATCTAAATTTCCTCTCTTTTAAAGCTGCTCCCTCTTGTCCTATCATCATCGGTCTGCATAAAGATTTGGTTCCTTCCTGCTTATAAGCTCCTTTCACATGCATTGCTTAGATCACTTAGATCACAGGAGAAACCTATGGGGCAGGGCACACCTGGGGCTTTTGCCCAAATAAGAGGAGATGATGGAATTCGTATAAGAAAGATTTTATACAAAATGAACCACTTGAGATTCCAAGTAAGTAGAGCCCATATATATCTGCTAAAACTGACATTCCTGAAGTTTAATGTTCTTTAAGACCAAAACTTTAATGTACTGTGATCACGGGGTATATTTGTATTTCTTACGACACTTAAATGAGTGCATCTCTGTTCTACCCAAGTCCTGAGCTGGACTGTAGAGGAGCAGATTTACCTGCTGCAGAAAGAAGGCAAAGGGCCCAAACTGCTGCTTTGCAAAGTTAGGCAAAAGCAGAGCTGGAGTGAATGTCTTTTTTTCAAGAGGACATCACAGATTCTTTTCATTTACACATTCTGGAAGAGTGTTAAAGTATTTTTTAAAACCACTGGACCTTGTATGCATCACAGCTCAAGCCTACTAAATTGGGGCGCTTTCTGAAGTCTTGCTCTATCTGGCTACTGGGGCGCAAATTCACACACTGCTTATGGAATCTGAAATTATGTTAGGATTGGTTACAGGTAGGGTTTTAGCCTTTAGCTCTGCATTTCCTGGCTGTTGTCAACTTAAAGCAAGCCCTAATGTTCTTTTAATGTAGTTTTGGTGTGTGTACTGCATCAAAGTAGGTTATGTATTGATTGCTCAAACCTCAAAGCTCTAGAGGTAAATCTTTACTGAGGAGTGTCAGAACTTCAGTTAATACATGTGTTGATAGGCACAAGATGTCACTATTGTGCTTACTGCAGAGATAACATTCACGTTGCAATTTTAATGCCCATAATGTTTAGCCTTTCTAGACTATGGCAAGCTAATCAAAGAACCTTCTCTGGTATATAAATCACTGCACAAAATTGAAAATTGTAGACAAGATAAATCAAGATTTTCAATCAATTCAGTCTTCAGTCATTCTTTCCAACAGCCCAGAAAATACAGTCCATGTTGTACTTGCAGTTTGATAGTAAGGAGATGTTTAACATCAAGGCTAGAGATTAACGGTGACAAGTTATATTGTGGAGAATGTGAAAGGTTGTTGAGACTGAAATATTAATTTCTTGATTGATGTAGAACTCAATAATTGAGGCCATAAATCAGTGTTAAAATAAGCTGGATTATGATTCATCTAAGCCAATACTTATGTTCAAAACTAGTCCACAGTTTCAAACCCTGGAAATTATTGTAGGAAGGTGAATCTATTTTTCCACCGTGTTTTATATTCTCAAACTTTAGTACTGTTCACAATAATAGATGAAATGTTATTTTCCTCTTCATTTGCACAATCTATTTCTCTTTTGAAAACTTATGAAGTGTTTTATTAAAAGATCTGTATCTAATCAATGAAGGAGGTGGTTTATTTGTAATGAACATAGTAATGTACACTTCTCTCTCTTTTGGTGTTTGTGAGTTATCTACACGTAGTTTTTTTTACCTTCAACATTTGTTCTTTATATGAAAAGATTTATTTGAATACCTTACAAACTATGGGCTGCACTTACCTGGAAATCAGAGTTTATCAGTATCTGCTGTTTATTCTGCATTATTGGTCACTAAGGGCATGTGGTTGGGTGTATATATATATATATATATATATATATATATATATACATTATTTTCTGTGCTGAAAACCACAAAATGCTTTTAAGCTGGAGCTACATCTTTTGCCTGCGAGACCTGCCTGACCGACTGAATGGCCTTCTATGATGGTGTAACTGCATCAGTGGACAAGAGAAGAGTCGCAAATATCATCTTTCTTGACTTCAATACAGCATGGTCCCCCAGAACATCCTTCTCTCCTAATTGGAAAGATAAGAACTTGATGAGTGGGTTGCTTGATGGATAAGGAACTGATTGTGAAGATCATACCCAGAGAGTGGTGGTCAATGGGTTAATGTCCAAGTGGAGGTCAATGATGAGTGGCGTTCCCTAAGGGTCACTGCTGGTAGCAAAGCTCTTTAATATCTTCATCGGTGACACTGACAGTGAGATTGAGTGCACCCTCAGCAAGTTTGTGGATAACACCAAGCTGTGTGGTGCAGCTGACACACCCAAGGGACGGGATGCCATCCAGAGTGACCTTGATAGGCTGAGCAGTGTGCCCAGGTGAACCTCATGAGGTTCAACAAATCCAAGTGCAAGGTCTTGCACCTGGGCTCAGACAACTCCCACTATCAGTACAAGCTGAGGCATGTAAAGATAGAAATAGCCCTACTGAAAAGGTGTGTCTGGAGAAGTCTCTGAGGTGATCTGATAGTGGCCTTTCAGTACCTAAAAAGGAGCCATAAGAAAGAAGAGGACAGACTCTTGAGCAGGAACTGTGGTGATAGGACAAGGGGAAATGGTTTTAAGCTTAAAGAGATGAATTTAGGTTGGGTATAAGGGAAAAGTCTTCTACAGCGAGGTTAGTGAGGCACTGGACCAGACTGCTCAGTGATGTGATGGATGTCCTGTCCCTGGAGATATTCAAGGCCAGGCTGGATCAGGCCCCAGGCAACTTGATTGAACTGCAGGGAGGTGATCCTGCCCCTCTACTCTGTGCTGGTGAGACCTCACCTGGAGCACTGCATCCAGATGTGGAGTCCTCAGTACAGGAGAGACAGGGACCTTTTGGAGCATATCCAGAGGAAGACCCAATGGATGGAACACCTCTCCTGCAAGGACAGGCTGAGAGAGCTGGGGCTGTGTAGCCTGGAGGAGAGAAGGCGCATGGGGAACATGAGAGTGGCCTGTCAGTATTGAAAGGGGAGCTCTAAGAAAGGAGGAGACAGACTCTCAAGAAGGGTCTGTGGTGAAAGGAGGGGAAATTGTTTTAAACTAGAAGAGATGTTTAGATTGGATATAAGGCAGAAAGTTTTTTAATGGTAACACTGGTGAAGCACTGGCACAGGTTACCCAGAGAGGTGGTGGATGCCTCATCCCTGGAGGCCCTTAAGGGCAGGCTGGATGGGGCTCTGAGCACCTCATGGAGCTGTAGGTGTCCCTGTCTGTTGCAGAGGACCATACGGCTTTTAAAGGTCCCTTCCAACTCAAATGCTTCTATGATGATTCTATGATTGCATGAATTTATGTCCGGTGTTGGTAGTGAAGTACGGAGTAATTGTTACACAGTTGAAGCCTTCTCCAGTATCGATAATGGCATCGTGTCTGGAATAGAAAATTTCATTCATCTTAAAAAGGAACAACAATAAAAGAAAAAAATGACAAAAAATAGAAGGTGTATGTGGGAGAGTGATCTAGAATGTTGCACTCTGGGAATTGTAGTTCTGGCTGGCAAAGAAGTTGCATAAAAACAGAAGGGTAACTATAGATGGAGTTTTACCAAGTGCAGTTACTCTGGTTTACTCTGAAAAACTTTTGGCTAGGTATATATAGGTAATATATAAAAATGAAATCAGTGGGACAAAAATCATACATTCAGAGATTTGAGTGCTTCATTTCCCTTCACCTTACAGGTGGCTCTCTAAACCTGATGGAATTAAATAGTTTACTTCCCTGGGTGGACAAGAGGGAAAAAAGCACAGTGGTTTTGGCTTTATATATTTTGAACAGATTAGAAAATACTCTGCTAATTAGGGGAATTCCAGGCATGTACAGGAAGCGTATTTCAATAGCCCATGATTATGTTGGGTTTCATGTAAAGCTATTTGTTTGGCTGCCAAAGTGTTTTATGGTGTGATGCCAACTATAATATATTCAGAACACAGGCTAAAAGGACTCCAAACTTTAATGCTTGATGAGTTCATAGGGTGGGAACACAAAGACAAAGAACCTTGAAAACCTCAACATGAATAATTAAAGTAAATAGACAGACTGTTCTGTATTGTGATTAAAATGTAAGTAACTTTTGGGCATTGCATAGCTATCTAGAAATTAAAAACTTTTTAAAACAAAAGTGTGTATTATAGTACTCTATTATCTAACTATAACACTACACAATTCATTATGAGCTAACTTGCTTGCCTTTATGAAATGAACATGCTGCCATCCCAACACATTTCCAGCCTCAGAGAAATACTGGCATCCTTTGAAAACACACTTAAATAAAAGTCTCCTACATGTTAAATTTTTCAAGAGAATCCTTAATAGTTTATAGAGGTGGTGTAAATAATATAACAAGTTATATTTTTGGGTATATTATGTGTGTTCAGAAGTATGAAGCAGAGTTTTACATGTACCCAAACCTCTAAGTTCATACTTGAAGTGGTAACAGGAGCCGTTATGCCAGAGTATCCAAAACTCCTAAGGAGATTTTGACAAATGTTTGTTAAAAAAAAAAGAAAAAAAGAAAAAATAAGAAGAGTGAGACAATACGGTGCATTGTTTCTGGATGCTGAAAGAACAAGGTGTGCAATAAGCAACATGCCCATGACTTCCAGCAATGGAGCTGGCATTTCTAAAACCGCAGGTGACAGGTAAGGACTGGCCGAAGCCAGAGCCTGGGCATTGCTGTTTCAAGTCCTGGTTTTAATACATTTGGAAACAATTTGGGGCAGAAACACGGGCCTGGCTGTGATTACTATCACAGCCTTCCAGGTTGAGTGCACCTGGGTGAACGCACCTTTCTGAGCCCTGTGCCAGGAGCTGCACCCTTCTCACTCCAGCAGGCAGCCTGGAAAGCTGCAGGGCGAGCTGCAAGGAGAAACAGGGCTGCTGATAAGAGATGAATTCTTCCATGCTCTGGATTTGGAAGCTGGAATGGAGATGGCTGCCAGGTCTGCATGGCAGGCTTCCTCTCCTGGCCCTTCTCAGGGATGGTTGAAATAGTCTTCACCCTGGGGTGGGAGGGATCTCCTGTGTGCCTTGACCAGCTCAGCACTCCAGGCACATAGCAGAAATAAAAGACTGCAACAGCATATACAACCCTACTCTCCCTCAGTGCCTGGAGTAATGAATGGGCTGAGGAAAGAAGGTGTGGTGTCAGCCAGCTGCCAAATTAAGTAACTGGGAGCTGGAATACATGAAGTCACTGGCAGGAGTCACCCACAGGCTTCTTTGTGGCATACACTGGGGATGGATTTGACACTGACCAGAGCCAAGTAGCCACAAGACCTGCTGATAGCAGCTGGTGTGCCCTTCTGATATGACCTGAGATACTGCTGAGGTCCTGGCTCTCAAAATAGCTTTAGTAGGCTGCAAATTTTCATTGTTGTTTATTGCTTTGTTTATGATACAAATCTTCAGGACCATTCTAATGAATCTGTTGTCAAACTGCAACAAAAGCATTTGTCTGATGTCAGGTTTTGTTGCATCTGCCTCAGGTGTGGTGTAAAAACTTCAATAATTGTTTCCTTTCTCCAGCAAAGGAACAGCAGGACCTGTGGAGAGTAGGATCATGAATAAAAGTAATATTAGGTCTAAAGGATGGAAGAGAAGCTTGCAGCACTGTGTCTCCCTTCTGCCTCTTCTATAAACTTTTTGTTTAGTCTTAGTGAAATCCTAGGAGTGCTGTATACCTCCTTTTCCCCATTTGTGTAAAGGTTGATCTCTGGGATTACAAAGCTCAGAAGCATAAGAAAGGGTATTCTTCTCATGTCAGACCCTCCAAGATAAGGTGCTACGGGAAATGAAAGAGATCATTTTTATTTTATCATGTCTTTCAGCACCTAGCATTGGAAACGTTCAGTTAAGCAGTGTTGCTCAGTGCAGTTGTTGAATGTCTGGCACAGGGATGAAACAAATTCCTAGATAGATGCATAATCATACCGAGATAGGGCGCACTGTAGCTGCAATGAGCGTTGGCTGTTTTAACCTGGAGGGCTGTGCTGATTCACCTGTGTAGCTGTGGACTGGAGTGGGCTCTAAGGCTGTGTGAGTAGTCCTAGAATTACAGAATCACAGAATGGCTTGGGTTGGAAGGGGCCTTAAATCCAATTCCAATCCCCTGCCATGGGTAGAGTTGCCAACCTATAGATAAGGCTCCCCAGGGCTGCATCCAACCTGACCTTGAATGCCTCCAGGGATGGGGATCCACAGTCCTTTGTACTGCAGTGTCCTCATAGACAGTGAGCAGAGGAGGATGGATGGGTAGATGCCATCTGTTCATTCTTCTGAGCAATCTGCTACTGAGTACTCCCTTTTAAATGTATTTTCAGATTTGGCATGTCTTCTAACAGTGAAGACAGGTGATTTACATCAGAAAGTGCCTAGAAATTCTCGTGGAGGTAATCATTGTTAGAAGAATGTTGGCAAAAATGCCCATATTTCAGCTTTTCCTGGAGATTTTCAAGAAAAGGGTAGATGTTGCACTGAGTGGCAGTGGTTTAATGGTATGATGGTGATGGGCTGGTGATTGGACTAGATGATCTTAGTGGCCTTCTCCAACCTTAATGATTCTATGATTTTCAGGATCTTCTTTCCTAGGTCAAGTATCATGCGCCATTGAATTCAGATTAACTTCATGTGCCAGGGTGTGAAAAGTGGCCTTCACTTTCCCATAACCACTGTGGTCTGTCCCTGGCAGGGGAGCCCTGTGTGGAGCTAGGACTGTGCCTGAGTTCAAGGTTCATTAGTTTAGTAGAAAACCAAAGTATAAAATACTCCCTTAGCCAGATGGGGAGAGGAAGAGAGAGCTAATGCAGTAACCCAGATAAAGCCAGAAGAGAGGCAATGCAAAGCTTTTACAAATTAGGGTATGGGAACAGATTCAGTACCTACACTTAGAAAAAAAAAAATCTCTTTTTCAGAAAACAAGAGCAGTGCTGATTGGAATAGTACAAATTGTGCCAAAGTTGACAAACATGGAAAATGACTCAATCCTTTCTATTTGTTCCTGAATTTTGGCAGTATTTTGGTTTCTATGGAAATGCTCTCTTAGGGATGAGGTCCATCCCATCGCAGGAGGGTCATTCAAGGCTAGCTTGGGGGGCGAAGAGGAGAGGGCACTGATGTGGAGCCTACATGGATAACAAGCCATGAAGTTCAGTGTTTCCATGGGCCATAAGAAAGCTGTGGGTTGGCCTGGAGCTTGAGAGGCCTTGGCTGTCAGGATGGTGATCTGCCCCGTGACAAAGCCCATCCTTGGGTGGATGGAGGTGGGAGAAAGGCACAGCTGCTGCCACAGTTCCAGACACTGCCTCTGAACAACCCGGAGCTGCCAGGAGCTCCTTGAGTCTGAAGTTGTAGCACTTAACTCCCTAGAACACTGTGCATGTTTGTGTACCTGCAATAGCCATTTACTAAATCGTTTGTAATCCTGGCATGCTCCTCAGCCTGCAGATGAAAAGGGAATTTCAATCCAAGATGGGGTTTGCCACTGTGTTGCAATAATTATTCTTTTCTGTGCATCATTTCTATAAGGCTCTGTCAATCAAAAAGTTCAATGTCTTCATTATTCTGTAGGTGCATGTCATGCTTCAGGGGAACACTAGCAGGCTCTGTGTTGGGACTTGCCCCAAACAGCAATAGAGGTAGCTTCACCGAGAATCAACAGGAGCTTATCTGTACTACAGGTCTTTTCTGGAACGTCAAAGTAACATCTTAAGTTCAGAAGCCCTTAATGAACGCAGCAGACCAAATGCTGCTTCAGAATATGTATGCGCGGCTCCTATTGAAGTCAGTGGGCACTCTGCCCACATTTGAGATAAGAATCTGGCTTGTAGCAAAGCTTAAAGAAGTATGCACTGTTTTAATGGACTGTTGCATACGACAGAATTTATTTTTAAGCTATTTTCACTTATTTCTAATGTAATCAGTACATTTCTGTTTTTTTTTTTTTTTTTCCTCCTGCTACGTCTTCTACAAACCAGCTTAATAAGGTATAGAAATGGAAATAAAGTAATCCAAACAGATTGTTTATTGTGGTTTCTTTAAGGCAATGTCAAGATATTTTACAAGCTTGCAAAATTACATTTATTACACTCCAATCATCTGGCAGACCATAAACACTCCTGAATATTTCTGTTGGAAGAATGGCTTTTTTTTTTTTCTTTTTTTTTTTTAAACTTAGATAGAGAATATGAGTTTGTTTGAAGAATGAGTGAATTTGCCTTAACATCTTTTCATTTTCCTTTAATTTGGCCTGCTTGGCCTTTAAGAGCTGTGCCTCTGACATCTGTTTTTTCTTTACTGACACCATTCAGGCAAGTAATCAAGAAGTCTGCCATTGCCTTGCACTGCACGAAACTCATGTGTCTGTGTGTTCTAAATTACAAAGTTTTTTCAAGGACAAAAATGGTGGTGAGATGTAGGAAAGAACTGATGAAAAAGGATTAACAGGGTAACAAATAAAATAATTTCCAAATCTAGTATGTCAAAATAATAGGAGGAAAGGAAACAGGGATAGGGAAAAGAAGGGAAAAAGGAAAGGAAAAAGGAAAGGAAAAAGGAAAGAAAAGAGAAGAAAAGAGAGGAAAAGAAAAGAAGAGAAAAGAGAAGAAAAAAGAGAAGAGAAGAGAAGAGAAGAGAAGAGAAGAGAAGAGAAGAGAAGAGAAGAAAAGAAAAGAAAAGAAAAGAAAAGAAAAGAAAAGAAAAGAAAAGAAAAGAAAAGAAAAGAAAAGAAAAGAAAAGAAAAGAAAAGAAAAGAAAAGAAAAGAAAAGAAAAGAAAAATACAAATAGGAATGTTGTAATGAAAAATATACAAGGATGACATATTAAACTTTTAGGTGTGAGTCCATTTCCTCTCACAAAACCTGGACAAGGGGTTTTTGGGATATTATACCTGTCTGGGAATTGAGGCATAATAACCCTAAGGCAGAAAGTGAGTTTAGAGCACAGACACCAGCAGGGATGCTGCATCGTATCTGAGGACCTTTTTACAGTGTTTTTATTTCAGATGATGCTGATCCTTGTCCTGCAGCAAAGGACAGGTAATTCTGATCAATATCTGGAATTCTTGGGCGTCACCAAGATGTGCCACTTACTGTACATGCAATCTGTAGGCAAATGTTCTACAAAAATGTGTCAAATATCTGCAATCACATTTGTTAAATCCATGGGAAAAGACAGAGTGAATGCAGCCTTTTGTGTAACACTTACACTTGGGAGCAGCCTGTGACGTGAGCAAGTAAAAAAAGGTTCTGAAAGGTTCCTGAAGGACAGACTCACAGTGTCAATGACAAGACTTGGAGCTTCAAGCTTTTCTTAAATTCGTATTTTAAGACTTCAGTATAATTATAACTGTGCTTAATGCCACTGAGCCTGTGAGCAAGCCAACTAGGCACAAGGTGTTTCTTTGAGAATGACAGAATAAGTCATGTGTTTGTGCATGCAGAATGTACCATTCTCTGTGATTTTTCTATTAGAATCAAGATATTTGGTGTTTCTTTCCTTCAAAGTCTTATCACTATGAGATTGGCTCAAAAAGACACCTATAAATGTTATAAATGTTTTAGATTTATGTTAAGATTGATAATTATAAGCATTTGAGTTCTAGTTGTATGGGTTGGCATGGGGAGGACAGGTGGACAATATTGAAGAAAATCTCATATCATAATTTGGATAATGAAGAGACAGAGGTGAGTCATCAACAGCATTACTCCCAGCTGACTTCTTTTAATGTTGTATGTTGAACCATCCCATCTCTCACATCGCACTCACATGAGCTGAAGATGAAGAAAAAGGATGCTTTCACACGCTGCAGTTACAACCTGCAGTTCTTTAAGGGAAACAGATCTGCAAAAGTGCAGAGGAATAGTATCACTGGATGCCATAAAGTTGTTAGAAAGAGCAGACGTGTGAGTTGGAGCCTCTCTATCACAGCATTTCGTGGCTCTGGATTTTGTGGGCCTAAATCAGAGGCACTCCAAATTATGCACTATTTTGGAGGGCAGTATCCATAATATTTTTCCTGGTGAAGAGATGTTGTATCAAACACGTAGGCCCAATGCCTGTTTTTTGGTCAGATGATGCAAAGAGATTAGACTGCTGTGACTGCAGAGCCAATGGGAGACTGCAAGTTTGCATTTCTCACTCCAAGAAGGGGACATCTGTTAGCAAGTCTTTGTGAAATAAATATTGACAGATGTAAACACACACACAAGTTCTCAGAAATATAAGTGTAGCAAGTGGAAGTCTGTTTCAAAATATTTACAGCATAATTTAAATAAGCTGAAAAGCAGGTAAGAGAAACACAATATAAACAAAGAAAGGATCTGAGCAGAAAGGCTTTTGTCATAAAAATACAAGGATGATTTAGAGACGTGATTACCATCAATAAAAGACAGGAAAACAGAATTACACGACCTAAAACACAATCAGGGTTTGAAAGGTGCCCAGGCAATTTAACAGCTCAGGAAAAAGAAAAAAAACCTGACCGAAGAAAAAGGTTTTTGCAAGGCGTTGGCACATTCCAGTAACAGACACAGAAAAGAAGAAAGGACAAACATTGGAAAAAGAATCACTCGTCATCCAATCTCACGGACTTGAGTGGGATGGATTTTTGAGAGTGATACGGGGTTTCAATTACGGGAAGTTTTGTCCCGCTGCTTTCTCTGTTAGTGTTTCCAATACAATCAGCACAAGTTCTTGCAAGGACCCTGAGCCTTAAGCCAAGAACTGTTACCTGCTCAGCGGTTTAATATTCTCCGGGCTGGGATTTCTGCCAGGAGAACATATGAGTGAAGTGAGGATGAGAATATTTGTTATTCATCCATGCAGAAAGTACTTCCATGAGAACTTAGCAAACTGAAAGCAAAATTGAAAGAAAAGGAGATAAATAGGACAGATGAACTAGTCAAGAGGATTCTATGAATGCTTAAGTTCGCTACAGCTAGTTTTGTTTTGTTTTGTTTTGTTTCTTTTCTCAAGTTTTTTTTTTTTTTTTCCCTTCATTTCGTCAAGGTATACGAAATCTGAAGAGACCAGGAAAAATTGTGTTTTGTGTTGTGCTTCTATTTTTTTTTTTTTTTGTGTGTGTGTGTGTCTTTTTAACAAACACTCCTTAAAGATGGATTCATCTTGGCTTGTCCATTGCTGATTTTAGCTAGAGAAATGGGGAAGCACCATCCAGGAACTTCTATAGTTGTTGTCCCTCACATTCAGCTGGTGCCTACCACTTTTAAGCTTCATAAGCTCTCCTCACAGACTATCTTTCTACTGTGCTCATGGGAGGCTGATGGAAGTTTCAGCAGATATGCACAGCTGCAGCCTGTGGAGGTGGGGATGCATCTTCTTGGTGTTTTGAAGCCTTGAGAATCAACCTCATGATGCTTGAATACAGAATTAAGGAATTCTCAGAGAAGGATGGCTTTAGGTTCAGATGTGTATATGCCAGTCTTGGTTTCTTCAGCTGGGAGATTAACAGCAGCAAGACAAAATACATGTGTGAACTCAGGCTTTTTTAATAGATCTGGAGAGGGTAGCAAGGCTGTTTTCCTATCTGCTGTGCTTTGTCCCGCAGTCTCGCTCTAGTTAATTGGTCAACTCTTGTTTCTTTGAAAGTACTTTGACTCACCATGTGAACATTGTAAGTATAATAGAATCAGGCTGTTTAAGAGTGTATCTGGAAGTGGTGGTAAACAGTCCATACTCCGCTCTGCAGTTCATTACATCTGTGGGTTGTAGTGAGTTCCAGTCCACTTTTGGATGAGCTGAATATGGTAGTGCTGGTTATTAATTGCTTTCTTGAGACATTCACATTGTTTATTAAATGGAAGGCATTATACAGTGTACAACTGAAAGTACCACAATATAACTATCCCAGAAAGGACTGCTCTTCTGGCATCAGCTATAGGTGCCCTTTCATCACAGACTGAAGTGGGAAAGTAGGGGGAATCTGTGATCAGAAGAGTTTTGCTGTGCCCAGGACCTCCACCAAAGTCACATTTGACAATAACTTGTAAGAAAAATGAGAGATGGAGAGCAGGTCCTGGAAGTTCACTGAATGGGAACCCTGTGTAACTGGTGGGAGGGAAGGATGCATTGAAGGGTGATGAGACTGTTTTGGATCATGGATAAATTTGGACAAGGTGAGATATACTTGGATCTGCCCTCAGCACTAGAAGCTTAGGGATGCTGTGCCAGTGAAACCAGAAATAATAGCTGTTAAAGGGAGCTAGAAGTATCAAAAAGACATGGACAAGGCATTTTGGTGGTGTATGTCTCTTCAGTCCTGCTTCCAGTTTTCCAGTCCTAGCTTTAATCCTTTGGAAATCAGATATTGGTGCAACAGATGTTGTTCTTTTCCCCTAATGTTTTCAGATGAAATAAATAAATGAATAAATAAAGTTTATATGGAGAAAAAAATAAATGGGAATGGGATGAATGGCGAGGTATTATAGAAGGGACAGCATTTACTTCTATACCCAGGGACTACTGATCCACAGGGCTGCAGGGCTCACCAAGCTGCAAGAATCAGCATGGACGAGCATGAGGAGGGCCCCCCCTGGGCAGTGCCTCTTTATAGAGAGTATAAAAGTCATGTGAGCCTGCAAGGACAACATTTGGAATGTGCACCCAAACCTCACTGCAAATTGTAGGGTGCTGTGTTGTGAGCACTCTTGGGTCCCTTTAAACCTCTCAGGCTTTGTGTCTGTGTTAACAAACAATTCATTCACATTTTGCTATTTAGAGGAAAAGCACAGAATAGACTTGGTTATTTGATATTAATTATTTAACAAGTATAAAAGCGTATTCAAGTCCCTAATCTCCTTTTGAGCAGGCAGGCATGCTCATGTTCAAATAGTTGCATAACTTGCCCATCTCTAGTTGACAAACCTTCCTAACTTTGTTTTCAGATCTCATGCAACTCCACCCCCAGCCAAGCTATGTGCATAGTTGGTCCGTCAGCCAAGCTATGTGCATAGTTGGTCCGTATTACAGCTTGCTGTTAGCCTCATCCTCCTTTCACTGTTCTTCCTGCAGTTGGTTGCCTGTGTTTTGCAGGTCTACCTGTTCAGGAAAGGGCTGCCCAATATCTGTGCATCTCTGAGCACCTTGGGTGGATCTTGGTAGAACAAATGGATTGAAAAAATTCACAATGAAAATTTGTACTAACTTGAGATGTAAGAGATTTGATGGATCTTGCTTTGCCTCTCTCCATAGAATCATAGAATAGATTGGGTTGGTAGGGACCTTAAAGGCCATAAGGCTCCAAACCCCTGTTGTGGGCAGGGCTGCCACCCACTAGACCACATACTAGAGCAGGCAGCCAAGGGTCCAATCCAGTCTGACCTTGAACAGCTCCAGAGATGGGGCATCCACAACCTCTCTTGTCAACCTGTTCCAGTGCCTTACTGCCCTCTGAGTAAAGAATCTCCTGCAAACATCTAACCTAAATCTCCTTTCTTTTAGTTTAAAACTATTCACTGTTTTCCTATCATTATCAGACCATGTAGAAAGTTGTTCCCCCTTCCTGCTTACAAGCTCCCTTCAAATTCTGGAAGGCCAAAATGAGGTCTCCCCGCAGCCTTCTCCAATCCAAGCAGAACAAGCCCAATTCTCTCAACCTGTTTCCATAGGAGAGATACTCCAGCCCCATGACCATCTTCGTGCCCTCTTCAGAACCACTCCAACAGTTCCACATCCTTTTTGTGCTTTGGGTCTCAGATCTGGACACAGTAATCCTAATGGAGCCTCACAAGGGCAGAGTAGAGAGGAACAATCCCCTCCCTCTCCCTGCTGCCATCCTTTTGATGCAGCCCAGGATACAACCATTTTGGGTTGCAAACGCACACTACTGGCTTGTGTCCAGCTTTTCATCCATTGGGACACCCATATATCTAGATATATATCTATATATGTGTAGGTCTGTGTTTGCTATATTTATCTGTGTGTATATTTATCTGAACAGTTGGTGTATGGTATCAGGAGTGTGTTGGTCCTGCATATGGTGAAATGAGGGCAGTGCTGGTAATAACAAGTGTTTCTAACTGGCCAATCCTTCTCTTGACTATTCACATCTTCTGTTTAAAGAAAACTGACCAAATCAGTAGAGTCACAGAGGATTCAAATAAAAGTAAAGCTTGGGCTGAGCCTGATACCGGGAATTTTGCTGAATTAGGCATAAATTAGATGTTATCTCTCAGCCAGTTAAGATGATACTGAAAGCAGATACTTCAAACTGTTTACAGTGTGTGAGAGTTTCTAATCTCCTTTCATATAATTTAGAATCCATCCCAGAGCCAAGGTTGTGGTTTCAAGGCATGGATGGAACAGATACTGGATTTCTATGGGTGCTGGGGAAGTCAAGGAAATAAAGCAGTCTTCCAGCTCTGTGCATTATCGTCACAAACAATAGCCTGCTGGCACAAAAGAAGTTTTAATTGATTGTTGCTATTGATTTTACAGGAAGCAAAGCAGAAGAAATACAACTTGATTTTTGTAAGCCGAGGTGACCTGAAAAACACAAAGGAGAAAAAGAGAATAGAAAGCCCTCCCACATTTTGCCCAGTTCTGTGAGCTTACAGCTGAGCGCTCTGTAAAAGCCCTTTCCATTGATTCTTTACATATTTTGACCATATTGATTTTCTCATAATATAATCTCCATCTGAAAATTTTATGTAGATTGTCCGTTTTGCACTGTCACTGTGCAGATCAGAATCCCTTCTTGTTTCTTCCTCCTCTCCTTTCTGACTTCTCTCAGTCCACATGGGGTAGAAGCTGCACCTGCAAATTTTTGTTCTACTTTTCTGCCAGTCTTCCCTTTCTGGAGCATTTTCTGTTCAGGCAGAACCTAGGCTATGGGATTTGTTTCTGCTCCTGCTGCTCTACCAGAGCCTGGCAGGGAGCAGAGGAGGTAATCATAGGCTGCCAGATGTACTGAGATAATTAGCCCAGGTGGGTAGGTTTGCCCTCGTTGAGGGGCCTCTGGCTGGAGCTGCTCAGGAAGGGAGGAGATGGTCAACTTTGTGGGATGCTGCTCAGATTGATTCTTTCCCCGAGCTCCCCTTGGGTGTGGATTAGGAGGCTGAGTGGGTGAAGTTGGAGGGTTGTAGTGGTGATGAGTAACAAGGCATTAACAAGTGCTGAACTGAAAGGGAAGAATTTTCTCACTCTTCAGTCTTATGTGTTCATTTTATGGATTTTGGAGGAGGTGTAACGTGAAGGTGTTGGTTGGAGCAGGAGTGCTTGGTGCTTTTACAAAAGGAGCCAGTGATTCCTTGAATGTTAGGTCCAAGTGGAGTTAAGTTGTGAGGACAATGTAATTCAATAAAGCGTTGAAATGATTAAGAGTTTGTATATTTTATCATGGATTTTAACATGATTACATTTAACCTTACTGATGTTGTTATTGTTACCATTAATTGTATTATCAGCATCCCCAATGTCTGTCCTCAGGGACTGTGTAAAGAGCTTTCCAAATGCAGAACGAAAGATGGTTAGAGCCACAAAGATCTGAACGTTAGAGTGCGAGTGTCTCTCTTTCCTCTCTCCCTTCTCACATGTGATTGTTGTTTACTTGGATTATTTATGCAGTAGTAGCAGCAGCAATCTACGGTCTTGTTTAAAATTTGCATTCTGGTTTTATTCCTTTCCTTAAATTTGCAAGATTTTCTTTTTGGCAGCAACAGTTAAAAGCTTCCATCATCTTCCAAAAACAACAGTTGAAATAGAGTGACTAAGAGCTGGGTTTGTAAGGAAGATATTACGTTTTTATAGGGACTATTTTGAACTCGTTAGTTATTTTCACATTGGTGGTTTTAAGGCACTGCAGAATGATAAATCATCATCCATATCCCGAAATGGAATCTCCTGAGGTGCTGCTTTACTCTGACAGAGCCACAGTGGCTTTTCTTTTGTTCATAGCTGCTTGGCAACAGCATTCTTCCCAGAATGATATACAAGAAAAAAAGATTTCTTTTCACTCTTGTAGCACCCACCCGACTTTCCCACCAAGTGATCTGTTGTTAACGTGCAGGAAATCCCAATGAATGCACATCATTTGGTGAAAGAATGACAGCAGACACCACAGCTATCCTTAGCAAGCATCCACCTGCTCCCGTGGTGTCTTTTTAAAGCAAGTTCAGTTTACCTCTTCTCCTCTTAGTTTTCCTTTGCTTAATTGCAAGTGATGATTCCAAAGAAGCCTTCACCTGTTCGAGTGTGCTTTCATCTTTCTAGACAAAGCAGGCTTGGGCTTGGTGCTTGATCTGTGGCATAGTTAGAGCCTTTGGTATTAAAGGCGTTGGGATCACCCTGAGGCTTTTAAGGTTTTAGGGTTAAATTGATGAGCGTGTATAAAATGTAAGCTTTGTTGTTTGGCAGAGATTTTCAGCATTTGTTATTCCTTTTTTTTGTTAAGACACCATGGGACTATACTGCATTCCTCAACTGCTTCTTGCCTCTTAAACAACACTATCAAATGGAGTCCTCTTTGACTTGCATAAAACATTTATTACATTGCTTTAGTGCTCTATAGCTACCTCACTTAGCTGAGCTGTTTGGGTATGCCTCCTAATCTGGATATTTGTTTCAATATCCATTTAATTTGTGCTGTGCCTACTGGATAATTAGTGCTTGGTGAACTGTAGATCTCTCCAATGCATCATTTTTCTGATCACTGAACTTGCTCTTCGACTCTTAGTGTGTCTACTCAGATAAAGCTACCAAAATTTAGGATTTCAGAGATGTTCCAAGAAGTAGACATGTAAAAATCCAGCAAGAGGAAGGCAGTGCTCTCACCTCGACTATTGGTGAAAAGCTCTACAGCAGCCCCTTGGTGCTAGGAAATGAAGTTATTTACTTTTGGAAGGAGAATGCATCTGGGTTTCTGGTGCAGATCCCTACACCCTGTCTGCATCTGCTCTGAAATGCCTCTTATACCCCAACAAGTACATGTGGGAGGACTGGGTCCCATGGAGGAATTTGTGCTCCTTTGGGAGAAGGGCCAAATAGTGGCTTTGGTGAAAACTACCTAAGCACAATTTGCAGAGTAGTGACTAAGATTAGAAACTGAGTAAAATGGTGCTTTTCTGCTTATTTTTCTCCTATCTTGTGTATATATTGCATAGAGGATTGTCCTATTTTCTTAGATGGGATTTGAGCAATTCCCAAAGTTTTTGGATGCCTTGCATAGCATAACATAGGTGACATAACCAGTCAAAACTTTATACTGTACCATGTACACATGTAGTTCCTTTATACCAACTCCTGGAAAAGCTTTTGAAAAATACGATTGGACAAACAAGTTACTGCTGCTTAATGTATTCATATTCTTCATCCACAGCGAATTTGAAATAATCTGGGGAATAAACTACTTTGTATGTTTGGTTTCATGGTGGTATTAGAAAAGAATATGTGTTATTTAATACTTCTAATATGAAATTTCTATGGTTGAGGGCATGAACTTGTGTAGTTACCAGCTGATTGGGTATTAAATTGTAAAACTCCAGTAAGGAGTTCCAGCAGTATGGACAGAACTGTGAATGGGGTCCACATACACACTGTAAAAGGAGAACGTTTGGATTTTTTTCAACATGGAGAAAAAAAGGTATCAGTGAAGATTAGTGCAAGACAGGATAATGTATTAGCTCTTCTGGTGGTGATGCTGGTCTGGCTTTGCCATTTGCCTATTGCATCCTAATCACACAGGGCGCTCCTCAGCATGATCACAAGGCCAGAGCTCTTCTCTGTGCAAACTTCAGAACTGCTTCTTACAAGCTGCATGAACTTAAGACCTAGATAGTAAAGACAGACTTGGCTTTACTTCACTTTTCATCTTACTCATTGGCACATGTTCATATTTATGCTACTGCCTTCTGAAACAATCTTCTCCTATAGCCTATAGCTTTATAGGCCCCGATTCATCTCTTAGCTTCTGCTTTGCCAGTTGAAAGCCTTTGTCGTCCTCTTTTTTTTTTGTTGTTGTAAGTCAGATTTCTGATCCCCCTAATTATTTTTATAGGTGTGCTCTGAACATATTCCAGCTGTCTGAATGTGGAGCGCAGAACATTAAGCATTTCAGCAGTGCTCTGTCTCAATGCTATGTTCAAAAACATGCTTTCCCATAATGTTTTCAAGCTCTCTAGAGCACAAAAAAAACCAAACAAACCAAAAAACCAGATTATCTTTCCAAACCTTTTTTTTTTTTTTTAATTTATATTTTCTAAGATACAGCTCTTCATCCTTCATGTATGCATATGCAGCTAGATGGAAGTGTCAGTGCCTGAATTTAACTGACTAACTTCAGCACTCAGAAGCTTAGAACTGATGGGCTCTGCTGGCTTTATTAACTGCATCAATCACATCTCCACTGAGAACTGAGACAAAATTTATATGTGGAGATGTAGCACTCAGGGGTATAGTTTAGTGGGCATAGTGGTGATTGGTCAATGGTTGGACTGTATGATATCAAGTATGGATATCGAGCATTATTTATCAAAACCTGGAGCAGAACCTTTTTTCAGGTGGCATGTAAAGGTATGCTTAGCAAAACTTGAATATAAACATATATATAAAAATGAATAAACTCATTATGATATAAAAAATAATTACAAACTTCTTCCAGTTAATACTATTGGCTGTGAATCTGTGCCATGCCTATAGCAACCTGAAAAGCCCCAAGTTTTCCTGACCCTCCTTGACCAAATGTCCTGGGGTCAAATTCTCCTCTCCCAAACTTATACTCTTCAACTGACTTCAAAAGAAGCTAATGAGTCACTCAGCAGGGCAGAATAAAGGTTTTTTATTTCTGAAACACATTCTAGATGTCATTAATACCCTTTTTCTTATCTAACTCTTCTAATAGTCAACTAAATTTTAAGTGTTTCATACAGCTGGCTCATTATTTTTTGCATTTAAAACTTGGGAAGGGTACTTTTCCCTTCCCTTCTGTTTATATTTACGTTTTCAGATAGTACATATACAGCCTAATCACATCACTTTGAAAGTGATATAGAAAGTTGTGCTCTCTTACTCAATCAGATTTAATCAGTTTGGATCGGTTCCAAGTGCTAAGCATTAATCTCACTTAAACCAAACTCCTGATAGTTCATCTAGCCTGAGTATTCATGTCAGAGACATAAAACAATCTCCTTTAATGCCCACAGTACTTTTTAAATTGAGCTTTCACCGTCTGTTAATAAAACCTGCTTTGTACTGCTGGTTGTGTTCTGTGGAATGTGTCAGGGGTGAGTTTCTCTTTCCCTCCAATTCTTAAAGGACTTATTTTTTTCAATAGTATATGAAAATTATGCAATATAGTAATAAGGAATTAGTCACACCTTGGCAGAATCTCCATTACCTTGGCTCACATCAAAGGGAAAGAGATAAGTGTGGTCCTTACAAGCTTATAGCATTCCTTTTCCTTGGAGTCCTACTCTGTGATGACAACTAAATTGGACACTGATAGTTACTTATTTTTCAACATGTGAGTGTAAAGCACCTTGACCTCGCAGTTGACTCCTTTAGAGTACCTTTCATCATGGGTCCAAGGCCACAGCATGGGGAAGAGATCTCTGCTGAATTTCACAGCCTCTGGGTTCTGGAGAGAGAACTCCTTGGACACAGAGCTGCCCAAATGAGGTTTCCTCCTTGATGACCTCTGTATTTTAGCATCATGTGGTGCTGATTTTGAGAACAGTATCATGGTGTTTCCCTGTCAAACTGTTACAGAGATCACACTCAAAATAGATGGAGCTGTATTTCTCTGTTTTTCAGTGACCTTGCCAGCTGCTGCTGCTGTCAGGGTTGAGTGAGATGTGTTTGATCCTGGCTTTGCAGGTGAGATGCCCACCTCAGATGGGTTTTAGAAGTCATGGCTAAGCTTGTTTTCTATGATTCTGCATAAAAGTAAACAAAAAAGCGTTCTTGTTGATTTGAGGGGAAAAAAAGATGGATTTGAAGGGTGGATCTGGTTTCATGCTTAATGGTTGAAGCACTTTACTGTAAATGCGGCTGAGCTATAGTACAGGGGTCTCAAAGCAATGAGCCAGCCTGCAGATATGTGCTTACTGTCCACTGGAAAGACACTCTGGGCACCAGAACATTTTGGAAAAGTTTTGCAAATATTGGCGATAATTAACTGATCTTCTTACCCTGAGTCACAAAGTATTTTAGAACTGTCTTAGGGATTTTGGTGGCCGCAAGACTCATCAAGTGTCAACTACTGAATCATTCAACCTCCCTCTGGTGTTAAACCCACTGTTTCCAGCAACCTGCTTCCATGTGTAGTGAAGAAGGGGTCCTGTAGAAAGACAGGAGCACTGGGCTCTCTCTCTTTGATAGAATGAGAGGTAATGACTTTAAGAGGAGGTTTGCGCTGGATATTAGGAAAAGAGTGCTAATGCTTTGAAATAGGCTTCCCAAGGGGGATGGTGGAATCACTGTCCCTGGAAGTGTTCAAGAAATGTGGAGATGTGGGACTGAGGGACATGGTTTAGTGATATGATGAGGATGAGTTGATGGTTAGACTTGGTGATCTTAGAGGTGTTTTCTAACCTTAGTGTTTCTATGATTTTATGATAATACAGTATTTAATTTATTGTCTACTTTATTAATAAAGTTGCAAAAACTGGAAAGCAATGAGGCCTGCAGATTCACAGGTTATGAAAACATCTGCTTTTCCATGTTTATACTGGACATCCATCCCTGACTTCAAGGCAGATTTTGGTGGAAACAAAGACAAAATTAATTTGTCCT
The DNA here is from genome assembly GCF_023343835.1 of Lagopus muta. Classification (NCBI taxonomy): domain Eukaryota; kingdom Metazoa; phylum Chordata; class Aves; order Galliformes; family Phasianidae; genus Lagopus; species Lagopus muta. Next base: position 8,535,177 of record NC_064439.1, on the reverse strand, counting down.
TGAAAATTGGGTAAATGCAAGTGCACTTGCACCCTAACCTTCCATCACTCCAATTGTTCTATTTTCACAGGTCTGTGAGGAAGTCACCAATGGGGAAGCTGATGGTGCTTCAAGCTGATTTGTCTTTGGGCTGGCTCCTGAGACGAGCCACATGTTTAGCCAGGTTCAAAAGCTCTGGTTATGCCAGCTACCATCTTCCTTGAGATCTTCTGGTGGACAAGGAGGTAAAGGAAGGGCAAGTTCTGCCCTCCTCATGCTGACTCCAACCCCAGGAGAATATAACAAAGGCTGGAAAGCTGTTTTACTGAAGTAACTATGGCAGAATTTTGCTGGGATGGTGGTTATGATGGTTAAGATGGTGATTGTATGAGTTTCAGAAGGTAGCCTGAGCAAAGATTTCATTTGGCAGATATGTTAAATAGCAAAATACACCCTGGAATTCAATTTGTATTTGATTGCACAATAGCTAATTTCTTCAGCTACTTTTTCAGCTTCCTCTTAACACTTATGTTTTTGCTTGTAAGTTTTTTGCTTGGATATAAAGAGGCTTTGTGTCTTCTTATGCCTTATCTTATGTGGGTGGTAGAAAAATCACTCTACTGCTCCAATATTTGTGGTTGCATGGGGCAGGTGGTTTCACGCAAAGCTGAGCAAAATATCTGCAGTAAATAGAAAATAAAGAAGGGGAAGCTTCTTTCCTTTCTTTACACATCTGGAACTTCTGCAAAAACCCAGAAGGAATTTCAGAGATGGAGAGGCCCTTTGCCAGTCCCTGCAGTTTTCAGTGGCCTGGAGCTGAGTTAGGTTTTTACTGCGTGGTACTGACCAGAATGTCCCAAATCCCAGCTGCTTCCTGCATTGCCTAGAGGTCCCGCTTCTTCTCTCCTTTTGGACTCCAGGCATTGCTTTCTCCCACCCCTCCTAAGACTGTGCATGGAACAGGTTAGGACTAGCTCTTTGGGACTTGTGTTAAACACAAAATGTGGTGAATGTCTACATGAGCTGACAGTACTCTCAGAACAGCCTGATTGGTGATTCTATGATTCTTTATTTAGGTCAACACAGTTCCTTCTGGTCTAGTGTGCTCAGTGCCTGGGATTTGACAAATCTGGAATCAGTTCTATTGATGCTCAGGTCTGGAGTCTCAGGTCTCTATTGAGTCTCAGGTCTGGAGAGGGGCGGCTGTTTCCATCTAAACTCTTCTATACAGACTCATATATGCACTAAAGCATTAAACACTTGCTAAAACTATTACATCCTTGCTTGTATGGATTTATATATATACATTAATATCTTCCCCCCCCCTCCCCCAGTAATATAGTTGACGTGTCCAGAATTCTACTGTTGAAATGATTTTTTTTTAAACCTGGTAGCTGGTATTTCTCATACACAAATGTGAGAGTAGGACTGTGCAGCAGTAAACTGTACTATTACACTTGGATGGTACCACATTGAGTTGACAGCGAGGTGAGATTTTTGCTGCTGGACTTCAGAAGGTCAAGATCCGTGCGGGAACATTTCCCCACTGTGGCAGCTGCAAATGTCAGGGAGAATTGCATTTCCAGCAGCTTCCCACGACAGATTTTCCCTGTCAGAACCATTTATTTCTTGTGTACTGTTGGAAGAACATTATAAAAGAAATCTGAGTATCAGTTGGAGGTCATTTTGGACATGAAGACAGAAGCATATGAGCAATGGGAGTACAAGGGAAAATTTCAGTCTGGTTTTATTTGGTCTGTGAATGAAAAGAACGCCCAAAGGAGGCACTGATCAAACACATTCTCATCTAAAAGTAGGAGACAGGAAATATGAAATGCCTGCATTTGTGATAATGCCATGTTCCTAAAGATGACTACTAATAATGTAAATATTTGTCTATCAGTATACCAAATTTAATTTCCTGCGAACCATACAACCTGAGTATATGACATGGTGCATATATTCCACAGCATAGCACACATAAATACGTGTCCGTTTGAAAAGTTGCTTTAAGAGTAGAAGTACTGTGTTTATTATGTATTTTTGTTATGTTCATGAACCACAGACGCTTGACTGGAGACTTCTGTATCGTTGCAGATGCTTTTATAGAGAAACGCAGCAACCATCTCCACCAAATGTGGGTGAAAACTTGAAACTGCAGAAGAGACTGAACATAGTTATAAATGAGAGCTGCAGTGGGATGTTTCTGGGCCACTGAGTCTCCGCTCCATGAACTTTCTGCTTCCCTTCAACAGAGATTGGCAGCATCAGCAACCAGACACAATTCAGAATGGAAGGCTTTCAGGTAGTACTGGGGGTGGCTTTTTTTTCCCCATCTTAGCTGTTATATTCTCTGCTGACCTGTCAGAGAACCTCAGGAGTGCAGATGTGTGCTTATCTGAGCAATAACACAGCCAGCTGCCTTCAAAGGGAAGGGTGGGTCAGCACCTATCTCAGCAAGAAGAAAAGGGTGGGGAAAAGGCACACTGACAAATATGGCCTGTTTTTTAATGATTGCCAACCATTTCCTGTTAGAAAGGACAAAAGGGCTGAATGTGACTCTGCGTATTTTACTGGGGAATTAAACTGTTGATGGATGAAGGTAGCAACAGCCAGCACCGCTAATGCAACCACCTCCTCTTTCACCAGTAGTTTCCCCTGTAATGGTTGCGTACTCACAGCGTGGCCTCTTGGACAACTTTTTCTGTCTGAATCATCACAAATTTTCTTTGGGACACGGCAGACGAGAAAAGGGAGTTGGTGACTCATGTCTGCTCTCGAGTTCCTTTAGAGTGGGAACTTTCCATGCCACTCCAGAAGATCTGGAAGTGATTTTGTGACAGCTTGTCCAAATTTTTGACGCACCACTTAGATCCTCATTCAGCTTCCAGAAGCAGACTATCATAGTCTGGTGGACCTCTGTATCCCAGGGAGGAAACTAATTTCCCTTAGAAGCCCATCAGCTGCAACATCCATACAGCTGCTAAAACCTGCCTTGGTAATTCATCACCATGATTGATACAATTCTGGATGCTGCCTGGATGTTGAAAGGAACATAATGTGTAGTAAAGGACAGGGAAGTCCTATATTTCCAAAGAGTCATTTTGCAATTGAACTCACACAAATTTCATTAATGGAACAGAGCATCATCTTCAGTGTAACAAAATGTTGTATTTCAGTATCTCATTGATCTCACATTTTTGTACAGAATCGTAGTATAGAATCATTAAGGTTGGAAAAAACCATGAAGATCATCTAGCCCAACTGTCAGTCGGTCACCACTATGCCCACTGACCACATCCCTGTTTTCATTCATATATGCATTGAGATTTGTGCTTAAAAAAATTACAGCCTATCTCAGGATTGGCTCCAAGTCTGCTGTGAAACGTGGTCATATGAGTAACATAAGAAACAAAAGTTGTATAGAATGGTACATTTTGATTAATACGCAATTACATATAGTTAAGGTTTAAAAACAAATCTCAGAGCTTCTGAGGTGTGTCGTCTGCCTGGTACCTAGCTTTGTTATTGTCGTAAAAAGTAGCTCCTAGGAAACAAAAGAAAACAGAAAATACTGGCAGATAACAAGCTGAAAGAGAAACAGTGATTTTTCTAAGGCAAAAATAACAGGTGAGCTATTCACTTTGAAAATTCCTTTGGATTTCTTGCTAAAGGTAGGTTATATATGGTGACAGTGGCATTTTGGTACCTTCCCACCATGCCTGCTCAAGCTTCTCATTCCTTGTAGCTATGTGATCCACTGGAAATCCACATGGGCTTGGTTTTCTTGTCATGATGTGCTGTTACTTTTTCATGTACACAATGAATTTGAAAAGCCGTGGCTCTGAACAGGTGCCCCTAAACCCCAATTTTCCCTTTTCTTGCTTAGATATCACCATCTACACAAAGCTGAGGGCAGCAGAAGAGCAGATCTCTTGCCTCTAACTGTCTTCTCCTACCCTGTAAAATACAAGCAGGGCAGGCTGTGTGCCTGGGGATGCTGGTGGCACCAAACAGCAATTGGGAGCATGTCCTAACAAGCTAAAGCTTGCACACAGGTTGCTAAGTGACTTAAATCCATTGCACAGAACAGAACCGTACTGCCACAAAACATCAGAACCTGACTTAGTTTTTAGTAACTCATTAAAATGACTCTACAATTCTTTTGATGTTCCATACTAGTCTGGTTACATTCCTTTCTGTTTTATAGCACGGTAATAACAACATTCTTGTAAACAGTCATATAAACTCTAACCTTCATATTGCTCTCTTCAGATCATCTGAAAGCGTTTTCACATTGAGATTTGGCTTTCTTGCCCCCATAAAGCATATCCCACCCTAATAACCCAGGCCATCAAGGGAGCAGGGGGAGAGAAGAGGGATGCAAAAGTTGATTAGTGGGTCACTTGTTTAGGACAACCATACCGTCCTGCAGTGGCGGAAGTGTTTTGCAAACATCACCTTTATAAATGCATTGTTTAGAGCTTCTGGGGCTCCCATTCCCTACAGAAGAATCCCTCCTGTAGACACAGACTCCAGCTGTTTGGTAATTAGCAGCCTATATTCCCTTCATTGGTAACAACACATCGCCATCCCTTACTTGGGCTGATCTACAGGGGAAATATATGCCAGGTGCTTGAGCTATCTATTATGTTGTTGGTAGTGAAGAATTACAGGAGCAGAGTTGGCCTCGGGCAGAAAAAATAAAATAGTCACAGTGGTTCAGCAGTGCTGTTCTTGCTCAGTGACAGCACTGGGTAAAAGCAAGACAACTGTCTTTGGCTGCAGCAATGTGTGCTGGAGGTGCGGCAGGAGGACAGGCAGCAGTTTCCTGATGTCTCTGGTCAAAGGCTTGGCACTTAAGCATTTACTCAAACAAAAGGGCCAAGGATAAGGGACTGCACCCTTTGCAAACAACAGGCACATGGACATGCACTCACATGCAAAGAATTTACATCGGCTGAGCAGATTTCCAGGCAGTCAGTAAATATGACTTATGCCTTCTCTTCCTCCATCAATAGTTTAAACAATCTGGGAGCAAAACCAGACACAATGATCTTCTTGATTCTAAAAGATGGGAAAGATTTCACACGTTTTAACGTTTCATCAGCTTGCTTATTTTCTTTCCCTTATTCTTTCCCTTTTTTGTTTTGTTTTTCTTTTTCCAAGACAACTCTGTGTTTTGCTTTGGACTGTCCAGTTGGGGTACAGAAGGAAAGTAATGGGCTGTGAGCCTTTCACATAGCATGAAAAGGAAGCTGTAAATACCCAACAGAGCAAACTGCCAACAACCTCTAAATAAGCAGCGTTACATAGCATATCTACTGAAGGCTGGTACATTTATAGTAGCTGCAAAGTGTTGGATAATTATTCACAAGTAGAAAGAAGGAAAAAAAAAGGCTAGATTTGACAGATAATATTTTTTTCTCCACAGAGCTACCCTTTGTTTACAGACCTTCTCTCTTTTTAGCGCACCCCAGAGCAAATTGCTGCATTTTCAAAGGGCCACGCCATTGTTCAACTGAAACGTTATTATTTCTTTGCTGGAGTTTGATTAAATTTCTTGGCACTGAGACAGAAGTTGATAATAACACAAACACAGTGATCAAGGTGGCAGATGTGTCGTTACTCTCTTAATGGCAAATAGCATTCTTCTGGCTATGGGTATGCTGTTTTAAAGCAATACGGTGGCTAACGTTATGGCCAGCATTATATTGTTTAAATGGAAATGGGATTGAGAATTTAGTGAGGAACATTTAAATAATTGCCTTCCTTAGAAAATATAGCCTGGCTCTTGGTTTGTGGATTATTTGTGTGTAGAGATCGCATAGATTAGGGCCTGAGAAATGAGCTGAAGCTGAACCAACCTGTGAGCAGCAGAGGCTGATGGTGCCTGTGTAGTCACCTTGTAGTGACTTGCTCATGTGTCAGAGCCCTGGGACAAATATATTTTTAATATATGCTAGCTCAAACATTTTAATTAAAACCCATAAGGCCCTGGTAAGGGCAGCACAAAGTATTTCCTAATGGAAAAATGACCAAATCAGGTGAAAGTGTCACGGGAAATGTGACAACAGCCTTGTCCTCAAAAAGGACGTGGTGGTGACAAGGCAGCTACCTCAGGAAACCAAAGTAGCTGTGGTAGGAGTAAGGATCAGAAACCAGGGATTTTGAACATATTAGCTCAAACGCTTCAGCTAATAAGTTTTAAAATAAATCTTTTCTAGACTACACAAGCCCTGAGGGAAGAGCAAAGAGATTAAGGTAAAAATAGAAAACATGAAGTGTCTAATAATGCACCACACCTGCTTAGTGAAATTTCCCTATCTCTGGTCTGGTCTACACCCCGTTTTTGTATCAGTACGCCTGGCTTGGCCAGGAAAATGTTTTCCTAAGGGACTGGGAAGATGAGCAGGTTACCACCAGGGAGCCACGTGACAGCAGCTCATGTCCTGAGGGCAGCCACATAGGTGTCTGCACAAAGTGTTTGCCTCTCGTTTATCCCAGTGCTGGAGGAGTTTTGGTTGTGTTGATAGAAATAAGGACTTTTTAAGAAGATCTAAAAAATGATTTAATAATTTAATTATTTAATTGCATGGAGACAAGTGCTTTTCATTTACTACAATGGATCCCAATCTTGTTGGCCTCCAGGCTTTATTGTACTGTAAATATTATTACTCACAATAAAAACCAACCTAATGTTTTTCCCCAAAACTCTAAGCTTTGGTCTTCAGCTGCTGCTTCTGGTTGAAACTAGAGGAGGAAGTAGATAAAAAACACCAAAGAACTCTCTTTTGGGATTTCTGATGTTATTGCACAGGCCTCAACATCCAGGGGAGAACAGCTCAGCACCCCAAGCTACAGGTCCTCTCCCAGCAGTCCTTTTCACTTACCATGAGAGCTGTCACAGCATGTAGTGGTGACTGACTTCACCACGGCTGTGCTTTACATTGCAGTGGGACACCCCTTGTGTAGGGTATACTGATTTCAGCTGCAGCTCGTACTGTCTTTTTTTCTTTTCTTGTTTGTCTGTTCATTTCTTGTAGATAGAAACCTGTCACTCTTTCTTCAAAAAATATTTAGATCCTTTGAAAGAGATGCTAAGGAAAAGGTCAGATGAGCGGAAGCTCACTTTTGAGACCTGAGAACTAGTTTTATTTTCTTAAATAGGGTTAGGGCCAATCATTTAGCTAGAAGAAACCTACGTGTCTCCCTTACCTCCAGAGCAGCTGTGAGAACTTGTGGATCCCAGAGCCTAGGATGATATCCTGGATTCAATGAAGTCAGCAGCAGCATTTTTGACACTGGTGTCTCCTCCTTAGAGTTTACCCCACACAGTTTTCGTATAAATAATATAAAATTATACTTGGGCTTAAGAGGCACTGATGAATATATACTAGGTAGCTTACAGAATATAGGAAAGTTGCCACAGAAAGTCTTTTTTTTTCCCCTTACACCTTGTTATACTCTTGTTTGGATCTTTTCTCCTTACAAAACAACTGGACAATTCTACTGATGTAAAGTGTGTATGATACTTTATTCAACCATGTTGATTTTTAAAACTTTATTGCAATATACTTCAATTCTTCATCTTAGCCATATGTCTAATCAAGAAGGAGGCATGGGTGCCATCACCAGACTATCAGATTTGTCCTGATTTTTCTTGTATGATTTTCTTGTATGTCATTGCAGTAATAAGGCTTACTCTTTCATTAATCCTCGTAAGAGCCCTGTTGAGAGGAAAATATTGTATTTTCCAGTACACCTTTGCTGTGTTGAACACTCCTGCTGTACAATTAGAAAGCAAATGAGATAAGGCAAAAGAGAAGAGTAATAATCAGAAAGTCTGTATGAATGACTTCTGTCCTCCCATTTTCACAGTATATGGTCATCTGATGATTGCTAACTGTGGGTTGGAAGCTTGGGCTTGGTTTCATCAGCAGCTGACCAAAAAGAGGGGTGATTTCCCACCACACTCCTCACTTGCTCCTTTTCAACCCAGGCCATTCTATGATTCTACGATTCCTTCATTCCCTTCTGCCCTTTTCCCTCCCTCCTGTACTTTCCCAGCTGCAAAGTCCCACTGCTTTGACATCAGCTTTGGTATGGTTGAATGCTGCCATAATCCATCTCCTGAGGCCATGCAATGGCAGAGACAAGGGAAGGTCATGGCAATGTGTTACACTGGAGCAGCAAACATATCTTCTTGCACTCTAAGTGTCTTGCCCTAGGCCACATGGGAAGCCTGTGGCAGAACAGAAAGCTGCCCCACTCTCCAGTAAGAGCAGTAAGATTGCTGTATCCCCAGAATCTCAGGATCTGACTTCCAATGCTCCAGCCAGCATTAGTGCTTCACAGGAAGGTGGTGGTTCTCCACATGTATAGTCTAACCTGCGTTACACAAGATCTCATCCTACTTTCCACAAACCAGTGAATGTTTTTACCTTGAAAGTATGGGATTCTTAATCCTTTTCCAATTTGTGGGTGAAAACAGGCAGCCTACATAATGCTGGCCCCAGAGCTGTCTGAAATTTTAATGAATTTTATGACGTTGGATTTCAGATGTCCTTTTGCGGTGAGCTCGCTATGTGAAGAAACCTTTCCTTCTTACCGGTTTTCTCTTTGACATATTTAAATCCTTCTCAACACTCCCTGTTCCTTATGGCCCGTAGCAGCAAGAACAAATTTTCCAGCTCATGTGTTAACACTGAACTGTGAGATCCCTCGTGCTGAGTGGCTGCTGAACAGCATTATAAATCAAGAATCCCGACTCCGATCCTCACTTTCCCACTGATTCCCTCTGTCATCTCTGTAACTCAGATTATCTGTTTGCCTCTGCGCAGCTATTTGCAAAAGGAGATAATGATGCTTGTCTAACTGACAAGGGCACTGCGGGATGATTTATCTTGCCGAAGAGAGAGAAGCGCCTAACGCAACTGCTACTTCGTGCAAATACCAAACGCTTATTTCGCAGCTTGGGCGTCCCTTCCTCCGGCCGCCTGTTCTCAGCGTGTGCAGCAGATGGCACTGCGGCGCAGGTTCGGGACCCCGCTACCTCCGTCTGTGCAGTAGGCGCTACCTGTAACCATTCTTTTCCATTCTTACCAAAAGAAAAAAAAAATTCTGGAAAAAAAATAAAATAGTGTTCTATTTTAAATAATTGTCTGATTCTTTGATTCTTTCTTTTCTTTCCTTCTTTCCTTTTTTTTTCTTTTTTCTTTTCTTCCCCAGAAAGAGTTAGTGCATCTCCCCTCAAACAAGATAAAGTCTTCAAAACCCAGTAAGAGACCATCAGCCACCATTTCTGACCATGGAGTTTGAGAACTGCTATTCTGTAAGTTGCAGTTTGGCTTGCTTTTCTCCTGACCATAAATACACAACATGTATAGAATCATAGAATCCTTTGAGTTGGAAAGGAGCCTTAATGATCATTAGTCCAACTCCCAGCATAATATATTAATCTCATAATAAAAAAAACCCAGATCTTATATAGTTCATTCAAGACAACCAAAGTACACTTTTGAAGAAGTATTACTAAGATTTAGAATTATTTACATATCATCTCCGGAGAGGAATAGGAGCTGTTAAACAGTTTGCTTAAATCTGAGTAGCCCACAGCACAGGAGAGAAAATAACCCCACTTCTTTTAGCTTCTATCTCTTATAAACTCGAATTGCTTCCAATATTCCCTTTTCTTGTTTACATGTGAAACAACACGAAGAAATGGAATGCTTCAAGGGGGAGGGACTGTTGTATCCACATTGTACTTTTCATGGTCCTGCCTTAAAACGCAGTTTATCTTTATTGCTCACATAGAGGTGATATATCGCTTCTCACAGTAAATAGGCAAGGTGGACTTTGTGGTAAAAATTAAACTCACTCTGGCATTTTCTTGGGTTATAAAAATATTCCTCCCTGTGGTACCTTACAGAGTGATTAACAAGTATTCTTTCTGAACAGTGTTTTTGCTGCTGTGATTCTGTGCTTCTGCTTCTTATGCCTCTCCTTCTAGTGCTTGAGCTGAGGAAGGAATGAAAAAGAAAAAGAAGAAGAAAAACAAAAAAAAAAGCAAAAAAAAAAAAAAAAAAAAAGAAAGAAAGAAAAAGAAAGAGAAAAAAGAAATAAAAGAAAAAAAAAGAAAAAAAAGGGAGACAATCTCTCCAGTTAAGGAGCTGTCTTTTCTAATTTGCTGTTAAATCAGTGACAATTTTAAGAGTTTGATACTGTTTGCTAATATACATCTTACAGTAAATGCCACAAGCATTCTTCTGCATGGAAATTCAAACAGTGTTTTTGCAGAGTTTATTTAAGAAGCTTCAAAATAAACCTAATCTCACTTAGAGCAAAGGCATACTTAGGATGAAATAACGGCATGGCCACAGTAGTTATAGTCTAAAAGTGACTAGGGTACAATAAAGTATAGTCACAACTAAATTATGTCTTGGGCTGAAGCAGATGCATACTATTAATTGAATGTAGGCCCTTTAACCTTTTTGCAGGAAGCAAACTTGAGAACTAATAATTTTTGTAAAGATGAGCTTTCTGCACTTCCAGTAATATTTCTGTGCTTTGAAAGGATCCTGACTTTCCATTCAGATTGTTCTGATGAGATTAGCTCTAATATTTCAATGATGCCAACTGAGCAGAGGTAAGAGAGGATAAAGGAGGGTGGAGGTTTGACTGCCTTATTCAAAGGATGAAATACCCTGCTGGTAGTATCGCTGCTCCACTGCCGATCCTTTTAAGGTACATTGTTGGCAGACTTTTTAATGGATGTGAAAAATTGTGGCAGAAGTGTGTTAGCTGATGATTCATGTATCTCTACTGAGGAAAAAAGGGAAGAAGAAGTAACCTGTTGGGAATAAGACATGAAGGCAACAGTATTTATATCATACACAAAACGGATTAAAATTTCATTTCTCTGATGAGTTCACCACCTTTCATTCTCATTAACTGTGTCCAGATCTTAAAAGGTCCTAAATTAAGCATTGTGCTTTTAAAACATAAAAGAAGCTTCAATGCCACCCTCTTAGAGATACCTGCTTCCTTGCAAAGTTTTCTTTTTAACCCCTCAACTAGTGCTGACTTTTTGAGAAAGGGCTGAAGCCCTAGTTGAAGTTGGCAATTCCACACCTATTAATCAAGAATTAATGGGTGATTTTTCATGGTTTGCTTTTTTTTGATGTGTTGGATTTGATTCTTGGAGGGATCCAGGATGTGAAAGCAAAGTTCCTCTATGGCTAGAATGAGGCATCAGGATGGATCTAATCAACCCCGGCTTTAGCTTAAAGACTGTAGGAGGAGTGTGAAGTACTTCTGATGTTTGGTTTTCAAACATCTGAAGACAAGGAAGAAGCTTCTCTCTTGTTCAGATCTGATTAATCATAGAATCTTAGAATGGCTTGGGTTGAAAGGGACCTTGAATCTCATCCATTTCAAACTCCCTGCCATGGAGAGAGTTGCTACCCAGCAGACCAGGCTGCCCAGGACCCATCCAGCCTGGCCTTGAACACCTCCAGAGATGCGGCATCCACAACCTCTCTTGGTAACCTGATCCAGTGCCTCACTGCCCTCTGAGTAAAGAATTTCCTGCTAACACCTAATCTAAATATCCCCTCTTTTAGTTTAAAGCCATTCGTCCTTGTCTTATCGCTATCAGACCATGTGAAAAGTATGTTCCCCTCCTGCTTGTAAGCTCCCTTCAAGTACTGGAAGGCCACAAATAGTTTTCCCTTCAGCCTGCTCTTCTCTAAGTGGAACAAGCCCAACTCCCTCAACCTGTTTCCATAAGAGAGGTGCTCCATCCCTCTGAGCATCCTCCTGGCCTCCACTCCTAAAACCTCTGCATCCTTCCTATACTGGGGGCCCCAGACCAGGACACAATACTCCTCATGGGGCCTCACAAGGTCAGGGTAGAAGGGGACAATCCCCTCCATTTCCCTGCTGCCACCCCTCTGTTGATGCCGCCCAGGATTATGTTGGCCTTCTGGACAGGCAGGCATGCAAGACATCTCATAGGTGTTCAGGATGTGATAACTGTGAGGAGAGTGTGTTAAAAGATGCATAGTCAGTCCGTCACAGCTCACTGCTGGTAACAAGTTTGGCTGCTGTAAAGTGCTGGTCTGAGCTCTGGCACAGGCAGGTAAGGGCAGGAATTGTTACAGTATTATCCAAAGAACCAAGATTTAACAGCCAACACTGAAGTCCTATAAGTGAGCACCACCACACACTCACCAGTGAGCTGGATAAACATTTGCTATTCATTTCCACATTTGCAGATGGTATTTCATCCAGAATTGCATCCCAGAAGCATAAGCGCTATGAAGGATCAGAGGCCCGATCCTCTGGCACAGGTTACCCAGACAGCTGTCGACATCTCATCTCTGGGGGTGTTCAAGACCAGGCTGGATGGGGCCCTGGGATGCCTGATCTGGCAGGGGCCAATCAGCCCATGGCAGGGGGTTAGAAACGGATGGGTTTAAGATCCCCTCCAACCCAACCCATTCTGTGACTCTACAATTCTATGATTTTATTTCCTTGTAAGAACAAAAAACAAAAACAAAATAAAGAAACCGGAATTTAGAAACCAAAACAAATTTTGAGTGCTAAGAGAAATGACATGTAATAGAAAATTACTGCTGCTCGACTCAGACTCTAACTAATGTTCTAAATGTGGGAAAGGAGTTAAAAATGATGACATGTGAATTATAACTAAATATTCCTGAAGGTTAGGGCAGGTGCTAAGCAATCACTGAATCCCTTACTAGCTGTCATTGGTTGTTTGTAACTGAGGTCAGCAAGATGTTTATTGTATGGTTGGATGCTTTGTTTGAAGTATAGACGATCTTAGAATGAAGATATTAACGATGTGAGAAAAAATTCTGAAAAAATACTCCTTTCAATGGAAGTTACAGCTAAAGTCATGTGCTTACATGCTAGATGCCAAAAGTAGCTGCAAGGAGCATGATAATATAGATATCAGCTGCAAAAATAAAAGCCAAAAAAAGCAATAAATTTGTTAAACTTCTCAACTTTTTAAACCCAGATTCAGTGTGAAGTTATAATTCTCTGTGATTATTGTAGATTGTGATTTTCTTAATCAAATTGAAACTTTCTTTTTGGAGTTTCACACATTCTTCTTAAGTGTAGATGATAACTTACAATCAAAACTTGATTTCTCTTAACTTAAATCCCATTCATAAAGTTTCTCATGTGGCAATGCAAGTTACACTTCCAGGAAGAATAAATGAAGGAAAAATTTTCAGTATAATTGCTACTTGATGGCTGAATTTAAAGAACCTCCATCTCCTGTGGCATAATTCATGCCAATCACTCTAATGATACATTTCAGGGGCTTTTAACTGTTTAATTCTTTAAATTATGGTTGTAGATAATACACAGAGACAAATAAAAATCCACACATCAGTCTTCATTAAAATATATTAGCTAATGTGCAAAGTTAAGCCATGATATTCAAAGAATATCAGTATTAAGGTTACCCTTTTGATTTCAAGGTGGTTACTTTGGGGATAATCCATGGGCAGTAATTGTTAACTAATTGCAGGTATGCAGTTTGGATCCTCTGCTGGTTCCCTTCCTCTTTCAGTGCACAGACTGGCTGATGTTCACTTAACGGATAAATAGTATCCCATTTTATTTTCACTATTCATTGTGTGATCTCTTCTCTGACTCCTTCCTGTCAATCCCTGTTCTGAATTCAGCATTATCATTGCTTCTCTTAGCTTTCTTACAGCTCCTATCTCTATGGAGTCTGGGAATTTCACACACACACACACACACACAAAAAAAAAAAAAAAAAAAAAAGGATTTATTTTCACAGCAGTCATTCAGATGAAGGATGTATTAACCTGGCTCCATAGGTGGGGATGGGACATGCAGCATGCCAGAGATGTTTGCTGAATTTGAGTGCCCAGTTTCTGCTGGTTAGCATTTGACTTTGCACAGTATATAGAACTTTACAGTATTTTATGTGGTGGTTGACTGTGAGTGCTCAGCACTTTGCAGCTCAGAGACTCCAAACTATCAAGTCAGGGATGCATAAAATGAATCTGGACAATTTATAACTGTGAGAGAAAGATTTGGCTTAAATTGCTTGCCTAGCTTTGCATAGGAACTTAACAGCAGAAATACAACCAACTCTTAAGGGAAGTGTTGAAGCCATTGTTTCTCTTCTGGTAGGGGTTAGGAGTAGATTTAGAGAGAAGCTGTGAGATATAACCTCCTTCTATCACCTTCCTTGATGCAGTGCCTGCACTCCATCATACCTGGCGAGCAATCATGCTGCAGTGCATGCATCTCTACATCTCTATTTTTACTGCAGCTGAATCTTGTTGTTGTTGCTGTGAACCAGCCAGTTTTTGAAGTCCACATCCCACAGGCAGCAGCCTGCCCTTTGTTATATCCCCAGGTCTAGCAGTGGTGCCGTCCATTTTGTGCCCTGCAGGAGGGAGAAGTATATGATTATGCTATTAAAGATAATGCCTATGCAAAGAAGGGATTGAATCAAGGCTCGAGAGGCAATTTGATTCTGGCACTTCCTCACGTCTGATTGCAACTGCAAGATTCTTATAGCACAGTTTGAGATGTAATTTCCCATGTTTAAAAAAAAAAAAATAGACTGCCAAAGTAGACATTTCATTATGCAGAATCACAGCAAGTCCTAGGAGAGCCAGCAAGGCTGGGGTCTGTGTTGGCCACTCTAACCTCTGTAACTTCAGTTTAATAGAGTAGCATCATTAATAATCACTGGTTACCAGGGTCCTGCTGCAAACACAAAGGGCTTGCTTCCTATGAGGCAGACAGGGCAAACTGTCAGTGGATCTTGCAGGTATTTCAGGGCAGCAAGTCCCGTAACCGCATTTTCCACTCCAAGGGGAACACAGACATCTAATTCAGGGTCCTCTTTCCTAATAGCTCCCCATGCTGTGCTTCCTCTCACAACTGACATTAAGTGGTTGTCTCCCCATGTTCTATATCTCCCCAAGCCAAAGCCAGTCAGCCTTTAGATTTCCTCAGTTTAGTTTTCTTCATTGGCCTCTATCTTCTCCTCGATCCCAGCGCTTCTAACTCAACAAGCTATTTCTATAATCTCTACCAAGTTGAAAGCAGGGGTAACTGCCTTCTTCCGTTTCAAAAATGCAGTCTCAGATCTCTTTAGGCCAACTTCAAATGTGTGGTAGATGTAACCTCAGGGAATGACTGAGGCCTCAGAAGTCTCTACTGTTCATGTGTGATCTGCAGTTTTCCAATAGTTTCTTTGTGTGAATTTGTGCAGGAGGTATAAAAGATGTGTTTCAGGAGGAACCCACATCTTAATTTCAAACTTCAAGGTTGTAGATGCCCCATCCCTGGATGCATTCAAGGCCAGGCTGGATGTGGCTCTGGGCAGCCTGGTCTGGTGGCTGGGAACCCTGCACATAGCATGGGGGTTGAAACTAGATGATCACTGTGGTCCTTTTCAACCCAGGCCATTCTATGATTGTATGATTCTCTGATATGTTCCAAAGACTAAAAGGTGTTAAAGTTGTGGTTAAAAAAAGGTTACTTCAGAGTTTAATGTGAACAAGATGGGGATTTTTTCATGGTCAAATTGTTGGAAAAAGCTGAACTCTTGGAAAACTCTGAAGTTTTCCAAAGATCTTTCAAGCTCAGACAGGTGTCTGACATGTCAGGCTCACCCTAGTCATATGATTGTTACACGGCAGCACCAACATGCTTGAAATTGGAAGGAACAAGTAATCTCAATAATTGTTGATGTTACAAGTGATGCTCATAAAACTCACATTGTGCCAAATTTACCTGCAAATTAATACAGGTTTAAGATGATCCAAGCCCACAGAAATGCAAGATGATATGAATTGTGCCACATCCATGAAATTTGGTTGGCAGAGATATTAACCAGTAATGGTAGATGATACTTACATGAAAACGTTCATAAATAGTAATGCTTAAATATAACTACATTTATTTCTTTGAGTCCCAGAAATATTTTTAAGAGGTTGTTTAAGCTAATATTTACAGATGTAAACTTCAGCAGTTATTCCAAAGATTGGAAAATACCTGAAAATAGTATCTGCTTATGCTATTTGTTTGCTGAATTTGTAGTTTGGTAAGAAAGAAAACTGCAAAAATAGTAATGGATTTTTATCCATTTTAAGTCTTACTATGCTACAGTCAATATTACACAATATCATGGTGAAAATTTTGTTAGCAAATTGAAAGGGCTAAATTTTCTATAAACTATGGATGAAAAGAAAGTTCTCAGGTACCTATTTTCAAGACAGCAAGAACAGAATATCAGCACATATTCTCTTTGCTCATTAAAACCCGTTTGCAGCATCTTTCAGATCAGATATTCTGAAGGTACTTACAGAACTTCACATTAAACCACCTGTTTGTTCCCTCTATGTGCTGAAAGTATTTTACATTACTGCTCAATTAGAATTTATAATTGCCTTACATAATGACTTCTTAGGACTCAGTGTTACAATCATATTACTGTAATTTAACAAATGACCATGAATTAACTGAACAGAAATAATGGCTTATGTATGTATCCTTAGTAATTGGCAAATGAAACATTTCTGACACCGAAAGAGCATTACCTAAACTACTGCAAGGGGCTTAGGATCATGAACATACGGGGCATTACGTATTGTCTTGACTTTGCTGATGTTAGGAATCTTTTTAAACTGTACTTCTTTGTGGATTGGGACCTTTGCTTGCTTATAGTGACAGAATCATGGAATGGCTGAGGTTGGAAGAGATGTCTGGAGGACATCTGGCCCATCCCTACTCAGCAGAACAACCCAGAGCAGGGTGCCCAGGCCCACGTCCAGCTGGCTTTTGGAGATCTCTGTGCCAGTGCTCCGTCTCCTGCACAGTACTGAAGTGCTTCCTGACAGACAGGAGGAACCTCCTTTGCTCTAGTTTGCACCCACTGCCTCTTGTCCTGGCACTGGTCACCACTGACAAGAGCCTGTTTGTGTCTTCTTTGCACCTTTCAGGGTGGTCTTACAAGCCTTTAAAATGTAACTCCAAAAGATAGGCTTTACATAAGAACTTCACCTAATGTGAGAACTTTGGAAAATCCTAAATAATGTTCTCTGAAATTATGGGTATCTGATCTATCTCTCTGTGGGGGAAAAAATCTACTAATGACTTTGACCTTCTACTGACAGGTTTTTCTGTTGACTTGAATGCTGTGGGAGTGGCTGCTTAAAGCTGGAAATTCCCACCCATTTTCCACTGTCTCTCCCAGTAGACCAGGAGACGTTTCTTATTAACTTTTAGCAGATTTCTTCTTGATAACTTGGTTTACATTTTTATTGCACAGAGAAAGCTGGGAAATGCATTTTTAAGAAGCACAGCCTTTAAAAATATCCCCGGATCCCAGGATTTTCTGTAATATTTCTGAAAAACAATGTATTTTCAAGGAACAGAGATGACTGGTTGAGTTTCAAGTGTGTTTTAAAATTTTGAAATTAAATGTAGCTCAGTAATTAGTATTTTGATCAATCAAATCTCACTGCATTTTGCAATCTTGCAAAATTATTTGAAAATTTCATGAATTGACTCTACAAATTAAAATTTACTGGCTTGTCTTTTACTGTAATCATATCACAATGGTGTTGCCACGGGAAACTTTTATTTGCTTGAAACAGATCTTGTGCAGAGCCTTTTCAGCATCTCTGGTTCCATGTGGGACTTCTTGGCAATTTTTGGCAATATTCTTGGCAATGGACATGTTTGCTGATGAGAAATTGAATTTTGAAGCAAACAACTGAAAATATTTTCTCCTAAAATCTTTCATGAAAAGACGTTATTGAATTGAGTGTTTCCTGTGTCCATTAATGGTCACAGTGAATGACAAGCTGATAAAATAAGGATCACAGGTTGCATCTGTTCATTGTGAGCAAGATTCGAGTCAACTGGTTCATCTCTTGCACATAAAGAATTCTGATGGCACTGAAGTTTCTTTGTGCTGTGGAAGCATGCACTATTAATAGTAATAATTGCCTTTAGCTTTCTGACAAAGCGTTGTATTTTCACTGTACCAAGAGAGATGCCATCAGCTTTCAGCAGTTTAAATTATATTCAGGTTAACAGAGTCAATGCTTTGGCCAATTAATGAAATTACACTAATGACAAATAGCCAAAGAAGCAGCTGTAATATTTGATGCCTAATTGCTATCCAAACCGCTTGTGAAGAACAAATTACCGTGACTATCCTATTAAAATGTAAAACTGTGTGCATGAAGACACACAGCTAGGATTGCTCAGTGTTAGGAGGCTTAAGACGCGATTTGTCTTCTTCTGCATGTACATAATTGTCAGTGTCTGTGCAAACTGAAGATGAGTTTGAGCCCATCTACATCCACGTGTGCATGCTCCTTGGTTAGACAAGGGACATATCAATGATAAGATATCAGCCATGCAGAACAGCACAGAAGCAGTCTTTCCTTGGTCCCTAGGGTGCTGCATCATAAATGTAAGTAACAACAACCTGTGGCTATCATAATTAATAGGCCTGCTCCTACCCTTTGAACTTGGGAGGCTCTAATGGCACAAGCAACTCCATGCTGCCTACTAGTCGAGGAAAACCTTCATCAAGAAACTCATAAATAAATCAATTTATTTCCCCAGATTTCTCACCCCAAGATAGTTCTCTGCCTTCTGAAACTTGTGAGAAAGCAAATTGCTGAAATGCAAGTACTTGTGGAGATGTGGGATTGTTTAACACTGGTTACCACCTCAGGCGCTCTGGAAAGGCTCTGTTACACAAGGTGCATTGCAGAGATCTGAATATGGGCTAAACAAGCCCTGCATCTCTGCCTTGTAGCTCTGAGAATGCTAGGCAGGTAATTAAGAAATCACACGGCACAGGTGTGCCAGGTGAATTTTGGTAGCTTGCTTTTGATCTAAATTGAGATGCTCTGGGGATTTAATTTCTTAAACAAAAAGGGCATAAATAAATAATCAGGATTTTTTTTTTTAAGGTTGGAACACACAGGCTATAAAATTTTATACAAGTAGGCAGTGTGAGCAGATTAGGGTAGGGTAGGCTAGGATATTGTTCTAAATGGGGATGTTGTTTTCATTAACTTGGGTCTGATGAATTTTTTCACTGGGACTTTCCCACCGATATAAACAGGAACAATATTTGGTTGTTGGGAACTAACTCCGGAATAAGTTAAGAAAGTGTCTTTAAAAATAGACCTCAAAAAACCAACAAGCCAAACCAAAACTTGGAATATTAATTATAATGCAGGAATTACTGAGTACTTCTTTTTAATATTCATAATTGAAAATGAGACAGCTTTAAAGTTTGTAATGAGTGCTTCAGAGAACTGCTCTCTACTTAGAGCATTACTTCGTAGCTGGAAGCCACGAAAGAGACTGACAGTCAATTCTTAAATTATTCCAAGCCCACACAATAGGCTCTTGCCACAAATTCTCGGCATGGGGCCTATTTTGCTACCATGTGGGTGTGGTGAGATTGGGGTAAACAAGAACACAACTGCCCACTTTTGAGTTTTCATCTTCCCTTAGGTTCAGTTTTGCACAGATACATTCAGTTAGTTTGAAATGTTTCAGTCCTTATCTTTTCTTCCCCCACTGTCTGATAAACCCAAGATCAAAACTCTTGTGAAAAAAGTTCTTGAGTAAGAAAAAGATGTGCCAGAAAATAGAAGTATTTCTCTGAAAGTTCTAGCCTGTTCTATGGTCTTCTGAAGTATGAAAGCTTTCATATTCTTTCTCCAAACAAATTGGGTGGCTATCTCTAATCTATCAGAATGCCCTTAAATTACTTCTTTTGATACCTTGGGGAAGAAAGATAGCAGAGGTGATGTCACAGGGCTCCTTCCAGCCCTGCTTGTGTGATGTCGGCTCCTCGCTTCAGAAACCCAAATGCAAGGGAGGTCATACACAGGGTAGATCTCTGGAAGGGTGCTGTTACAAAGCTGGCAATACTACAGATGTGTTATAGTCAGTTTGAAAATACTAATTTATTCCTGTTTTTAAGAAAAACAGAAGACCAATTTTCACTATGGGTTGAAACCTCTGTTCAGTGAAACTTTGGTAGTGTGTGTGATTTACTGCTTGAAGTTCAGTACTGTGGGAAAGTTGTGATTGCAGGGTACCAGTGTAGTGTATGACTTCAGAGAAATAGGAATGGTGTAAACAGGAATTGATGGAGGAGTTGGTTTGTAACTCTGAAATCCAGAGCTGAATACAACCTGTGATTTTACAGAGGTTGAATTATGGCTTGGGTCAGATACAGAGAAAGACTAAAGTAACAGAGAACTGCTTCAGAACAGTTTTTCCTTCTATTCTAAGGATGCTGCTTTAGCACATCTCCAGCAGGAGTAAAATGTGCTGTTATGTTCTTTTCTGTGTGGAGTCCTTCGGGGAAAATCTATGCCCCTCAAATATGATCTTATGGCTGGTAGATTTGTTTTCTGCTAAAAAGTTCTCCGTGCTCTGTTTAAAGGAACAAGTTTGTTCTGTCACTTCTACTCTTAGCAAACCTGAAGTGTTAATAGGGTTTCTTCTATCTCATTCACTCCATCACCTCTTCCTGTTCCCATTCTTAGTCTAAAATCTTGAGAATAAGAATCAAATATTTTCATGTAAAAGTACTTCAAAACATTACACACAATTTAGGATTTTTTTCCCCTTGACATTCCCCAGGGAGAAACACTATCAGCTGTAGTGCAGGGAAATTCTACCCCTTCATGTACCCTTTACTCCAGTGATTGGTGTACAGAATTTGCCTTTCATCCTTTTTCACTGCTCACCAATATTTCCCACATCTCTTTCCCCCCAGTTAAAATATGAGTAAATTAAAATGAAAGTGGAGCTTATTTTCAGCTAAACACCTCTAGTTTGGATTTCTCCCCAGATAGTGTTTGCCCCCCAGGAGCTGTTTGATTTCTCACGAGAACAAAGATATTCTGGTATTTTGACTTTGAGGAGATCTGAAATATTAATGATAACATGGGAGTAACGAGGAAATCTGGACTGCGAATAAACTCAGCCTGTGCTTCACTGAGGTCCCAGGTATCAGCCCCTCCCATATTGTTGCAGGGAAAGGTGTGCTTCTTGCATTGCTTCTGGTCTCACAGGGAGTAAGTAGACTACACTGAACTACGAAGACAATATTCTGTCACTCCAGAATTCAAGAACTGCTTTTTTTAAGCACAGTTCAATAAGAATTTCTTCTCATGTCACAGTGAAAATAAGAGAATTTGGTGAAAGCACTTGGACAATCTCCATGAAAGGGGGTGGGTATGAGACGTGTTCTCTCCTCTTCGCGTGAGGTCTAATGTAAAGGCAGGTTGAGTATCTTCTCTTGACTGAAAAGCTAAAAGCAGCCATTCAGATGTGCTCATGTGTATTTCAGCTGTCCCCACCATAAAAGGCATAGGCAACCAGAGAGTTTAGCCTTGTAGCCCCATTCAGGAAGAAATGCAAGGACAGGCAAAGCCTCTTCCATAGGTAGCTCACACAAATTTCCAAATACTGTTAATTAGGGCCATGGATGATAGGCTCCCAGAAATGAAACAATCAAAGTCAGTGTCTACTTTCAACATGCAGCTCAGGCATCACGTTGGATCAGATTCATGCTAAGATCCTTCATCTTGTCGTGTTGGTCTATTACTGCAGCAGCAACATATTAATTACTAGGGAAATTAATTTTCTTGTCCAGCTTCAACAACGAGGACCCTGTGTACTCTCCTTGTTTGCAATGTTATCTCTTACAAGAGTGGTATATTCAGCATTTAAAGTTAATTCTCCCATTTTACAGGTAAAAAATCGAAACTCAAAGATGTTACACAAGTTCATGCCTCCATCACAGCATTAATTCAAGATGCTATTTCCCCAAAACAAAGTTGTATATGTTGCATTTGGTTCAGAACTTGTAAATGAGTCATAGTTATAAGCATATGAAATAAAGAGCCTGACACTAGGATTTATGGCTACTCAGCATTTGCGTGCATATGTAGAGATAGAGATAGAGATAGCAAGCATGAATATAAAAATATTTGTGCAATATGAAATATTAATGAACACCATTTAGTTGTTTAAAAAATGCAAAAAAATTGATCATTTGATGTTCTCACGCGTATCTGAGATTTTACTTTTGAGTAGGCACTATCATGAGAGGGCTCCTTTTGTTTATTACCTAGGCAAATTTGCTGCTTGGTAAAACGAAAACCAAATAAACAAAAATACAAAACAAAAAAGCCAACAGGCATGGTGCTGACTTATAGCCAGATCTGCCCCAGGTAAAAGGCTTATTTTATTCTGTTTTGAAAATGAAAGCTTAATCTAATTAGATCTTGGAGGAAAAAAGTTGTGATTTGTTTTCTGTAGGTAAAAGGACATGCTTAATATGCTTTGTTTATGTTACTGATTTTGCAGTAAGTAATAAAATTCACTGTTAATAAAATTTATAGAATCTGTTTGAAAATAACTTTTTAATGAAGTACAAGCTTTATTAGACATAGATTAATAAAACACATTATTACAATGATACAGATTTTGTCAATACGGGAAACACGGGAGCATAAATTGACCTCAGTGCAGGTGCATA
Source organism: Lagopus muta (assembly GCF_023343835.1). Taxonomy (NCBI): domain Eukaryota; kingdom Metazoa; phylum Chordata; class Aves; order Galliformes; family Phasianidae; genus Lagopus; species Lagopus muta. The sequence goes on along the minus strand of NC_064439.1, from coordinate 8,512,577 downwards.
TGGCTATTGATTTTGGTTGCAAACCAGAACTCTGTCTTGTGTTCATTTGTTTCGAAATTGTATCTGAAAATATTTTCTTCCTCCCTCCACTTCCACGTTTTACCACTTTCTGGTGGAAATGGCAGCAGTGAAGATCTGCAGTCCACATGAGAAAGGACACAACTTCTTGGCTGTTAATATATTTAATAGAGACTTCAAGGTTCACCATGTTTGTTTGGACATCCCAACACTGCTGAAATTTCCGTATGTTTCCAGCATATGGACTGACAAAAGATGGACAAGCATTGGAAAAGGCCCAGTTGTTATGTGTCATCTGATTCCATTATTTCCTTGCCAGTCAACCAAAACCTTTCTACAGATAGTGAAAAAGGGAATATTGCACTGTAGTGTCTCTGGGTACTGGACAATATGAGAGAGGAAGCTCCTCTAAGCCTCTTACAACAAGAACTGCGAGAATATTCTTTGTGATTTGTTTGCTGAGGAGAGTCTTACATAGATCATAGCATCAGCACGTGCCATCCTCTGGAACCAAAGTGCTGTTTTAGAAGACCTCTAGACACACCTGTGAATACTCTTGAACATTTTGGAGTATAAATGATTCTGCTAGTGCATTGTTTATTGGCTACCTCTTGTAACTCTTGCATAACCCATAATAAAGTAGTGGGCCAGGCTGTCTGGTGAAACAATATAAAGTGACAATTAGCAACATCATATCCTGCAGCAGAACACTCCTACCTAATATGACAGGTCTGAAAAGAATTAAGCAGCTCTTTCCATTGAGGGTTTGTGAATGTATTAAGGAGTTTTCTGAAGCTGTTAAGTGGAGTGCTATATCTTATAGAAAACTATTATATATATATATATATATATATGTAAAATGTCAGCCGCTGGGCTTTAGTTAGATTAATGTCCTCTCCTTAACATGAATGCATAGAAGGTAGACCATGTGATTATGCAGGTATGGTAATTATCCTTCAAAGAGTTGGAAGGCTTTGACGTAACCTCTGCGTCCCAAATTTGTTGGTTCCAGCACTTGCTAGAGGGAAGAACATGAACTTGAATCTGCAGGCCTTTCCCATGTGACAATCTGGTATTGTGCCTTATAAAATCTGGCAAAATTGTAAATGACAGGAACCTTTTTAAGAACTAAATGACTTAGCAGAGACTTTTTTTTTCCCCTGATAAATTCTCTCATATGCTGTTCTAACATGTAGGGACATGCATGAACCATTGTAAGTACTCCAATTTATAACTGCTTTGCAACAGGCCACAACAAGCAAGCATCATCTTTTAAGTATTTAATTTTTCTTCTCTTTCTTTTCTTTCTTTCTTTCTTTCTTTCTTTCTTTCTTTCTTTCTTTCTTTCTTTCTTTCTTTCTTTCTTTCTTTCTTTCTTTCTTTCTTTCTTTCTTTCTTTCTTTCTGTACGCCTTTACAGCATGTTAGAGTGCACCTTATAATAAAGCAATTTCTCCACAGTATATTAGTAATTATTCTTCAAAGCTCTGTCTGCAGTGCCGTGCCCCTTGACTGGAAATGTGAAGGCTGAATTGGGTTTCACAACAGTTTGCCTGTGGAGAAGACCTGTCCTCATGTGTATCCATTCCACTACTCGCAAAGACAAGAGACATCCAGCATACAATGGCCCTTCAATTCTTTCAGTTATTTTGATCTGATTAGGTGTTCAGTCTGTTTTTAACTATACAGTCAACATTTCAACTTACATCAAGTTTGCACTGCTTTTGGTTGCAGTAGATGTTCTTGTCAAGAAAGGAGTCATCTGAATCATTAGAAATGAATAGAAACACAGGCTTTTTAGTCTACACCCCATATTCATGATGGAAGATTAGTTCATGGCTGATTAGTTCATGCCGAGGTCTTTTAGGGCATGATTATCACATGAATTTGATTATAAAGGTATTCAAATACTTTCCTATAAAGGATTTTTCTGAGGACACTACTCACAGTGGCAGCCTCAACCCACTGTTTCCCATGCCCAGGAGCCTCTCCTCAGTCCTACCTGGCACTGGCTGTCTTGCTCTGGCAGTATTGCAGGAGAACTGCTCTACAGCTGTGTCCCTGAGCCCACCTCCTTCTGCTCGTGGCAGGTTGATGACTTGCTGTTTTGGGGGCTGCCAGTGGACAATGTTATCAGCCCTGCCTCTACCACTGCTTCAGCCCCAGCGGAACTGCACCACCAAGGAAAGCCTGACTCAACAGTCTCAATGGGTCACAAGCACGTGCATTTTGTGATATTGTCTATGAACTATCTCTACTTCTAGGAAGAATAGCAAGAGCAGTGCTGAGATAGAACCACTGATGTTAGATTTGTTGGTAGGGACAAAAAGATTTTTTTCTCCTCTGTCTGTGCCTTTGTGAATTTTTAGATCTGGCTTGTACTTCTTGTCACTCTGAGGCTCATCAGATTTTTTCATGTAATTCAAGTGGAGTTTTGCCAAGAAAAAATGTTAATTTTTAGATTCTAATTGTCAATAAGAACAGGTAAGGCAGGATGTATCAGTGGATGTTCATATCATATGGATATCATATGGATATTTACCCAATAAGAATATGCTATTTAACATGAGGTCATCCCAAACCCAGACACAACTTCTTTTTTCCTGTTCAGAAATCCTTCCCAGCTGCCAGCAGACAAAGTCTCATCCCTTTGTACTTTGGAGGTACTGCGAACTAATGCGAGTGTCAAACTGCATTGTATACATTCAAAGAGAAAAATGTTACATTTTCAAGATCAATGGAGATCATCTACTTTCATGATGCATTGTTCTCACTAACAGTGCTGTACGGGAAGCACCTGAGAGTCAATCTGGAAACTTCGTTGGCCAGGACACAACAATATCTTTTGGTTGTTTCTGCGTGGTCTGGCAGCTGTTGCTGCTAATCTGGTTATCAGGGCCTGCAGGTGTATCTGTATTTACACAACTGGCTTCTAAGGACCTACATTTATCAAGTCATGATTTATACTCTACAGATAGCTTTTTTTTTTCTTGCGTTCTTTTTATTGAACAGTGAGGACAAGACGGGATAAGGAAAGCTTGGCCTTATTTTCATGTAGGCTCCAGACTTATTAAATTCTCCTGCATCAGTTTGCCTTCCTAAGTGTTTCCCTGTCATTGCTGAAAGGGGTCACTGTAAAGAGCTGGCAGCACAGAGGTTTAGGTACTGCACACATCTGTATAATCCAACTGAGCACACTGGGTTCATGCCATGTGTTACTGCTGGATGTGGACTGAGAGCCTACGAACATGGATCTCCTGGCTTTGTGACCTGGCATGGTATCTCCTCCTGGCGCTGCACTGAGCTTGGAGATGGGGATCTCTGCTAACAGAACAGACATGCTCACTTTAGTACCGCTGGTTGCATCCAGATGTGTGAACTTTCTGGCTTTCATTTCATGCTTTTCTCCCCTAGATCATAGGGAAGGTGGGTATGGCAGACATTATTTGAAGACTCTCCAGGGTATACAAATGAATGCTCACCTCCTTTTGGGATAAGGAATAAAGTTACTGCATGTAATTTCAAATGCCCATAGGTTTCAGTGGAAAGGTGACTTTGAAGAATGTAATTCGGGTTTATCAGGCTTAATTCTGTATCTGTCAACTCCATTAATAACAGGCTCTTTCTTCTCTTTCCTCTGAAGGCATCTTTCTTCAACTGTAAGGTCAGGAGTGTCATCCTGGTGCTGTGCAATTAAACTCCCTGCCAACACTTCTGTAGTCTTCATTGGGTACCTCCCACTCCACAAATCACTTCATCCGAATTTCCAGGAGAAATAGTGATTCTTGGAATGACTGAGTTATTCTATGAAGTAGTGATATTTGTCATGTGAAATAATTGTCCAGAAATATTGTCTTTTTATTGGATTTTTTTTTAAGATTAGTTATTGTTCATGATGATAACCTCAGCTGCCCTGTGGTATGAACAAAGGTTTTTTGGCAGCTAGCTGTCTTTCATATTACTGTAAGTCACCTATAAATGTTTTGATGGGAGTGCATATTCATGATCATGGTGAATGAAACTGAAATTTTAGTTCTCTCTCGGCTTCCAAATGTTCCTCTTTCTCTGTCCCTTCTCGGACCTGTCATTATTGGCTCTTGCTCTTGGCAACCAAGCAGAATGATAATGGGGACTCTTCCAAATATAAATGTTCATAAAAATGAAGCAACAATAGCCAAGTGCCCCCAAGCAGAAATACTACACTGAGTGCTAGAATCCATCCAAACTCGCGACTCTGCTATTCTTTTGTTATTCATTTTGTTTAAATCAGAAATCCTGTCATTAATACTTCACTTCCGTTATACACACTTATTATTCCATTATACACACGTTGTTCACTTCCAATTTATACACAGCTGTGCTTTATAAATGTTTCAGATTATTCAGATTATTTCAGAGATGGAACAAGCCCTTTGATGTTGTCTGTAGTTTCTGATGAAGATCCCAGGGCCAGTCCACTGCAGCTTTCAGAAGAACTTGATAGTTGCTTGGTGAAATGGGGGAAATGTCTGGCTTTCTTTCATAAGGGTAGCTACCTGGAGACTGAAGATCATGAAGCAGAATTCTTTGCATTGAATGTGACCATTCAGCTAGAGGCAATGCTTTAGTTGCTACTGTATCTTCCTCCTGATGATGGCTCCTATTAACTGGTTTCTTACAGTGTTGAGACCAGTATTGTGGAAAGACACAGGATTGTTGAGGGAAGGGACTGTTCTCAGAATGTCTTACTTTTCTGAGAACCTTACTGATTTATTTCTGTGTTGCAACAGATAGGTGGATTTTGCAAGGACTCATTGCATGACCACCTGCTTTGAAAGTGTCACAGCCACATAGATACAGCAGATCCATGGGAAGAGTGCACTGAGAGAGACGAGGAGAAAGAATAGTTTGATGATGAACGATTTGGGGTGATTTTGCCTGTCATCCTTCCTGAGCCTCCAGGACCACGGCAGCACAAAACTGACTGTTGCTTAGCAGAAAAAAACTACTGTGAGTCAGAAGAGTAGAAAACCAGTTGGGCTGTATGTGGCCTGCCTTTATTCCCCTTGAAACATGGGGCCTTAGGAAGAGCTGGAACTTGGGAACCTCTTAAGGCCATGAAGAGATGACCTAGAAGACCTAATGAGAACAGAAGGGAATGCAGCCTTTGGGAAACAGTAAGTGTGGGATTTATTAGCATGAAGCTGTCTCAACAGATGCCAAAGTTGATACTAGGTTTTGCAAACTTCTGCTGATCCCTGTACATTTGTGCACAGCACATACCCTCAATTGATGAAAAGCAATTCTTGCACTTGCTCATAACCCATATTGGAAAAGCAAATGGGGACTGATCATTGCATTCACAAATATATGCGTACAGACTGCTGGAGAGACTGTTGCTCCCTAGAACCATTGAAAGGCCTGTAGAAAAACATAAATCATGTACCAACAAATGTAGAGAAAGGGGGAGAAAACCCACGTAATATTTTATTGTAGTACTGAGCCACATTTCCGCAGCAGAGTTCCCTCTTTCAGCTTAAACAGCCATTACTATATTACACTGCAAACTCTAGAGAATTTCAAGGGAAAATAAAGGGGCATTGTCATCGTATTGTCCTTCACTAACAAAAGTTACCTCCACTGTTTAAATAATATCCTTGGTCTTTGGCTCCATGCATTATTTAATAATCTTGGAAACTTCTGTGACCTTTAAGCAATAGTAAACTGTGATTGCTTGACAAATAGGTCAATGTTTGCATAATAGTTGTGTCTTTGGAGGTACAAAAATATTCATCACAATGCCTTGACTGGCTTCCCTCACCCTTCATTTCTTTGGCAGTTCTCCAGCAGTATTGCCCTCTGTTAAATATTATTCCACTTCAAGGGTATTTGCAGGACTAGGAAGCAGGCAGTGTATTACAGTACCTGAAAATGCAGGGTGGGGGAGGTTGTTTGTCTCTGAGGCACGCTCACCAATGCACGCACATATATGCCACGAGTAGTTGTTACCTTTGGTAGAAAGTGTGTGTTAAAAAAAAGTCAGTAAAATGATGGGGTATCTCATGTTAAGTAGATACATTAGATTTATTCCTGGTTATCATACACTTTGTTTTAGAAGGGTGACAAACTGGTATTTTCTGTTTGAAGGGCATACTTGAAAGCAAGGAACTGGGTTTGAACTTCTGGTTTTATTGTTAGCAGTGTTGGTTGCAGGACCAGTTAAGCAAACATGTGGGCTCCTGCATGCTCCTTAGCAATACTTAAAGGAAAAGTTGTATTGACACATTCTCTATTACTTAAGTTCGAATTAGAGGGATCAGAAAAGTTAGAAGTGGTCTCAAAGAAGAATATTGAAGAACACAATAACTTACTTCTGTGGTGTTTTATATGAAATCGTGTGTAGTTTCACCGTCAGCTGCTTGAAGTTAAATGCCTCTGTGATATCCATTTCCCAATGAAAGGTAGCTGTGCCCTCTGCATAGCCATATGAGAGCAGAGTGATACCAATTTCACTTAAGTAAACAATTTTTTTTTCCCACTGCAATGCAATATGCATATACAAGTATAAATGCAAACATATCTATAGTCACAATATGCATTGGTATATGTCCTTAGTTGCAGCTGATACTGTACTCTAAATACTATGAGCATGAGATGAACAGAAAGGATAAGAGGATCATTTTGAGAAGTTTTCAAGAAGACAGCTAGAAAACGTCGATTTCAAAGTTATAGGGTAATTCAGGTCAAGGTATGATGAAGCAATGTAGAAATTATCCCAGCTCGACAAGGTGGGTGATTACATAGAAACCTGGCATATTTTCACTATGGCATCTTTATCTGTTAGCTTTTTTTCCAAAGAGGGAACCTCTCAATCCTGTCAACTTGAAGTCTGGCAGAAGGAACCGCTGGCATTTCAGTGACATCTTCCAGTTGGATCTCAAGGATGAATTCTTGTCTTTTGCTTGGCTTGCACCGTTGACCGTGTCCTACCTGGGATGCACACTTAAGTAGTACTCGCTCTATGACTCTGTTAATTAATCTGAAATCCTTCATCAAAAGTACTACTAGGTCACAGTAGAGATGATAGCTCCTAACAGTTTATTTTGTTCAATATACAAATGAAAGACCTTACAAGCAACTGTACAAAAAATCAGAATTATTGGAGGAGAAAAGTACCTCAATGACACATTGCACTTCAGTGGCTTCAAGGGTCCCTGGATGAGGCCATTTAGCACTTAGTATGTTTTGGAAACTTAAGTATGGATCATTCCTGAAAGAGCCTGAACTCAGACGCCAGACAGGTCCCTCACGTTCCCAGCTTCTCTAAGTCTACATAATTTGGCAATAAATGGGGAATAGAGAGCGGCTGTGATAACAGAACAAGTTCAGTAATTTAAAGCTCTCTCAGACCTGAAACCATGACAACTGACATTGCTGACATCCTTTTCACAAGTACCTTTACACTCTGTTATCTTCAGCACCTAACTCTGCTTTGAGAGAAACACATTATCGGAGGAGCTTAAAACAGCCTCAGGCCTTCAGGACTGTGGCCCTATTTTCAAACCAGGATGTGGGTGCTGTAAGGGCCAGTGAGAAACTTACTGCTAATGGACACATTAACTTTATGATCCTGGAGTATTGTTATTCAGATAACAGTTAGGAAATACTGATCAATACTGTGTAAGGTCTGAAAAAGTAACAAAAAAGTTGCAAGATGTTAATGCAATTCTAAATATTTTTTGAAGAATAAGTCAGCTTGAGAGGAAGGGTATAAAATATTTGGTTCTTTTTATCTTAGTATTTAAAGAATAAAACCTTTCTGAAATAACATCTTCAAAGGAGAACCCTCAAATCTTATAAAACACACAGTCTAGGGAAAAAAATTATGGAAGTATAGAAAATCAAGTCTGGCAGGGAAAACATGTTTGTGAACAGGTTGGAAATGTTCTCCTGAGTATCACTTTTAATGATGATTCATAGTCACTGAGGCCACTAAGATTGGAAAAGACCTCCAAGATCAAGCCCAACCATCCACCTACTACCAATATTTCCCTACTAAACCATATCCCTCAGTACAACATCTAAACATTTCTTGAACACCTTCAGGGACAGTGACTCCACCCCCTGGGCAGCCCATTCCAGTGCCTGACCACTCCGACCACCGGAGAAGAAATTTTTCCTAATATCCAGCATGAATCCCCCCTGGTGCAACTCCAGTTCTCTCCCCATCCCACTTGGAAGAGGGACAGTGAATGAATGACTGTATGATGCTTTGCCACTTTCTGGGTTAAGCCACAACAGTAAGGCAATCTTTTAATTCAATATATACAACACTTACTGAAGTAGGATCCTGTTTAATGGATCTTTGGCATTATGTTATCATTATTTCTCCTGCTAAAATTTAACTTGATCAAATTCATAGTGAAGTGGAATGAAATCTTCCCATCTCACAAAGCATTACAGCAGTTAGAACAACTGCAGTGTAAGACTTCTCATCTGTTATGTTCTAGCTTTATACCAGTGTATTAGTGTAAAGGTATATTTCACTATAAGATGAATCTCAAGAGGACCTAAATTGCATTTTTATCAAGCAATTTTGAAACAATGGGAGAATAGCTGGAAGAGTATTTAAGTTAGAGGATGTTCTATCCTCTCTTCCAAGCAGGTCAAGTCAGAGCACATCCTGAAGCTGTTTCTGCTCTGACAGCATGCCTGCACGCCATGCAATGACCCTGGTGGAGAAACAGTGCTTTGTCAGAAGGAGCTGTTGATTCATCATGATTAAAAACAATCTTCAGAATTCCTGGAAAATGGATGAAATATCCATTATAGACTTTATGAGTGCTGTCTTTAGCTTGAAAGCTTTTTAAATTGACCATGATTCATACTAATAAATGAATATAACTTAAAAAAAATAGAATCTAAAATACAGGATTGCAGAGAACAGCTCAAAAACCTACAGTGACTTCTTGAGTTCCTCTGTGGGTGAAGATGGAATAAGAGAAAGGCAAGTTGATGAATTACACCAAATACTTTGCACTTTTAACATCTACTGAAATGGATGGGAGCTGAAGATTCATACAACGTCTTGCAAAGCAAGGCTTTGTTACCACTATTAGGTCCTTTTCCATTATGAAAACTACCTATGAGACCATCCTTGATGTTTCATGTGCCTTCATGGGCAGAATTGGAAGAGCCACATGGGACAGAACAGTGCTTCTGACTCTTATTTACTTTATACTGCATGTTTGTTACATTCATGAACCTGTTTTGGCTGCAAAGGAGGAAATAATAATCATGTAACTTCTTCATATACTGAAAAAAAAATACAAGAAATAAGGCTCTGAGCTGTTTTTAAACAACCAAAGACCTATTTGAAAAATAATTACAAAGCAATAAATGTGTGTACATGAGGCATGTATATCAAGACAATGAACATGGGAAGTAGGGAATGACATTTTTCCTGGCCTAATGTATGATAATAATCACAAGAAGTTGCAATTTAGAAAAAACACATTTCTTTTTGCTCCTATCTGTATTTTGGTAAATGACTGTTCTCTGTTGTGACAGAAAATTAATTGCTACTGTGGCTGTTGATTGCTTCTTAATGACATTGTAATACACAGCTTTTTGGTTCAATGTTATTCTCAATTCAAATATCTTTGTAAATATCATATGTGGACTATCTTGTAAGTATGATATGATTCAAGTTATGCTTGTAAAACCTCCACTTAAAATGAATCTCCATGTGACAGGTAATTGGCTGCCGGCCTGTTTTTTTGTTATTGATTTAACTTAATGCCAATGTACACAGGTGTGTTGGCGGGTTGTTCAAGCTTCCAAGGCACCCACATTTGGCAGGGCAATTAATTGTTGCATAATAAGATTATTTTCCCCTTTCAGTCTTGAATCTTTTCAAAAGTTGTATTTTAAACCTTTGTAGGTATGTATGTGGGAGAGAGAAAAAAGTTATCATGAGGTGTGTTTCGATTTATTGTTTGAGGTGCTCAAGGAAACAGCAACATATAGATAAGATATCTTCAAATATATATTTGCCAACTGAAGAGAAAAAAAGAACAAAAACCTTTATATAATCAGTTTTTTTTAATGCTATGTAAAATTCTATATTGTTGTCAGATGAAATTGCTTAATTTAGACAGAAATGCTATACTGAAAATAATTGCTGTTCAATCTGCTTTACATGCAGATAGGAGATATGATTTGCCCTTGGACACAGAAATATCTGCATCACAGACGCCCAGCTGAGGACTCATTTGAATACTTTGAGCAAAATCCTGGCTCTGTTGAAGCTGATGGGAATTTTGCCATTAACTTTGGTTGGACTTCAGTTTGCTTCTCCAGTATGTAGCAAGGTGTGTATCCCTGAGGAGCACACAGGGTAATCTGGAGAAACTGAACAACGCTACAGGAGGAACAGCTGGCCCAAATTCCAGGGAGAGCAATGACCTTAGAGGAAAAGAAGAGGCAGCACTGCTGTGGGAATGCATTGTATGGAGAGGTGGGAGGAGATTTCACGAAAGGATGTACAAGATTGTTCCAAGCATAACAGGTAGCATGATTGAACGTGTAAAATCAAGAGCTGGAGAAAATACTTCTACTTTCACAAGCCCTAAGAAATGAATGAAGAATGAAAAGTGTTGTGTCCAAACTTTGGAAGAGCTGGTTCTGTGAAAAGCTGTGTGATGGCTCCTCTTTTACCCAGGTGTTTCTCTTGGGCTCTTTCCAAAGCAAGGATTTGTTTTGCCTTCCGGATTTATCCACTAAATTATGTTTTGTGGGGCCATGCAATCAGCTGTCCCCTCATAAGAAAAAGGCCACAGCTGAGAAAACCAGGCCAGTTCTGGACGGCAGAGCCTTTGCCAAGTGACTCTGAGAAGCTGCATTGCACCTGAGTGCAAAATCACTCTCCTAGGCCAAGGGATGATTTTTTTTATCCTGGCGCTTTGTCTTCCAAAAGCTATCCTGTCAAACTATGCTTTGATGCCTTAGGTTAAAAGTCATTGGCACCATGGACAAGAAGTCCATGTGCTTCCATATAGAAGAGCAGATGATACACATTCAGTAAAAATCCATATAAAATATTTATCAAAATCTCATTGCCCTGGATGCCTACTGGAGACTATATGAAAATTAAATAATTGCTGTTTAACTTTCTCTTTAGAAACCCAAACACTTTATTCTGCAGCATATGGTGATGGAGTAAAATATACCAAAATAAAACTTTGTTGATCTAGAGCATTATTGTAATTTAAAGGACTATACAAACTGCTCAGAAATAACCCCACTTGTTCTTTGCTGACTTCAACAGCTGACAGACACAGAAAATGAGATGCATGTATGTGTGTGAAAGATGGGAATGTAACGGTTTGCTCTCCTCCAACAGGAATTAAATCCTAGTCACTATTTTTGGATGGCTTATTAACCCTGTAAGATTGGTCTGGGAGAAGAAGCATCCCACGTGGAAAATGCTCCCAGCTGCTGTGAGCACAGTGCAGTAGAAGCAGTTACTGCTATGTGCTCTACTGCAGACAGTGATAAGCCCCCTCCCTTCCCTTATGCTTAAAAACAAAACAAGACAAAACAAAACTCAGTTTCTTCTATGCACACAGGAGAATGTTTGGCATTTGCTACTACTGAGCAGCATTCTTGCCGTGTTTTGCTATCTGTCAAATGGCATGCTCTTCCTCTGCCAAGAAAAATACTTGTTTCCAATACTAATCATGCTCCCTGACTACCCTCTAGTGTATATTCTTCCTGGACTGCTATCCGTCCATGCAACATTCAAAAGATATTAAAATGATTATGATGAAATCTCTTGCTTACTGTGCTGGCAAGAGCTGGAATATGCTCCAGAGTCAATGCCTGTAGTTCCCAGGGAGAAGGGCAGTGCCTAAAATTGCTCCTTACTATCTGCCTCCATCCATCCACACGTAGGGAGGACATTGTTGGGCTCTGTGTGGAGCCACAGACAGGCTCTACTCTGGGGTAACAGGTCCCAGCTCCTCAGACTGGGGATTGTACTACTACAGGGTGCATCCCTATATGGTCAGATCATTTAGGTATCTCCTAATGCTAACATTGAGACCTTCAGCCTTTGGAATTCCTGGAAGTCTTATGAGGAGCAGCTGAGGGAACTGGGATTGTTCAGTCTGGAGAAGGCTGAGTGGAGACCTTACTGGTCTGTATAATTCCATGAAAGGAGATTGTGGTGAAGTGGGGGTTGGCATCTTCTCCCAGGTAACAGCAGTAGGATGAGAGGCAATGGCCTTAAATCATACCAAGGGAAGTTCAGATTGAACGTTAGGAAAAAGTTATTCTCAGGAAGAGTGGTAACATATTGGAACAGGCCACCCAGGGAGGTGGTGGAGTCACTGTCTCTGGAAGAGTTCAGGCTCTGAGGGGCATGATTTACTGGGCACTGAGTTGACAGTTGGAGTAGGTGATCTTAGTGGTCTCATCTTAATGATTCTATGATTCTGTGACAATGATTCTACGGTGCATTAGGCAGTTGTTCCTCCACCTAAGAAATGACTTTGTACTTCCCAAAAAGGAAAAAAAGATTGTTTTTTGATCATCATATTCATATGTCCATTTGGCAATAAATGTTCTGGTTTTATCCTCCACAGTGCAAGGGCTGCATCTCTTTCAGGAATCTAAATCTGATTTGGGTCCCACCTTACCAACAGACTGATTGTGACTGCAGCAACAAGTGCCCTGAGACACCTCTGCAAACTATTGGTGCTCAGAGTTCATCAGGGAGAAGCTAGAAGCATCTCCATGTATTCCTGTTGTGCTTTGCAAGCCACAGTTCAACAACCATCATTACAGCAAATTCTTCACTTATTTGTGCAGACATCAAGGTGGAATTTGTTCTCTTTCAGCATCTGCAGAATAGATTTCTACAGCTACGCTAATCGCTCTATGCTCCCTTTATAGGCAAGGAGGAGAAATAAGCGTTTTTAGGGTGCAATTTTCCTGACCACTATAAACATTTACTTCAGGAGGACGAGTGACACTCAAGATTCCTATGCATAACCTGTCTAGGTCCTCACTGACTGTACTGATAATCTGGGATGATTAGCTTGAATGCATATTATATACATGTTTATTTACCTCTGCTTAATTACATGAGAGCCACCCACTGCCCATTACAGAGCAGCCTTTGAATGTAGATGATGTTGGCAACTTCTGCAAATATTATAGCAGACTGAAGAAAGCACTGGTAAATCCTCTTTCCATGAAATGGAACAGTTGTCTTTGTTGAGAAGAGGACACTAATACCCTCTGCTTCTCCATGGAACAGGGGCCTGACTCTTCTGGAAGAAGCAAGTAAGAGACATTGCCTGGTCTGTTGTCTGATTTAGTGGGTGGCAACCCTGTCTGTGACAGGGAGTTGGAATTAGATAGTCTTCAACCCAAACCATTCTATGATTCTGTGAAGACAAAGAAATATATTTTGTTTGCCTGACTGAGGTATTAGAGAAAGCAGACAAACTTCAGGCATGAGGCCTTCAGATAAATAGTGACAGAGAGATTATGACCTCCAAACTACGCTAATGGATAATATAAAGTCCACATGGCTGGAATCATAGGACACATTTCATATCATAGCAAATTTTTAATAGAAACAACAAATTGGTTTTGGTTTACCTTTATGATTTTAAAACTGTGAGATGAAATATTTTTCCTATAACTGCAAAATATTTTGAATTTTGAAAATGTTTCTATCTGAAGTGCAATAAAAAGCAGGAATTGCAAGAAGTTGATGAGTCAGTAATGAATAAACACGATGTTTTGAATTGATAATTCTGGCACATTTCAGTGCAGTTACTATTGCTAATATATTTTTGCTGTGGATACACCAACTGACATTTAAAAACCAATCTGTTCCGAAGGGAAAAGAAAAAGCAACGTAACATGTAGAAGCACAAAGCTCAAAATCAGAATTATTTTGCAAAAAAATCAGGTTTGAAAATATATCTTTTTCCGAACAAAAGAGTGAAATAAAGCAGTTCATAACCTATGCTTATGCCCACTTGCAGACCCAGCATATGTGTACCACTGACACAACATACAGTCGCCTCCAATAGACTCTAAAACTCCTATAGAATTAAGTAATTATTAGGATAATAATTGATAGTCAACCCTAGATTTTCAATTACAGGACGATCCTTCTGTCAGTGCTGCTACTGCACATCTTTTCTTCCCCTTACAGTGCTCTTCCCTGTGCAACTGGACATTTTTGTCCCTCGAGATTTTTATTTTTGTACTTTATAAGCAACTCGAATGAACTATGGAGACTCTAAACATCTTTCCCTCTATTATTATGCAGATCTGCTTTTCTAGATTCTGGGCATTTTATTTATTGTACAAGAGTAACCCACTGGTAATCAGTGACTACAATTGCAAGACCTTGAACACGATGAGAAAAGAAATAATATTTTATGTTTGGCTTGAAAATAAACACTCCTCCATTAGCACATATTGCTCACCATGACTACCAGCAGTGAAGGAAGGAAGGAAGTTATCCACCTTGACATCCTTTGAACCAGGCTACAGTACCACGAGGTACACATTAGACACATTAAAAAACAACTAATTGATTAGGGATCTTTTAAAGAAAATTGGGCCAGATCCTGAATTCTGCATGCATCACACATTTAAAAAATGATTTTTCAATAGGCTGAGAATTTCTGCAAGATGCATGGCACGTCTGACCTTTTCCTATCCTCATGAGGTTCCAGGTTCCTCCTCACTCTCTGTCAGAGAGGCACTGGCCACCTGAGTCCTGATCTCACTGGAGTGGGACTGCAGATGCGATGAACATTGGCTGCTGTTTTTGCCTGGTAGACATGTCCATCCAGCACTGAATCTTTCACAGATTTTGCCTTCAGTAAAAGAAGAGAAGAAGAAAAATAGAATAAGAAATCATGAAAATCATTTTTAGAGAGATTTTAAATTTGAACTGCTCTTTCTGATTCAGAATTTGAGCTGAACATGTTATTAAGACAAGCAAAAATACAGTTGAAAAATACTGTGAATAATCCAAATAATCACTTTCAAAATGATCTAAATAATTTCCGAAATTTCTAAAACAGACACATTCAACATCCATAAGAATATCGTTCAAAGCATTTATAAACTAAATACTGTTTACACAGACTCTTCAACCCTACCACCAATTTGATATATATATTCAGACAAGCCCAGGAAAAATATGATTTGAAGGATCCATTAAAAGGGAAGCTGTTGTTCAACTTTGGTCTCTGATAGAGCCATAAAATATATATTTCTATGCAGTGTTATATATACAAAATGAAACATCCTACAGTATCTTATTGGAGCTCAGATACAGTGCATGACATTATATTTGTGGAAATGGGATCTATAGCCTAATGTATTCTTGCATCAAAGAATAATGTCTCATAAATAAATCATAACAGCCTGTCACATCTATGGTTTCACACCATCGTGTATAAAATAATGTATTTGGAGGTATGGGAGAAGGTGATTATCTAATGTTTCAACAAAAAAAAAAATTGTCCTGTGCTAATGCATGTGCTGTCTTAGAGGTGTTATTGCCTTACCACTGTTCACTGAAGACTAATCCATCACATCAAAAGAATGACAGCATTTCACTTTTAAAAAACTGACACAATTTGCGCGCGGCTTTTCTCTTTCAGTAATTAAGAAATCAAATAAGCCTGAGTGAAACTATTTGAGAGGTTCTAGATATAATTAGAACAGCTCATTCTCTCATAACTAATTCCTAATTAAAGTAATTTGTCTTTTTGCCCTTCTTTTCAAGGGTGAAGAGCAAGTGGTGATGAACGCTCAGAATCAGGAAAAGTGAAAATTGCAGTGTGTTGATTTGCAGTGATTGAGCGCGTTCCAGTTTTTAACAGTGCTGCAGTGCTAAATGAATCTCCAGCCTCTATTCACATTGTGAGTATGTTATCTGGAGCCTGACAATTGGTAGAATCTGGTGACCAAAGAGCTGAAGTCTGAGTCTGAGTACAAAAGTTGCTTCCTCTAAGGTTTGCACAGGGGGAAAAAAATACAGTGAGAGTGCACAGGAAAGAGAAAAAGTCTGAAATTTGCTCCACTGGGTGAAAATTGTCCTTTTAAAATTTTATTTGCAGCTGTGCCCAGATGATGACGGATTTATCATATGAACCAGAGATTAGTAAACAACGTGTACCCTATAAAGAGCAAAACAAGTCCTTGCTCATCACTGCACTTAATTGCAGTGGTTATATCAAAGCCATATAAAATTTAATCATCAACCACAAGTAAGACTTTGCTTTGCATGTGTGCTTGCTTCCCTGTTTTTCCACCTGTTTAAATGAAAGATTCTTGGAATATCACAATATGTAAATATTGTTTATGATGCAAAAATATGCTCTTTCATCTCCTGGCTGCTTTGATGTCGTGATATACAAAGCTTTTAGTGCCACCACCTACCTGACACACAAAGGTCTTATCTGATTCATAAACACGTGTGCCCAGTGCAAACAGGCTGTATCCAATAGATGATTTTTCTTTTCCTTGTAATGTTTTTTTAACAGACAGAAAGAGAAAGAAAGTGTAAATGACAGAATTGCTCAGGTGAAAAGATTATTTTAAGCATCAGGTAAAGATAAGCCCATTATGACAGAAGAAAAAGATGTAGGTCAATATCGATCCTAAGAGGTTAGTTATATATAGAGAGTCATCTCGTAAAATGTGTTTTAAAAGCTGAAACTTTTTTTAAAGACTTTGGTCCAAGTGGGAAATAAGCAGAAAGAAAGATCAGGTGCCCTCCTAAGACATACAAATATGCCTAATTAGCGGGAGAAGAAAGAGAAAAGCAGGAAGTAAGGGCAATGCTGGCAAATGGAGCCAGAGAGGTGTAGCTAATAGTTAAAATTTGCAGCTCACTGATAACAATTTTAAACCTAAAGAAGCGTCTTATTACAGGTTAATCCATGATGTGCCTAATATATAGCTATGTGTATGTGAACTTCTCATAAAACAAGGGGTTGGGGCCTGAATTCTGCAAGGGCAGCTGCTGTCTCTGGCTGAAAACACAGTACTGTTTGGGACAGGTGTCATGACTGCCAGCAAATGTCCTCTGAGCTTTTTAGGGCAAATTAGGTCCCCATGCCCTCAGGGATCCCACAGCTGTTCCCCCTGAGCACACAGAGCACTGGGATGTGTGCTGATGGCTGCAACAGCAGCATAGCAGGGCTTGGCCTCTGCCACCTGAGAACGGAATTTGGCCACTTAATATCTTAATATCACACAAGCTACAAGAACTTCAAGGCGTAATGCTTCTTCTTTTTCTTCTTTCTTTTTTTCTTCTACTTTTTTTTTACCTTTCCATTACAGCTTTTTTTTTTTTTTTTTTTTTTTTTTTTTTTTTTTTTTTTTTTTCAGTGTCCAAGAGTACCCTGGGAAATCCTTTCGTGTTCTTTATTTCCATCTAAGTCCTGGCTTGCTTTGAACAGCAGAGGTAATTGTGCGGGTGAACTTCAGAGATTTGAAGGGATCAAACTTGAAAGCCTCTGCCTGAAAGTGCAAGCTCCAACTGGAATGCTGTCAGGTGCTGCGAGATGGGACGTGGCGGTGCTTCCGTCAGAGGAATCCTTGCACAGGGACAGCCTGAACCTGTGCAGTGCTCCCTTCGCACAGCCCCTGCAGTCAGCAAGACTCCCATAACCCACAGCAGTGCTCAGATGAGGCAGTAGTGCCCTCTCTGATCTATAAATGGGTGCGTGTGATGATGTGACTTGACCAAGGTCATCTATGTCAGACAGTGGCAGAGGGTGAAGAAACCATCCTGATGTCTATTTTCAGGTTTTCCCTGAGCATCAGAGCAGAGAAGCCAAAGGGATGCAGGTCTACATCGTTTATGAGAGCTACATGTTCCTCTGGCTGGAAAATCCTGGGGGATTCAATAATAATAATAAAAAAGAACAATCAAGGGAGAGCTGAGAAGAATATAATAGAAGTTTTCAGATGGGGAATTTCAGAAACGAGCAAAATTCAAGGAAGGAAATTGTTACAGAGCACAACTTTTGGAATGGATTTATATGTTCTTTTAAATTCTACATGACAGCCAAAACACTCCAGATACGCTTCCTCTCTCTGCCAGTTTTCCTTGATCTTCCCTTCGAGCGCAGGTGAAGTTCCTCATGTTCCAAGGCAGGGCAGGGTATGTTCTGATGCCATTTCCCACACCCTTCTTGTGCCATATCTGACTATCAGCACTGCTGCAATCCAGGGAAACAGGAAACATCAGAGCCAGTTGGATTTTTCAGCTCCTGAATGTATTTTGTTCAGTGTTCCTTTGGAAAATTATCAGGAAAAGAAAACAAAACAAACTTTTTTTTATAATTGTCTTTCTCCAACGGATTTCAGACAATAGCAGCTATAATAAGAAGTGAAAAATATATTTATTTCTTCTTCAATCAGAAACATTTGTCTTGACCAAGAAAATCTATCTCAGTAATCACATATTGTGTCAATGCCATGTATCTTCTACAATAGCTATTGTCATGGATAGTGAAAATTTGTTTCGTGTAGTAACAAGCATGGCAGATGTCCTTTCTTATTCTGTATTTAGTTCTGTTTTGTCCTGTCATAAGGTTATTAACTACACAGTGATGTTTCATTTTAAGACTCTCTGTTAATACTCCCTCTCTTTACTCTGTAGGCTGTTTCATCTTCTGAACTGCCACCTGCCAGTGGCTGATGCTGACAACACAACGCAATGTACAGACTTCTGATCTCTTTTGGCCTCCAAGCTTTTCTTTCTTAACTGATGGCTGAAAACCAATTCCCTGTGCAGTTTGCTGAACTTTGCTGTGGTTCTTGGTGCTATTTCAATTTATGCCTGATAGGTGGTTAATCGCAGAATCACAGGGTGTCCCCAAAGATCTTTGAGTCCATCTCCTGTCTCCACAGAGGGCTCCCTAAGAATTAAATCAGATTTCAATTGACATCAAAGAAATGTGAATGCAAACTGATTCAGATGAAATTCATGATAGTTCTTCCTCTTCCAGCCCTCTCATATGGGCAGACCCTTTGCTTCATTCTCACTTATTGTAGAACAGTAGTATAAGACTTTGGTGGAATCAGCTGAGGACTGATGTTCCACAGTCATACTTGTTGCCATACATCTCTTTTCCAAATTATTCATTTCGGCCACTTTTTGTGTTGAAGAGGTGTAAAACATTGGTCTGATATGTGTGTGCTATTACGTTACGAAATACCAGAGCAAACTCTCTTCTAATCCATCTGAGTGCTGGTGAGACTCCTGGAGTTGCAGAGGTTCAAGGGATGCCATGTCCCAGCTTCTTCAGTGTCAGGTTCTTGGTGTCTGAACAGCTGGGGACCGCTGAGTCTGTGCAAGGTTGGAAGGAAAAGGGAATTTAGTCAAAAGTACATTTCTGCTCTGTAAGTGGCGTATTTAATTTCCAGCTGAGACAAAACACAATTACCCATGGTCCGTTTTTCTAGGGTCAAGGCTGGCTAGATCGTCATAATAACCATAATAACACTCCCTCACTTGCTATTTACCTTGGGAGCTATTTGCTGTCCTTTGTCTGCATCTGACTGTTGTGCCACATCTTTGTGATACAGTGTGTGGTTGGTTGCAGGGATCTTTTGTGTCAGAAAAGGTAAACTTTGCACTCAGATAAATTCTTTTCTAGCCAGGACGCAGTGAGACCTATTCAGACTGCTCACTTTCCTGATATAATTAGCCACATGATCATGGAATTGAGACTCTTCACAAAGCACATTGTGTTTTAAATGTAATTTGTACTACAGCAGCGCGCAGAGGAAGGGGTGCTTTGTATGAATTACATAGAAAAAGTATACTTGACTGTGATCTGGGGTTCGGTTGCATATTCAACTACAGTTTGGTTGGCCAGATGTGCAGAGGCTAGGGGGAGGGTGTAGAAAGCACCAGCGTAACAATGTAAAGCCAGGCTTTGAAAAATAAAGAATCTGCTCCAGGTCACAGGACATGATCTGTGGAAGAGAAAGAAGTTATGCATGTGTCTCCCAAATTGCACTGTAGTGTAGTAACTACAGTATTCCCTTTACTCCCTTGCTGTTATATGGGATGTAAAATAATGCTCAATTGCTGACCTCACATACAGCAAACTGATCCGTTGTTTTCTAGGGAAATTCAGCTGTGCAGAAAAGAAATGCTCAAACATCTACAGAATAGCAAAACCAAAGCACCCATGACCTTTTCTCCTACCAAGATTAAAGCAGCAACTTATTTTCTACTTTTTTCAACTTCTAGTGACATGAGCTAATGTCACTGTTCATGTCAACGTGCCAAGGTTTCTTGGTGCCAACTGCACAGCCAGGACTGGTACTGCAAAGATATTAATGATGTGCTGCTGTCTCAAAGGGATTCACGCTGTCAGGTGCTTGTGAAGGATGAGGAATAATTTGTACTTTGCACTGAGCCTTTCACTTGCTTGCAAAAGGCTGCCTAACTGGAACGGGATGCACAACATGAGCTCAACACTTCTTTCAAATTCCAAACATACTTTCCTAACTCCACTTATTACTAAAATCATGATTTTATCACTCAAGAGCCCTAACAAATGATCAGAGAAGAATGTAAGGAAATTCTACTACTGAGATCCTAGCCTTGTTGTTCTCAGGAAGTTAAAGCGAAACTATTACAAGCAGAGCAGAAAAGCTTAACAGTCCTTGTGTGCTCACAAAGAAAATAGATTTTGTTTATCATTTAGATCAAAAGAACAGGCAGATTTTGATTGATTTTTGAGATATGGAACTAATCTGTGCCTTTGCATCTAATGGTTGTGAAGACTGGGTGCTACATTAATAGTGGGGATTGTTATATCTCTATCTTGACTGTCTAATTTATCCATCTTTAATAAATCCCGCTGCTCTGCAGCTGGTAACTAAATCAGAGGCACAAGAGCAACATGAAGAGGACAAATTGAAGCCTTCTCCACAAGCTATGAGGAAAGGACATGACCTTTCAGCAAATACAGTGCTGAAAGGGCTGTGGTTCATGATCTTAATAAATTGCTTATTGTGGTGATTCAGAATACAGTGGTGGCACAGCACCCAGTTTTAAGCAAAGAAGGAGCTATTTAGATTAGCTGATCTCCAGGGCTGCAGGCACAGCTCCTTCAGGATCCAAGGTAGAAAAGGAACTTGTGCATACAGTATGAATACAGTTCCTGCGGGTGAACCAAAAGCTAATTGTCGTGAATAGAATCATAGAATCATTAAGGTTGGAAAAGGCCACTAAAATCACCTGGTCCAGCCATCAACTGATCCCCACCATACCACTGACCACATCCATCAGTGCAACATCTACAAAGTTCTTGAACACCTCCAGGGACGTGCACCATTTCACTGGATAGCCTGTGCCAATGCACTGTCACTCTTTCTGAGAAGAAAATTCTCCTAATATCCAATCTGAACATCTCCTGGCACTACTTACTGCCATTACCTATTGACTATTGCTGTTACCTGGGAGAGTAGACTGACTTCCACCTTCTGTCTTGATGGTAGTGTTTGAATTGGTGGTCTTGTCATTTGCTTCTTGACTTCTTTGGTTGAAATGCCAGAAGAGGGTTGTAATCTCATTTTGTGTAGTCTAAAATCTGACCATAACTCTTAATCTTCTGAAACTACTGCAGCTATGAGAAAGGGTAGTAACTTATCATCTGACAACGGGAAAGGAAAAATGCTGTTCTAGACTGTCTGCTTTCAAAATGTTCTTCTTTACCTGACAAGTTTACATAGTTTATTCAGTATTCATGCTTTTCAGACATGATGCCCTTGCTTCCTATATTCTAATTGTAAGGAAGTGTTATTGCTCAATGCCAGAAGCACACAATTTTTCTTTAATACATTAGATGCACTGACGTATTTGCATTCATACTCAGGTCATGAGGACACCAAAAAGTCAACACATTATTTTCTTGGATTAAAGATCTGAAGCTGTTTTGTCACAGGAAGGTTTGAGGGATTTCAGAGACATGAATCAACTCAGATTTTTGAAAATTGTGGTATTTTTACTGCTCATTTTACTGGAATAACAGTGAAAGATTTACTTTTAGAAGACATATTTGTATAACTAACTTCCATTCTCGCTTTTTACCATTATGTATATATGATAACTGTGCTTGCAGTTTTTTTGCACTGGTAAAAGAGAACATCAGTTGTGCATCAGTTATGCTCATCATAAAGGACTGTTCAGTCTTAGCCAATGTGAATAAAGAGCAGTGTATACTTTTGCACAGACAAACTTGGCCTCTGAGGGACTCGCTTCTGACCCTCTTTACTGGCAGAGTGAAAATGTGTGTTAGCCTCATTGCTTGAGCAACACTTAATCCTGTGAGATCATTTTGGTTCCTTTTAATGACTTTTATTTGTTTTGTGAGGTATTTAGAAAGCCTTGGCAGGTATGGTGCACATGTGTGAAACTCTTTCTTATTTTAGAGCTATTTGGAATAGAAGACAATTGAGATTAGCTGATGACTGAGTATTCTTAGGGAATGTACTTCTCTCTTTGAAACTCTGAGCTCATGTGTTGTTGCATTTAATTCACAGCTCTGTCAGCTTTACAACAGCACAGGGGCATGCAGGGTGCACGATGGCAGCAGCGATGGGGGATTCGCTGCGTAACGCTGCAGGTGCACGTGTTGCTTGTGGCAGCAGCTCCAGCCAGAAATGCTGCTTTTATCAAGGTCATAAATCATGTCAGCCCTCCTGAATACAGTTTTTCAAAAGGGTGAAACCATGGTTTGTGTGCTGGATATTTATCTCGCTCTTCCTAATGCTTTCCCAAAAGCTCTTCCTAATGCTTTCCCAAAAGCTCTTCTTGAAGGGGAGTAGAAGGTGGTAAACAGTTCTTTTGGCCATAATTAGAACTAATTGACTGCTAAAGGGGTTTTGGACCTGTGTTCAAATCAAAGGGGCAGAGATTGGAAGAGGAGGCTGATTCCCAGGCTGTTTCCTTGGCCCTGTACATGGACCTATATAATGGAAGGGAAGATTGCTATTGACCCAAGGCAGTGGTGCTCAGGTGTCTGGTGAGTGTGCTGGGAGCCTTTCTGTGCCCTGATGTGGCTGAAGAGATGATGTGAGCTTTGAACACTGACTCCACGCCCTGCAAAGTGGCAATGTGGCCCCTGCCATCCCCGAGGCTGGGCTGAAAGCTCTGAAGTTTGCAGAGAAACATGCTGCGTCAGGCACAACCAGGCTGGCCCCACATAAAGTCAATACTTGTGTGAAAACAAATAAAATCTTAGAGTACGAGGCAGAGGCTGAAGAATGCCTTCACCTCTTTCCTTCAAGCAACTATTTTGTTAACTTGAAAGACGGCAGGGGTGATCTTACTCCATTCTTTCTCTTCAGGTCAAATACTTGTCATAGGAGACACCCTAGTTAATATTAAACTAAAAATTAATAGATTAGATAACTATTACATGCTTTTGGTGCCAATTAATTTAATAGCTGTTTTTTTGCTTTCTCTTTTTCTAGCAAGGTAGGTGACTATAGAAGCACAGTTTACTGTGTCTGTATGAGCTCTCAGATGGGTCTTTTGTGCTACAATTACCACCAATTGATTGGACTGACACATGTAATCCCCTTTGGATTGCCCAACGATATGATGTCAGTAAGAAGTCCTTCAAACAGACTATTAAAAAGCACATTAAACATGCCCTTATTGTAAGCTTTATGCTAGCTTATGCTAAAATAACAGTGATACAGTGGTATTTGTTTGAAAATGAAAGGATTATATGGTCTTTGTAAAATGAGGAATTTAGTATTGGGAGGGGCAGTGGGATGGTGATTTATTTTTTGTTTATGTTCCTCTGAATCCTTTGATATGTCAACTTCTGTCACTAACCATTAGGCCACTTGTAATTTCTTGTATCAACGAAGATGAAATACATACTGCCTCCAATAATTTATGTCAAATATTGAAGGGCATGGATGGTAGTGCTTATTGTGAGATTATAATGAGAATTGAATTGGGGTCTTCAGAAATCCGTAGGTAATTTATTGTTAAAGAACATGCATGAATCACTCCAGCCCTTAATTATCATGTGGATGCACTTTGCTTTCAGCTTGCTCTGGAAACAAATTGCTGAAATGGAGTGATACCTCAGAAGAAAGATTTCACTATGACCCTTTATATTTATTAATACTACTTCAAGAGTACCATGCCTTCTCTTGGGTCAGATTCTGGTGCAAAGTGAAAGGAATGCCTTAAAATTAGTATTACTTTTCATAAAGAAGAAAAACATAAGCAGTAGCAGCTTACATAGCAATGGATGAGAGTGAAAAAGATTTGTGGTATTTATAATGCTGCACAATAAAGGGTACCAGGGAATTTTATAGCATGATTTAACACCAAATTGTACAAAGAAATTAAGCCGTCCTGGAGATTTCTTTGTAATGCACCAACATCCTCATCATTCCTCTTTGCTCTGCACTCTTTTTATCTTACAGTGTCAAGGTAACACTCCAAAGAGGTTAATCGACTGCTGTGCATGTGTTACATAGATGTGCTGCTTTAGATCATGCTGCTTCTCCCAGAGAGAGAAATTTCATTGTTAACTTGAATCTAGGTGTTTTTGTCAAAAAAATCAAAGCTACCAGAAAATGGTTATAAATTATTTGCAGGGTCTGGTTTTCCATCAGCTTTAATACCATGTAATCAAAGGACAGATTACTCAAAATTACTCCTCTTGAGTGCTTCAGTGTAGTCATCACAGCTCTTCTCTGCGACTACTTCACAGTTTCTCATAATGTAAGAATTAGGGTCTATGCAGTGAAACTAGGAAACAGTAAGCTTAAAATATATTATATATATATAAAAAAAGGCATTTAAAAGCAAGATGTATGATCAAATTGTAGTACAACTTGACACAGAAATTTATGGAAGCCAAAAGTGTAAAGTGTTAAAGAGTTTAACAAAGTCGTGAAGAATAGATTCTCTAGCAACTTTTAAGCTCAATGGTCTTGATGTGGTCACTGTTCTTTAGGAGTCCATTACCCAGAATGACTATGAAGAATGAATTACGTTTGGGAATTACGTTTGAATTTGATCATTCCATTTGCTGTTCCCCTGCTGACCAATACCAGAGACAGGATTCTGGGTAAACTGGCTTAATGCTGTATGACTGCTCTTACATCCATAGGAAACTCTCACAGCCATTATGAATAATGAAGCATGTCTTTCACAGAATCACAGGATCAGAGAAAAAGACTCTCAAACCTCACTGAGCAGCTGATCCAGTGCTCTGTCAACCTCACAATAAAGTAATTCTTTCTTGTGTTCAGATGGAACTTCCTGTGTTCCCATTTGTGTTGCTGGGCATCACTGAAAAGAGTCTAGCCCCATCTATTTGACTTCTACCCTTTAGATATTCGTAAGCATTGATAAGATCTCCTCTCAGCCTTCTCTTCACTAGACTGAACAGCTGCAGGTCTCTCAGTCTTTCTCTCAGCCTTGCGATGCTCCATGTCCAGGTCATCTTTTTTCCCCTCTGCTGGGTTCACTGCAGCATCTTCCTGTCTTTCTTAAACTGCGAAGTCCAGAAGTAGACAGAACTGGTCACTTCTGTGCTTACTGGTAATAAAATACTGCATCATATATAACTTCTAGCGTACTAATCTCACTGAGATTAGATTCAATCTCTCAGAGATTAACATGGAAGCTCTGCTCCAGGTGTGCCTCCAAAATGCATCTAGCCCCAATGAGGATATAAAGTCCCAAACCAATGACTGATCTTTCAGATGGTTTCAGATGGTTTTTGTGAGGGAATTCAGATCAGATGATCAGGCTATATTTTCTTCAAGGAAAAAATTTCCAGACCATTTATACAGCAAAGGCATAGGGACTCAGTTATGTCTGCTTTCATAAACATTAATTCCTAAGAATTTAAACCAAATTGCTTGCTAAAGCACAGAGCTGAGCAAGCTCATCGGTTGCCCAAATCCAAAAACTGAACTCCATGAACATGTACTGCTATCTAACCATGCAAGTGACTGAAAGCAGCAGACATCTCAAGTTCTGCCCCTGGTCGCATCAGAAGCATTCTGTTAGTGACAGTGGCATGACAACTGGATTTATACAGAAGCACAAGCACATTCTCACAACAGTGCTCACTCCTGGCAGACATCCTCTGAGTGTGACCACTGCATTGATTCATCCAAAGCGCAATGAAAGGAAGAAGTAGGACTGACTTCTTACCCTAAATGTCCAGGGTTAAGAGGACAACTTAAGAGTGTGCAAAAAGCAGAGGTGCAAATGACTCTTTTAAGGCGTAAATTATTAAAGCGGAGAGTTGAAAAAGTGAATAGAAATGGTGGCTGGGAGGAGGATCTGGAGGACTCTCATTCACCTCCCACATGACACGGGACAGCTGCCAGCTGTGGATGTGCTCAACCATAACTTTAACTGAGTCTTGAAGTCCTCCAAGGACACTCTCCACAGCCTCTTAGGCATCTGTTCCAGTGCTGCAACACTCTTCAAGTGCATTTTTTTCCAATGTCCAACCTGAGCATGCCAAGCTGCACTCCCTGTGGCCATCGCCCCTTGTTACATTGTCTAGGACCATTGAGAACAGTTTGGCTCTGTCATTTTTTTTGTAACTCCCTGTCAAGTAGATGCTATTACATTACCCCTTATCCTCTTTGCCAGACTAAACAAACCCAGTTTCTTTAGCTTCTCCCTGTGAGTCGGGCGCTCTTGGCCCTTGACCATGTTCTGGTTCCTGTGCTGGGCTTTCTTCAGATCTCCTTTCTGAACTGTAACTAATCTTCTATACAGATGAGGGCTACCAAAAGCATGGTAGTGGGGTATTGCATTATTTTGCACAAGTTTGTGCTGTGTGAGACCAACTCATAATTATTAATTGGCATTTGTTTACTAGAGATGAAAAGAGTGAAAATTAGGGCTCAGAAAAGTGTCTATTTAAATCCAACGGGGAATTGCACAGACTCAGCACTTATGCCTTGTGACGGGCGTGAAAATAAAGCTGACTTTTCCTGCCCTTGGTAAAATGTGTTGCTGTGGTGCATAATGTTAAGGAGTCACCTTTACTATCACAGGCTTTATGTTCATAATTCTTTACAATTTTACTCTTTATAACACTTACCTTTTGGCACTGTACCTAACCTACATAAGTAGCTGTTATTCCAAGAGCTGACACATCTGCTGACTGTGCCAACAGTTGCATGACACTGATGAACTGCAGAAAGGCAAAATAAGCACCTGTGGTCGCTGCTCTGTTCCAGTCTTGGCAAACCAAAGCTTCGGCATCCTTTGCTGGCACTTGCAGGTGTTACGAAGCTGTTGTAGTGCCACTATCCTGAAGCAGCTTATTGAGGTTAACTCACTGATATGTCAGGGTTTGCTCATGAATATGTACTATTTGTAGGAAAACCTGAGATGGGTTTTATCTGTGATTAACTAGCAGTCCAGCTTAGACTGTGCTATAGCTATTTGTAGGGGACATATTCTATGAAATGCTACTCTGGATCAGTAAGTGTTTTGATATCTTCATAGCCAAAGCAATTTACAGTATTCTAATGTAAATAAATAAATAAATCTGTTAGAAAATAAATAGTTCACAGAATCACAGAATCACAGAATCACAGAACTGTAGGGGTTGGAAGGGACCTCCAGAGATCATCGAGTCCAACCCCCCTGCCAAAGCAGGTTCCCTACAGCAGGTCGCACAGGTAGGCATCCAGTTCCTCCTACATAAATAATTTGAATGAAATATCAAAGATCTTCCATATACTGCCTCTTTACTATCCTGAGTATCAACATTGTGATAGCATGAGAGGTAAAGTCACTCCAGTGGAGGTTCAGGATGGATACCTGTGTCAATGTGTCAATGCACTGTGTATTTGTAACTGAAAATAAAATTTTCAAGAGAACAAATTGCTGGCTGAAATGTCCAGTAAGGGTTAGCCATCATCACTCTTACTTCAAAATTATGAGATTCTGAAAAATAAGGTGAGAAAGCAATATATTTTACAAGGTAATGCCTAAACTGCAGTTAGCACAGATGGAGATAAAATTCTACCATTTCAAGAAGACTTTTAAAGAAGTTATGGATGCCCCATCCCTGGAGGTGGTCAAGGCCAGGTTGACTGGGGCCCTGGGAAGCTTGATCTGCTGGATGACAACTGTGTTTATGTTGGAGGTATTGGAGCTTGATGATCTTTAAGGTCTCTTCCAACCTAAGCCATTCTGTGACTCTCTATGACCTATGTCTTGAGTTCTGCACAGCCTGGGTGTGTTTCGCACTGAAAGTATACCTCTGTGCCCATCTAGGGACTGACTGGGTGCTGCAGGGATGCAGAGTGCTGAAAGGGTGCTCTCAAGGAGATAGTTCATCTCCACAGTGTAATGGAGACTGGGGAGGGAGAGAAAAAAGGATACTTAATAAAGAGAACCGGAAATTACTTATACAAAGTATTGGAGAGACTCAGGTGCCAAAATGTAAACATGTCCCGTCAGTTTTGATGCCTGAAGCCACCTGAGACATCCCCATGGGACAGATATGACACATGATCTATGGAAGACCTGCTCCTGGAACAGCAGCTGGGGGCCAGATGCAGGACCCTAAGGCATCAGAAATGGCACTAGACACCAGTGTTTAGGCAGCTGAATCCCACCCTGTGCTTCCAGACTTGTGATGAATGCACCTCCTTTTAATTGTCTCGGACTCAAATCCTGGGTTCTTGCGGTGCTTTCCCTAGGGCTCAGCAGTGTGTGGTAGCAGCAGATTTCACTGGTTTAACTTGGATGGAGTTGTTACAGTCCTTTGTTATGTATTTTAAAATTGGTTTTAGGCTATAAAATCATGAAGCAGTTTCTGCTTTCATAGTCTGCACGTGTAATCCAGGTGAGACCAAAGGCTTTTCTTCCCCACAAGATGTTGATGTGATTACTCCAAATCCTGTCTCCTTTGAATCCCCATTCTGTCACAGTTTCCCATTAGGGGCCTGTTGTCAAATAGCCAGCTCTGCTCTGAACGGCTCTGGAAAACGTATCCCTGCTGCTCTAAGATGGCTAAACAGAAACAGAGCTGATAGAAATAAACTCATTCTCTGCTCAACTGCACAGCTATCCGCATCCCTGTGTGATTCTCTGAGATGTTCGGTGAGGAAAGAGATAAGCAATTGCTCACAGCACATGGGAGAAAGAAGAGCAGGAAGGGACTGGATGGCTCATAAGTTAACATGATGCTGTGAGGAGGGAAATTGCTCCCATTTGGATAATGTGGTCCATCCTTGTGGAAAGGTTACAAAACATCCAGCAGAAAAGGAAAGCTTTGCAGGGAGGGCGTGTTTTCACCCCTTGCTGTGCAGGGGTGGAGGCTTTGGCTCTGCTCCAATGCAATTGCAATGCCGACAGCTCCTGCATAATAACACAAGTTTTGGGGGTGAGACAGGGACAAAAATGTTTTCCTAGTTTCATACATTAATATATATGTAGATGGATAGATGCTGATAGCATTACATTTTTTTTTTAACTCTTTCTGGGGCATCTTATTTAAAGATTTCTTGAGGTAAAACTGGATGGAGCATAGGTGGTGAAATGGTGCTGGCTGCTATAGAATCAAAGAATCATTACAGTTGAAAAGATTTCAAAGATCATCTAGTCCAACCGTCAAATCATCTCCACCATGCCCACTAAACCATGCTTCTCAGTGCCACATCTCCACATTTCTTAAGCATCTCCAGGGATGGTGATTCTATCATCTCAATGTGTTGCCTGTTCCAATACCTCACTACTCTTTCTGTGAAAAATTTTTTCCTAACATCCAACCCCAGCCTCCTCTGTCACAACAGAAGACCATAATCTCTCATCCTCTATCATGCTTGGTATGTGTTTTAGCATCTGCAAGGAAGGCCAACAAGATGAGATGGTAAGGGAGAAGTGAGAAGAGTAATGATAGAAGGGGATTTAGGAAAAAGCTTTTAAGGTTTGGAAGGACTGGGCTCAGCTCTACCAGT
Organism: Lagopus muta; assembly: GCF_023343835.1. Taxonomy (NCBI): domain Eukaryota; kingdom Metazoa; phylum Chordata; class Aves; order Galliformes; family Phasianidae; genus Lagopus; species Lagopus muta. Next base: position 8,482,524 of record NC_064439.1, on the reverse strand, counting down.
GACATATGTGGAGAGATGAACACACTTGTCATATACTGAGATACTTTGGAGTAAAGAATGAATGAAAACACATGAGTTTTCACCTAATTTTCACCTAATTTTCAGTCCGGAACAATAAAAAGGTATGAGGAAGCTGAAACATGCATAATCCTTTGCTCTCCGTGTTTCTCTGCACCTCAGTTTTCTTTTCTGATGAGCTCAGACTCTGAGTGTTGTGCATGGGATTAAATCTCAAAGTTGCTACAAAATTCCTATTGTAGGTGTTAATAACTGTGGTTGAGAGCTTCAGAAGGAGCAGCAGCCAAATACTAGCAAGCAAGCACTTAATGCATCATCAGAAACATTTGCCAGCAATGTTTTAGAAATGCTCTGGATCAACTTAAACATTTGAAAATAAAAGGCTGTGGATATATTGATACCCTTTCAAAGTATTTTCATGTTGCTGTACACTTTGATACCAATTCCCCACTGATTTTATTGCACAAGTTGTTCACACATCTCACTAGATTTCTCCAGAGCCTAAGAAAAATGAAATCCAGATGCCTCCAAAGTTTCTGGAGGAAGCAACAGCTCAGGAGCTCTTGTAGAAAGCTGCTGTTGCAGTTGCTGAGCCCACAGCTAATGCTCCCCTTGGTTTTGAGAGAAATAAGGAATGTGAAATCTAACAAGGTGTTGGCAGTCAGGAGCAGTCTTCATAGCAGCTTTGTTACTTAGGCACCAAAGTGAAGGACTGCCTCCAACTCCTATTTATAACCATTTTTCTGAGCACTTTGATAGGCTTAGCTCTCCAGACAGAGGATATATGGTAACTGTCCTTATTGAGAAATGGCAGAAAAGCTCTAGAAAAAAAATTGCAGCACATTCCCTTCCCTCCATACCTCTTCCTCTAGGGATCTGTAAGTTTAATGAAGAGCAAGCTGTGATTTCATGATTGCTTTAAGCAAAGCTCTGTACAAGCTGCAGCTGAAATATAGAGGTTTCCCTATTCCTCCCTCCAAATTCTAGTTCCTGCTGCCTTGCTGCCTCCATTACATGCATACTCATGCAAACATCCATGAGAATTCCAACCCAAGCCATTTTATAATTCTGTGATTCTATGATTCCCTAATTCTATGATTCTATGAAAAATGCCCTACTACCCCTCTGATTTTAGGGAACTTATCATCTCATCACCTGCCTGCATGAGTGCTGGTCCTGGTGCTCTGGGAGCCTGCAGCAGGAGGGAAGTGAGAGAAGGAAGGAAACCTCTTGTGATGACAGCCTTCAATTATATCTGCCTAAAACAATCTCATCCTACAGCCTCAGCTGTTTTGCCCCTGTTTGCTGTACATCTGTGAAATACCCTAACTAAAATCTATTTCACTCTGAGATCTTCTCACTCTCTTTGGACTTTAAAAATTGTTTTTATAGCAATAAAATACTGCACTTAAAGCCTAAGGGCTACACATTTGAACACAAATGTACTCTGACTTTACACATGTGCTTTTTGATGTTCCGCTCCTTGGTTTGCTTTAAAGAGCTGGAGAGTTCAGCTTTAAGTAGCTGAAGTCTCCTGGTTGCATGACTAGGGTAGGTCATCCTGCTGTCTTCCATGGACTTAGCATCTGGTCCTACACGACTCTCCAATCACGTGCCCTTGCTTACTCTGTGTCTGATACTCCCAAGCCAATATATTGCCATCCAAATAGAGAGAGTGACAGTAAGCCAGCCATTCAATTCTACTGCATGTTCAACCTCACATCTTTACTTCAGCCTTCGTGGTGCCATTATGATCCTGTTTGGTGGCTGCTGAACACAAGTGGTTTGCATGAAATTGCCTGCTCAGCATTGGCACTGGAATCTAGAAACTGAACTAGGAAAATATGCCCTGTTCCCTCTCTGAGGTCTTCCTGTTGCCCATCATCTGTAATGCTGTTTTGGGGTTGTTGGAGATCTGTCTATCCAGAACAGATAAGATACTTTTACAGCTTCTCACTTATTTATTTTTTTTTTACCAGACTTACTAGAAAACTGGAGCTCCAGTGGCTTTAATTGCTTGACCTTTTGGCACATTATCTGCAGAGCTGATCTTTATGATTGCACAGGAAGGGAATGCCTATGAATATTTGAATTACTTTGCTTTATTCTCTTTGTTAAGATTTTACCTACTCCTGATTAATTGCTGTATAGCAGAAAGAACAAGAAACTTATTATACCCAAAAAGTTTTGGGTCTGGGCTTGCTGAATGAGTTCCTTTTCTGGTTTGTGTATTTAGTGATTTTGTATTTTTTCTTTCACTTACAGATGAGCACCTGTACAGTAACAGAGCCTGCTAAGATTCAGTCCTGAGCTCTGAAATCTACCGTTGGTGCTGATCTGTGTATGCTGTGTATCTCAGGAAGTGTTCTGCCTGCAAATTACCTTATTGACAGCAGATATATTAATAGTCCCACAAGCATAAGAGTGGGCTAGCTCAGAGCACATGTAGGTTTGAGAACAGCCATTGAGGAGACTGCTGCAAGTTGGCTCTTCCTCCTAAGATGATGAGTGCTGTAACAGCAGCCAGGAGTGCCATTGTCACATCATCCATCAACTGCCTTCCGTCCCTCTTAGCTGAACCCATGAATCAAGTAACTGTGGTTAAAAAGCAATAAAATTAAAAGTTGTAATGGGGAGTCATTGACAAAAGGGTTACAATGCGCTGGCCATATATCTTTTAACTAGCTAAATATAACCATGGGTTTCCATAAGTTCAAAGAGTGGTGGCCTGGAGATGAATACAACTGTTCCAACTGAGTTCTGGGCCAGGAGCCAGAAGATTGTTAAAACACCTTAGAACATGCTTATTCCCTCTTAGAACATTTTTTGGTGCTTGCTCTATTAGTATGGATTTTATTTCCCCACCAAACGTGCTCTCTGCCTTTGAATCATAAACAATAATGGCACATCTGTCTCTAGGCTGCTGTACTTTGAAAACCAATGCTAAGGACAGAGGGGTAGGTTTTCAAAGCGATGCGTGGGAGTTTGTACCAGGAGTCTAGCCAAATATTTTTCACTCATACTCATCCCTGAGCCTAACCTTTCCTCACTCATTAGAATGGCTCTGTTTGCTCTGCCCACATGGGGACATTTCAGAGAGCTTGTACCTCCAGGGACAGAGTTTCAGCTGGCCAGAAAAGCCTATAAATAGGGTTTCACTGCTGACCTTTCAGATCTAGAGATGGATCTTTCCTCTGATCTTTTTTATTTTACATTTCTGGCTTTGTCTACGTTTGTGTGTGATTCTCAGTTTCTGCTGAATTATTTATCATTAGGTCATGATGCATCTAAAACCCCCAATAACATGCAGACAGGTGGTGTGAAGTGATTGCTGCCTCATATGCTGCTCAAAACTGAATCAGTGGTGCTTGCATCCACCTGTTTTCTGTGCTGGGAAGCTAGATGGTGGCCTAGAGGGAACCATGCAACGTTCTGCTGCACCCCTACTGCCACCATGATAAAGCAGTAAATGAATCCTAAATTAGGAACAGCCTCCTTGGGTACTGAATGCTGCTGGCAATGATCCCTGGTTGTGTAAATCAGCACCTCTCTATTGCGGTTTCATGAGAGCTCTAGCTGGGGAGAAACAAAATATAACCTTCCAATAGAATGAATAGACAACCCACAGGGGCATGGGCAGCTTTAATTCGTAAAGATTGGACAGGCAACAGGGAATGGCTTTATTTTTAGGTTTTCTCTTCCTTTCTTGCAAAGTTCCTCTGACAAGTGGATATATAACTACACAGACTTTTCTCATTATTCCAATTTTGTCATTATTTACCATTCAGTGAATATATCTCAGTCTGTCACTGTCTGTGTTTTGGAAGGGCTGTGAAAATTTCCCCTTCCAAAATCTCCCAGTGCTTCTTCACAGATGCAGCACATGGATATTTGCTGTATCACAACAAACTTCCCTTCCAGTTACTACTGTTCCAAGGCTTATTTGATTTCGAAGCACTTTTTGCCATGGGGGTATTATCATTTTTCACAGTTGAGAATCTCCTTTGATGAAGTCAGCTCAAAGTTCTATCTTTGGGTGGTTTCCCAGGAAAAACCTTTTGGCTACTAGCAATTTTCCATTTAAAAAATGTTTGCCAGTTGAATTCAATTAGTGTATTTGGAAACTTCTCGTCTTTACAGATACCATCACTCTAGGATTTTCACTGCTGAATCTCGGGCATCTTTTCTGGCTTATCAAAAGCTGATAGAAGCCTTATACTGAAATTCTATTCCATTGTGGCTTTACCAGGACTTCTTTCTCACAGAAATATCAAGATGCAAAGAAAAGAAAACTTGAGGATCATCAAGCTAGCCAAAGTGAGAATGCTTGAACTGGGTAAATAAAGGCTTATGTGAATAGTCTTTGGCACAAATAAAAAAAAATAATCTGAATCAAAACACTTACAAAGGTCGTTCGTGAGGTCCTGGCTCCTGGAATGGGAAGGATGTGATTTCTTGGGTTGCCGAACACACTCAGAACCTGCATGTCATCTCCTTGAAATCAGCCCAGTCCCATTTACATATTTTCACTGTCTCCATTTGCTCAGAGATTTTCACATAACAATGTAAGTGTCCTGTATGCATGGCAGATGATGTAAGATAGTTTAAGCCTTTATGCATTTTTCCAGTCAATCAATCTTACGAAGTTCCTGAGTAGATCCTCTACTTTTCCTCGGTAATAGACACATATATCATTAAACTGCAAGAACGGATAATGAGCCGGTCTCCAAATGGCACGAGGCCCTCCATTTTCTGACACGAGAACTCATTCCTCCTACCTGTTATTAAATAAGCCTTGCAACAATATGTTAATATTATTAAATATACTGCACCTCATTTGTTAACAAGTTGGGAAATTCATTGGGCAGGGCATTAGTATGCTGGGGAAGGAAGGCATGTGAATCTTTTTTTTATTATTATTAGTTTCTTTCTTTGCTACTGGTTGTATCAGTTCCTTATCAGTTAAGTGCAGGAGTGTAACAATGGGTTCTCTCAGCAAAGCGCTCTCTTTTCGTTGGGTGAGGTTAAAGAACAAACATATTACCGTGAGCTTTTAAAAGCTTGATTTCAATTACATGGTAGTAGGGCAAAGCTCTCAAACACACAAAACTTTGACTTTGTAAAGATTGTGACCTCCCAGGTACATGTGCTTTAAGGAGAAAAAATGTACTTGACATGTCCCACTGCTGTTTCCACGCACAAGGATCTGTGTGTGTTGGGAAGAGGGGAGGGCAGGAGGCACACAGTGGCGTTCATGGTGGGATGGAGGAGCAGAGTTCCTCTGGGAAAGCAAAGCTCCTCTGTTTGACTAGCAGGAATTTAAAAGATAAATATATCCCTTATCATGGAATGATAAACAACAAGGTTCAGGAAAGTCTCTTTGAATAATTGAGTCTGATCTCCTGCATTTTGCAAGACTATTTACCTTTGCATTCCTATTAACATCTTATGGGACTTGGTCTTTGCTAATGTTTGTTTGTGGTAGTACCCACAGTGTTACAGACACTTTCTAGGCTTTCAGGAAGAGCTGACGCTTTCAGTCTCTGGGTGGACAGACAGACAAACAGACAGAGGTCATGGCAGAGGAGAAACAAAAGGATATTTCTGTGCAAACTGTGCACTGTTGTAACTCCTACGGGAAAGGGGGTTGATGGGGTGGTTTCATTCCTCTTCCACTTTGCCCCTCGCTTTCCTCGAAGTGGAACCCATGTCTGTGATACCAGCCAGGAGTGAGCCGTAAGAGAATCTTGGAATCATAAAAACATTTGAGTTGGAAGGGACTCTTAAAGGTCATGTAGTCCAACTCTTCTGCAGTGAATGGGGATGTTACAGCTACATCAGGTTGGTCAGAGCCTGGTCCAGCCTGATCTTGAATGTATCCAAGGATGGAGCATCCACCACCTCTCTGGACAACCTGGAGAGGGGGTTAAACCCAAGTGTCAACGGCTGCAGGATGCTCATATCACCCAAGCACGTTTTCCACCTGCAGGGGGGTGTTTCACAAGGCTATTTGGAGAGGTAAGATGCACACTAACAGCAAGCAGGAGCTGGATTCCCACCCATCCTTTGAAAATCCACCCTGTATTTTAGCAGATAGAAACAGATAAGGCTCACCACTCATATTGCCCATGGCACTGCTTAAAAAGAAAAAAAAAAAAAAAAAAGCAAGCAAAAAAAAAAAAAAGCAAGCAAAAAAAGAGAAAAGTGAAAGCAATTCAGGACACTGAGATAAACTGGTTTTGTCCACCAATTTGTTGAAATTCAGTTTTCTTTCTCAAGCCTTTTATAGGGCTCTGCCTCTGAGTCTGTTGGAGGGAAATTAAATAACATTCCTAAGGATAAAGGGAGATGCCTAATCCCCCGGCCTTTCACAGCTCGCCCTGCTCAATAAATACATGACAGGACAAGGGGAAATGCTTTCAAATTAAAAGAAGGGAGATTTAGATTGGATATAAGGAAAAGGTTTTTTTACAATAAGGGCAGTGGGGCACTGTTGCCCATAGAGGTGGTAGGTGACCCATCCCTGAAGACACAGAAGGTAAGGCTAGAAGGGGCTCTGAGGAGCTGTAAGTGTTCCTGCAAGTCTTGTCACCTGCCTTCATCATCCTCAATGTAAGGATTTGGTGTGGCAGGTGCCAGGGGAAAGGAAAGAGTTAAACATCTCTTTTTGATGTTTAGGTCCACAATCTGTGTGAACAGGAGCTCTCTATCAGGGCTGGGCTATGTAATGTATTCCCTCAATTGATAAGGAGGCAAAATAACATTTCTAAATTGTTCAAGGTGTTTGCAGAATGCTAAGGCACTCCAGTGGCCTTCTATACAGAGCAGTACTGATGATAAATAATAGGAGATATCCTGGAAGTGCCTATTTGCTAGTGGAAATATCTGAAATACTGGAAAACCTACAGATTTCCCAAGGTGGGAGAAGAGGCTGTTCAGCAATTTTTAACTCCACTTGAAGTGTTTTCAAATCATTTAAAGTCTAAGTGCCTAATGAAAATGCAAACCAGTCCCCTCGGCTTTTTGCAGCGGTATGATCCAACCTCAGCCCCACACCATACAGCAAATAGCCTTCATCCATAATTTTGCATTGGTTGAATTGCAGCCTGCAGTATTTTTTTTTTTTTTTTTTTTTTTTTTTTTGAACCACACTCTTGTAAAAGCCTTCAAAGGAGGGCAGGAGCCTGCCCACTGCGGAATAAAGGCAGGAACAGAGCCTACTGTGCAAATATTGGTGTTCAGCATCTACTGCAGCCCCAGTGAACGTTCGTAACACATGTACAATTCAAATGGAAAGGTTATGTGCAGTCCATGGACATGTACCAACACGGCCCATGTGTTTCATGTGGAAGCACATTCGTTGTCCTAAAGTGAATGCTGTCATCAGAAAACCACCTTTATTCCCAAAGAACTGACACAAAAAGGCAACCAGATTTATCTGGAAAACAGAGGAAGTTCCTTCTAATTTTTTGGAAGCTTACTCAAAAATATTTTCCAGCATTTTTCCACACTAAAAGGCAGCCCTATCAATGCATTACGTTGAAATGTGAGGCTTGCTGCAAGGACGGGTGCTGTGGTCTGGATGTTCCTGCGCATGAGAAAAGTGGAAATTCTGCAGAAGGAGCTGTAAAATAACCTATTTGTATGGAAAGCATTCCCAAAACCCAATTGCAGGTGCTTTTGTCCTGAAGCTAAATGGTTTATATTCCTTCTGAAATGCTTGGAGTAAAATCTAGCCTCCAGTGACATTAATAGCAATCGGGCCATTATTTCCATTTCAATTTAATTGTCATTTTCTTCTGTTTCCTTCACGACTCTTAAATCCGTGCTCAGTATTCAAACACTGAGACATTTTTAATCACATTTATTTACTGAATGTACATAATGTACCAGTGACAGAGCAGCCACCACTCTTGCAGTACTGGGATGCTGAATAAAAGGCAGCAGCCATCCTGTAAGGCTGCAGCGTGCTGTATGTTTACATATGAAAGCAGTTTAATATGCACTGCATTCTGGAGACCCCGTGTTGCCACCCTTCATCACTTGTTAGTCCAATGGCCTTCGTACTTTCTCAGAGCTGCTCCTTATGCATATGCATATCTCCTCATAAAAACACCACAAGGCTGCTAATCTATTCTCCTTCAAATTCCTCCTTAAAACTCACTTTTTTTTTTTTTTTTTTTTCTGTGATGGCTGGAAAATATCTGACAATAGCCCAGCAGCTGGTGTGCTGCTACACTTATTCTGCTGAAGATGATAAATATGCTCCTACCCCGACTCCTTTATTTTCCTCTTCATTGCATCCACCTGTTGTTTTCAACTCATGCAAAAAGGTGGAGATCTTCAGAGGAGAAACTGTTGGGATTTTTTAAAATAGTTACATGCCACCTAATAGAACATGGTTTTCTGAGTAGAGTCTCTCCTTACTAGCGCCATATGCATAATTGCAGAAATACTATCAAACTGTGTATTATTTCACAAACGAAACATCCCACATGACTTCCAAACAGCCTGCAAAGTTTGTATCAGCTCCTGCTCTGCCTGCCACAAAGCTACCAGCAGGCAAAAAAAAACAGGCTCTTGGGAAGCAAAGCAGGATGCTGCTTTCGTATATCATAGAGTCATAGAGTCATAGAATACCCTAACATATAAGGGACCCACAAAGGTCATCCAATAAAACTCCTGGCTTCACACAGGACCAAAGAAAACTCAACCCTGTGTCTCAGAGCGGTGTCCCAACGCTCCATGAGCTCCAGCACTCGGGGCCGTGCCTGCTGTCCTGACAGCCTGTTTCACACCCACTGCCCTTTGCGTGGTTCTAGCGTGGTTCGTATCTTTTCCTAATATGTGATGGTGTGAGGCTTGATATCCATTCCAAAGGACTCATGAAAAATTTATTTTAAAGCAGCACCAAGAGTTATGTTACATACACGGGTATATGTGGCACTGGTTGTCCTTCTTCTGTCAAGGTCCTGTTATTTTATTTGTTAAAACTGTCAACTCCAGGTCTACTTTATGCATCATATGTCAAGCTATATGCACTCGTGCTTGAAAATACTAGAGGAGTGAAATACCATTTTCACTTAAATATTTTCTTGATAAAATCTGAGATCTTAATTAGAATATTAAAACACAGAATATGTTACACATTTTGGATAACAGCTGTTATACCAACTAGTTAAAAAAATCAGGCAATTTGGAAATGAAGTTCGTTTTCAATTTGAAGTGGACAATTTTGTAAAAATATTTCTGAAAAGCCAGTTATGAAAGCTGTTTTAAAACTGAAAATGTGGGTGAATTTGCACTTACTCAGTCTGGAATTTGAAACTACACAGATTGTGTGACTTTTTAATATTGTGGAACAAAATTATCCAAATTTTATCTCAGAGAGCCATCAAAGAACAAAGAACAAAAATATTTTTTTTAATCCGAGGGATGAACAATCATGAGAAAACAGCAATGTTTTAGTACACCAGGATGAAATAATTAACTGCATAACTTATAAATTTATTACTCATCTTAAAGTGGCACCTACAAATTGATACTACTTTCTGTGTCTGTTAGGCTACTCATTCTAAATTGGAATGGTCTTTGGGATTTTCTGTTAAGATCTACTCCATCTCATGCTGCAAAATAAATCCTTCCATTCAATCTAGTATTTATACGATCAAGGCTCTTGTGGAGCTCATTCAGAGTCTGAAGTCATTGCCTTACCAAGGATGATAGAGACTCTTTCATGGACCTGACATAATGGACCAGCAATATCCACGAATGATTCTGCATGTCAGGAGTGAAATATGGCCACCATTTCTAGTTTTCTTTTGGTGATGATGTGTTGGTGCTGCTGCTGAGGCACATGCTGTCTTCTTGGGCCTCCAATCCAGCATCTTTTAGGCATCCCAGTTTTGTGTCTAAGGCTGGAAATCCCATGAGCAGCGCTCAGAGTAGAAATAAGTCCTTCATAGCTGTGTGAAGTGTTTTCTCAGGCTGTTTATATGGCAGGGTTTGAAATAGTCATTCATGGAGGCAAAATCTTATTCTAAGAGTTTCTCTATGTGATGCAATGCCCAGCTTTGCACCCAGCCATGATAGTTACAGGAGGATTCAGCTGTAGATTATTGATTCACAGTGCTGTTTGAACATGCATTATCATCTCATCATCTCTCTCTCTCTTTTTTTTTTTCTTTCCAATTATATTTTCTTACTTCTTCCACCTTGGCTTGCTTTCTACTCTCTCTTAAGTTTCTGTTTCCTTCCCCAACTTCATCCTGCTGCTCCACCTTGGCTTGCCTTCTCTCCATCTCCATCTTTCTCTCCTTAAATACAGGCCAGGTCCCAACAGCAATGACTGTGACATAACCTGGCAGATATTTGTTCCCCCCTCATCTTCCTGTTGGTGGGGGCTGTTGCTCAGGATGCACATGGGTGAGAAAGCTGACCAGCAGAATCTCAGTAAATGAGAATGGACTCAAAATGACTTAAGAGGTGCTCAGTGCTTTCCTGGGTAATTTGCACTATATCCATGCTTAACAGCCTGCAAAATGAGCAGTGTAACTTGAAGATTAAAAAGTGTACTCAGTTGATTATTATGCAGGGACTGAAGTCAACACATTCAGAATCATTTGTAACAGGTCTGTAGTCTAGAGAGAAAGAGATAGGAGGTAGAGAGGACTTTTATTGTGTGTGTGCATGCAAATAATTCTCATTGTGATCAGGGAATATATTTTGTGCTAACACACACCAAGACAACCACTGTTATTGACAGGAAGCCCTCTGTAAGCACAGAAGCATGAAAGAGCTAATGGTCAGCATGAAAGAAACAACAATTACAAAGCGGAAATGATTGTTCTCTGTTGTGGGACAATGACCTCTGGGTTTGTGGAGCTTTACACAAAGTTAAAAAGTGAGCAATGTGCTGGGTGGAGCTCACAGACCCAGGGCCAGCCAACGGACAGAAGCCTGGTGGGGACTGAAATTGCAAAAAGCAATTTCTATGATGGTCGTTTCACTTGTCAATGTGCATGATATGTTAGTAGGGAGTGGATGTCTGTATTGGAAGGTTGTGCCTTAGAAAGAGAACACATTTGGGAAAGGAGCTTGTGGAAGACTCGCCAAAACGGTATCAGTAAGGCTGTTATGCTATGGCAAGGCAATGTGAAGGTTCAGATCTCTTAGCAGTACTACTAATGGTTACCATTTCTTGAAGGATATGGATTTCAAAGAATTTGTAATACAGTATCCTGTTTTTCATATTTGCCAGATACACCACTAGGTCATCCACTTCAGAGGAATAATTTTTCTAGATTTCAATTCTACAGGAGGTCAATTCCACAGCTACGCAGTGACATCAAGTAGCACAACATCACATCAGTTGCAAACACAGTGCCTTTAGAAATACAAGGGAAATTCTGTGTATTCAAATCCAGCAAAACAAAAAGTTATTGAATTAATCAGAAGCACTTCTTTTCAAGAATCCCATGCTAAAACTGGAAGCATGGAAAAGCATGTATTTAGATGCAGTTCAAATCGCCTACTCTGACTTTTTTGGAGGGGGAAAAAAAATGGAAAAAAGCAAAACAAAATAATCTTGTGCCAGTAGAAAAAAACGTTTTCTGTCAGCTGTAGCACACTTAAACACCCTAAATATTTCATCAGATACTGCACTTACTTCAGTGTTTTAAATAAGATTTAATAAATAGGTGCATGTTCAGACTTGTATAGCTCTACTTTTGTCTGTAGTTGGCAATGCACTGCTGTATGTGTTTGACTGTGCAGTTAAGAATTTTAATTACTTACCTTTTCTATATAGACACTTATTCTCTTTTAACTGTTTAATAAAAAATAATATTGCAGACACTGTACAAGAAATCTTCCATGTACCATAGATCTGAAATATTTTCCTCACTAGGCCTCCATTTTCAGTACCTACCTACACAGTCCCCTTGTCACCTATTCCAAACCTCCAGTCTTGGGAAATCCCACAGACCTGAAATATTCCTGATGGTCTGTGACATGGTTTTGTGACGACTTCATATTGAATGTCTTTGTTGTTGAATTTACTAAGGCATCTTGAATTTTGTTATCTGTGTACTCACAAGCATTAATAGTTTCTTTCTCAAGAAAACTCAGCTGGAGCTGGTGATCATTCATATTACTGTATTCCTTTCTCACCTTTATTGATGAGCTGCCTTAGAAAAGACATTATTTTTTCCATAATTTTTAGTACCTGTAGACTAAATGGGTTCAACACCTATAATGAGTTTGTGATCATTCAACAAAAATGAATATAACCTTAACAATATATCAGAAGGAAAGAAAGAAAAGAAAAGAAAAGAAAAGAAAAGAAAAGAAAAGAAAAGAAAAGAAAAGAAAAGAAAAGAAAAGAAAAGAAAAGAAAGAAAGAAAGAAAGAAAGAAAGAAAGAAAGAAAGAAAGAAAGAAAGAAAGAAAGAAAGAAAGAAAGAAAGAAAGAAAGAAAGAAAAGAGAATGAATACATTCCTTCATTTTGAGTTGATGCTCAGAGAGTAAGACACAGTCAGAACACAGCAGTTCAAGGATCTGGATGTATTAATCGTAGCTATGTTTCTCTCTTCACTTTTATAGAAGAAGTGTAGGTTGAACAGCATGTTGAATTTTTAGATATCTCATGTTATGTGAGATGAATGCCATGATAAGTGTTAACTGACAAAAATGTCTATGGAGAGATACCAATTTTAATGTATCTACTGCAAGCTGACCAAACTTGAGGCAGTTCTGCAATTTGTGCCCCATAACTGACACTTTTTGAATTGATGTATTTTGTAGCTTAGGAACAAAGGAGTGAAGTGAAACAGAAATGTTTTTGATCTTTTATGTCAGATAGCCAGAAACTGTGAAGTCTCTCCTGTCCTAAAAAAAAAAAAAAAAGAAAGAAAAAAAAAGGAAAAAAAAAAGTGTTTGTAAGTAGTTGTATATATGTAAATATGCAGATGGGCGTTAATTTTCCAAATTACATCCTTTATTTTCCAAGTTACATCCTTTCTGTGGTTTCACAGATCCAAATGAGACCCAAATGCAACAGAAGAAAGAATACTTAAAAGGTGATTTATGATGTCAATTTTCTAAAATGTGGACACAGATGGAGTAGATATAACTATTTGAGCTAAAAATAGTGCAGGTTATTCTCTAAATCTGCGTTTTGATAGTAATGTACTTACTGTTGGATTTCTAAGTATACCAAAGGACTAGATTGAACATTTAAGCATTGAAATCTGGCAGTTTTAGAAACACCTTATATTATCTGACTCACCTAGACATGTTTGTGGATATGCTACTGAAATGTACTCTGGCCAGATGGGACTGATAGGCAGGATCTTGTACTATTGTATAGTTTGAGCACCTCCTCTGAGCTTGGTGTTTGACTTCAGTGACACTATGGGATTTCCAGGAGCAGAAGTTGGGCAGCTTTTTCTGGAGAGGTGAGATGTGATGCCTTGACATTCTTCTTTGGTATGGGAAGATAGGTTTTCATCCAGCAGCTCTCAGAGGGAAAAATATCTTGTTCAGGGAATATAGACAGATATGAAGTCAAGAAAATTCAGCTCATTCTACCTGAAGAATGATTTGCAGAGACCCTCAGACTAGCATCACACAGTCTGTGATACCTGCTCACTGTCCAGGCACAGCAAAGTTGTATGAGCTCAGTATTATGCTCAAAAAAGCTATAGAATGGAGGTGTTGCGCCATTTTAATGCAACCACTTGGCCACTGCCATCTTGCAATGTCTGTTATTACATGTAGCTTGGGTTTATGCCTAGATCTTAATATATGGAGATGGTAACATATGTAGGTGGATCCCACCCTGCCTATCTAGTTCATTTTACTTAGTGGATTGTGTGAAAGTACTGAATGCAGGGTTTGGGATTATCCAATCTTAAATTGTCTTTAAATTTATCCAGGGACCATGACCCTAGGATTATGTATAGCATACCTAGAATTGCTGTCTACTTAAAGTGCATTCATTGAAAAGCTCCAGTAAACTCTCTATGAAATGTCAATACCTACATTTTTGGTGCTCTAGCCTGTCTCAGTTTAGGTATGTGAAGGGCAGTAGACAGCACAAAAAACATCCTATTTTATTTTCTGAGTAATTGGCTCCTAATTCTTGTACTTCCTAGCAAGGAAATGAGAGACTTCTCTGAAAAGGGAAAGTGGGAGGAAGGAAATGTCCTTCTTTGCATCGTCTGTTGTTTTTTACATTTTAGTATTTTCTCCTCATTCCTCTTGCTATTCTCACATTTACTGCCTACCTTTACACTTGTTCACTTGCCAAAGAAAGATGTTGATATCCTGTTGGTCTATTACTATCTGTCTGCTTGATTTGCCAGACTACTTCAATATGCTCCAATGCATTTGGGAAAGATCGGCTTTTCTTTGAAATGAAAATATTTATATCGTGTTTCTCATAGTGAAACATTTACAATAAATATAATAACTGAGTTATGTTAGCTTTTCTTTGAAACTCCTGGGAAGCTGATGACTCTGGGCCACTGACTTTTTTCATGCAAGAGCAGGAGGAGCCCAGAAAACTTATTAGGGATAAAGAATTTTCTAACTGGTCACTTTTCTGGGGTTAGGAGATCTAGGATCTCTCCTGTCCTGTCCTTTGTCCTCCATCAATCGGAGTACAGCAGCTGGTCACATCAAGACATTTCATAAAAGTAGCATGAGATGGTTTAAAAGTTAAGTAGAATTATCAGGAAAGCTGTGCACTTATTTAGTTAAATAGAAAGATGCTCTTATAAAGCCAAACATTCACCTTGAATGAGCTGGACAGAACAAAATATGGAAACCAAGATACATTCTCAACTGTAATATTTTGTCACGAGAACTGTGAGAGCGTATCATCATTAAAGAAATGTTTTTCCTTATAGGAGATAGATGCTGATGTGTGTTGCTTTTGTTTGTTTGTTTGTTTTAATTTGTTTTAAATAATGAGTAGAAGAAACGCTTTGATATGATATTATTTGTGCACAAATCAGGCACATTGGCTAGAGGAGAATGCTGAGTGTACCCAGTGATATTCAGTTCCAGGATTCGCCACTGCCTCGAGTGGAATTAATTGCCCTCTGAAAATGTTCCTTTTTCCTTGGTTATAAAAGATGTCTCAAGACCTGTTGGAACTGTTTGCTCAGAGAGGTGGTGATGCCCCATCCCTTCAGACATTCAAGGTCAAGCTGGACAGGGTTCTGAGCAGCCTGATGGAGCTGTAGGTGTCCCTATTCATTGAGGAGATTTAGCCTTGAAGATCTTTAATGGCTCCTTCCAACACAAACAATTCTATGATATAATGCACCAGTGGGTGAGTATGAGGCTTTAAGTCAAGCTGTTCACCTTGTTTCACTCAGCATCCAAGAGGAAGCAGTCCATACCCGGAACCTTACTCACCTCTGCTATGCTGGGCAGTCAGCTATACCTGTGTCTCTCCATTCACTGGTGAGTGATTTTGGCAGTGGCTTAGGCTAGATGCCTATGTGAGGGATCATTGCAGGTGTAACTAAAGAGGCACCACAGCTCAGACTGTCTTGCAGCTTCTGAGTGGCTGCTGAGTGAGGTTACTCCATGTTTTGGGATAGCCCTGACTGTCCTCAGCAGTGTGCAGCCTTTGGGGAAATTCCTGCAGGTGGCTTTTGCACTTTTGCTTATCCCCAACTCAGATATTTGAAGTGGGTGATTGGCAGAGGCATTACTGCACTATGTCCAGAGTAAATGCACAAAATGCAGGTGATGTATGTTGTACGTTAGAGTACTTTCCTGCCCTGGTCCATGTGGCTTCCTACCACTGGTAGTAACTGGTTACTTATAGTATCTTTCCTTTCTTTGCTGGTAGCTTGATTGATATGACCAAAAACTACCTGCAACAATACAACAGGAGGCAAGCATCAGGAAAGTGAAACAAAATGAGGTATTTTGCTAGATATCCTATTTCAATTTGAATGATTTCCTAGTTTCACCGTGGAAATGTCATTGATTTTGTATGGTCTATTGTGGATAGTTTGTTGACTGTAAATGAACCTTGCTAGGTTACTACTAGCAATAAAAAAAATGAAATAATTCATGAATCCATTCTTTTCAATTTTTTTTTTCTTTCAGTGAAATATCTCAAGGATAAACAGAATTGGGTCTCATGTCTACTTTGATCTCACATGTTTCTCTAGCAGGTTGCCTTAAAAGTGGATTGGGATGCAGTGGATTTTGCATTTTTTTTTTTTCTATGGTTTTCATAACTCCTTTGTTTTCAGAGCTTAGGTCAGTCTATGGTGTTACACAGTCTGTTGACCCCTAGTGACTGGAGATTCTGGGGAGTTAGTCTCATAGAACGTCTTTCTGCTGGGCATGAGATTGGCAGTGAATCCATCTTCTGGACAAAATATGCCACACGAAGGGGGCTTCCTTCTCCTGGTGAACACTGCCCAACTTGGTCTCTGTGAATAACTAATTCTTTGACTATCAAAATAAGTGAACCATAAAAAGCCCAAGATAAATAAGCAAAAGAGTTTCTTTTAAAACATTGAAATGCAACATTCTGTCTGACTTTCTTGCTGGGAGATGAGTAAGGAATCTGGGTGTAATTGTCAAATTTAGCCTGACTTTACGATTCGTTTCAAATCTCTTTAAATAATGTCATTGTTTACCATTGTATTCACTGAGAAAATGGATTTCAATTTCCTGGAAGTATACTGGTCCCCTCTTCCTTACCAGTATTGTCACTTTGTACCCCAGTCACTGTCCCAGTTCAGAGCTATTCAATAGTGAAACGTCCATACCTCTGTGGGGGCTACCCCTGATTATAATATCTCACTGAAAATAGCTTTCTATGAGCTTTTCATCTTAGATAAAAGTGATTTTACTAATGAATTTAGTGTCTGTTTTATACTGGAAAAGTGTTTTACACTTAAATAAAAATTGCTCTGTATAGCATGAGCATGTGATTTGAACAGCTGATGGTCAGGATTTATTTTCACCTTTATTTGTTATACCACTTGCTTTATGAGGCCTAGCATTAATGTGTCAGAGGTATTTCTTCACTTTGCTTTTCTCATCCAGGACATTAAAGGAAACTTTCAAGTCAAACTTATAACGAAACTCTGTGAAACTGAGAACGTCTGATGTCTGGTGTAGGTGAGGTGACCAAAGAGATTGTGGGGCTTCAAATTTATCTTTTTGTTCTGAAAGAGCAGAAGTCAGGTCTTGCAATTAGAGTGAATTATGGTTCCGTTCTCAAACCATCTTTTCACCAGATACACAAAAAACAATGTTTATGTTTGCCACTGGTGTTTGGTGGAGGCGAATGTTTCTTTAGTCTTTGTTTGCTTTGAGAAGCTTAAGGCTTATGCAAAGATTGGCACCTAAGTATAAAATAGTTTCCTGCACAGCAATAGCTCAAGGTTTTGAAGAGAGGTCAGCTTTTAGGCTTTACTTTGATTGTTGCTCTTGTAATCCCGAGATGCTGAATGTTTTTTTTAATGCAGACATGGGCTGAGTAGACAAAACTTAAAGAAAGCCTGGCTAAGTACAGTGCTAAGCTTCTGAATGTTTTTGCAAGACACCTCAGGGAACAGGGAGCTACGGTAGCTTTTAGCCACTTCGATTTTGTGAAAATTTGGTAAAATTGTAAATCCTCTCTCCTGCTATTGAGTTTGAGGATCTCATTGTTGGGGATTAGTGTGACAATGAAGCAGAGTTACTACAGGGATCCTAAAAAGCAGTGTCTCTTTTTAGGGAAACTTGCAGCAGAGCCAAGCTCTGAAGTGCAACAAAGGCAATCAGATGAAAGTTCTGGTTGATGTTAAATCTTAACTAATTGATTTCTTCTTCAGCCTGGCTTTCCTGCTGAAATAAATGTTAGAGACACAAAGTCCTTTTTTTTCCTTTTCTGATATGTCTTCTTCTGTGCTCTTGTTTATGTTAAGAGTGTAGACCTTTATCCTAGTCTTGATTGTAGCCGTAACTCCACCCTTTATCTGTACCATTAAGGAAATTATAATAATAGATTCATTTTAATGAAAATGTCTCTGTTGAATCACTTTGCTAAAAGCGGTCTTCACTATCAAACTCTGCTGGCTGATGTGTTTCAGCATCCACCTCCTCTCCCTCTAGAGCCGAATTACTTTGGTGGGGACTATATTCAGATAAGAGCTGAATACTAAATCGTTTGTTTTTCCTGCTAATATCACTCTAAAGTTCACTGAAAAATCTCAGTATCGGGATATTGTCCACAATTCACTGTTCCCTTATAGAAATAACCTATTCTGAAACAAATTAGGTTGCTTTTTGTTTGTTTGTTTGTTTGTTTGTTTACTGTAAATATTCCTGAAACTGAAAAAGGTGTTAGACTTTAATGTTCTTTTCTCATTTTTTTTCTATCAAGACTTCATAAGAAGCACCAGTATCCAAATGTAGAACATTAACTTTATGTGTACAACCTTATCTCGTGTTTGACTACAGGGAAGATTCAGGAAAGCCAGCCATTGCATTTGTCTTTTATTTCTAACTCTTCTGCATGTAAGGAATTAGATTGCGCTCTGGTCTGACCAAAGTGAACAAAGAAACCTCTCAGTTCACTGGTCTGAATTTTGGGTTTGATCCCTGATCTCGGCTACTGAAATTGAGGATCAAATAGCTCAGGAGAAGGCCTCTGCCTTTATTCTCTGGCCAAGGCTGCTGTCAGGAGATGTAAGAATTAAGGTGAGATCATTCTTCAAGGGAGAGTAACTTCCGTTTCAAATGAACCTTCGGATATTACATGTTATGGAGCCAGAGGTTGTTGCTGAGCCCCTAAGGTCTAACCCTCAGCTGGATACAGCATTTTTCTGTTTTAACTTCTGATGTTTTCCTCTGTTTGTAAAGATCAACTAATTGAAAAAAAGCTGTAGAGCGGGTCTCAGAATAAAGAGGGTACAAGGGAATAAATCCCCTGTTCTGTGCTGCAGTACTCATAGCATAGGCGACCGCACTGTATTCTCAAAGGCCTCAACTTTTAGTATATATGTCTCCTTCTTGTGGCCAATCCAGCTTGGCCAATCCAATAGCTCCTAATGTTTGAGGCTATGTGCTCTGAAGTTGTCACAGAACTTTGGTTGCCAGTCAGATAGTTGTTTTCATACCTGTATTGTCTTGCTGCTTCCAAGAAGTGAACACACATAGCTCCTGGCTGTGAGGCAGTCTCCATGAGGGCAGTCTCCATGATGGCAGTCTCCATGAGGACTTCTCACAAGCTTAGAGGTCTTCACAATTGTACAAATCCTCCACACATCTTGCTTCATCCAAAGGATTGGAGTCAGCTCTTCAGGGTGTACTCAAATTTGCTATTCCACCATGCAAACTACTAGAAAATTAACAAATATGAACCTAGAGAAAGATGTCTGTATCAGACTTAGTCTAGAAATGTCATTTTTTGAGGCTGCCTACAAGTAGTTCATCAGAGCATTGTGAATAATGTATTTCACTTTTGCCAGTGGTGTGGTACTGCTAGCTGCAGTAATCCACTCATATTTCTTTATATATATAAAGCCTTAACCTCTTTTCAGTCTTTTTTCTTGTTGTAGTGTAGTAGGTATTTGAGTAAAGTCAGTGATTTTTCTTCCTGTCTACTTTAGAAAACAATACTCATAGGTTCTGTCTTTGACTTAAACACATTCATTCTTCCTAAAGCTTTTAAAAGAAGCAAAGCTTTCAAGATCAAAGATATTCATACAACACCTGTACTAACACTATTTTCAGTCGTTATTGACCATTCTTTGTGATATTGTCTTATGCAGGTGCCTTTCCAGCAAGCTCTTTAGAATGTGAGGGAATACAAAAAAATAAGCTTACAGAGCATCTGTGTATCTTTTTACCACACTTTAAAAAGCAGAGCTTGTTGACAAATGGGGGGGGAAAAAAAGCACATAAATATAATCACTTCACAACTCTGTTCCTCGCAGGGAATCTTCTTGTATTAGAGAATCTTCAGATGGTTGCTCACATGATCATGAAATCACTGTGTATTCTCTAGAGTTCATGGACATGAGCCAGGAATGAATATTTACAAGTGGTACTCAAAGAGTGTCACTTGATAATTGTTTTTATTACCTCTTTTTAAACAATGGAAATTGACTTGTCGGGGAGAAGAAATAATTCCGTGTCTTTGATTACCCATCCAACTCAGCCTGGAGAGCATCTGGTGAATGCTGACAGGGAATGGGTGGGAGAGAACTTGTAGGCTCTGCATTATTCTCAAAAAAGTACTTTACAAATACTTACAAATATTGAACCCGAAATAGATGTGAGTTCTCCAGGGATCAAGAAAAAAAAATAAAAGGAAACAAAGAGGAATAAACACAAAAGGCTGTTCCACACAGAGTAATTCAACTATTGTTGTTTGCTATGTTACATTTACAATCTGTCCTCTTGTCCACTGAAATTTCTTTTGAGCATTTACTAGACATAAACAGGACACATTTCAAGACTGAAGTATAGAAAGATAAACATTAAATATAGACATTAAAAGATGATCATACTCTGAAGCAAAAAGTGGCTGAACTGAAATGCACTAATTCTGGAGTTGGATTGGGACTTAAGGAACAATAAACGTGCTTTCTTGTGCAAATGTATCTGCATTTATTTGTTTCTTAAAAAAGAGGCATATATTTCCCTTCAGGACAGAATGCAAAGGTGGGCTCTTATGACTTTCATCTGGAGCAATTGATTGTAGTACAACGTTTGCGTGAGTTTGAATAGTAAATGTCTTTAATTATTTTTCTTTCCTAGGACAGTAGCTCTTTTAAAGGAAAAGAGAGATGACAAGATAATCCATTTTCAGAATGAATACCCAGATATCAGCACTATATTGAGAGCTGAATATTCATAACCATTTGCTTGAAGGCAAACAGACTGCAGACTTATTAGAGAAAATGCTTGTTAGAAAATGGTGTGATGTGGGTTCCTTCTTGCTAACAGGAGGTACTTCATGAGCAGGTACTTCACATATCCTGTAATAAGCAGGATATATTTTTGCTCTCGTGCAAGACTTTTTTTCTTCTAATTACTATTACTGTGGTTTTTAAAAATTTCATTTACTTAGAATGTGGCCCTGTGTGAAGTCATAACGTTTCATCTCAACTCTGTATTAGCAGTTTAAATGAAATAAGAAAACCAGTATAAGTAAAGCTGGCTACGGTCACTAAAATCTGTGGTAGCAATGCTGGGGACCACACTGAGGCAGGGAGACAGGTGTTCCTGAAGTGTTGAACTGGGTTCTGCTCCCAGAGCTGAGCACCAGACTTCAGAGATGCATGAATTCTTCCAAAAGAGGGCAGAAGCAGCATTTACAGAGTCCCCTTGACAAATGCGTTACCTTCCCCCATTTGCAGTCCTCTGTCTCCCAGCGTTTCAGAATTACAAACCTCTGGCTCTACAAAAGAAACTGTAAGAACCAGCCAGGAAACTTCACAAATACTACAACACCTATACCACACTGCAGGCTGCAAAACACGTTAAAAGCCTAAGTCATCTTTCTGAAAACAAACTCCGGTAGGGAAAGTACAGACTTCAAAATGAGTGGAATGCCAAAGGTTATTTTCAGCTCCTAATATTGTTTCATTATGCTTTCATTTTTTATAGTTTAATAATAGTTTAATGAGAAATCTGAGGAAGCGTGTGAGTTTGTGTATAGCCCAAGGTAAAAGACAGAGAAATAAAAAGTAGTGGCCAGAAGAGTATGATGTTATGTAGCCACAAGTAACCAATGTAAAAATTTTTCTACATTCCAGGCAATAAGATCAGACCCAATGTGTCACCTTACCCCAAGGGAGTGAAATCATTAGAAAAAAAGGCTGGAAGGGTCCACAGGAGGTAATTTGGTCCTTCTAAGGCTGGATCATGTCTACCTGCGTCATTCCTGACAGAAGTTTGTCCAACCTGCCATAAAATAACTACATGATCAGCACTGCCAGGTACCAAGGCAGACTTTCATGAGTGTTTGGCACTGCTTGGGTAGGCTGTCAAACCAAAAAAGTCTCATTGAATTGACAGATGAAGAAAGTGTGAGAGAAAAATAAATATATATGATCTTACAGTACAAGAGAAGTGGTATTTCATCTTACATTACTATCTCACTGGGCAGAGACTTCATTCCAGTTATTTGATTTTTTTCTTCGTTCATTTTCGCGTAGAACATACACAATACAATCTACAGGCCATTGAAACTAAGCTGTACCATGTAAATACTGAAATTGAAATACATATATATGAAAGAAATGTGTGGACAGACTTAGAAATTTTGAGCCTGAATTGGAGGAAGTTGCCAAGATCTACATCCAAATTTTTAAGATTCATATTTATGCGGTTGAAGTATCGAGATAACAATACATAATGTTTCATCAAAATGTCTGTCACACAAACTCACTTCCAAGAGGCAGATCAATATTTCTATAGTAGTTCATAATAAATAAAAATAAGGATAGCTACCATAAGGCTTTGTGAATGTTGAATTTGATGGTATTAGATTAGTTTGTTCTAGGCTCTAAGAAGAATCCATTGAGCTGATATGAGAGCTAAACCATATGTAGACCAGCCTATATGCTGAGAAATTTGGAATATTCACAGAAAAATAATGCTCGGAAGAAGAAAAAAAAAATTAATTTATCTGGAAAAAAAAAAAAAAATCGGTTGAAAATATTTGATTGATTTCTGTTTCTTGATCTTTATTAACTTCTGTGAGTAGAACTAGTGGAAATAAATAATTAAAATTCATTTCATTTTGAGGTGTCTGGTACAACAGTGTATAATATTTTCAGGACAGCTAGCTATCACAAGGATCCTACCTACAAAAAAGTAATTCTGAGCATGTTTTCACACTCACTTGAATCAGACTTTGGTTCCACTTCTTTCACTGATGGATTGTCAAGGCATGCACTCACCAGTATTTTGCTTTAAAATCCCTCTTATACCCTCACAGAGAAGGCAGACAGACATTCTTATGTTGCTAGTAGTTAATGTCAGAAAGATCATGAAGAACTTAAAGATTTGTTCTGAGGGAATTTTGCTAACTTTTTTGCTGAGATCCATATGAGCATATGGACTCCCAAGCAAGCCAATATTGTTAAAGTGTGGACTGTATAAAAAAACTTAATGCTTTCAATTAAAAAAAAAAAAAAAATCCCCCACTATTTATGGACAAATAATTCACTTTCAAGAGTTTTTGGGATGTTCTGGAATTGCTTGCAAGTAATCTAGTTTTTATTTCTGACCTGTGCCACAGCTTCAGCATGTGGCTGTCCCTGGTTGCAATGGGACTTGACTGGGGTTCTATATCTGCGTGTAAAACTGAATTGCCCTGCGAACAGTCCCAGCATAAGCTATTCACTGCCCAGATAATTTGATTTTGTGTTCTGATAGATTATGTATTAAAGGCTGAAGTTGTAATTTATGAAATCTAGTTAACTACCTCATCCTTATTGAGATAGCAAAGAGGACATGGTCTCTTTGCACAGGTAGAATAGGATATAAAGTGTGATGACAACCCTGGAATTCCCTTTCCCTTTTCTCCCTAGTATTTATAGATATGAGGGGACATATCCTCAGATCTGAAAGAAATTTTTGAGAGAAAGATGTAATCAGAATTTTATATTTTAAGTACTGATTTTTTGATGTTTCTTTTGAGAGATGGTGCATAGAAGACTCTTTACCTTTCTGAAATGCAGAAAATACACAACTTCATCTTCAGTCCATGAAGATGACAGGAACTTAACACACCCTAAGAAATGGACTGAACTTGGGCAACAATAAAATGAGATTCTGAAAACAAGTATGCATACATAAAGAAAGATAGTCTATATAGCAAGGACAAGGATGTGCTGAATATTTTAGGAGATTAAAGGATGCAATCTAAACATCAGTCTCCAGTTTTGTTAGAAGAATCCACAGAATTTCAGTAGAAATGGCATAGAATAATCTATCCTGAAAGGGCCTTGGAAGTCATCTTGTTGAACCCTGCTTTCATAGTAGGACTGTCATTAGAGCAGGTTGCTCAGGAATGTATGCAATCAACTTTAATCTTCCAGAATGAAGACATCAAAGCCTTTTGGGGCAACTTGTTCCTCATATTCACACTATTTTCCTTGCCGTATCTTATGGTCATTTCATCTTCTTTTCCTGTGTATCTCTGAAAAGAGTTTAGCACTCTTTTCTTCTTAACCCCTTATTAGGTAATTGAAACCAACAATTACACTGCATTTTGGATTTCTCTTTTCCAGACTAAATAAGGCCAGCATCCCCTGTCTCCCTTGTACATAATGTGCATTATCCTTCCAATTGACTTGATGATCCTCACTCCAGTTTTCCGAAATCGTGCTTCTACTGAGTGGTCTTAAACTGGACAGTTTTCCTCATGCAGTGACAAGAGTGCAGGTGAGGGGACTGATCACATTTTGTTTTCACGCGGTTAACAAAAGGAGATGGGATCTCAGTTTTGAAAGCCTGTTTGCACAGTACCTTGGATTACTTCTAAGAAGGGCTCTGTGGATTTCTTCTTTCCCTCTCTTATGTCCAGTAGAGACAGCTTG
The DNA here is from genome assembly GCF_023343835.1 of Lagopus muta. NCBI lineage: Eukaryota > Metazoa > Chordata > Aves > Galliformes > Phasianidae > Lagopus > Lagopus muta. Next base: position 8,457,922 of record NC_064439.1, on the reverse strand, counting down.
CTAGGATTTTGTGAGTGCTGCAAAATGTTGTCCACAGCAAGGCTTTCAGAAACGCTTGTGTTTCTGTAGCACTTCCGGAATTATGCCTTGAAATAGAATGGTAGGCCATGATTTCTGTCTATGCAACAGATACTTGGCATTTGAAAGTAGTTGTGAACAGCTGAACTGGCAATGTGTAGGCCAATGGACATGAAAACATACAGTCAGGTTCAGTTGTGTTCTTCCTTCATTCTGGCAGCCTATTTTGGTTACAAACCCTGCACTGAAGCAACACGCTTTCTGAAAGGGATGTGGTAAGCAGGACTTTTTTCCCTGTATCTAATAAAAGGCAAAGGTGGAGTTTTGACTTGTGTTTAAAAGAAGAATAGAAGGAACATAGGAAAAAGAACAATGTGAAAAAGAAGGCTATGGAGGATGGAAAAAAAATAAGTAACTAAAAAATCTTCCACTGTCCAGTATCGTGTTAAAATTATGTACATCCCTTTTATATCTTCTCAGTGTTCAAAAAGTTGCTCTTCTAGAAATAACCAACTAGTTTATTGTGTTCTAAAAGCCAAATTTTCATCCTTGCACATATAAATATACAATTCCAACTGTATATTTTATCTTATATGTATGTATGACAGGTTTGAAAGAAAATAGGTCAACAGTAGTTAAGATAAGTAATACTTTAATCAATTTGACTGTAAATTCTGATGGATGATGGCTGAGAATAGCATACAACCTTCACTAATTCCATTTAAAGTAGCAGGGACATTAAAAAAAATTATAAATTTCTTGGGTGACCTAAGATATCTGTTTTACATTCCTGTAGAAACTATAATAACCTACAAGGTACTGTTAAGAAAATGCAATAATTTTAGTATCTGTTATGGTTATTATTGATATACAACGTACATGTAAATTATACAAGGTACATGTAAATTCAGCCTTCTTCAGTTTGAAATCAGTGTATAATGGATCTGGTGACACAGGAAACCTTAATAATAAGTTGCCAGTGGACTTTCACTCACTGTATGCTTAATAAATTTTTACTTAGATGCTCACTCACGTATAACCTTCAAAAGGTGTTTCAACTGGTTGAGAGCAAAACATGGCAAAGCATGAAGTTTGGAGACTGTATATTAAACATTTTAAAATCATCATTAGAGTGTTTCAGAAACAGAAAATACGCATTACTTTTAAATGCAGATCATCTCATGCAAGTCATGCATAGTAAAAATGACACAAGCAGTGATGTCAATCTACAATGGAGGAAAAAACAACCTTTAAGAAAGGGAGTTATACAGAGCTGCTGTGAGATGTTCCAGGAGGGAAGGTCTCCTTTCCCCACACCCTTTCTATTCTCCTTGTCTTTTCCAGCCAGTGTTGCTGGGAGCTTTGTAGTGTCATGGTCAGGGCTCTCCTTGTCCTCTCCTTGTCCCTAGGTGTTGGCGTCACCTTTAGGTGACAGCTGTTAGATTTTTCTTGTCTCTTCAAGAAGTCGCCCAAAACAAATCGTGCAATATCATAGAATCATAGAATCATAAAATGGCTTGGATTGAAAGGGACCTCAATGATCATGCAGTTCCAACCCCCCCTAATTGTTCCTATTAGTTTTAAAACCTAATAGTTTTAAAACTGTGAGCAGGATCTGTTCCATATAATTGAATACTAGTGAATACTGCAAAAAAATGCAGTAGAACCATGAGGTATTCTTTGACTTGTGATCCTGTTAATAGATAGCTCTGCATAGCAACTTTCCCTTAGCAAGGTATTTTTCAGCACTTGGCTAACTTTTAACTGACTCAGTGCAATCTCTCCTGTGCTTATAGTCACTCAGGTGCTTAAGCACTTCACTTAATCAGTGCCTCAGGAAAGAAGATGAAATCTATTGCCCTGAAGGGACTGATCTCTTTTCTGTGACAAAGATTGAAAATTTCATTTAGATTGCTGAGAGGGAAAATTTGTAGGGTCACTGTACTCTCAATATCCTCAGAAACTTTCTTTTCTTTGGCTTAGAAATGGCTTTGAGTGGGCCACTAATGCTGGCACGATGGCTGTGTGGCTGTCTCTGCTAGAAAGGGATTTTCGTTTTGCTTATCTTCTTTCTGCAAGAGATCAGGTGGATTTGGACACATGCTGCCAGTGGTTTATATGCAGTGGTGTGCACCTGCAGTGTAGCCTAGTAAAAGCTCTTTACAGAGGATTTTCTGTTCAAGATCTGCAATGAATTTTCATGATGGCCTGCAAGAAGTTGTCAATCACTGTGAGACATATAGATCATATAGACATTATTGATGTACAGCTGAGTTACAGACAGAAAAAAAATACTTTGTTGTAGGATGTTACTCTCAAAATGAATTTACTACATTTAGGTTACTCTCACCTAAAACAGAGGAATTTCCTTGTGACAACGAATTTCTGTTAAAAATACTATTGCAACAAGAAATGAATGTTTCCAGTGCTGACTGACAATGACAGCTCTTGAAGATATAAAGTAGCATCATTAATGGAAGGTGATGAATTAACCTACTTTTAATTTAGTGCAGTTATCTCAAAAATAATGTTTCCGATGTCATTTACTTGTATGATGCATTAGAATATTTTTAACAGTCAGAAAACCATGTCTTTACTGAAGATGTACTTTAAAAATCAACTGTGGAAAAGCTTTGGTATAACACTTTTGTACACAACTACTATTTCTTTCTTGGACATGCAATAATCCCATTTATATTTCATTCAAAATCCCAGTAGGCAATTTATGAACTTATGTTTATGAGTAGTGCCATCTTTTTTTTAGGGCTGGGGAATAAATGATAGTCTCAACATAGGGCAGTGATAGTGTCTGTGCCCCACCATTCACCTCCCCATCCTCACCCCCTCACTGCCCTGCAGGCTTTGAGGCTGCTGTTTTAGTTTAAGGTAAGTTAAGAACCTTTTTCCATTGATCTTTTTATTCCACATCCACAAAAGAAAATGCTAGGACGTTGCTACTGATTTTTTTTCCCCCAATATGTGGTCATTATAAGCAAAAAAGAAGCTCACACTTCTACCTTTTAATTGGGCATTTAGCAGGACAATGTTTGAAAGCAATTAATGGGAAAAACATTTTTGTCCTGTTTTATCAATTGGTCTCCAGGAAAAATGCTGCCCAAAGTAACCATTATGTGCAAGCCAGGAAACTGTTGTCCTTTTCAGTTTTTCCCATGTCACAATTTATTCATTTAATTCAGTTCTCCAAAATTACTGCAGTGCCAATTATCTCTTTCTGTGTAGAAAATGAGTTTGGCCCACTTCAGCTTTTCCTTCATTTTATGCCCATTTTTCGCTATTCTTCAATGAGTGAGTAATGTGCGATGTGAAAAAAGGGAGGATCTTCAAAAATATGTGAAGTGTCTAGAGTGGCTTTTTGGTACCTGTGAAGAGGCCCCTTGAAGAAGCTTAGAGGACAATGGAATATTGCGGCTAGCAGCGGTTTATTTTGTCCACATGACTCATTTCACACGCACCCAGGCAACTGATGAATGGAGGATTAACACAAGTTTTCACCTTATTGAAATGAGTGATTCAAAGCAAACAAATAGGACTAACTAGTTTGGAATATGAAATTAAAGTTTCTCCGAGTCCTTTTGTTATGCATCACTTTCAAACTTAATTGGAAATATGATGGCTGTGGAATTACTTTTAACCAACTTTGTTAAATAACAGTAACTTGATGTTTGTTATTGTCACACAATCTGCTTTTCTCAAAAATAAAGGCTCCAAGGGACTATTCAAACACCCTGACAAGAAGTTGTTTCAAAACAAAATGAAAAAAATTGCACATAAATGCGTACATTCACTCTTTCTTTCAACATGCTTATTCGAACTAACAAAAAGAAAGAGCATCAGATGCAGTTTTATTGTTAGCTGCATTACATTTTTATAAATATTTGTAGATGGGTAGGTAGCACTATAATGAAAGTGCTGTAGATGCTATCTTTGTGCTAACTTATGCAACTTGTTCAACTCCTTAAGCATTGTAATTATATTCTAAACAGATTGGAGAACACCACTGAACCCTATGTGACTTTATGTGATGCTAAGTTGCAAGAAGTCAGAAGCTCCCCACTTTAGAACTTTAACAGCCTCCATAAGGAAGAATGGTTTAGCGTCTTTGTATAGTGCATTAAACTTTCAGATTATGAGCCTGGCACTCTGTAAGGAGCTTCTACAGAAGTTTACTGAATTAAACCCAAGTATTTTATTTTAGTGAGTAACAATGCCAGTGAGAAAAAAAGTGATAGATCAATTCACACCTAATCTGTGGGTAATCCTTTCTGAAGATTTGTACATACCTGGTAGAGAGGGGAGCTGGAAGTTGAGTTTTACTTCTGTTTCCCACCACATGAGCAAAAACACTTTAGTTTAACCCCAGTGAGGTGCATTGCTGCCATGGCATTGCTATTCCTGGCTGCAGGGGAATGGCAGCAGCATAATGCAACAAAGGAATAGTATGAGCATTGTGTGACCAAGGTAGGTTGGGATATGGGATGGTCTGTTAGTATTTCCACTGAAAACAGACACTATATTAAGACATGGGTCTCAAATTTTATTACTGTCTGTGGAAGAGTTTTTGATCTAGGTCAGCATCTCACTGTTCAGTAAGGCAAGTAGAAGCCATTGTAAGGCCTGTGGTCAAAGTTTAATGAGTGACTGCTGAATATGTCAAAGCATTCTTGCTTCCTTCCCCCACGTCTTCCAACTTTGTTGCTTGTAGTACAAATGTACAGGACTTTTCTATGTATCAGTCTCTTTTGACAGCTTCAGAAGCCTCAACTGAACTCAGCTCAACTCAACTGAAATGTGAGATCTCAGCAAAAATCTGCAGATATTTTCTTTGTAAAATGGAAAGGACTATTTATTTATTTATTTATAAATTTTCTTTTCTCAATCTTAAAAAGAGAGAGCCTTTCTTTCTTCATCTCCTCCTTTGGTTAAAAAATTAAAACTTTGTTTTGATTCCCCACATGCAAAGTTGCAACATGCCATGGGAAATAATGCCCAAAATTCTCTTCATTCAGAGCAAATAAGATATGTTTAGGCCATGTAAAAGTGATTTTAAGTGATGAAGTGATTTAAAGTGATGAAGACATTTAAAATCCAATATAAAGAAAACTGTATGCACATCACACTGAGCAGTACTCCAGTGTGATAGTAATGCAAAACAAGAAACAAAACAGTTATTCTTCTATAAAGAAAAAAAAATTAGTATGAAACGTTTCATTTAAGAATTGTATTCCACACTTTATATCCGTCCCAATAAGATATAGTTGTCCGGAGGAGAGTTTGTAGCTTGATGAGGATGTATTTCCCAGCTTGCTCAGATGGAAATCTTGTCTTGGGTCAGAATATTATGAATATGTGGCAATATCAGCTATGGAAATGGTTATTTCTATCATCAGCGAGAGTGACTTCTTGGGTAGAAGGGAAGAGCTGAGATTCAAGCAAATGCTGGTGACTGCAGACACTGCAAGCAACCTGGAAGCAAACTGAAACATGGGTGGATGTGATCAGGTTGTCCCTGATTCCCCATGCTCTGCTCCTCCTGGAAGGCTGGGCTCAGTGCTATCGAGGTGATGCTGTTTGTCTGGCTGAAATAGAGGGCCTTCAGACCTTGCTCTTTTTTCTCTCTATGCCAGTGGAAAGATTCATTTGTTTCACTGGAGCTGAGCTGGATCCTGGAAACTACTGTTGCTCATTGTGCTGAGATGAAAACTGTATTCCCGTGAGAGCCTCCAAAACATCTGGTCCTCTAAAAAAATAGAAAGTGTTATTCCTACATATTCAGGAGCAACTCTGCCAAGCGATGTGAATAGTTTGTGTTGCTAAGATGTTCCATGAACACTTCGACTTCGTCACTACTAAAGGTCATCTTCCAACCCACAAGTGCACTTTCCATACTAATCGTCACCAACATTATACAGGATAATGTCTCTGCCCATTTGGGGAGTTTCTGGAACAGATGTACTGTTCACTCAGAGAGCTCTTGATAAGGTCAGAATCTGGCATTTACCATCTCATGAGATAATTCTTTAATGGAGGAAGCCTTCTACTGCAGATACTGATGAAGTAACTATATAACTCGGCAGAGTTTAATTGCTAGTCTTTTGGTTACAACTATGATGGGGCAATAGACAACTGGATTTCTGAGTGATACTATGTCTAATTCATAGGTGGATAGTTATAAACCCCACTGAATCTGTAATGCTCAGTGAATATCTTAGTCTTCCATGGGAACTGAAAGTTATACATATAGGAAAAAATTCCAACCTATGATTCTGTCTGCCTTGGAGGATTCAAGTGAAAAGTAAAATGGAAAGGTGGAAATAAGCTAATTAAGAGGAAGACACTGCATCTAAGCCTTGCATACAGTGGACTAGTACTATAATCCATAAGTTATTGCTGAGTGTTGTAACCCTCCATGGATTGTATGTGGGTCTGGTCTTTGGATTGGTCTAAGAAAGCCCATGGAACTGATCAAGAACTGAGAATTCTAGTAAGATCAGGAACAGATTTTTTCTGGATTTTATTTCATATCTCATCTGAAAAGCAAGATTCAGACATACAGGTGAAATGAACTCACTGAGATTCACTGAAAATACTTGGAGGCTCTCTAAAATGAACTCTTTTAGCAAGGGGAACAGCCTCTGTAATTCAAGGACAAATGCAGGCTGCACATCAGAACTGGTACCAGTACAGAATGCCTTGAAATGAAGATGAACATTCTCAGTGAAGGAAAAATGCTGCCACTTTTTTTGGATGGTTCCTAAATTTTCTGGTTTGTAACAGTATCTCATTTTCAGCCAGCCAAGGCTTTGACATCCAAAGCCAGTGTTCTCATATTCAATCATATCATGGCATGGAAAAGTTCTACAAAATATTTAACATCACAACGAATGTGATAAAGGACTGAGACGAAATGCTGTTATTGTTCTCTTCAACAGTAGAGACTTATATCAAGCATGACAAACATAAGAAGGGATTCACACATTCATTTGTGCTTCCTGAAGCTGTTCCACCTGAAGGTTGTCATCATGAGTGTAGTGTAATAACTATAGCGATAAAATCAGGGAAATCCATGTGTGAGAAATATGAAATATAAGTGATCTTGTATTTTCACTCCAGTAGCAAATATCTTTACGTGTCTCCCCACAAATCACATCAGAGCTTTCTGTCATATCAACTCTATACAATTCTGAAACCTAGAGAGAATTATTTTTTTGCTTTCTTCTAGAGGGGAAAGTAGCTTCACTGTTACCTGACCAATGAGAAAGGTAATTTTCCTGATCTGTGCAGTAATTTGTTCTGTCCTTGGAAACTCTGAGCTCTCTCCCCATCTCACTCCTTTACTGTTGGCAGTTACGTTGTGGGCAGCCCAGAGGTTGTCTTCAGACATAGCTTGTAGACTCTGTTTTGGAAGCATGATCCTATGACAAGTCACAGTTCTATAGACAAGCACAGCTCATACTATCAGAAAATACTGCACTCCCCCCTACTCCCCCATTTTTTTTTTTTAACTGCAAATTGATCCAGGCATCTCATCTAAGAGAAAAAGAATGAAGGGAAGGCTTTCAGATTTCATGAAAATATGTCATGACTATGACCTGAGGGACTACCTCATACGTAAGTAGAAATGTCCCAGCATGGGATCAGGTTGGAAGTAAAAAGTCAAATAAATCAGTAGCTCAAAATTGCAAGTGAATATAAAAATATGAAATAATTTCTTTTTACCATTTCCAGAGTCTGACACTATTAATCTCAGTAACCAGAGCAGACTGAACTCTGTGCAATACTGGCTAGCAGACAAAAAGAAGATGAAAAAAAGAAGAAAATAAAAATCTGTATTGCTTTCTACTTCACACACTGATGCAGCAGTGTTGTTAGCAGCTCATCATCATTCATTCCTCTCCCTCATCCCATTAACTCACAAATCCCAGGGAAGCCAAAACCACATCACACTTAACCTCGTCTGAAACCTTCCCTAAATGCATATGTAGATGGCACTGTCCAATCCAAGCAGTCACACCACGCCTGCTTTATTTCCTCGTGCTGTGCCAGGGGATGCTGCACTGAGTCCTGTTGCTGTCCAGAACCAGTGCACAGCACAGCTTTGGGCTGTGAATTGGCTGCTGCATTGCAGACAGTAAGCTTAGCAGGAGGGAGTTAACACTGAAGGCACTGTTCACCTCAGTAGCAGCAAACCTTCAGGGATGCCATCTCCAGCTCTTCTGAGCAGCCCTGATTCTTAATCATCTCCCAACCGCAGCCTCTCCTCCCCCCAGTCCAATCCAAATCTGGAAAAAGCTGAGGATTTGTCTCATTACAACCTCGTTGGGCCGCAAGTGTCAGCTGCTGTGTCTGATGACTGCGTGCTGATTATGCACCTATCCAGACACATGGAAACTCACAGGGAAAAGCTCCCCAGTACACACACACATTTGTAATCTCCTGTGAATAGAGTCCTAAGTGCCCATTAACTATTGCTCAATTACACGGGAACTCTGCAGAAGTAAATATGGCATGCACATGAATATCAATTAAAACCATTATGATCAGTGCTGTTGTGAGTCAGGAGGGAAATGTGCATAATCTTGACAGAATAACGAAGACACACTTTGCTTTACTCATGTGGATTGAAATAGAATGTTAAGCTAATAAAAGCTTTTACATTTTTAAAAATAGTTTAACCAGCTCAGAATAGCTTTGAATCACATCCGCCTGTGATTTCAGTTGTTCCAGTCGGCTTTGAAGCTTCTGTAAAATGCTAAGGGAAAAGCCTCTATTGCAGAATGTGAGATTTTTCCCTTTCTCTTTCCTCCTTCATCTGTTTGGCTTCATACTGGTCCTGTCCTAGGTAATGCCATATGGGTGTACCAGCTATCAGGTACAAGTTGTTGAAGTCACCTGACTGAAAGACCAGAGAAAGCCTGAGCACTGCTTGGCAAACCCATGGAAGCACTTTGGCAGCTGAGCATCCATGATGGGACACTTTGTTCTCAACCCTTCTGCCCACCACCTGCGTGACCTCGAGTATACATGCTATTAACTGTAATCTAAGTACAAGGTGTTAAAGAGTACATCAGTGAAGGCTTTGTGATGAGAATGTATTTACTGCTGTGAATTTTTTGTCTGAGGCACAAGTTTTCTTTTGCTGAACAAAGCCTTTGGCATCTTCTCCCAAATGCTATTGAATTTTGGAAGAGTGTTGCCTTGGAGGGAAGGATACAAACTTTTCAGGCCACAAATAACAGAACTGAGGTCCTGTCTGTTACATCCCTTAGTGCAAGGGCCATATAACTCTGGCAGTGCACGCACACGTGCCTGTTGCTTGAAGTGCATTCAGCCTGATTTAAACTCATTAAAAAACTTTCAGTATTTAGCCATGTTGTTTGTAATCTAAAAACTCATACAAGTGCATCCATGGGGGCAAGCTGAACATGGAATGGTGTTGGCTTGTGATCATTCACCCCATTAGTTGAAGTCTGGTCATGATAGAGTGTGCCAGGAAGCCATCCTAACAGACCAGAGGGTGCTGATGTGGGGATACAAGTCCCTCTCCACACTCCAGTTGGTTTTATTTTATTTTCTGCAATGTCTGCAGACTATTTCTGCACTAGTACTCTAAAAAGGAGCAGAGCAGGGATTCAACACTTTATGCTGTGATCCATGCAGATCAATTATCAGCAAGTTCTCTGGCACATTTTTAACCCTTGCCACCATGCTTCCACATGATGTCCAGATGCAATCAGGGCAGCAGCGCTCCTAGGGACTGTTCCCAGGAGGCAGGATGGAAAAAGGTGAATTTAGCCATATGGTTACAAGCCATGCCTTACCACTTGCCATCAGGGCAAAGAATGGGCCTTTGACCATTTTATGTCCTAGGATGGATGTAGCCATAGAGACTGGAATGTTTGCACTGCCTTTAATTAAATGGAAATTGTGTTTCATGGCAGTTCTCACAACAGTCTAAATCTGTGTGATCAGAGTGATGTCTGATCACTGGACACAGAGACTGGTATGTAGACTGAAAATATGTGTTGGTGCAACTGTGTCAAGGAGGCAGGTAATTACATTGGATGCACAGTGAGCTGACAGACAACTTTGTGTTAAATAAAACAAGCAATCACATTCTGAGCATTAAGGCAAATTTCAGCTATCAAAAAAAAAAAAAAAAAAAAAAAATTGGTACAGACCTGGAGGACTTCTTCAGAAATATTATGCTGAGAAAATATTTGGTCATATTTTGACCTTACTGATGTAACAGCTGGAAAATTTTAGAGCTGCAGGTAGGTGCAGTTTGTCTAATAATTTGCATCATTGCATACAGTTAAATCAATTGTTAAAAAGAAAGTTACGTTGTTCAGCAAACATAAGCAAAAGAAGGAAACATTACTAAGTAAATATTATGAAATCTCAGCTGGTCAAAAGAATGAAAGTAAGGCTGTATATGTGATGGCCTACTGAGGAACAATTGTTTTAGACCAAACTTCAGCCTGTGTTTGCAGAAATATGCCTTTACATAGAATGACTGGAGCAGAACCCTTCCACTGATGCTAATTGCTAAGCAATATGCTGCTTGCCCTTTGTTAGGGTTGTGTGCCACAGACAGCATAGTGCCAAGCACTAAGTCTTCAGCACAAGCTTTTCAGGATAAATATTAACTGAATGCAGTGCTCAGATTTCTTTGCTGGATTGGGGCCTCATTGTCTGCAAAACAAATCTCAGTAGCAATGTTTAACAAACTTGAATGGTTCTAAAAGGTGCCATTGGGGTCTACTCCCTGTTACCATCTTGTGAAGGGAAGAATCATGATGTCCCTCTTCTAGGAATGGGTTAAACTTAATTAGTTAATATTGGAAAGCACTCTGGAGACAAAAAGTGCTCTACTATGCAAGTGCTGACTATTAGCTTAAGTCCTTATTTTTTCTTTTCTTTCTTTTTATTTTTCCTTTGTACATTAACCCAGCTAAAAGGACACCAGAAAACTTTTTCTGTTACAGGCAGAGATTTGACAGTTTAAACCTGCCAGCATCAAGTACATTCAGTGAGTAGGATTGGTACATTCTTAATGGTCCCTTGCAGGTTGGTGGCAAAGAAGCAAAAAGTTAATTTTTGTCTCTGCTGCTTTAAATTAATAGGGCACAATTTGCAGTGAGGGACAAAATTTCCAAAGGAATCACTGTGCTGGCAAGGCTGGTTAAATACAGCGTACTACAGGAGCTAGGTAATAAATAAGAACCCTGCCTTCACGAGGCTTTGTCAGTGTCCTTAAAGCAGAGAGAAGGGCTAAAATAATTAAAGGTGCTTATTTTAGTGCAGTAGCACAGCAAATGAAGTGTGCTTGGATTTTCCCTTCTTGGGAGCTAAATCTGTGACCTTCTGCACCAGAGGAAAGAGTCCTTTGTGTTCTGAGCTCTAATAACCTTACCGCAATTTCATTTCTACCAGTGCCCATGAAACACTTGTTAAATTTATTTTCACTCCTTCCATTCTTTTCCTTTTGCAACAAAGAGTTAGTTGAATCTTTAAGGAAAACGTAGACTGGTTCTGCATTTCTTTTTACCTTGATTGGCTGCATGCCTTTATGTCTTTGGTTTATCTCTTATGTTTCAGAATGTTTCTTTTACCTTGTGGAATACTGTTAGAAGTCTCTGTACAAAAGCAAAAGCTGTGGTTGCTATAGCAATAACCAATCTGATGAAGCTGTGACCTAAATCATGACTGAGAAAAATAGTACCTTTTCTATATCACTGCAGTTACTGCTTCCTTGGATTATTCTACCAATATGCAGGATTTATTACCTAAAATGAACTCCTTGGCTCCAGGATACAAGAAAAAGTAAAGTGATACTTCTATAGCTATAGATCTGGGCAGGAACGCAAAGAGCTAAAATCTACTGAAATTCATAGGTGGAAGGAGCTCTGCAGCTAGAGCTTGGTGCAGTACAACCCATTTCTTGAAAATCCAGGGAGCCTTCACTGCTGGAAGGAAGATCCTTAAATCAAAATAATGTACGGCTCATGTATTGAGCTTTGAAAAGCAGCAACTTGTCCAACTTCCTAAACTCCTTACTTGTATAGTCACTGAGTTGTAAAGGAGGAAAGCATTCTTTAAGAGCAGTTCCTTTGCCACTTGCAGAAAATCTAGTGAGGCAATTGGCACAGGCATTCAAAAGACCACTACTGAAGATGCAAAACTGGTGGTTCTTAGTTGGCCCTGACCATGAATGAACCCCTCACCTATAGATGTGTATGAGGTCATTTTGGCACCAGCTTTACTCTCACGATGAACAGTGGAGTATAACATGGTAACTAGCATTATGAAAGATATGATGAGGGAGGATTTATCTCATTGCACTTCTAAACCTTTGCCTTTGTATCTGTGCTTATGATCCAGGCTCTCTCTACTGTCAATGGAGAGAGAAGCATACAGAGGCTGTTGATTTTCCCTCTCCTAAAAAAGATATCTGAGATAAAAGGGGTTAAAATCTGGAAGTGCATCTGTCTTCCTGCGGACTACAGTGGGAGCTTTGACAGCTCCAAACAACTAACTTAGAAGGCTGTAGTTGTAGGAGATGAACTCTGCTCGTGTTAATGGTGTTATGCAATGTATCTAGGGCGGATAAACCTGTTACTACAAAGTAGTGATACCCAAGTAGTCAGATTTTCAGCTTTAACAGTAGTAGTTTGCCCTGAGCTAGATCAGAATGGAGTCCAAGAATAAGAAGTGTCTGAACTACAGGAAGGTGGGAGGAGAGGCAGTATTGAAGTTACTTGCACAGGAGAGGGTGGGAAGTGGGAAGCTGGCAGAGTTAACTAAATCAGCTTTGCTGGAACAGCAGACACAGGTTGGCAATTGCAACTGCATTTAGCCTGACAAGTAGCTAGCTAAGAGGTACTTGTGCTGTTATTACCCTCCCTGCTAGTCCCGCACTCATGCTTCTAATACAAACCCGACTGGATAAATCCGAAGGATCAAGAGACAATTATGTTTGATGCTTTTTGGGAAAACAAAGTTGCTGTCTTTGCCGTCAGAGATTTGGACTGGAGATACAGAAGCAGTGAAGAAGGCTGGCTGCTGAACTATTTGGAGAGATCTAAAATTACGCATTTCTTATGGCCACCTGGTCTCTTCAACATCTGCTGTGTGCTTGGCTCAGAGACTGCCTGCTCTGAAATCACACCACACATGACATAATGTGTTAGAAGTAGTGTGACACAGCAGTAACATTTAAAGGGATACAAGCAGGGCCATAAGATCTTCTAGAATGCTTTAGAGTTCTCCCAGTTTCAATTGGTTCCAATGTACAAATAGGATACTTTTTTTCATCTTTTCAATTGTCTTGGGGTAGATAGCCTTGGAGAATCCTTTGTTTCATGAATGGGCAGGTAAAAACAAGAGTCACTTGTAGTGCAAGGACTCAGAAATCAGTCTAATTTGGCAAAAAACTCTTTCACTTCCTCAGCAGTCGTGCCTGATTGATGGTGGTGCATTTATGAACTGGAAATTATGTGGCTATCAGCCAATGTGCAATATGATGAAATACTGCAATGAAGAGACTTAATATTTCACTTCTAAGGAAGCTGAGAACTGACTTCTTCTGGAAATAGCATGCAGATACAGCACTAACAGAACAGTAATCCAAGTGGAAACATGCAGCAGATCAGGGGCAGAGCACAAGTAAGGCTGGACAGTCCAAAATATCCAAAATTCCATATCCAAACCGCCCAACTCCAAAATATGCATCTACACTAGCTGAGGCACTGGGCTCTTGTAGTTTCTTTTGGCCACCTCTTGAGGACTCCTCTTTATGAGGATGCCCCTCATATTCCTTTGCTCAGCCCTTGCTATTTTGCTTTCTGTTTTCTCACCCTCCCTTCTCTATCTCACAATAGGTCACAACAGTTCTGTGCCTTGTGCAACCTTCCCTTTCACCTGGAACTTTTTAGCAGAATTTTCCTGTTGATCACTGGGACTGTTTTTTCACAGCTGGATCTGTTTGACAAGTTTCAGTGGCCATCCAATAACCTTTCAAACCCAGCTTCAGTCTTGGTCTGACATGCCTGTTCAACACAGCTATTTCAAAATGCTTCCCTTTGCTTCCTTCTCACATTGCTTCTTTTTTTGCTCCCTTGTGAAGAAATTGTTTAAAAAGCATTTTCACTGCTTTACCCAAAGTCCATCCTGGTGGGATTCTCATGGCATTTGGAGGAAGCCTGAGCTTAAAAACTCTCACAGCTTTTCTAACTTGCCTGCTGTGTTTCTAATGCACTCCTACTCTCGCTTCCCAGCGGTGCAGTGGTTCACCTGGTCTTGTGCACACAGATCCTCTGGGGATCTCTAATAGTCGTACGTTTGCATGTGCGAATATAGAAAGAGATGCCTTCTTCCTCGAAATGAGATTCTCCATTTTTATCCACTGTCTGCTAGAAACAGAATTTCCTTCACTGCTCAATGTCTCTATATTGTGACTGCAATACGCCATTTCAGAAGTGTCATCACCTTTATTTTTTTTACATTCTGATGTAGTCTGTAATCAACACTAGCTTCAGCGACTCTCATTACAAGCTCTTGAAGTGATTCTTCAGACTCAGCAAGAACAACATCATCATCAGATTACAGCATCTGCTTCCTCCAATTTCAGTCTTACTGCTGTAGCAGACAACGACGCACATTTGCATTTCAGTGCACAGGCAGAGCCGATGCTGTGCCACCGTGAAGCCCTGCTGGACTTTCCCTGTGCCCAACAGCTACCATGCAGTGCCCTTTGTGAGTCTCATTTCCCTCGTGTCTGATCACATACAGCATAGGAAATTACATAAACATATCAGAAAGCCCTGACAGATATAAGAGAGTTTTGTAGCATTCAATTGTTTGTTCCTTTCTCTTCTATAGCACATACCCTTCTGCACAAGCTTTTTTGTGATGCGAGTTGTTTTCTATTCCCTGACATTATTCTCACAGCTGATTTACAGCATTGTCATGAGTAAACTAGCCTATGTTTTGTTCTTTCTATGTTCAATTCTGCTTTCATATTTTTCAGCCCCTTTCTCTGAACACTAAGCCTGTTTTTTTTCTTTGCATGTTTGAATAGCAAGTGGAATTATTTGGCAATGTGCACATCCTCTTAGACTCTCTTTCTCTGAGAGCAGAATGAGTTTAGTGCCTCTCATTAAGTCCCGTAGCCGCTGCCCTGTTTTTCCACAGAAGTTTGCAGATCTTACGGGAAATCTTGATACCAATCTCACATCAGAGTGTTCTCTTCAGATACACAAAGCAGACAGGCATGAGAATATCTGAAGCAAGTAATGATGACTATTTGAGTTAATGATCCCACTGTCTTCCTGAAAGAGTAATTCGGATAAAAGATCAGATAAGAGCTTCTGATGCTGAAATCATGTACCTGAAGAGAGTTAATCTGGCCTTTTTTTTTTTTTTTTTCCTTTTGATAATGGCATATGTGCTGGCTTAGTTCCCTTTATCCTGACAGTACTAAACAGTACGTGAATGGAAAGCCGAGGAGAATAACAGGCTAGCTGCATTTCCACTAGTCTGAAAAAATAAACCAATCCTCAAAAAACAACTCCAAAAACATGTGGAGGCTTGATATGAGACACTCAGTGCTTACTCAGATTTTGGTACATGTTCTGTGTTACTTCTCTGAGAGTGAGGAAGAGCAGCAAAGCATCTTTAGTGAATTAAAAATGGCAGGAGGATGACATAGAAATGGTAACACATGGCTCCTAATTTTGAGGTTATTATCACAACCAGGAATGCTGGATGCGTTATTCTTATCAAATGGAACCTTAGACTTTCTCCAGCAATGCCAAGGGAACAGCTATGAGCAGTTTTGAATCTAGATCATCAGTTGTTGAAGATCTCTTCTTATAGCAATTAAATGAGTATATGCTTACACCATGCAGATGGGGAACCCAGTAGGAGCACCCAGCCTTCTTGTGCAATGCAGAATGATGGCTTTTGTGAAGGGTTCATTTTCAATTTCTTGTATTCTTATAAGACATTTTCTACTGAGATATTGTGAAGAATTCAAACCTTGCTGAATATTTCAATTCATTTGCCTGGATTTTACCGTTTAATTTTTCTTCCAAGGCTGCAACATTTACATTTGCCTTTACAGTAAAATTCTGTAAAATTCCTTGTAGGGTCAAAATTGTAACTCAAAGTAAATTATTTTGTGGCTGGGCACAGAATAGCATTGTTCTTTGCATGTCCAGCCAAATTTTCAGCAAAGATGGGACCTATTTTAAACATAAGCAGTCTTACTGCTTAACTCACAGGAAAAACTGTGAATAATAAAGGTGCCTTGCTTTATCTTTTTACCTTTCATATCAAGCTCATACCCAACATTATTAAAGACTGTCAGTGGTTCCAAGAGCACGTTGCAACCTCAGGTAGATCCCAGCAGTAAACTATGCTAAAGGCACATTTGTGCAAGTGTTAATAAAGTATTAATAAATCCATGCTACGTGGGAGTTATGTTGCAGGGTAGGCAGTGACAGAGAGATCTAAGTCACTTACCGCACTGGCCAGAATCCATATGCTCAACTGTTGTGTGGATGACAGTTAGAAAGAGGTATCAAGCTTTAACACAAGACGTTTTAACATTTCTTGATGCATTTCTGAACATAAGCAACAATGTTTTATACATTATTTCAAGTAACTCCTCCAAAGTCACATTTCCCTTGACAACAACCTTATTTTGTGGCATGTGTAAGAAGGACATTTGCCCATCAGGAAAGAAATCAATTGAAAGAAATACATACATAAGTAAAACAGAAAGAACATAGCCCATAAAAACAAAGAAGAGAAATAAACGTTAAGGAGAACTAGATGGAAAAAATTACTAGATGGAAAAGGTCAGTGGAAAAGATCACAGAATCATAGAATCATAGAATCATAGAATCATAGAATTGCTCAGGTTGGAAAAGCCCTTAAAGAACATCAAGTCCAACTGCAACTGAACCATGCTACCCTAACTCTAACAACCCTCCGTTAATCATGTCCCT
Source organism: Lagopus muta (assembly GCF_023343835.1). Taxonomy (NCBI): domain Eukaryota; kingdom Metazoa; phylum Chordata; class Aves; order Galliformes; family Phasianidae; genus Lagopus; species Lagopus muta. The sequence continues at coordinate 8,440,871 of NC_064439.1, read as the reverse complement.
GAGCACCACATCCAAATGGTTTTTAAACACATCCAGGGACGGTAATTCAACCACCTCCCTGGACAGCCTATTCCAGTGCTTAACAACCCTTTCAGTAAAGAAGTTTTTCCTAATATCCAACTTAAACCTCCTCTGCAGCAACTTGAGGCAAAGATGTGCAAATGGTGTGGGACTATAGTGTTGGTTAAAGTGATCCCAGCACTTTCAAGAATGTGGTGGGGTAAAGGAGCAGCTCAGTGTTCTCAGCTACCTTCTGTAGATCTGATTGTTAGTCTGGATCCTGCAGCCAGGGAAGAACAACATAATGTGGAAAAAAAAATGGAAGAAAACAATGTGAGGGAGAAAAAAAGCTGACAGAGCTGAAAAATGATAACTGAGAGAAATAGGGAGCAGAGAATGAGAGACCAGCGAAGTAGGGGGGACAGACAGATGAATGAAGGGAGAAATTATCACATTCAGCAAAAAGTAGAACAAGCTTTTGGTACAAAGTGCGGGCATCTGAGGACTTCGGCCTCTAATCTACTCCTGATGTTCTGTTTGTCTAAGACCCATGCCCGAGAGCAATATCCAAAAGACCTCAGGCTTCCATGCGTGTCATTGCCATCAAAAGAAGTATTAAAGTGATTCTTGCAGAATTTCTGGCCTGATTCTCTTAGTGCTAGGAGGTTTGACTGAGGTTTAGATAAGCCACCTGGAAGAAAAGTTAACTATCTTAAATATCTATTGTTTACCCATATATGTAACAATATAGGGTTTATTGGAAAATGACCTTGGGGCTTTTTGCAAGCAATTCCTATTTTCTAGTCAATCCTATGGGTATTTTACCTTTACACAGGCAGAACCAGTGCTACTCTGATGTCTGAAATTCCCTCAAAACAATGCAACTACAGTAAGACTAGAAGAGCACAACATACAGCATCTTAAAGGGGGTGACAAAACGGGGCAGCATGGGTCCACATGTGGAAGTGAATGATGGTATCAAATAAAGGTATCAAATAAAGGTGGGTTATCCCTCATGGGTTAGTGGAAGCAAATCTTCACTAATCTCTTGGTCACACTCAGAACCCTAGAATTTCTCACTGAGATACTGGTCTGTGCTCTACTTCTAGGTTCAACTCACTGCAGTATGTTGGCATGTTGTCCTGGCATAATGTAGGAGGGATAATCTGGAAAAACAACACAACAGCAAGTGGACAATGGGGAATTGTGAGAGGGAAGAACATTTGTGGTCTTAATGCAAAATATAAGGTGTAAATCTGATGAATTAGAATCTCCTGATTTACATCCCAATAAGAAAGATACAACAGTAAAATATGTTTTGGCTGATATAGTTTGTTTTGCCAGCTGAGGATAAATTAATTTCTATGTATTGCTAGAATTGCATGTAGTGATACAGAGTTGCTCTGAAAATGTCTGAACTTGGATACCATTGTGGCACATAGAGTGATAGTAAAGGGGAGGAGTGTACAAGGAAGGGTGTGAAAGCAATTAACCATGAGATTGTTAGTAGGCAGAGAATTAGAGAGTTCTTTGCATGACAGGGAAAAGGAGTTCATTAAGGCACATGCTATTTATTTTAATATTGTTCATGATCTGACTTGTACTAAAATTATAAATAGGCCAAGTGTGAGTGACCCAGAACAATTTGGCTTCTTTCCTAGCTGGATTTAATCTCAGTTCATGTTGTCCTCCTTCCTACTCATTTTCAGCCTCCAGGAGCAGCACTGCCAACATTAGAGATTTCCCTCTTGAGGTTTGCACCTAACCTTTTGCTTCAAGGTTTAGAATTCAGCTCCTGGAGTCTTGCGTTTTTCATGATATACAGTTGTTTTTCAAGGGGTTTCAGGAGCACCTTCTCTTTCACAGTTATATTCTATGTCAATAGGCATGGTACTGTGCTGATGTAACTATCTTGGAACAATGACTCCATTACAAGTCCATATTTGGGGATGAGTTGAGTTATAACTTTGCCCAAGCTATATCAACCAGGCCCCAAAGCAAGTGGCCAATGGGATAAGGGGACTGTAGTGATATAACAATATCTTTTTAAATTTAAATGTTCGGTTATGCCAAAAAAATAATCCCATGTAGGCAAGACCTACATTTTTAGTCCTCAGGGCCATGGAGAAAGTGTGACTCAAGTGTATAGAAAAGGCTTAGATACCAGAAGGCAAATAAAAATAACCCCAGTTGTAGATTTTTTTTTTTCCAATTTCATTATTTTTGTGCCAGTCTCAAGGTTTTGGGGGCCTGAACTCTGGATTTGTGAGCCCTCCGGGATGGCAGAAGTATTGACTATAATTGGTAAAGGGACTCTGCCTACTTATGTGTTCATACAGAAGTCAGTACTAAAGTGCTTCCACCCAAATAATCTTTCTGGTCCTGCTAAAGTGCAAATAAAGAATTAATATTAGTAAAACACACACATCCCACTTCTAGGTGAACACTTAGTACATGTCCACTATCTCTGCCTATCTCCCCTGTTCAGATTAGAGCTATATCCTCCCACTCTTTGCCTTTATTTTTTCAGAAGTCCTTATCCTGACATTTTTATGGCTCTGGGTCACTTTTAACACTGGGGTAGATACAAACTGTATGTACCTTTCTGTGTGTGTGGTGTCCTGATGCTTCAGCAGGTGTATTTATACATGTGATGTGCTGTGAGTTTACAGAAAAGTCCAAAGGAAGATGAGTCATGCTAGCTCTTCTGCAAGGAAAAGGGCAAAAAAGCTAAAGATAATGCTTGCTGCCTTCTTAAAAATAGGCTATAAAATAAATACTACTCCTGTGTAGGTTCATGCAAAAAGTTGCGTGTTAGTGAAATAGTAATTAACTGATTTATGTGTGGCTCTAGAGCTGAGTATGTTCCAGCTCATGTGCCATGATTTTCTGGTAATGAATTATTGAATTAATATAAGTAGCTGTTTCCTTTTGTACAAAAATCTATAATTATGAGAAGATGCAGATCCAGAACTTAATGGATGCTGTGGTTCAGCCCATACTTCTGTGATAGTTCTTGTGAGGTGAAGCTTCTTTTATCAATTTCCAGCTGTGTTAGACACTTCACATCACACAGTTTTTCTAAGAAATGCTTATGAACATTTCTAGGAGCCACTATATTTTTTCAGGATGCTTATCTAGGGAACATGCAAATTGCACAAACATCCTTGTGAACTTGGAAAGAAACCTAACAGGCTGCTGAGCTGAGGTAACGTTCATCATTAATTGCTCTGCAATAGTACATCAGAGGGAGTCTCCTGGGTGAACCAAGGCCATGGTCAAAAATTAGTTCCAGCCTGGGACATAGATGTTTCATGTGCAATTCTCCATTTGACAGTTGCTATTTGAAGCTATGTACATTGTTCTGAAAGTACTGCCACCTATTTTTTTTCAATAGAAACTACAACAGATACAAAGAGCACAATAACACTATCTGATAGAGCAAATTCTCATCTAGAAAACACTATTTTACAGCATAATCACTGCCATTAGCTATGCATTTTCACCAGCAATGGACAAGAGCTTGCATGCAGTGCTTGTAAAAGATCTGCACCACTGTTTCACAGCTGCTATGAAGTCGTTGTTACCAGAAAATTGTTGTCAATCTTTCATCAATCCAAGTTGTGTTGCAAAAGAAAGGTTGTCTTCTCCTGCCTGTCTCTGGAACTCATCACCTTCAGCTTGTCATGATATAGTGGTCAGAGTAGCCCTCATATTTCAGAATGTCTGTAATAAATAGGATTAGCAAAGTTTTATCCCCATTCATGATTTTTTAAAAACAAACATAAAATCTAAAAAGTATAGTATGGCATCACTATCAACATGTAATCTGGTTGCTATTCAATTAATAAGTCTTCCAACCTCTCTTTTTATTATGTACGCTGAAAATTTTAAGGGCACAACGGTATCAATCCAGGTGTTCAATTTAGTATCACAACTTCATAGGACTGATCCCAGTAATTCAGGTGTATTTAGAAAACTTCAAAACCATACATTTTGTGCCAGATTGAGGGGGCATAGTTACCATAAAGAACATTACAAACAGAAATAATGCTTTGAACTCAGCACTTTTTTTCTGTTTCAGAACTCTCCTGCTCTTCATCAAACCTAATAAACTAGTATGGCATTTAGTATTAAGAGCCTCACTTTTAAAAAAGCCCTTCAACAAATTTTAGGAAAAACAGCTCAGATATTAGACTGTAAATGCAAGCAAGGCCATATGTAGATGTTTTTCACACCACTGCCTTATCAATAATATGTTTTTTCCTTAGCAGTTCCTATAGGAAAATCTGGTGTTCTCTGCTTTCTCTGCTGTCTTTATCATGTCTGGGGGGAGGGAAAGTGTTGTGTTTTGGTGTGAATTTTTGCTTCAGCAATAATAAAAGGTGATATTAAAATGTCACTGCAGTCTTTTAAATGCTTGTTTTCCATGAAAAGAATGATTTTTTAAAATAATTTCACAGTCTTTAACTGCTAATAATAACTGAGCTTGTTTTGATGACAGATGAATTAAAATGACGTTTTGACAACAACTCCCCATTATCAACCAACGTTTGCCCTCTGTTCTCTCTTTGTAATTATCACAATCTTTTTATTTTCCTCATCTATTCTGGGGGCTGTGCAAAGATAACAACTGAAGGCCTCGCTCTCCCAAGGCTAAGAAATGCATTGAGTTTCCTGCTCAGAAGAATTATAGAATAGTTTGAGTTGGAAGGGACCTCAAAGATCATCTAGTTCCAAACCCCCTGCAGCAGGGGTTATTTAGCTTCTGCTTCAAGTGTTGAGCCAGAGCACCAGTGCCCAGTAGTGAAAGAAATCACTTATTGTCCTCAGTCCTAGAACAGGGTGGCCTGCAATGGTCAGTGAACCTGACCACTGTGGTGGTCAATGAACCTGGTGATACACCTGCTATTTTGGCAGCTGGTTGGAGTGTGTGCCTCTGGAATACAAACTATATTATTTTAAGTATGCATGTCTGCCAAAAAAGCACAGCGTGCTCCCAGCTCTGAGAGCAGCCAACAGCTCAAAGAATGCATGGTTGGGAGTCTCTACCTCTCAAAAAAAAAAGCAACGTGAATAGGAATAGGCTGAAAGAAGGATGTGAGAGGCGTAGAAGGATTGGAGGCCTGATGGTCTGTGCAGTGTCTCCACCCTGCATGGACATGTTTGCAGAAGCAGTAAGCACTTGCTGAGCTTACCTTGATCCACTGTATACCCTGAGAGGTCACTCTGCTGTTGCTGCACTTCTTCCTCACAGGGAGCAAACTGCATCTCTGCCTGGGGAGCTCAGAGACTTGCTGCACCTCCACAAGTGCTTTGATATCTCTGTTTATGAATAGATGATGATCATTGTGTTCTTACTGCCAGCACATGCCCTGGGGTAACGGTCCAAGTGCTGGGGTTTCGTGTGCCAAAATGAGGAAAGTTAATTCAACACCCTTGATAACAACAATAGCGCTTAGTGCTTTGATCTTCAAAGCACTTTACAAACATTAGCTAATTAATTAATCCTTACAATACTCCTCTGCTATTATCCCCATTTAGCAGATGGGGAAATTGAGTCAGAAAAGTTAAATGACTTGCTTAAGGCTATGAAGGAGTTGGCAGCAAGGTTGTGATGGGGAATTCCTGGCTCCTCCTTGCAAATCTCCCAAACAGCTGCGGCTGCCTCAGACCTGGGGCTGCATTACCCAGGGATGCTGGACTGATTGGTCAGGCAGATTTGGACAGGTCTAAGTGCCACCTGAAGACTTGTATTATGGTGTCCACCCTTGAAGTTGTTCGGCTTGGTGAACTTGGGCACTTCCTCATACTCCAATTTCTGCATAGCTTCTGAAAGGGATTTTGCTCCTGTCTGGCCAGCCTGGCCCTGAGCTTGGTCTACCTGTACGCGTATCCACTCTCCTACCTTGTTTTGGACTCTCCTGTCCTGTCTTCATGCTAGAAAATGAAACCCTAATCCTGCTTCATAGTCAGAAAACAGGGAGACTTGTGGGGAGAACTCAAACCCTTTAAATCTTTGTTTATAAAAGTTCCCGTATGAGGGATGAACTGAGGAATGACAAACAAGCCTTTAGGGGTGCAGACAGCCTAACTGAAGCTCTTAATTTTTGCTTATCCAGGGAGTTCTGTATCTGATAGAGTACTGAGATGGTAATTTCTTATACAGCTTAGAGATAGGATTGCTCAGGATCTATTACAAAATCAGGTTAATAAATGAACATCAAAGGAATCATCTTCTCACTTTGGCTCAAGCTAACCTAGCAAGATGATAAATATTACTAGGTAGCAAGTATGCATTAGTCAACTAAGGCTTATAAAAATACATTTGAGTCTCCAATGAACATTTTCCATTGGATTACAGCACTATTTATCATCATATGGCTGCACAAAAACATACTGCAGAATAAAATGAAGTGAAATAGTGAAAGAGAATCTTTCACCTTAACAAGATTGTGAGAAATATTTTTGAGCAGATGTGTGCTAAAATAATTTGTCAAAAAGGGCACTGACTCTCTAAGATATGGAAACCACCTCTAAGTTTCAAAAAGCAATAAAGACAAAGTATTCTCCCAAAGACAAGGGAAATCAGGGAATAGTCACTGAATGGCTGAGGTTGGTAGGCACATCTGCATCTCACCTCAGTTGCTTAAAATTACATGTTTCGAGGATCACTTCTTTATTGCTATTGCCCAGCAGCCAAAATTCACCAACCACTGAAAAAAAAGTGAAATCATATAATCATAGAATATCCTAATTTGGAAGGGACCAATAAGGATCATTGAGTCCAAGGTCCCCCAGATCATGCAGAATCAGTGTCCCAGCAATTACCCTAGCAGAGCATGGGATCTTTTTGAGCAGACTGAGTCTCACCTGAGTTTTTTGATTTCTAATGTACATTCTGATGGGTAGCGCCATCAGTTGGTACAGGATGATGATGAACCTGTGCTGTCCTCACTTATGTGAAGCAAAAAAAAAAAGGCACTGCAAAACCAGACCACACTCATGAGGTGCTTCAACCATCTCCTCACTTGCAGGATTGATCAGTGATTGTCATCTATGCAAGAGAATATCCAGAGCTGTGAACAAACCCAGATATTGCTATCTCCTCAGAAGAGGACAGAGTGAGATTCCTCTTGGGGTGCCCGGTAAATGGACGAGAAGCAGCAAACAAAAGTTGTAAAAAGGGGAAATTCCAATCAGATATTAGGAAAGAAATACAACTCTCAGTGAGGGCTGTCCAACAATGGAACAGGGCCCAGGGAAGCTGTGAACTCTCCATTTTAAGAGATGTTCATAACTTAGCTGGACAAGGTTCTGAGAAATCTGATTTAAATTGAACTACTTTAAGGAGAAGGACAAAGTAGATAAGAATAGATAAGAACAGATCTCTTCCAACTGCAACTATTCTGTTACTCTAAGAAATACAAGCTTGCATTAGTCAGCTCTCCTCTCTCCATCCAGCACTGCAATACCCATGTAGAACAACCAGCAATGTAGGACACAGTGCTCATCTGCTAATGCTTCCTAGCCTAAAAAAAAGTGAAGAATTGTGCCCTATCATTTCACAGAAGACAGTCAGGCCAAATCTACGATGAAATGGTAGATGCCAGGTCTATTCTTTATATCATCATAATAATAGTTTGGCCAGTTTTGTAATTAGGCTAATTCTACTAACTAGTTATTACTTGTATCAAAAAAAAAAAAAAAAAAAAAAAAAGGAATTTTTATTTGATATTAAATAATTGCAACAAATCCAAATACAGTGAGAGGCGTATATTACAAAGGAAGTTAAGAGCTTTACAAGAGACGTGAAGCGTGTCCATTACAAAGAGCTTTCTGTATAGGATTTGTAATGGTATATTCATGTTAAAACGAGTTCAGTATGTTTTCAGTGGAAAAAATAGTTCATGCCACAGACAAAAATAAATCAGCCTGGGAATTTCCTTTGTTGGAAATTAAAGTATCTCACAAAATTATTAATAGCTGTGTATCTTCGTGATGCTAGTGAATTTTACTATGAAATTGAAATGTATTAGAGGGTTTGATATCTATTCTTCAGCATTCTGACAAGAAAACAGTGGCTTTTTTGCTATTTATCTTTTTAGAAAGAAGGAGAAATGCTCAACCATTTAACCTCAGAAGTGTCTGATGGCACTTTCCACAATCGGCACTGACAGCTCAAGGATGAAAGGTATAGTGTATATTCTAGTTATTCAAGGGTTAAAAAAGGTCCCATAAATAAATTATGGATGCATTTTTAGAGCACTTTGCTAAGAACAAGAATGGCAGAAAATATCACAAGGCTGTCAAATCAGATTAAAGCCCATGTGCTCGGAGTAATCTGTGGGGAAAACTAACAAACTGTATGTTTGTCACGTATTAAAGATATTTTCTTAAAAAGCCAATTGGCTGAATGAACATAGAAATCCACCCTTGCTTTTTCCTCACCTCTTACTGTTTATCTCCTGCGCTTAAAATGCAACTTACAAACTAGCTGGGGCTAATGACACATCCCAGGTTAGAGAAGGCTTGGTGAAGAGCAAAGCTGTGCAATCAAGTGTGTGCATTAATGTAAACATATGGATAAAAATTCATACTGAGTAGATGAATTTTCTCAGCAATTTTTTCTTAACCTGGTCACTTGGATGCCTGGAAAACATAACTATGCATCTTCTGCTGTTTCATAACATGTAGGCAGAAGACTTGATCTTCACGTACCAGAATAGGAAGGGTATGCATAAATCTCTCTGAAGGACAGAACTACTGTGAAAGCAATTTACAATCTGTTAACCCATTGTCCTAAAAATCCAGAATTTGAATCAGGTAACCTACAAAAAGATAAAAGAGTGATTACAGAACAGGTTCCTGTCAAGTAATTTTGCCAAGAGGGACAAGGTAGACTGGTAGAAAGGATAAGAACTAGCTCTGAATAGAGCTGGATTAGCTAATTCTTAGCCTGGATACATCTTCTGGCTACCACAACACTGCCTGTTGGACTAATAGCCTGGCAAATACCCCTGCACCCTCTCTGTCTTATTTTTCATGGGAAGAAAGTCAGTGCATTATCTACACAAGTCAGTGGATAGACTTGTGTATAGTAGATAGAGCTGGACAGTTTTTTATGGGGAAAAGTAAGGTGCTCAGATGTACTGCAAATTGCCTAAGCCCACTTGTGTACATGGAAGCTACAGGGACAGCAATTCATTTCTATCCTCAACCATTCAGCAGAGCAATTAACTTTTCTGCATCAGTTTTAAAGGGTGAGAGACCTACACCGGGCCATAAATTCATCTTTCAGCCTCACATGCTATTGGACTCAGCCGTAATCATTGGTGACAAAGCAAACAAAAGATTTCAGTTTGATAGATGAACAGTATTCAGCAGAGAAAGGAAAGAAGGAGCAACTGAAATGCATTCAGTGAATGACATCTTAAGATATAGGATCGGTAATGTGTTAAATTCTTGAGGCCAAATCTAAAGAGGTAATTAAATGCCTTGTAATTAGAGTAAGATGCCTAAGATGTTCTTAGATCAAGAGTAAAAAAAGGATGTTCAGTTTAGTCTTAAATTATCTCTCTATTGGGCTGTGTTGGAGACATGTGTGAGATTTGGATGGGATCCCAAAGCTTTTTCTTTCCTTTATTTCCCTAGTCAAGTGTGAATAGGCAGATCCATACAGCCAACCATTACCCTGAGGCAAAGTCCAAGCAGAAGGGTACCAGTAAGTACAACAGAGCTCAGGGAAGTCCATAGGCAAGCTTGTGCAGTTCTACATTTGCATCCAAAGGAAGAGATTTGTGGCCCAGTGCTGTCTCACAGAACTGTTTTGGTTTTTTTTTTTGTCATAGTTTTTTACTTTTTTATGTAAACAACTTTTAGCAATGTCTTTCCTTGTTCACTGCAGGATGGCCTACCTCTACTAAAACAGAGTCTCCCAGTGAGGGTGTAGTTTGTATTTCAGAAGATAAATAGTTTCTAAAAATTAAAGCATTCTTTACATGGTGTACCTTTCATGTATATTTGTTTTCTGTCTACTTTATACATTCTGCTGTGATTTAGTAGAATAAAACTATTTTAAAAAACATTGTCATGGTGACTATCTCTTATTACTAGATTAGTCTTAGTAGATTATTAGATTAGTCTTAGTTTTTCAGAAGCCCACCCAGAACACTAATGAGCATTTCCCTTTGAATTCCCATTCATTTCAATGGGATCAGGATTTCTCCCAGTGCTGCTTACGTACATAAACCCATGTAGGATTGGGCCATGTTTATGTTCCAAAGAACTCTGAATACATTGGACCTCCAGTCACCCATCATGGAAAATACTGCTCAGTTCCCACAAGATTGATGTTTCTCTGCAGCTCAGTAAAACATGTGTAACAAGACATGACTGGAAACGTGGTCAGCTCCAAATGAAATGCTGAGATGTTGGCCTCAGCACACTCATCTCCGTACTGCGCAGAAGGTACCAAAAGGTAAAGACCATTCCCACTGCAAAGCTAGGATAGGGAAAGGCCAAAGCACAGGTAATATCCTATAGACTCAATCCAATATTCTCCTTCTCAAACCAAAGTAACAGACAGCACGTATTCTTTTCCTGTGTATTGAAGTTTTCAGTTCAAAGCTTCTATGTTGTCATGTGTTAAAAATCCAGAGCAGGCAAAAATCATCCCAGCAAACAATTATTTTACGAAACATTGACTGTAAAAATTTCTACCACATGTGCTTTAAGTACAAAAAAATGAGAGTACTAGAGCAAACAGGGGAAGAATTTAAAGATTTTTAATAAATAAAAACAGCCATTTGCAAATGACAACCTGATAATACTTAGCACTTAAAAGACAAACATTAATTAAAAACTAACTTTTTTAACAGAAGGAAAGAAACACTGTTAGTAAAAGATTTAATCATTTCAGCTGACAGTTTGCTGGTTATTTAATCAAATTCACTTCACAGAAATGGATTTTTGAAGTAAGCTCAAGGACAAGCTTTTTAGAAATCAGTAACAATTGTCAATCTAATAATAATTGCTTGACTGCAGGAAAAAGGGAAAAATACATTGACGTATTCATCCATACATTACTTTCAATTAGAGTAGATGGGATAAATTCATCATATCCTGCATTTAAATGGTTTGTTGAAGGAAATACTGTGAATATTGGGAGGGCAAAGGTTGTAAGTATAAAAAAGCTGTCATTTAAAAAAAAAAAAAAAGAAAAAAAAAGAAAAAAAAAGAAGTATATGCTTTTAGGAAAGGAAATTGACCCACAGGGAATTGCAGGTGCTAGAGCTGATGGAAAACTGAGCCCCAGGGAGATCCAGGCTGGAGCCACCAGGCAGCTCAGAGCCCTCACCCTCACGTTGAACTGAAGCTGACAAACATTTGGTTCCTCCCTGAGAGATCAGTGCTACAGAACTGAGATGGATGTCCTGCACTGTGGATGTATTCTGGCTCACACACTTCAAGGAGGGCAGGTTATGCCTAGGAGGAGCATCTGCATGTTTCAGGAGAAAGGGAGCGGGGGGAGCTGCCTGTGCTCCCAGTCTGCTTGCATAACTCTGCTGGTATCCGCACCACCCTAACTAGGCCAGTGAAACTCCAAGGGTATGTCTGTGCCTGTATTATGCAATTTTGTGCAAACTTAGACTAAAGGAGTCTCTCTCTTTGAGGCAGCCAAGTCATGCTAGCATACTGTTTTGCCTTATCTGTTTTGCTCTTTTTTAGGCATTTCTATGGAGTATTACACATAGCTTTGCATTTTATGGAGTATTATTGTAAGCAGCCTGGCACTGTGCTGGTCTATTTTGCTACCTACAAATGTTTCTAGAATGATGATAAGCAATATAGAAAAAAATGCTTATACATTCACTTTTTGTAGTGGCAGTTGTTAATAGCAGTAATATCAAAAGAACATCACTCCTGGCAGAGATGTGCCAGCTTGCTGCATGAAATAAATAGCTGAATTTCTTCTCCCAAGCACAGAATCATAGAATTTTCTCAGTTGAAGGAGATCCACAAGGAGAATTTATCTCACAAAGATATCCATAAGCATGGGCTTGTTCAGACATTGACTTTTGGTACAACAAACTAAGGAGGTTCAGGTTTCTACTGACATTTCACTCTTCATTTCTTTCTTCAACTGCATCTATTTTTTCAGTAAGTACAGATACTCAAAATTTTTCTAGTTCAAAATACTCGTTATGACCAATGCCATTTTCTCTGTGAAAGAAATCTCAAGGAACAGAGCACAAACAAAAAATCCTCCACTAGTGAAAAGGAAGGATTGACCCTGGATACATAGTGGAGGAATATTTAAAACAAAGAACTTTGGTGTGTTTTCAACATGCAAAAGTCAGTTTCTTTGCTGAAGGGAGAATCTCCCTCCCTATCTTGAAGTTGTTAATTATTTTTAAAAAATCATGAGAGTGAAATGCACTGATGTGGGCTCTGCAATGCAATGCAATACTTTCCTTTTTCCTATGAGGAAAACAATAGATTGTACAGCTTACCCCTACATCAGAAGTTTCATTTTTAACTCCGCCATGAAGATGAGTAAATTCCTTCTTTGAACAACGTAGAAGATGAAAGGAGGTGTCTGGTGGCATAGTACTGCAAAGCATGCACAGAACATAAGCTGTGTGTGTTAGTAAATGGCTGATATTGCTGAGAGGTTGCTGTCATACTTAAATCAAGTGTACCTGGTGCAACTCCACAGCATTGAGTACAGTTGTCATGGAAGAGCCCATGTTCACACTGTTATGTTCCTTTAACCTTCAAAGCGGGGTGACTTCATGCAAACTGCTTGATGAAAGCAGTCTTTTCTGCTAAGAAACTGTATCTAGGAACTGTGTGGAAAAATGTTCATTAGCTGAGGATGAAAGAAAGTGTGTTCACTGAATAGAGATTGTACAAGATGACCTCTTTTGTCCCCTCTCAACCTATAATAAATTCAACATAATTTCTCTGTTTCACAGTATGGATCATCACATTAGAACTGTTCCTTGGCCTGTTTGATGCAGTAATGTGGAAGTGTCCACAGAGTTCCTCCTGGGCAAAGCCAGACATTTGTGACTCTCAAAGTTGCGCTGCCTTGAAGAGCACAGGGAAGACCCCAGCCTGGAATCACAGCAGCATGCATACAAGCACAGCAATTTACTTTTGCTCATTTTCCTTTTCAGTGGTCTGGAAAAATGAAAGGCCAGTACGGTGGGAGAATTCCTGACAGTGCAAAATCCAGGAACAAGGAAACAAAAAATGACTCGGAGAGTCTAAAAGATCAAGGCCAGATGCGTACAATTGCTAAGATCTGAAAGACAAACAGAGATGGGAAGATGAAACCTCCTCATCTTGTTGAGAAGTCAAGAAAGAGTGTGAAGAAGGAAAACTCAGTTGAGGTTTTTTGACATTGTCAATGTAAACTGGTGAATATGGGTTGTAAATACAAATCCAAGCACTTCTTGTTTGTGTTTCAAAAAGAAATTTGCCTCCCAAAATGTGAGATGGCAGCATGCATATTCAGAGTTAGGAAGTAGATTGCAGTAAGGGCAGCATGGGTATTTTAAGAGTTGGGAGGCATGTGGAATCTTCATAGAAGGAATGAACTAGTATGCTTCAGGGGAAAAAAACAAAACAAAAGAAAAAACAAACAAACAAAAAGTATATTCATTTTAATTAAATGAAACTTTCTTCTTTTACAAATAGCTTTACACAAGACAGTTTAGGAATTGTTTTCCAGTACAGAAGATTCTCTTTTCCTCAAACATTCAATGCAATAAAAATGATATACACAACTTTTTTTTCTAAACGTTTAAACAATTAAGACATATTTTCATAATTTCTAACTGTAAATAAAATATTTTCAATAATATATGACTCCTGAATCAGCTGTTTTCAAAGGTTAAGTCTCTTAAAAACACAAATGTCTGAAGTCTACCCCACACTTCCCTTCTCCATTTAACCAGCAGGGTAAGTGAAAGCCTTAATGGGGCACCTAGGTAATTGCTAGATGTTACGGACCCTCAGTTTCTCCCTGTAGAGTATAGGGCAATGCTTAACAAAAGTAGTAACGAGGCAAATATATCTTAGATTCAACTGTTCTGAACTGCTGTTATATCTTAGATTCACTGAACAGCTGTTCAGTAACTGAACAGCAAAATTTAAAGAGAATATTCTAATAGTAAAATTTCAGTAACTGAAATAATTTATACACCTCTATCTTCCCCATCCAGATTCCACTGTCAGGCATTTGGCACTCAGAGCTGTTTTAGAAGAGAGCTCAAAGCTGTTAAAACGATGCACTGGTGATTGTTCTGTCCATAGTCCCAACTCAACTACTCCCTTCGGTGTTCATAAATGAGGAATTTGTGCATGTCATTATATTAGAGTGTCTTTTTCCTCTGGAATCTTTTTGACTTTCATAATTTTATGACTTTTGGATTTATTTTAACATTATTTCTTTTTTAAGATGATGTTACATTCAGCCGTTACCACTGAATTTGTTTTACCAAAAAATATGAGTGAAAAAGACTGGTCAGAATCAAATCTCTTTCTCCTACTGAGTCACTGACAGATCTCCAGCCACTACGAACATCTGTTAAAATATCAGATGATGTAAAGATCTTCAGAAGAGATCCCCTCTTTTAATTGTTTTGTTTTTTTTTTTTTTCTTTCCCGAGGAAGAAACCCTAAACAAATGTAAATTAATTCAAACATTTTTCAGCTGCCTTTACACGAAATAAATAAAAATGTTAAAAGGTGGTTTTATCTGCATATCAAGATATGTTTTCCAGCTGGGGCAATGTAGATAAAAAAATTTAAACCAGTCAATGATATTAAACATGACGTGAAAAGACCCTGGAAATTACAGACATTTTAGTCTATCCTCAGTACCTGGAAAAACTATCGAGAAGATTTTCCTGGGAGATACCGAAAGTATTTAAAGAACAAAGCTGTTACCAGACATCATCAACATGGGTTTTCATGGAGGGAAAGTCCTTCCTTAGTAATTTGATCTCCTGTAAGTGGTCACGTGCTTAGTAGATGAAGGAAAGGTGGTGGATGTCTTTCCGGATTTTAGGCCTGCCCTCATGACAACCATCTGGACTGATTGGCCAACTGTGAGATAAAAACGCTCATGCTATTCTGGTTGATGACTTAATGGTAGAGCTCAAAAAGCTGTAGGGAGTGGGGCTACATCTGGCTAGCAGATTGAGTTTGTCCCTAGTGTGTTCCCTAGGGCTCAGTTCTAGGGACAGTCTTGGTGAACATTTTTATCAGCAATATGGATGTAGACTTAGAATGATTCCTCGGCAAGTTTTTTGATTACACTAAATTTCTATCCTACTTAGTCTTCTCCGTGCAGAGAAACACGTATTTTATGGGGAAAAAAAAAAAAATCCAATGCATTTCTTCCACTTTAGGGACAGGTCTTATTTCTATGCTTTTATTAAGATAAAAACAAACAAAAATATTGTAGATGTTGTCAAAGATTTTAGTAGTTACATCAAAGATTGAAAACTTTTTCACTGATTCATCAACACTGAACCTCTCTGAAATTCATCCACTGAGACTGAGCACAAGGGGTTTATTATGTTCTTATCTAAATGAGGATGTGGGAAAGAGAGAGGTCTAGCAGTAGAAATGAATGGCAGGGAGGGGTAACAAATAGTACATTAAAACAGACTGCCCTTGAATGGTAAGTCTCCATAAGCTGGCCTTAGGCTGGTAGCTCTTCACATTACAGTGAACACTGTTCACCAAACTTATCCAAGATCCTTATGAAAATGCAATAGATTGTTAAATTTTTCTGTTGACCTGTTTTATCCCCAGATTTTATGTTCCATGAAGCATCTTCACAGTTCTAGAGTGATCTCATAATTGTTGCAAAAAAAGATTTTAAAAAGAATTATGTCTTCTATCTAAATTGCAATACAGATTCATCCAAAGTTTATGTGCCTCAGCAGAATAATTTTAGAAGGAAATGATAACTGGAACTTAGTTTTGGCATGAAGTGTAGCAAAATGTAAGGCGTACAAGTGCAGAATTATGCAGCTATGTGCCACCATCCAAAAATTTCCAAGACTTCAGGTATTAACAATGTAGTCTGAAGGTATTTTTTAAACCTTGTGAATCACTGCAGAATTTGTGTAACTGTCAGTGTTTGGTGTTTGCATCTCAGTGAGCACAATTCTTTCTGTTTATCAATAAGAACAGTAGGTGTAATATTCAGCTGCAGTGCAAGATGTCCCCCAGTGTGGGAACACAGGAGTTCAAGGGAGATCAGGTGGGATGAAGTGGTAATTCTTGCCACATTTGCAAAGGTTAAAAGCACGTGCTCCAGTTAATCCTATGTGTAAAATAGTATTGTGAACATTTAGTTACGACGAAAGAGATGGAACTAACTCATTCTAGACTGATTAGCTACCATCAGTAAGTGGTCATTCTGAACTGGTAACAAAACTACTACTTGGAGGTCACAGACTTTGTAACTGAGAGAGTCTTCTATGAAGCTGGAAGAAAATAACAAAAATCCAGTTCATTACACATTTGCTGAGTTTATTTTGCCTGTAGTAGTGGCTTACCAGCGTATATAAGAGACATTGTAAAATGTGATTAAGTGTTGCCTCATGTTTAATGGTTATCTGCACATTCTACAGAGTGTAAAGAAAGTGTAATGAAATTGCAAGCATGCCATAGTACCAACAAATAATCTGAATAAATGACCTGGATTGTAGCAAAAATTGCTGACTCAGTTCCAGGGTTATGATCCATTTACAAAGACTTACAGGGAAGAGTGAGAGTAATGGTGTATGTGTACTGGTGTGGGCTCATCTACCTTATGCATCCATTCATGGATAATCTAATTGGGCAATGCTGTAAATTTGCAGAATGCTTTTACTAATTATAGTGGAGAAATTAAAAAAGATCATGAGGGACAATTTACTTTGGCACAAAAAATCCTAAAACCATACCTTCTATCTAGAATTTTTCTTGGTATGATTTTTTCTTATTCTCCTTCCTTCTCAAAAACTTTAGAACTAATGGAAACCATAGAATCTACTCTTGATCATACTATAACAGTTCTTGTTGCACTGGAGACTGGGGACCATCAAAGACATGGTTGCAATCCTGTGGTTCTTAGGCACCCAACCACACATTTAGGCAAAGGACTGGACCATATCAGTTCTCTCCATGACTTATTGTCATGTAAACAGAGTGACCTTCACCTTCTATGACCCCACTTTTTTCTCTCTTTCTTTTGCTTACATTTCAGTTTTTCCTTATGTGTGATTTCTTTATGTTCAGAGAGAGAAGCCAGACTGACCAGGTAAAAAAGCATCAACCTTTCTTGATGGATGTATCCTGCCCAAGTTCCTTTCCTGCACTAAAATAGTTCTCCTAGAGGTGAACTGTGGCTGTTCCGAGGATGAAAACTGACACAGGCCTGTTGGATCCAGCCTGACATACCCAAAGGCACAGATCTTCAGAGAGGATGAACTTAGTTTCCATTGACTTCATTGGTTGTATTGGTATTGGTATATAGCTGTGCACTTATTCAACTTGATAACCTGGACTAAAATGTGGGGCTTTTGGTCACTCCCAGAACAACTCTAGACTCATTACACTGTTAGTGGGATAGAGAAGGATGCACCTGGAAAGGCTTTGAAGAGTGAACAAGCGATCTATTTTTTTGTGGTCTAGAGAAAATGGCCATGAATGGTCCTCATAACCTATGGAACAGGTCTAAAACATGAGATGACTCCTAGTTTTTGGTATGCATCCAAACTTGGTGTATTCTGGGACCAAAGCTGTCATCTGAAGAAACTTGCACCTTTTCTTGTGATGCATGGAGTTCTCTTCCCAATCATTGGCTCTCCCTTAGAAAGGTTATTTCCCTTCTACAATTGGTCCAAGAGCAAATAGAGCAGGCACATATGAATCACACAAATAAATGTATGACTTTTCTCTAACTTCAGAAAATGCAGGTAGATCTACATTGTCCCATTTTGTATCACAAGCTGTGTCTTCTTTAGAATGGATTGCACAGTCTGCAAACTTGTTTGTGCAGGGACAGTATTCATACTGAGCTTTGGACAATGTTGATTATAAAGTCAGCACTTAATATGTTAATAATAATAATAGAATGACATATTGCAAATCTAGAGGTTTGCAAAATGCAAAAATGCATTTTGTTCTCCTTTTTGGGAGCTTTGAAAACACCCTCTACACTACTTTTGTTTTCAGACTTAATCCATAATTATGGAGAACTGAGGTACCAATGCCAGAGTAACAAGATTAATACCTTTTTGACAGAATTTAATAATATGGTTTTATAATATTTAATTTTGTTCATAAAATATCTCTCAGTAGGAGGCATTTTTTTTTAACTTACCTAAACATTATTGCTTTAAAACAATTTAATTCATATTTCCTGGCACAAAGAATTTATTATGCAGGCTTATTGGGAGCAGGTTTTTATAGGATCGCGCAGGGATTAGCTTCAACTTAATTTGGATATTCGACCAATTTTGACAAGTATAGTCTACTGAATGTGGGCTAATAATGCAGTCTTTAATTCATTTATCCTCTTTTAAAGGTTCCAAGGCCTTTAAAATGATGTCTGGATAGCAACACTCCAGCTGGTCCTGTTCTTAATCTCTAGAGAAAGCATCCAGCAATCAGTGCAGCTGATAGCATCTTTACCCAAGTGAAAGGGGAATGAGGGCAGAACGCGGACTGTTACGTTATATATTAGTGGAGAATGTCACTCTCAGCATCAAAATGTAAAACTGTAATACCAAACCTTCCATGCAGTGCATGGGGAAACAGAGTCCTTCTCTGCTTGGCATCAACACTAGAAGACTTTTGCTGAGAAATCAATTCCCAACTAGCAAATCCCTGCTCACGGGATGCACACATTTGATGAATTTGAAGATTTCAAAATGTGAAATTTCAAGAAAAGTGGAGACATTAATAATTTTCCACTGCTAAGCAAAGGAAAACCCATCACTCAGCTATGGTACAGATCCTGTATAGATCCTGAGTCATGCTTTTCTTTCCTTTTTCAGTTTATGAGTGAAAATAGTCATAAAGTTTGTTTAAAAACTAGTCCATATGAATGCTGTGAAAAGTTTCCCTTACAACTAGTGCAGAATAAGCCACAGTGTGACCAGAGATACCGGTCAAATGAACACAGGAAGTTGCTGGCCCCTTCTCCTCTGACTGTCTCCATAATTTTGTTACTTCCTTCTAAGTTGCATCACTGTAGATAAGGGAGATAGTTGAAGTTGTCCAGAGAACTGATACCTGTAAGACTGAGTAGGAGCTTTATGCCTACACTAAGGGGAAAAACAAAAACAAAGATTACACAGTTTCATAAATCTTGCATGGGAAAATTAGATCAGAATGGTTATTCATCTTCCTCGGTAGAAAAGGAGTGAATGGACATGCAGCAATCAGTAATTGGAGGATTCAAAAGAAATAAAGCATTCAGCAAATTGTTACATTGTGGAACACGATGCTGCAGGATTTTCTGGATGTCGAATACATAAATTAACTTAAAAAAAAAAAAAAAGACAATTAATCAAGTCTATCAAATACAAAGAAAGAGAGACAGCCTCTGGCTCAGGAAGGCTCTAACCTGCAGAGGAGCAGAGCGGGGAAGGTACAGCTCAGGAAAAAGCACTGATCTCATTCATCTTCTGCAGGCATCCTCAGCTAGCTACCAGCACAGCTTTGGGCAAAACTGACATTTTGCTTTACCCAGAGGATTCATTTTAATTTTATTTTCCAGTGCAATTTGATCTTCACCCTCCTAAGAATACTGCAGCTTTTTTCCTAGCAAAAATGATACTGACTGCTATTTGGCACTGCTGGGGGTATTTTAGCTGTGTGGGCAGGGATTGCTTCTTTGCCCACCAATGAAAAACAGCCTTCCTTGAATGTATTGCTGTACATGCATTGATCCTTCATAGGTTTTTAGCACATCATGATTACTCTTACTGACACTAACAGTTTTTGATGAGCACCTGCTGTCCCATGCTAATATATTGTTGAAAATGGAGCCATCGAATTAAGCTTTTTGCACAACTGAACAAAAAGAGACAATGCAGCTGGATATGTAATGCAGGAAAAGAAAAGTAGGAGCATGTTGGTTTATCTTTTCTTATGCTCGTGATTTCTTTCTGAGGGATTTAAATCTTAATATCAGCAGCACGGTAATGTTTTCATTAAAATCGTACCCAGGTGTTTCCCAAGTCCGGCATATATTTTTAATTACAGTCACTTCTATTTAAGCCTTCCATTGTATTTTAACATCTCTGTTTCTCAGCTTACTACTGAGTAGCGTGAAGGTCAGTGCTTAATGCAGGCCTGCAGTAAATTACACTTCTTTAAATGCACTTTCGGTACAACTCCGTCAAAAGTCTTCTAGCAAAAGTGCCATTCCCACTAATGACATATTTCGTATGCTGGTTGGTCTCCATCTCACAAGCTCCCATTCGCTGCTAGTGTTCAGAAAATGGCTCAATTAGTAGAGACTTTGAGAGATGTTGCTGCAGGAGATTTGTGCTGAGAGATGCCAGCAGATAAATGCGAGTCATTTTTCAGCTCAGTTCTGATTGCACAGACTGATTCTACTTAATCATTTTTTTCTTTTCCTCTGTGAGGGAGACAGCAGGTGAATAGTAAAATGCAAGAGACTGGAGTAAAAAATGGGTGTTATTTAAGAGAATCAAAGTAGCAAATGGATTGGCAAGTACACAGGTAGATTACCTATGATTCATGGGCCTGTATTATTTTTAAAATGCCATTATCCAGGTGATGACTTTATGGAGATGCTAGTAAATCCCAGAAGTTTCTCGAATTTTTGAACTTTCACTACATTTCCCTGAAGTCATGCAGCTTTGTAGAGGTTTGAATGCTATGCTACTGTTCTCTGATCATGGGGTTGGAGCAGAGACCTCCAGAATTCCTACCCAGCCTGAATGACTCCATAATTTGTGTGTTCTGTATAAAAAATACACATTGTCTCTACTGGGAGTAGGAAAGTCTGTAATAGAAAAAAGACTTTGGACACAGTTTACACAATAAACTTTGGGTGTAAACAGTAGAACTGAAATATTTCTAGATACACCAGGATCTGGCAAATGTTGACCAAGGATGCATGTAAATGAGAGGATAAAAGTATTCAATTCATGATCAACTAGGTGTACAGGGGATTAAACTGGAGAAGCTTCCTACATACTCTTTGCCAAATCAACATTCAGTCAACAGTAACTTCCAAATAGACCTGCCCAATATTTTGAATAAGGTCACTCGCTGGTAAAAACCAGCATGTTACAGGTGAGTAACAGCAAGTAGGCTTCTGCACTGGTGAGTGTTTTGCAGGATTTCCTGAAGGCAGAGGCAGATTTGCAGGCGGAGATGATGGTCATTGTTAGGAAGAAATTACAAGATTTTGATGATATGGTTTACAGAACAAGAATTAGACAGCGTGTAGCCATAACTCAACCAGACCACTTCTTGAGTTGCAAGATTTGGTCTCTACTTTACTTTTTTCTTTTGTTCGCTGTGGAAGAGTGAGCACTGACAAATGAATGTAGTTCATCTTTGAACATGTTCAGCAATGATACAACAAGCTCTGCAATTTGGCAGTCTGGGATTTTACTGAGTGCTGTATCCTGAATTCTTTATGGGGTCCAAGCCTTACCAGAAGGTTTCCCTCTTTTTTTGAATTCATATTTTTAGGCAGATTTTTAGTAGTCTGATTCCTTCCAGTGAAGATCTCTACATTCCAAACATCTTAGACCTACAAAAGAACAAAATGAAGAAACAAACCCTTAAAAATCCATAGCATTAGTTTTTATAAGAAAACAGAGAAAATATTGATACATACATATATAGATTTTCTGCAGCTGGGAAGAATTCTTGAAAGGAATCAAGATACATTTTTCCATTAACTTCAACAAGAAAAAAATAATCATCCTGAGATGATGAAGAATCACTTGGAAAAAAAAAACTTCCTCAGAGGAAATTAAAGAGTAATCAAAGCTGAAACATTTTTCAGAAAAGGAGTGAAATCAACATGATTTCTTGTGTTCCCCCCAAATTGATGTGTTGTTTTTTCTTCCAGCTGTCTAAACAATGCAGTTTAGGGCTCCTATATGAGAACTGCATGTCTTCTGAGTAGAAATTGTGCTTTGTTTTAAAAAGTAAAGATAGTCACATAATGTGGTTAATATGATGTCAGCTAGAGTCTGAATTTGCAGTAATTTAGCTCATCTGTGGTAACTGCCTGTGGGGAGGCTTTTACATGGTTATAAATGTGTGATAATTTGAGGTTGCCTATCCCTCTTCTGAATTCCCCCTCTTGGAAGTAAATGATCTTACATTTACTGATGGGTACAAAGGTGCACAGTTATTACCAAGTAGCCTAGTACTTGTGGCAACTTGTTTGCACATCCTTGTGATCACTTAATTGCAGTAGGAAAAATAGAAGTGGTTAGGGCCTTAATAAAGCACTTTGAAATTATATATGGAAAGATATTATTTATTGAAATTTAATCTTTTACAAGTTTTCTATTTATGTAAATATCCAGAACTTTTTATTGACCTTCTTGATTCACTGATATTATTCAAAGATTATTCAAAATCTGAGTAATTTTGGTCTAAAGATACAAGTGCTATTCCGGAGTATTTTGTTTCTTTGCTGCTGTTGAGAAATAGCTGACAGAAGTAAGAGGGTTTTTTTTGTTTGCTTGTTTTCAGGTGTAAGAAATTTCAGATGATTAACTGAGAACATGAAAACTAATATTCCATTTATCTTCCTCCTTTTGAGGTTGTTTACTCCTACGTAGAATAGATGGATGTCTTCTAAGTCATAACAAAATATATCATGCTCCATTTGGGTGTTACAAATGTTTTCATTGGTGGAAAATCAGACTTAGTTGTCCTGCTGAACAGTCTCCAAATTTTTTTTTTTAGGATTTCAGATAGGAAAGTGCACTGCAACCATGATCCCTAGTGGAAGCTAGAGAAAGCCATGCTCAAAGCAAGCAATAGAAAGGGCTTTTTCACGTAGCAGGCAATAGGCATGGGATATCCTCGCCACACATAATAGGAAAAAAAAGTTTTAATGCAGATTCAAGGGAAGATCTGAAAATTACAGCACCAACTGGCCTGAGATTGTAATGTCTGTATCTCTCTTCTCCATATAAGTGAATCTAACCGTAATAATTTAGAAAAGTAATAAAAAGTAGAACAGGAAAGCTTGAGAATTAGTGTCAAAAGAGAATTTCTGGATTTGTTTGTTACTTGCAAAACCCACGAATCTTCACGCATTTCCACAAATGTTGTCCAAGTGTTATCCCATTCATTTTCACAGTGGTTACTCAAAAACTCCGTACTCTCCCTCCAGTCACAAAAACTGTTAAATAACTTGTCCGGAAATCGCCCTTAATTAAAAATGGCCACATAGTTAGCCTTTCATACAAACATTAAATTATAAGTGTCCACAGGGTTGCATACAAATCAAAATCCATGATTGTCAGCCAAACCACACGCTGCAGATGTGGCTTTGTAGGGAGAACCCAAGAACTTTCATTCCAAACCCACACATACCTACCAGTATCTTGTTTAGCACATGCAGTAATAAAGCTGGCAGCTTGTATGGAACCAGCAACTCTACATCCATATAGTGAGAGGTATTTTATGTTCAGTTCGTCCATTGGCCTTAGGGATCAGCCAAATGTACAACAAGTGGCCAGTTGGGGAATTTAATATTTACAACAATTCATGGGGCTGCTCTACCTTCTTTAGCATATTCACCAATTTTCTGTTCTACCTTGATCAAATTATAGGAAAGGGGAGAGAAAGTTAAAGATATGATATTTCCTACTGACATTATATGTTTTTTTTTAATGCTTTTAGTTTTTTTTTACAAAAATTGAAAAAGAGTGAGATTGAAAATCAAGTAAAATTACATCTGGCCCAACTGTGCTGTGATCATTTCATCAGAGCATTCACAAGCACATGGAAGCATCTCTTAAGTTAGTGGTGGTGAGAAGCACTCTACTTTCTGCACATCCACCAAGCTTATAGGATTATTTAAGGTGTCTGAACCTGCTTTGAAGTTTTTGGTCTCATATGAATCCTGAACACACACTGGCATCAGATGGATTCCTTATCAGTGTTTCCAATACAATAGAAGAGACCTGATTCTTTATTCCTTTCCAAATTGCTGTTAAAATGATGTGAAGCTCATTCGCAATGCCTTGTTCCCAATAATGATGCATGTAAATAAAATATCCCCCTTGCTCTACTTACACAGTCTTAAAGATGAGCAGGGATGTCTCCTGCACATCAGAACTCATAGACAGCAGGAACAAAAACAGCATGTTTTGTGGGGAAATAAACATTTCATAATTGCTAATGTTTTCTTTTGGATAAGTAAAAAGCCTGAACATATTAAAAAAGAAAAAGAAAAGAAAGATTTAATTTCTAGTTTAAATACAGCTGCAGTAATTCTTACACACCACACAGCTGTTCAGAAGCCTGGCAGCTGTCCATATCTTATGTGTCCTATCATGCATTTTCCAGTATTGTCTTCTTGACACATTAAGACTGTCTTTAACTGTTGGGAAAGGATTGTATTCCTTGTCAGATAGATTCTGCTGCATAGGTCAGTGCATCTGTCTTAACACTGCTGGCTTTTGCACCTGTCAGCCTCTTTGCTTATTTCCCCATGACTGTACTCTTTTCACAAAGGACAATCTTTTGTTTTTGCCATTTCTTTCTCTGACATAATCCTGCGTACTCATAGCAGACACCAAATTGCACACTTGTTTGTTAGACACAAACCAAAATCATAGTTAACACGTTTATATTGTGCAAATAACTGGGATGACAAACGCTTCAACCAAAACACCAACAGATGTGTCAGTTCTACTGCCAGTGCAGAGTGGGAAGAGAGGCTGGTAAGTTTCCTGCCAATATGTGATGTCATTCTGAATTCATTTCTTAGAGAACATAATTTCAGCCTTTGCAGAGGCAATGAGAATGAAGAACATCTTACCCACTATCATGAATATTTTTTAAAGTAAACTCCCTAGCTTTTCCCTGGCAACATTTATTCCAAGGAAAAGTAGGTATGGTCACAATGCTCCTACACAGACTGCAGAGAATTTACACTATGATTTTCAGCCACAGATACCTTGCAGTTCTAAGTAGGGTTTCTTCCATCCTGGAAGCTGCACAGATAATAGTAATGAGAATTTCAGAGGATACTTGTGCAATGGAGATAACATTTTCCTTTTACAAATGGGAAAACTAAGGGCTGGAGGCACAAAGTTCTTCACAGCATACAGCACACTCAAACCTAGTGGTAGACCCTGAATACCTTTGAAGGATCACCTTAAAGAAAGAGAAAAATAGAGGTAAGATGCAATAAAGCCCTTGGTAACCCATGTGTAACCTTGGCCAGGAATTGGTCATCCTAATTTGATGCCTTGCTGTCCACACAGTTACATGGCTCTGAGGTTGGTGCTAGCTGACGTCCAGCCAGCACAGAGCACAAGGAGAGGAGTGCAGTGCCTGCACTTGTCTTTGTAGGTGCTGCTTATCTCCTCTGTTATTATGAAATATAAAAATGACCTTAAAAGAATATTAAGGTTAGGCAATAGACAAGCAAAGCTTTGACCCCTACATGCATGGCACTAAACCTATTTTTCCATTGTGCTCTTAATTTGTTGCGTGTGTAAAGCCAGAGATTAACTGCTGTATCACTTGTTAGCCCTACCTTACCTCCTCCCATATTTGTATATTTGAATTAATTTCATTGTCCTCATGTTCTAGCATATCAAAGCAAGATGTTTTTACATGATAAGTTCTCTTCTCTCTATGCAACTTAGGTAAATAGCTTTCCCAGAAACATTTCACTCATTACTGTTACATACGTCACCCATAGTTTGTGGTTGAAGTTGAGCTTTACTCGGTAACTACTGTACAAAGGACATTCCTTGACTCTATTTGCCCTTAATCTGGGAACCAGTAAGAACAACCACAAGTTGCTATTCCTGTGTACCTAAAGATATGGGAAAAAGTATTAGTTTCAGAGACAATATGTTATTTTATAATGTATATATCCTTTTTGACTATTCCTTCATGAGCACAGGTAAGTCCATTTTTACCCTTTATTTTGAGTTCTCTTCTTTTTGGCACATAAGCACTGAAGTCTGTTTACAGACTCATTCATTTGCTTGACTATTTTGTTGTAATAAAGGAAAAGAGCTCAGCAGATGAGCAGCTCCAGAGCTCAGCAGGTGAGTAGATCATTGCAACTACCAGCTCTTCATCCTGTCTCAGATGCATGTATTACATACTGAACAACAAAAAATATCTTTTGGACAGATTCCTTACTTTGACTTTCAAGTACTTACAAGATGGCAAATGGAAAGAATAACCAGAAGAAAGCTGCACACCTTTCCCAGCCAAAAACTATTTTCAGACTGTCTAAACTTGAGGCTTCTCCACCCGGCTTTCCTCAGATGTCCCCAGCTGAGAGGTTTTATAGGGAAGAAATTATGAAAACTTCTGGAACAGCAATGGAGATAGTATTAACCCACAGCAATTTAAACCACAACTTTTTCACAGTAGCATATTTGCAGTTTCTTTGGAATCATGGGAAGTACATTTTCTTTTTCCTTTCTTCACAGCTGGGCAGCATTTTTGGTCAGGCTTTCACACGAGTAAAGGCCAATTATTAGAGACATTCTTCCAGAAGTTCAGTAAATGTCCCTGTCCCAAAGCATTCTGAAGCATTCTGTAACAATGCTCTTGCAATATCACCTAAAGCTCATTCCTTCACAGTGTCTCTTGAATTTTTACTGATAAAGACCAGCATATTCTTTGCTCCATTTTCGCATCTTCCTTCATAGAGCCTGCGATCGCTGCCTCTCCTCCCTGGTGCTTGCACCCTCCACCTTCTCATAGGCATTCAGCTTGTCTCCCTTTAGCAATACATATTCAGTTCTTTTAATCTTTCATCGTAAATCAATCATTCCACTGTTTAATCATTTGTTCTCTTTTTTTCCCTGAAACTCTCTCCCTCTTGTCAGAGTTACATGTGCAGAGCTGAACTCATTTTTCTAATTGCATGGCCAAAGACACAGACAAAGCAGGATGGTCATCTTGTGAGTACATAATTGGAGTCAACTAAACTAATAAGTATTTTAAAACACAAAGAGTCTTGGTTGGTGTGTCATCACTCTGCCTAATGGCTGTCAATCCTGTGTTTGGATGCTACTTTATAAAAAAAGAAGGATTCGAGAAAGAAGCCTAGATGCAGACAAGGTAGCAACTGCTAGTGTTTGGTCTGAGACTTGGACTAGCCCATGAGGCCCACAACCTCACAGACAGTGTTGGAATACAGATACAAATGTAGGCTCCATGGCTCCCACCATCTATATTTCACTTGAGGGATTCAGTCTTGTAGCTTTCTGGAAAAATTAGGATGTTTCCAGCTGCTTAACTTCCCAACTCCACTAAAATGACCCATACGGACAGAAGTCACACACGAGTATATAAATTGCTTTTTTTTTCTTTTGTACCACAATTCAATCATTAGAGAATAAAATAGAGTGAAAGAAAAGTCAGGAGAGAGCAGAAGGAAGAGTCAAAGAGTAAACATAATACTGGTATAGCTGTGTTTCTTATTTTGTATATTGACTTGATAGGGCAGGGAAGAAAGGAAATGAAGGACATAATTCTACTACTAGAAATCATCATCCTTGAAGAAGAGAGACTACGTTTTCCATTCTTAATTGGGAAGACTAAAAGAGTAAAAGAACATGAGTCTCTTGGAGCTGTACAAGCCTGGTGTCTGAGGACGCATAAGTCCAGTGCTCTCCTTGAGACTCATGCGGACAGTGCCTTGGCACATTGCTTTTCCTAGAAGAGATGCTGCTACAAGTAAAGGCATAGTGCAGAAAGAGAATATTATAAACACAGATGAATGTAAATAGGAAACCATGTAGTCACGGGTGAGTATAGTACAGGCAAAGTCTTACAGGGGAGCTACTCCTAGTGGCTTCTGTAAGCAAGGCAATTTTATCCCCTTCAAAGGCAAAATGGGAGCCAGGATACTCCGTTTATAATTTGGGGGATTTTTGAAATCATAGCTCTTTCATTAAAAAATGCCTTAAGCCCTCAGACATAGCAATCAAATCCTGCAATATCCGGTGTCAAGTAAAGAAGTACCTTCTGTATTTTAGCAAACATCATCAAAGGGCTTAAATCTAAATCATGTTAACTGTGAGAATATGCTGGTAATATTTCTGATGAGCACATTTCCTTATCAAAACTGTATGATTGTTACTTCCACAGTGGTCTTTGATGCTCTAGCTGAAGAAAGCATCCCTAAGTAGGAAGGTACTTATATTTTCAGATGGCACTATGTTCTTGGAACCAGGTGGACCCTACCCACATCTTACTCTCATAATGTTTCTAAGATGAGGGGGCATCTATTGGTGAAGTATTGGTGAAGCCTGACAAAGCAGACTCAACTTCCTGGCAGACCTTTTTGCAAGCACAACTATGTGATAAACATATTTTTGGAGGTACAATGCTGATCAATATTTTTATGAGTAAGTGCAAAGGGCAGAAACACATAAGAAACCACAATGAATAAGGTTTTAGCCTTAGCATAAATGAAATGCTGCTTCCATGTAATTGTGGCCTCTATGACTTGCATGTGCAGTGCTGGGATCCAGCCTATAATCATTTGATAGTAACCTACAGTCTTACAGTTTTCCTTGGCCGTATAAGTCTGTACAATGTAACCCACTGCAGCTGAATCTTACAACCCACTGCAGCTGAATCTTACATAGCATCATGACACTGTGGCCTGTTAAACCATTTCTTCTTCCTAAATTATGTTTCAGAGGTGCTGCACTCCAGCTGAGCCATTCTTAGCAAAGCAGTGAGATGTGGACACCATTAGTGACTAAGACAGGAGTAGAAACAGGGATATCTAACAGTATAAATCAAAGTATAAATCCATGGCAGCTATCTGTCTCCTGTAAATACCTAGGAAGAAAAAGAAACTATGCTTCCAAGAAGACAAAGTTGAATAAAGAAATGATCTGTGCCAACATCTATCACTTAACAGACAGCATACCAAGGAACATAACACCTACCTGTAACTTACACAGAGCAATCTTGAGTCTGTGAGAGATCCTTGGATGCATATTTCTGACAGCTGCAATGAGATTTACAAAGTGTATTTGGGTTTCAACTCACTAATATGCTCTGAGAATAACATCTACAAAGATGATGTATTTTGTAAAAGATCTGGCAAACTTTCAGGCAATTTTCAAGATCTCTTGTATATGCAAAGAGACCTTTGATTTGATGATTAAGATAGATTTATAGCAGCAGAAACACCTATTTAAATATTATGATAATGTGTAAAAAAAAATTTTACATATTGCGTTGAACTGAAATGACATCCATTGAATGCTGAAAAGCTCAGAGGTGATTTCTCACTTCATTTGTGGGTATTCAAGAATTTTCTAGGCATAATGTTCATTTCAGGAATGAGAAGCAAATTTATCTGATCTTTTATTGAGCTCTGTAAGTGTCATGCCATTTCTAGAGCAATTTCATTCTGATATTTCTGCGCATCTTTCAAAACCTGCCTGAACTTTTTGTCTACATATCTGCTCATTGTGTTCTTCCACTGGTGAGGACTGAAGCTCCAAATGAAGACAGGATTTTGGCATTGCACTGTTCAACAATCCACAATATAGCTATGCTACTGTCATCAACCCGGCAAAAGAAATGAGATCAGACTCTAAGAAGTCATTGGCAAATAAAGCTATTTTTGAACTAATGGGTTCGATTAGTCTCAGATAAGTCTTTAAGTGCCTGATTTTTGGTGCTATTGTAGGTTTCTACCCAGAATAACTACTGATTTTGGATGGAAAACTGCAGTTTAACAGAAAATACTGACTCATCCTCACGGAGGGGAATAAAAAGCATTTGCTTTGACACAGACAGGAATAAGAAAGATCAGAGAGCTACAAAAAAGACAAAAGGAACTTTGTCCTGGTGTTGTATGTGGGTTTGAATTGTTTTAATCTCCTTGCTCGAAAGATATTTCTGTGCTTAGAAATGTTGAGTGTATGGACATTCATCATTGCTTTCTGCAAACAATGTAAATTTCTGTAAATCTCTGTAAATTTCATGTAAACCATGACAAAAATCTTCCTGGATCTGTCTCCTCTCCAGCATAATTATCCAATCCCTTTGTCAGACAAAGTAAGCAAATTAACTAGGTAGAAAACACATAGATTTTAAAGATCCATGCAATTCCTATCTTAATCAAGAATTCATGGTGAAGTTAATTCCTAGCAAGACTGAGAGCTGATGAAACTCAGGTTCAGTCTGATGCCCAGAGGTAAACTTCTATTCAATTGTCTTATGCAGAAGAGCTACCCTATAAAGTTTAGGTATTCCAGTATGTTTTCTCCTGCTGCAAGAAGAATCTTTTTTAACATTTATTAAAAAATTGTGTCAAAGCTGCTTTGGAATCAAAAGTAGATTTTCAGCTAAATTTGTCTTGCAAACTTTTCTCTTTTTTTTTTTTTCTCTTTTTTTTTTTTTTTTTTTTTTTTTTTTTTTGCAGAAAGCATGAAGAATAGAAGTATTCTGCTCAAGCATTGTGGTCTACACAATGTAGGCACATATTTCTGAGCTAATCAGCTACACGTCTTTTACACTCAGGGTTGAAACTGGTTCTTGAGGGTGTGGTCCATGTCAGCTTTAAATAGGCACTGTAAATAAAGTTGATCGCTCTGAAAACACATGATTGCATAGAGATTGCATGAGGGACCAACTATGGGGTGTATTGTGCATCTCTGACAGTGGAGGGAAACTGCATGACTCTTACTTATTGCCAAATAATTTTCCACTAAGGTGGTGAGTTTGACCAGTTTTGACTTCCATTAGAAAATTGTCGTTTATGGAGAAAAGTATAGAAAAAGAAGTAATGGAAAAGAATAGATTAAATACTTTGAATAATTCAATTTCCATAATAAATGAAGCACTTCTCTTTTTTTAATCTTTAAGAAATATCAATTTAAAATAAAACAGAAGTAAACATTCCTAGCATTTCCCACTGTAGAACCAAAGAGTCATGGAATCATTTGAGTTAGGAAGAACTTTAAAGGTCCAACTCCTCTTCAGTGAACAGGGACACCTACAGCTCCATCAGATGCTCAGAGCCCCGTCCAGCCTGACCTTGAATGTCTCCAAGGATGGGGCATCCTCCATACCTATGGGCAACCTGTGCCTGTGTTTTATCACTCTTACAGTAAAAAAAACTTCTTCCTTATATTTAGTCTGAATCTCTCCTCTTTCATTTTGAAACCATTTCCCCCTGTCCTGCCACCTTGCCAAAGAGTCTGTTCCCTTCTTTCTTACAGCCCCTTTAGATACTGACAGGCTGCTCTCAGATCCCCCCATAGCCTTCTCTTATCCAGGCTGAACAGCCCCAGCTCTCTCAGCCTGTCCTTGTAGGAGAGTTCCATCATTGTATCATTTTGTTGCCCTCCTCTGGACACACTCCAGCAGGTCCATTTCTCTCCTGTGCTGAGGACTCCTCATCTGGAGGCAGTGCTCCAGGTGAGGTCTCACAGCTCAGAACAGAGGATCCCCTCCCTCTCCCTGCTGACCACGCTGCTTTGGATGCAGCCCAGGATACAGTTGGCTTTCTGGGCTGTAAGAGCACACTGCTGGCTCATGTCCAGCTGCTGTCCAGCAGCTCCTTAGGTAATTTTTATCAGGGCTGTGCTCAATGTTGTTGTCTCCATGTATCTCAGTTTTCAGTATTCCTTTAAATGCAGAATAAAAAATGTCCTATTTTTAATTCCTGCTTTTTTGAAACACTCAGCCTACTAACACTGCCAGGAAAGTAAAGTTAATAGGCCAATTTGTTTCCTTTTCAAGCAGGCATTTCTGTGTTTTATCTCGTTGCTTTTCAAGCTATGGAGGAAGCACCTGTAAACATGTGTTGCAGAACTACCTCATTATCCTCATTCAGACTCTTTGCAAGCACCATTAGTCAGGCAGTGCTTTAAAGCTGTCTGTAGTGCGACACATTTCTGGTGATGATTCCATGTTGCTTTTTTTGTTTGTTTGCTTGCATTGTCTGTATGCTTTTGTAAAGGAAAATATATGATGTCCATTGCATGAAGGCTGCAGGTCAGGTGGTTTGTGATAGGGCAATATGGATGATACAAAAAACAATATGAGAAAGAATTTCCTGTCTTCTACCAGATGCATTTCTGAGCTTGATATGCCTTTTCCCAGTAGATGTAAAGCAACATTGCATTGAAACTAGACAAAGGATTTGAGATCTTAATCAAGCAGAGGACCTACAGATGCATAGACTGTAACAAAGATTTCTTTCATTAGGTTAAAAACACCTGATTAATTCAAATGATATGTGAATACAAGCTATGAGCCCCTTTTTGGAGGTTTCACAGGGAGTGGTGCCCAGACCACAGGAGCAATCAAAAGGCTGGTAGGCTTTTTGTTCCACTCAATTCTTGTTCATTTTGACAGAAAAATTGGTCTTCCTTTCTTGCTGACCTTGTTTTTGCTCCCTGAATCTCTTCAGTACTTTTCCCAAGGTGACTGAAAATCTCCTGAAGATTTGGACTGTGTGGATCATTGAGGTAGACTAGTTTTAAGGCAACATACACAACTTCCAAGGTGCCCCAATGAGAATCCAAGGGTGTCCTTGGGGCCTGCAGTATAGCCTAATTGTTCCCACTCCAACCCTTAAAACCCCATACTGAGGAAGTCTTTTACTAAGTTTGTACCTTTACTCAAGCTTTTAAGGTTCAGCTTGTCGTCACATTCAGCCACCTCTGCTCTCCTTCAATAAAGGCAAAGATAACGACAGTCAAATATGTTTCAAAAATAGCAGGAATTGAAAATTGTGGCTCACCACTTCTCTCCTTGAGCACATCATTGTTCCAGGTGACATGGGAAATGTACGCAGAAAGCAAGTTGTTTTACAACATCAGTTGAATTTCTCTAGGTTTATATTGACAGGGAGTCTGACAAAAATGGACGAGGAGAAACTCCTAATGGCAAATTGAGTATGAAGAACAGAATATATCCAATATTTTGAAACCCAGTGTGTTCAATGTGTATGCCACACAGTTTAGAAGACAGAAGAGAGACAACAATGAGTTTGGTGGAAGGCCGTTGCTTAAGTTCATGTCTTATCACAAATAAATGGAATGATAGTCCATTCTCACTGAATGACCAGTGACAATAATATACATCTCTGACTAATGTAAGAACGACAGTGAGAGAAGGGAGAAGGCACAGCTTGTTAAATGGAGTGAGGATAATGCAGGGGCATCTGGGCAGCAGGTTTTCTTGCCTGTTGGTACCCTCCCCACCTGAAAAAGTTGGGTTACTCTGCATCAGTTGAATACAATGCTTTGGATGTCAATCAGTTGAAAATATCCCCGCTTTCACAAGCTGACGATTTAACAGGCAATTCTGCTCACTTATTATTTACTGGAACAAGGCAGGCTATAAATACGGGATTTGGTACAGCTCAGGGCCAAAGTATGGGTCCATCTTGGCTCTTTGTATATAAATACAGGTGAGTCACTGGATGTGCCCATACACACCTTGAAAGAAAAATACCTGAAGTGATCACTGACTGCCAGGAACCTGTGCCAGATTGTTTGCAATGTCCTTTGCTCCTCCTTGGCTCATCTTCTTTCATGAATGCTGAGCCAAATTAGAATCTGCCCTGTGGTTAATTTTATTGGCTGGCTCATTGCTACAAGGTACAATTTTTTAATGAAAGATTGTTTACACCCATGTATGTATATATGCATACACACACAAATTTCCAACAGATTTTAACCTCGATTGTCACAAGTTTTAGCTTATAGCTTATCTTTCAAAAGGTATGTGTGAATTATTTATGCTCGTGACAGCATGCACAAAAGTTTCTGTGCTGTGAAGGATTTTCTTCAGTGTTTACTTACTTGCTGCATGGAAGGCTTCCTGGTATTATTTTATTATGCTTAGAGGAAGGAAGAGTCAAATAAAAGAGAGTGAAATTTCTGCCTGTGCGTAAAGGTGATCAAATGGACCAATTCAGTAGACTTCTTGTGGATCACCATTGTCACGGGTGAGAGAAGAATTTGATTTGCAACCCAAAAGAAGCCTAGTTTTCATGTTTTCTTTTTGCTGATATTGAGAGTACGAAGTACTTTTTCACTGTGATGGGATGAAATAAACATATTTTCAAAGATACTCTTGCAATAATAAAATGAGTGTGCTGTACAGCCAGTGTTTACCTGGGAAATGCTTCACTTTTAAAAAAAAAAAATCTGTTCTGTGCAAGAGCTTTGCCAAAGGGTGTACATGTTTCTGTTGCAGCCAAAATTACTGTTATAGCCAAGGGATGTACACGTTTCTGTGTAAGCACATTGCCAAAGGGTGTGCAAGCTATAGTTCAAAGTTACAGTTGAAGGGGCATTCCTAGCTTTAACGTATGTGATCTGCTTATCCAGTCAATTAAACGCGGTTCATGTTCAGATGGCTGAGGGGATTGCTCATGTGATACAGAGCCTATTACTATGGGAGCCCTTAAAAACAAGTTCCCTTTCAACTTTTTGCTGTTATGCAAGATATTACTGGTACTCATGGTATTCCCCATTCTTCGTACAATACATGCTTCTACAAAGTGTACCTTACCTCCAATTAAAAATGGTGAAAGTGTTGTGTGTTTTTCTATGAGTGTGCCAAATATCCTGTGAATCTCACCCAGGGCGTGCCAGGCTTCTCAGCAGGCTACTGTGTGTCAGCTTCATCCTACTCGGAGGGATTTGGGGTGAATGGCAGTGGCTGAGGAAACGTATTTTGCTGGCGTAGTGAAATTTTAGGCATAAAATATCTTCTCAGTACACAGTGGGCGCAAATCTGGTGCAAACAAAATGCAAGAAAATATATGGAATAGCACAAGAAAATGATATGGGAGAACAAAACTAGGTGGAAGTGTTCTTTTCACAGCAATCTCAGCAAATCAATTTAAAAAAAAAGTTTCTGACAAAGTAAAAAAAATATGAGTCCAAAAACCATTTCCAAGTTGAAGGTTTTCTTGTTTTTCAGAGAAACAATGAAGCCTCCATAGTTTTTGGAAATACGATGAGAAGTCTGTTGGCTCTGGTCTGCCAAGTAAATGCTCTCTCTTCCTAATTTCTTAGAGTAATATATTACTGTTGTATCAGAGCTCCTCACCAGTGTCAATGGGTTCAGCTGTTGTGGGTGATCCTAAACAGATGTCTCTGCGTGTTAGAAATCTGGGCATGGTTCGTCAGTTCTATTTTGCTTTAGGAGGAGGAGTTGCACCAAAACTTCCACAACACTTGTTACTAGATCCCATTAGGCCATAAAGAGATGCCAGAGTGGCCTCTTCATCAGGAGAGCTTTGCCTTTTGACATCTACAGCACTAATGTTTGCCTCTGGACTTTTACAGCAAGACATCAGTCACTGCTGTGCATTCAATATAACTGAACCAAAGAAAAATGTTTAATCCTTCTGAAACAGGTCAGAAAATTTGCCCTCTTTAGATCCTTGCTTTCCTCCATGGAAGTCAGGGAATCTGCCATGATTGAATCAGACCAGATTGTGTCCAACTTTTACATATTTAAACTTAGACGAGATAAATCTGTTTGTTGCACAACTGAATCACAGCAGAAAAGAAGATACTTCAAAGAGAAACAAACAAGATGAGTAGGAGCAAGGAACGCTTCTGTTTGACATTCATATGATAAGAAATTAATTTAGAGGGAAAATGAGTATAAAGAATAACATGATAAGGCTGTTCACTAGTAGACTGGAACAGATTAAATGAATGCAGCCTACCCACTTCATCCCAGTCAGGAGCAAAAGAACATAAAAGAGGGTAAGATACAAATCTGAATATGGAAAGGTAAATATGGAAATATTCCTCCACACTGCGAGATCATCCAATAGTCATGACATAGCAAGAGACCAAGAGTCTCAAAGAAGTAAGAAAAAATGTCAGGTATATTAAGATAATATCAGCAGTTGTTTTAATTAGTTAAAAAAAATGCAATGATTTTCTCTCAATTGGTGTAAAAGGATACACTCTTCTGCTGTGATACATACAGATTAACACAAATTCAACTGCTGACCTTGTCATTAGTCATTACATGAGAAAGGGAAAAAAGAAATGCACATTTGCCCCAAGCCTAAGTTTGATTTCTGGATATGTAACCATATTTACCTTATGCTTGTAAACAAGCCAAAACTTGAATGTATAAAATTGATATATTTTTTTGCAAATTTGTTTAGAATTTTCTCCATGTAAGATGTAACATCTCTTTTATTTGTTGAAATGAAATCACTTCTAACTTTCTCTTTTATGTCTTCTCCTTTTACAAGATGTTTCTTCTGGCAATATCAGTCAACTTTCTTTACCTCATTCTTTGTTCCCACATTGCCAATATTTCTGTGCTGCTGACTTTTGCACATATCCTCAGGAGTTTTTGTGATGATACTGTGAACAGGAGACCCTGGATGTTTACCAACTCCTTACTTATTTATCATACCTGGCTCTATTCCTAAGACACAGTGAAAACAGTGTCTGTTCTTGTTGATTGCTAAACAAATCTTGTAATGAAACGGTTCTCTGGTATATCTAGGAACACTACTTCTCCCTTTGGGCCCCTGTCACTTCCATCTACCTGGAAATTAGTGGGTACAAACCTCGCTACCTGCATATTTACATGTATTTTCTACAGTATGCAGAGAGTGGTCTAGTTTGCTTTCTTCTGCTTGTCCTCGGTTATTCCCTGGAGTATATCTCAAAATCTTTGGTTTGTATTTCCAAAAGATATGAAAAATTAATTGTAATATTCTCTCCTATGTTTAACGCAAAATTTAAACATACAGCTTTGACAAAATCATCACGGTGTGTGAAGCTCCAGAAACTTCTAGGAGGGCTTGTAAGTTATGGTCCCTTGTCCCATATCTGATTGGGCTGCCATTTAAGTACTCTAAGTCCAAATATTAAAGCTTGAATTATGCCAAATGCACAACGTGAGCTGCTGCCTTTTATTGATCACAGTAAATCCCTAGCAACAAGAATCTGCTTTTTTACATCTGCCCAGAAACCTGTGCTTCTCCATCTTTTATTTCTTCTTGTCTGTGTCAATTTTAATGCAGTGATATTTCACCAGAACTCCTACTGTGTAGCCACTATTTTAAAACCAAACAGTGCCTGGCAAAGGACAGTCAACACTTCAGTTCTGAAGGGCTATTTAAGCAACTGAAAACCTTTGCTGTCAACCTGCTACATACTGTTATATATATGCCTCCTTCACACTGCAGGACTCTGGGTTTTGTCAGCCTTAATGTGAAACTGTCCAAACACTAGAAGTCTTTCAATGGAAAACACTGCTGGCAAAGGAGAAGAAAGCAAAGAAAAGAGGCAGGAAAGAGGAATAATCTTAAGTTAAAAAAAAAAAAAAATCAATCTCTGAGTTGCTAAGAGTGTTTCTGAACTCTATATTTTTTTAGGTATGGAAGTGTCCTTACTCTCTGAAGAGACTCAGATTCTTTCATAAGCTTGAGAATATGGTGTGATTGAAGAGATGTCCACAGTATCCATTCCAAACTCTCACTTTCTGGTGTGTATCCCAAAGGGTATCCTGCCATAGCCTCTATTTGTGCAACCCCCAGCAAGTCCTTCAAAGCATTCCTGGATATATTCCTGATGAAGAGAAATGTTTCACTGCCCTCCTGTACCCTCTCACACTACAACTGAGACATATTCCACGACATGCAGCAAGGTCAGGGCCAAGGCAAGCACAGAATCTGCCAAAATTTCTTCAGTGACTTCATGCAATCCCATTCCCCCACACCACAAACACAACCTCTATTTCTTAATTTCTTATCACCTGATAGATTTCCAAGACATTTCATCTCACTCAGTCTAAGCAGAAGAGAATATAACTTACCCATACAAATCCCCATAACACAGACGGTGACATACATCCCTCTAATTCTTGACATGGCTGGGAATCACGTGTATCACTGCAGCAAGTTTGCTCTTGTGCCAGCCTGCAACTGCAGAGAGAGCTGACTTTATAGAAGAGGTCAAACTCAGTATTAAAAGCTATTATTTCATCTGTCACATTGAGTGGATTTAATGGAAAATATGGAGAGCATCTGTGTGTGGCACAGAGGGCAAAGTCAGCCCAATTGTGAAACAGGTGATCCTGCTTACCTCAGTGGATGCTCTTGAAAAGCATCTGCATCCTGCGGTTGTCTTCTGCCTTCAAGAGGGCACTTGCCAGGCAGATATTTCCAAGCTGCTTTACAAGGAGAATAGTCATAGGCAACTCAAAATGTCTGTAAATAGTACAGTGGGTAAGTAGGGGCTGATATGTGAAGAATGGAGTAGGACAAGAACACAACCAATCCATGGTGAATCATGTACTGAATACGCTGGAAGTCAGCGAGTATCAGGGCTTCAAGAAATATTAAATATTCATTCAATGTTTTACATTGATTACTCCACGCACAGTATGCTTGTTTTACAGTTAGAGCATCTACTGCTGGCCAGAGGGCATCATCTTTTGAGTCTGTTGTGATAGGACAAGGGGAAGCGATTTCAAAATAAAACAGGGGTGATTTAGACTAGATATAAATAAAAAGTTTTTCACAATAAGGGTAGTGAGGCACTGGTTACCCAGAGAGGTGGTAGATACCCCATCCCTGGAGACATTCAAGGTCAGGCTGGACAGGGCTCTAAGCACCTGATGGAACTGTAGGTGTCCCTGTTCATTGCAGGGTGTTTGTACTTGATCTTTAAGGGACCCTTCCCACTCAAATGATTCTATGATATTGTGATCCTTGTCTGCATGTATCTTTAATTTGAACAAAAACTGTCATTCATACAACCTTTATGTTTCAAATGGTCACTTTATACAACAAATCTTGCCCTGTCAGAGAGCTCAGAAGTTGGGAAACAATTCAGAACTGTTGAAAACTCTCATATTCTGCAGATAGTCAAAGCCAAATCACCCAACGTGATCTAACTTGTGTAAATCAGTGTCCCAGCACTCAACAACTCTGGGCCTTTCCAGGCTTATACTCATATAGCCCTCACCTACCAGTGTCCAAGTAAGGGCTGTGGAACAGCAAGCTCTGGCCTCTCTTTATCTTTTGCGGAAGTTAACCACAATAGAAGTTAGTTATTTATACAATACTTAGGGCTGATCGGGAGGGAAAAAATCAATCTCACAGCTGTTTTGGATTGTTTTTCTCTCTCTCACTCTGGTGCACAAATTAAGCCACTGTTTAATCAAACAATCTATTGACAAGAACCCTGATTTATGTTGAGTTAAGTTACAGCATGCAAATATTTGCATAGTGCTCAATGTAGATTTAAACACAGACTCCAAAAGTTTTTTTTGTTTTGCTTTTTGTTGGTTTTTGTTTTGTTTTGTTTTTAAACCATGAACATTTTCTGAGGATATTTCAAGTGCAAAACTCAAGCTATTCATCTTTACTGGTGATTTAAATGGACAGACTGTGGCAAGAGTCAAACTATTTGTGCTAAAACCTTAATCTGATAAATAACTCAGAGGATGATTTTTAAAAGCACAAAGGGCGGTAATGTGCCTTGCTCTCACTAATAGTTCAAAAGAGTTGGGCACCTTGCTCCAGTTTACATTTTTAAAAATCTCCCTTCTTTGTCTTGAAATCTGTGTTGACAGCAAGCTCTATTCAGGAAATTCTTCAGAAAGAACGGGCAGATTCAGACCTTCCTGCAAACATGCAAAGCGCAACTGAGATTGATGTTCTGTAAGCAAGAAAAAAATAAACTTCTCAAGGGAAGAAGAAAAAGGTAAAATTGTCAATGACTTGGAATCTAAAATCTCTTTTAAGAATTAACTGTAGTGTTATATATATATATAATGTCATCCAGGAACCAAAGAGATCTGCTATGGCTGTTTTTCTTGTCAAAAAAGAACCCAGTGGATGCTAGACTCCAAAACAGACCTCTGGAGAGGTAAACCCCTTAGCTCTTCATCTCACTCTCACACAGCATTCTGCTCACTGTATGGAAATTCATTTGTGTTTATTTAAATACAATATAATTATTTCTATTCAAATCTACCATTTGAATCATAGCATCAGGCACATAGAATTGTGGAATCATATATACTTCTAAGGTCATCTAATCCAGCTGTCAGCCCATCCTCACCATGCCCACTAACCATGTCCCACATCTCTTCAGTGCCTGATTACCTCCAGGGATGATGGTTCAGCTGTATTTGAGCCTTCATTAGTTTTGCTTTCCAGCTTGGTTGAGAAGATGAGTCTCAATTCAATTTTGCTAGGCTAGTAGTAAGGCCTAAGCAATCCAGTCTTCTCTGCTGTAGATTTTCTATCCATCAAATGGAAAGGATAGCATTATGTTTTTCTTCAGAGGTAAGCCGCATCATTTACAACATGGCATAGTCTGTGTCTGGATTTTACTTACATGTGAGAGCATGATGCAACTCCTTTCCGTTAAAACCCACAACCCTTCAGGGCTGTGTTTGGCTGATGTCTGTGCTGCGTAACTCTCAGCAGAACATCTTTCTGGACTGGTGATCCCGTGCAAGCAAAGCTGTCGTGACATAAGAGCAATGCCTGCAAGGTGCCCACAAACAAAGCCATTCTCACTGAGTTTCTCTGCATGAATTGGTAGAGCTTGCCCATTCCTGCCCAGTTCTTTTGGCTCAGACACCTTAATACTAACTATATCCCTTGCTATATGCTGAGTAATCTGTTGTGAAAAATGCCTCCAATGAGGCCCCATTATGCATGCTCTCCTACCAGGCAACATAAAAATCCTGCCTAAACAGCATGTTGATTAAAATCCCGTAAGTTTTTAAATGATTATTTATGCTTACCTACCATTATCTCACTGCTGAAGCACCTAGCCAGCAGCCTTCTTTGTGGTGAGTAATTAAATAATGCAAACTGATGGGACCCAGTGTTGATTTTTAAAGGAAAACAGGCCTCATGAGATGACAGGATCAGCACAGCCTGTGTGAGCTGTTGAAAAGTTTGGTCAAGGGATACATCAGACACCCCTTCATGGCAGTCCACACAGTAGGATGTTGGAGACTAAGAACCTTCCTGACCTCCTTGAATGAGCTTCATGGGGAGTGCTACCATGAGCATGGAAACAAAGTGGGGAACTGCTTGGTGGTTGGAAAAGATGGAGAAATCCCAGAAATATATAAAGCTCTGGTTCTTCATGGCTTCATGTATACTGAATTAGGGATCATTATAGCTCATAGATCATGTATTTTGCCACCATCCCTAGATCACAGTGGGGAAGAACTGCAGCTTGCTTGCACCTCCAGCATATTCTGTGGCTAAGGCTGAGACATTGGCAGATTGAGGTTCAGCTACACTATAAGATTTTTTAGGTAATTTAGAAAACAGCAGTTTGGCAACAGAATCCACACAGACTTATCAGTCCTACATTTACCGCTGTGGACATGCAGTTGGCTAGCTACAGTTGAAAGTCATTCTTGGCATAGTGTTCCAGTCCCTTCTATCTAAAATGAACCAAGGGAGAAGTCCAGACCTTAAGCCTGTCAGCTTTATGGAGCAATCATCTGATAAAACGGAGAATATGTGTCAAGAGAAGAAGGTGACAGAGACCTACAATACAGTTTTAATTTTGACTGATAATAGGATCCATGGATCTCAGTTTGCCTGGTTTTCAGTGGCAGTGAAAACCTATGAGTGGCTCTTTTCAGGCACATTTCTATTGCATCCATGACTTGAGAGTAATCCCTAAGTATTAATGAAAATATGCATAAGCATAAGAGTAAAAAGTATCTCTTTCACTTTCTCTGTTTCTCAGAATTGAGGGTGTTCTCTGTGTACTGAAAGATGAGTTTTTTAATGGCTTCCTTATTTTTTGTTTGCTTTTGCATTTAAACTGGCATTGATCCTATGTAAAAGCTTTGACTTAAAGTTGCTGCACTGCAGTATAAAATGTTGAGTTGTGAGGCTCAAATCCCAAGTGGCAGACCAGCTGAGAATCTTTCCAGCTAGATTTCATCTAAACTAAGTCTGGTAAACAACACCTTTTTATTTTGGAGACAGATCCAGAACTGAAATGTTGGGAAAATGTTTTGAATTGGGTATTTAATTGTTCTTCATGTTTAAAGCTATAGTTTGTTCTCATTCCACCATGTTTTCATGAGTAATCTTGTCCCCAGTGGTCAACACAGGATTCTAAAAGCTCATTCTGGTAGCTAAAATTGAACTGAGTGAATCTAGTTGACCTTAGTCCAAGGAAACAATTCAGAATCCTCTTCCTAACCAGCACCTTACGTGTATTGATGACTACTCTGCAGACCACAGAGTGTCTGGATTCCTGCTGTGAGGTTCTCAGGCTTTTGTGAAAGTCACTCAGTTTTGGAATTTAAACAGCTTATTATTTTATAAACTCTGGAGACTCAGTACAACATTCAAAACATGCCTAACATGCAGGGACTCAGTTTTGTCCAGCCCAAAGAAGCAGAAGTCAGCACTGCTAATTTTTTCATTGATGTCACTTGAACACATTAGCCTTTGTTGGTTTGAAAATAAGGAATTGACAGCTCCAGAGATCTGTATTACAGAGAGCTCCAGTACAGGAATATAATAGGTGCCAATGAAGCTGGAGAAAAGACTGCTGAATAGCCTTGTAAGAGGAGGCATTCACATGAGTTTGACAACCAGTCCATCAAAAGATATATCTAGATAGATGGAACTAGAGCTCAAAACTACTGCTTTCCAAACAGTCTTAACTGCAGAATGTAGAACACTTGGGGGCCATCATGTAGCCAGATACACGAGAATGGTTAGGCCAGCTGATAAGCAAAAGGAATCCTATCTCATTATGAGAATTACTTAGATTTATTCTCAAACTAATTTTTGACAACTGCAGAGATACAGCTCTGGTAGGAGGGACCAGAAAACCTCTCTTTCTCATATTTATTTAGAATATAAACTCTTAGAATTGTCTAGAAATCTTAATTCAGTGAGATCACGAATCCAGCTTTGTCCCTTATTTTTTCCCTGATGATGACTATGATGATAAGAAGACAACAGTGATATTGCTGATGCCTGTGTGGCTCCGTTGGACTCCTTGGCGACAAGGGGTAGTTTCCATGGAATGTGACATTCATGGTGAATTTCAGCATTTCTGAGCTCTCTTGAATCTACAATTGCACTGGAGCCCTCTTCTGTTTGCGGTAATGGGACTTTGATTTGCTCGCTGGCCACATGAATCACCTCTTCTATCTGCA
The DNA here is from genome assembly GCF_023343835.1 of Lagopus muta. Classification (NCBI taxonomy): domain Eukaryota; kingdom Metazoa; phylum Chordata; class Aves; order Galliformes; family Phasianidae; genus Lagopus; species Lagopus muta. The sequence goes on along the minus strand of NC_064439.1, from coordinate 8,397,431 downwards.
CACATAGTGCTTTATCGTGTGAAAAAGTGCTCCATCCAAGAAATGTGAATTAAAGGTAAAACAGGTCTAGAGAATTCCTTCTTTGTAATAAGTTATCCATTAAATACCACTTAAGCTTTTCTTGTTTTAAAGCATATGTCAACATGATCTCAAATACTTTTTATAAAGTACTAGTAGTAAGTCATTAAAAATGACAAAAATGTCTTTAATCTATAAAAAATATTTTAATCAACTGAGATATCTTTTTCAACACAATAAAATAAACACAACCCAGACTGGGCTATCTAATCTCTAGCTCACAATGGGATGACTTTACAGCAGAATGTCAGAATCACTGGCTAAATTCATTAGGTGCTTACAGCTCTCAGGAGCTTTCAGGTATGTTTTCATCACTGCTGTGGAATATCCTAGTTCTTTTCAAATATTTACAGATGTCAAATGTTTATATGTTTGTATTTCCTTGGGGGCAAATGTGTGTACTTTCTGAAAAGTGCCATGACTGAGATATGGTAAATAAGGTTTTCTTAGCCATTTATCAAATGCAAGATAATGGTTCTATATCCCTTCCGAGCAGTTATTCAGATTTTCCTTTGTCTCAATTTGACCAAGATGACCAGGAATCCTGGAAAAGGCAGGGAGAAGAAGACTGGTGAAATCTAGGAGAATGTGGTAATTGTAGTATTCGTTTGTCTGCTATGACATTATTCTGATTCCAGTACCTGAAGACAGTTCACTCATGGAAGAGTTAAAGACTTGTCTAATTTGGAATCTAAACACCACAGTCTAGGGCTGTGATGAAACCACTGTTCTGGTCAGATCCATGTCCAGTATTGCAGATGCCTGTCACGAATTCAAGGACAGCAAAAGTCAGATGAATCAACCTATGCAGCTTATCTTCTATTTTTGCTGATTGCTGTGGCCCATCATGAACTGGACAAAACTAATCCAACAGAAGATGTAAGACCATATCACAGGGCTTGCACTCTCACTGTGTCACTGGGAGGTCTTGGTGCTTTCCGGTCACTCTGTTGTCCAGTGGGACAGGAAGAAAGAAAGAAGGACATGGATGTTATTCTTAAAATGCAGGAGTAATTGCTCAGATATTATCTAGGTGGAAGAGGAGAGGAGAGGAGAGGAGAGGAGAGGAGAGGAGAGGAGAGGAGAGGAGAGGAGAGGAGAGGAGAGGAGAGGAGAGGAGAGGAGAGGAGAGGAGAGGAGAGGAGAGGAGAGGAGAGGAGAGGAGAGGAGAGGAGAGGAGAGGAGAGGAGAGGAGACGATGGGTCAGATGTTTGTGAATACAATATCTATTAATAAAAAATAATCAGGAATATCTTAGATCAGGAAGAATGTTTTCCATTAAATACATATTTCACTGTATCAAATAATAAAGCATATGGTAGTTGGATTAAAAAAACTGACCTGAATTCATAAGTTTTCTCATAATCTGAGAAAATTCAGATAAGTTTTGATGTCTTGTTTGGACCTGTTTGGTCTTTTGGCTGTATTGAAGACTCTCCATGTTTGCAAGTCATGCAGCTTTGACGACTGAAGAAAATCTTCCATTCAGAACACCACACACACACATATATATATATTCATAGCCAATGACAAAGCTCTAAAAGAAATGCTACACATTTCTGTGTTTTCATCTGCAGCCTATTCATCAATCAGTTACTATCTTGAACTTGATCAAAACTGCCAAATTTTCAGCATCTATTAGTAATGGCTTTTTTAAAACAATCAGTTAATCCTACAGACCCCTCTGCCAACCAATTACTTATACCATTTAATGATATTTTGTCCTACATTAATGTTATTTTTCACTATTCCATCACAGGGGAAATTCAGAAACATTCTATAGATCAGGACTTTTCCTTTTTATGTTGAAATTGTGCATTATATATGATAAGACATTAAAACTTTATTCTCCATAGAAAATTAGTTGCAATCTATCAGTTACTGGACAAAGATACTTACCTCCTCTGCTTCCATGGCTCTGACCATTGGGTAAGTGACATTAATGCATTGTTTAGATGAAAGGGTGAAAAAACCACAATCAATGCAGTAAAAAAAAGAAAAAAATTAGACTCGACTCCATTGCTTTTCTGTTTCTCTCTATGCCATACAGTAAAAGCATAATCATATGCTGTAGTGCTAGGGTTTTGCTGGCATTCATTTAAGACAACATGAGTAATTCATTTGTAATTTATTGAAATATTTTAATTGTGATAGGATTACCCCTGGATGGGGCATTGGAATGAGACTCGTGAGGTTTAGAATAAATCCCCAGATCACAGCATCTTACCTGGTGACTTTGAGTGAATCACTATGCCTCAATTCAGAAGCATATCCAAACATGTGAATAATTCCATGTTCATGTAGCCAAATGTTTGGATAAATGACTATCTTTGAGAAAATGTTCATGTGCTGTTGACTTCACATACACAGAACAGTTATTAAAAAGCTGTGTTTTCTGATATGAAATTCAGGGTATTTATTTCCTATCCGTAAATCAGGAGTGATATACACCATTTAAATTCTTTTAAAAATGTTCACTGTGTGTTTTAGGCACAGTTAGTATTAATCATATATGCATAACACTCATATTTAAAATGTAATGTTTATTTATTATTATGAATTCAAAAAAATTGTGGAAGGAATAAAATAACCTTAAACATCATGAGAGCTATTATAAATCATCTGTCAGACTGTGGGCTCTTCATTCCAGATCCACTCAGAAAAGAGCAAAAATAATAAACTTCTGATACTTTAACTTCCATCTTCTCACTTACTGAAAACCAAACAATCATACCAAAACCTCACCAAAACCCATGGACCACATAACCAATGCTTAGACCTGGGCATACTAACACCTTTGTGGATGTCCAGCTCACTAAACATTTTTCTTGTGGAAAACAGCAGAGCATAACTATAAAAGGTGATTGCAGTTATTTCTATTTAGCACAATTGCTAAACCACAGTGTAGTATACAGAAGAGTTAGGAAAAACATACTGAATGTTGGCCTGTCTGTTTTCAGAATTACTCTAATTCAAACTGATCTGTATTTTATATGATGAGACCATAATAAAAAGCAAGACTCCACATAAAAGTTTATGGTAATAATGAGTGTGGTTCACAATGTGTGCTTGATCGCCATTCATATTCTGTATTTTAGTGTATGACAATTATAAAATACTTCTTTACTTGTGATTCTTGTTTCCTTCTCTTGCTTTTTGTAAGTGAATAAAAAAGATCATGACAAGGGAATTTGTAACATTTAAATTTATAGATGAAGATGGAAATCTCTCTGTGCTATTACCCCAAATAAATATTTACTGAGGTTTAGTAATCACAGTGTCTAACCAAGGACAAATTTAATTTCCTTTCCAACTAGTTATGGAAACTGAATTTCATAGATTTCTTATTTCTCCATCAATTTCAGTTATTTTGTGCGGCCTTAATGGGGTTTCTAATAGGTAATAGGAAATTTTTGCTCATCGTGCTGACATAACATGGTGTATAATATGATATTTATACTTCTTTTTTTTTTTTCAGTAGAAAGTTGATGTTTTACTGCTTTACTAGCAGTAAAATAATTGGTAAAACTATAACTTGGTTCTGCAACCCAAAGGAGGAGCCAGACCTGCACTGATAGGCAGAGTCATAGTTGATTTCCTTGGGACCCGGAGCACAAAAAAACACACGATCACTACCAAGGACTGAAAGTCAATGACAAGGCTGTCCAAGAGAAAAAAATCTTGGTACAAGGCACTTTTTCACACCTGAACTGATTTATAGACATCACAGAGAACAGTCCAGCAGAGAAACACAGCTCTCCATATCTGCCATGATGTACAGGAAAGTCAAAGGGATAAATAAAGACAGGATGCTGGCTTCTTCATCTTCCAATACACCCAACACCTTGCCCAACACTGGCCTTAGGAAAGGCAGGCAGGGCCAGATGATGCTCTGCCTAGGGACAATGGGTAACTCATCTACCTGATCCTGGCTGGGGAGGGAACAAGTGCTATGTTCATAAAATCGTTTGAGTTGGAAGGGATCTTTAATAGTCATCTAGTCCAACTCTCTCGCAGTGAACAAAGACAACTACATCTCTATCAGGTTACTCCAAGAAACCTGATGGGCTGCTGAGACAGCACCCTGTGTTGCCCTGGGCCCTGCTAATGGAGAATCCAGGGAAGCTGAAGGATTGCTTCTGAACCTCCCTCTTTATGTTAGATAAAAAAGATAATTTGGTGATACATCATTATGGATTTGAGACATGTGAAGGCTAAGATCCATAGTTCACATTGGGAAATCTGCTCATCCCTGATCTAGTCTAGCTGGACTTCTTTTCCCATGTCGTTGAGGACTCGGAAGATATTTAAATGTGATACCAGTCAAGAGATCTTCAGTGCAGGGAACAAAGTCCAAGTGTTCACCTCCTGAGAAACATCAAGCACAGAGAAGAGTTTTTGGTTGTTGCTTTTTTTTTTTTTTAATACTAAATATGCAACAAGAATCCAATGTAAGTATTTGCTGATTGTTGCCTGGTGCCATAGCCTAATTCCTCTTTCTTAAAAGAGTAAGTACACTCTGTTGTGTGTATTTTACACATGCACAAAAATGCACACAGGCTTCTCACTTGGTGCAGATAGTACATAGATCCACCTCCCATTTTATACTGAAACTTTTTATACAACTCTTGTGATATGATAAAATTGGCCTGTGAAGGTGAATCACAGCTGAGAAGAACACATTTTTTCTAATTTATCTTCTTACATACTATGTGATGCATGCAACAATAGACACAAGTCAGTATTTTATTTATGAGAAGTTTCCTTAGATTTTCCCTGCTGTAGTAGAAAAGGGTAACCAATAGTTAAAATCTTTGTCATTTTTTTTTTTTAATCACTTTTTTGTGTAGTAGTTGTTAGTTAGCTATGTCTGTTCTCAGAAAATAGTATGCCTCTTCTACAAAACAGTATTCCAATAATGCTTGTATTTCCCACCTCTGGGCAGGAGGGACTATGAAAAGTATCTCCTTTTTTAACAAATCTTTCAAAACTACTCAGCCCCTTAATTTCATTATAAATTGGACTTGTACAAATCCTTACAAGTATGGTTGCCCTTTGACAGTTCTTCCTGCTTTAGTCTTAGAACAGCAATGGGAACAGGACTCTTGATCACAGCAGGAATGCGTTTATGATCATGCATTGCTCAAGTCTGTTTTTATTTCTCGTTTTATGTAAAATGCTGCAGTAATCCCTTTAGAATTCCCCTCAGCTTAAATCTCAGAGACTGTTCAAGGCTGCCTCTTAATGTCTCAAGAGCACTTCAGCTCACATAAGCCTCATATTCAACAGGTAAAGCCTACTTTGTTCTATAGAGATGGCTGAAGTAATGTAAAATTAAAGGTTTAATCTTCTGTGGTAACTCAGACTGTCCTCAGTCCAACACAAAGACACTAAAAGTCTGCTAACTTTTAAGTAAGTAGAAAACTCTTTGATTGACAGTGGTCTGCTGTATTGATCCCCAAAACTATGCCACAACAAATTTTATTACAATTGAGTGAGAAGGCTTACTGCACACTTTGAAAATGCAAGAGGATTCATTTTTCTATTAACAGGTCTTCTCCATTATAAACCCTAATTGACAGGGTTTAAAAGCAATTAAAGTTGAGACCAAACATTTTGGACAAATTAAGGAAGGAGTTTTTGCTTTTTTTTTGTTGTTGTTGTTGAGCTTTTTTAAAAACTAAAATTAGACTGAAGCAGTCAAAGGAACGACTGGGCACTTGAGTGTTCAAATGATTGGTAATTATATGAAATGGAATATATTCTACACGATTTAGTTCTCATTAGGAACTTCACACAGGAGCTTAACCAATCTTTATCTTTAATGTGTGTTCTCCAATTTGGTGGCCAGACACTTGCACAATGGGCTCCACCAATTAATGCAGTATTGTAACCGAGGCTGACATTTAAGGTGAGTAAATACAAAGCCAAACATAAAGTATGTTTCCTCAGTCAAATCTATCAGATACCTACAAAATATCCTACTCTTCACCCCAGTAAACCAACAGAAAATGTTTTAAGGCTCAGAATGAACTCTAGAAGCAAAACTTGGCATTTTGGTGTTGCTATTCGGGAAGGAATTCTAATATTTCAGTGGTGTTTTTCTACTTTGAATTAGGACTGTCATCAAAAACTCCCCTGGGCATGGGTGAGACCAGACTACTGGCTCTGCACCACAGGGCAGTACAAAGCCATTCACTCTGCAAATAGAAATAAAATTAATTTCACTTTATTTTTTCCTTCAAAAGCCAAGAGTACTTAGTATGTTCGATTTTCAAATCTCACAAATGAACAAAACCAATGGCAAAAAACCTTTTTGATAAACCACTTATCGTCCCAAAAATAAGATCTCCAACACATCACTTATCTTTTCTCAGCAGCATCCCAAATCAGGCACTTAGCTGTCTCAGAGATTCAGTTTTAAATGACTTGCTGAAAATGTACAGCCTCATAGGCAATTTCATTTTGTAAATGTAGATTCTGAGAATAGTGCCAGGATAAATATAGGACTCTAATTACTTAAAGAAAAGGCAAATACGAGGTGGTGAAAGTTGCTCATCCGACAACTATCTGTCTAGGTTAAAGCTTTATAATGTTACCTATTGCCATAGCAGCTGAGTGCCTGCTCTGAAAAGTCTTTAATAATATACAAAAGGAAAGGCAATACATCTGTAAAATGCCTTCTAGCTCAGCTATCACCTGACCACTGCATTATGGGCTTGTTAAGTCTAAAGTAATCAGTTTAACAAGATCTTTTTGAACATACAACTAGAACACCAGTGATGCTACCCTGCTTAAGGCCACAGAGTGAGAAATACCAGATCTGGGGGTCCTATTAACTTGCTATTGCCTTGAAGTAGGATCTCAGGTAAGTTTTGTAACTTTTCAGAATCTCTGTTTCTGAAGTTCATCTGGTATTTAGCATAATATATGCAAGAAAACACAGGGGCCAGGAATCAAAACCAGTGTCTCTATCTGCTTGGCTTCCCAGCCTCTCCATTATACTTCCCTATGTATCTTTTAAAAAATCTCTTCCCTTCTGCTATACAAACTGTTGAATTTTTTTTCTCCTTACACTGATAAAGGGCTGATAAGTAAAGGCAGAGAGTGCCCCATTAAGAGCAGCATGTTGCCAGCATGCCCTTTGGGTTCAGATGTATTTAACCCCCTCAGACTTAAGAAGTCTTTTCTAAGCAGAACTCATTCTTCGCTTTGGAAGAAGTTGAACTTTCTACTGTTTTAGAAGCAGATCTTCAGAACTGCAATTTGAAATTTATATCCTTTGGGGAGTAAGCTGAGGTGCTTTACTAGGAAGATTCATTTACCTAGACGTAATGTTCAGCTACAAGAGAAAAAGAAGACCTCCTGCAGGAGAACTCAGGGGAGGAGTTGGGTCTTCTGGATACTTCTGGAGGTGGGTTGATGGGCTGATGAACTGATGGTTGTACTGGATGATCTTAGTGGTCTTTCCAGCTTTAATGATTCTACGATTCATTCTCTTTTACCTGCAAAAATGTCCCTAATTGAAGTACTAAGGTGACAGCATGAACGCTTGCAGCCCAAATTCACTTACAATCAATTCTGTATGCCTGAAATTTTCTTTTCTATGGCCTGAGAAACCTGCACGTCAGGTTGAAGAGCTAGTTTGGATTCTGCTGCTTTCGTAGGATGACTTTCTCACCTTATGACTATTGATGTGGGTTTTATCACTGACTCCAATATAGCATGTATATTTTTCTTTAATATTTTAGAGCTGAGAGCCTGTTACTTGCTACCAGCTATCACCGAGTGATTTTTGATCTAGCTGTGAAGATGAAATGTTCTTGACATATTAGCTAAAATTTTTAAGTAATTCAATGCAAAACATTATTCTTATTACTGGAATATTCTGTTTCTCCCATCTCCCTGGAAAATCTCATTATATTCTGTCATGTGTCAAAATATATCCACTGAGTATTGATATCAAACAGTTAAATGAGGAAAAAACATTTATGTATGGTATGAGGGCAGAGAAAGGCTGCATTCTGAACTGTATCTCTTTGTAGCAATATGGCAGTCTTCAACCCTCATATAGAAATGGAAATGCATGTAAATTATTTTGTCTAAATGAATTTTCATTAGGAATGGACTCTAAGCAGCCCAAAAATCACTAATATGCTCACTGGCAGGAGCCAAATGGCTGAGTCAACATCACTTTTAGTCTTCAGTGCCTCTTTCCTATAATGCTGAACTGCTGAAATAGTCTGATCAAACTTGGCATTGCAGAAAGTGCACCATGCCAGAAAAGTTAAGTCATGGACTGACTCATCCTTGGGGTATGACAAATGCTAAATGAGCTACTTATCCTCTGGGTAGCTGGGTACAGCTCCCTGAGAGATTGGGACACAGACAGTAGGAGATATTAATAGCGTGACTCTGTCATTTGGTTCAATTATTTTTATTTATTCTCCATAGGTTTCTCATCTTCACCCTTGATGCTGATTATTTTAGCTATGGTGTAAAGGAGTGAAGCCTGGCATTCATGGTTTTAAAAGTAAAGAATCATCAACATTCTTAAAGTAATCTTGAGCAAGATTCTTAAACCTTTCATCTTTCATCTGTACATGCTACAGCATCATATATATATGATACATACAGATATACATAAAAGAAGTATATCATGACCTACAGACAGATTTATGAATCAAAAAGAGAAGGTGTATCTCATTGTGAATCCAGGAACATCTCTGTTCTCAGAGCGTGCAAAACAGAACTGTCCCTATCAGAGATTCAGGCTGGTACCTCAACTCCTCTGAAGGCAGATTCCTCACATAGGAATACTGAGCACCAAAATACAGTTGGTGCCTGAATGCCAACAATTTCAGTACTCATTGTTTTTCTGAGCACAATCTTGGACGCATGCATCCTGCTTGTGTGTTGCAGCAGAAAAGAATTTTGATGTGCACCTTTATAAGGTGCAACAAAGAATCATGGTGACGAAACTTTCACGATGCAAGAATCTTCTCAATCAGTGTTAGGCTATGAGTCTGTGAAAGGCCTTACAGCTTTATGGGCTTGTGTTCTGCCTTTGCTCTGATCTGAAGAATTGTTTTGGATGCAGTCAGCAACATATGTGAACTGGAACGCTGTCATACTCCTAGTAAGATTTCAAGGCAGTTTAACTTGTTGATGAGGGATAATGTTATCAAACTATTTGTGGGCAGAGCTGTCATAACTAACACAACGAGGCCTTCCTCATTCATGTTTCTCTTGAATCATACAATCATTAAGGCTGGAAAAGACCATTAAGATCATCTGGTACAACTGTGAGCCCATCACCACCATGTCCCTAATAAACTCCATGGCAACAACATTCCAACACTTCTGAATTTTAACAGGACGTAGGAGATCACAATTCACCATTACAGTATTACTGGAATGACAGTGCATTTACTGTAAAACCAGAAGATTTGAAAGCCAGCTTAGCATTTTGCCTGTTACCTGAGTGCCACCATTCTGCCTACCTCAGTGATGCTCAATTAGTGATTTCTTACTCAAAATGTTTTGGGAAGACTTTTGATATTTGTAATAGAAAAGAGAAAATACATTTAACACAAAGGGATACTCTGAAGAATCTAATGGGTTATGAAAAGGAGGTCCAGCCCGCAGCTTGAAGAGGCCACGTTGACTTGCAAGGCAAGCAGGTGGTTACATAGCACATGTCAGTTTCTGGATGGGCTTGTCCACACTGTTTATGCTCTGAAATTAGATAAACTTGGAAGAAAACAACTGCAGTTGGGAAGCAGTTCCTGTAAAGATTTGTCAGCTGCGTAAAGTATTAGCCAGGCGATGTCAAGCAGCAAATTCCTATCTATTCTTACTGGCTTTCTCTCAGCTCAGACCAAAGGCTCAGGTACTCCTGCTTTCTAAAGTCACATGGAGCAGTTCAAGCTGTCTCTAGACTTGATTATGTAAGAGAACCAAACAGATTCCTTACCTTGAAGTCTGCTGAGACCTTTGTGCTTCCCAGTCTTGGGCTCTGAATCCTGATCTGCCTGTGTCGCACCATAACCTGCACCCAGTGTTGAGATTGGGGTTTGGCTCTGCTTCCCTGTGGACTTTAATAAGGTGAGTCAAAGTATACTTTAACTTTAGGAAATTAGAAGTAACTTTTGCAAATTCCCAGTTTGGTACAGCAAAAGTACAATATCTAACGGGTTGGGTCACCCCATGGCTAAAGAGTAATAACACAAAGGCTGATATGTGCTGCAGACTGTAGACAGTGGTTTCAATAGCACCTCACAGTTAGCAACAGCAATCTTTCTTTGCCCTAAGCTTTGCCAAATTAATAATTGGTTTAGTATTAAAATATTGATAATCTGGAAAAATTATACCTGGTGAATAGTTTAGTTTAGTTCCAGAAGGCGTGCGAGCCTTTCGTGAACAAGTATAATGACAAGTTTAAAAACTGCTAAATGCTATGAAACACCACTTACTTTCCTGCTATGTAGAGTACAATTCAGAACCACAAAGTCAGAAATAGCTGGTGTCTCCCAAAGCAATGAAATAATATGCCTGGTGTAGGCATTCACTTTCCAGGTCTGTTTGTTGCACAGATACCACATCTTGCTTCAGCTAGCAATGAGACACACTTTATCCCATAAATTGACCAGTCAAGGCTATTCATTTGACCTTAATTACCCAAGTGTTCAACCAATGCTATGCAGACAGACAACATCAGTTGACACATTGGTCCTGCTAATAGTGATACTTAGCACTCCCTACCATTTTTCATCTTCAAAGCACTTTCCAAATTTTACTTAATTAATATCTTTGAAGATGCCAAACTGTTTGCTGATATTTTACTGATAGTTTCTGGCCTTTTTAGAGCAGAAAAAAATATGCTATTTCCTAATTAGGTTTTAGTAAAGACACTACTGACTTCCCCTTCTCCTCATCTGGTTTTTAGTCTCTTTCTGTTTCCAGGAATCTGACCTTTTCCCAGTCAGCAACTGGTGGAATTATTGCTTTACTTGGCTTTCAAATTGCAGATAATAACCTGTTGACAAAATAAAGCCTTTTTTTTTCCAGCCAAATTTGAACGCTACATCCTTAACTTTCAGAACTTCAATCCCTTAACTAAGTAATAAAGTAAGAGCCAATTAATTAAAAAAATAATAATAAATTAAGCTCAATGCTGCAGATTTTTTAAATCTTTTTTGAAAGTTCTCTATGTAAGCTTTCCTGACTTTGTAGTTTTTAATCTTACAAACATTTATCAGATTCTTAGATTATAGCCAGTTCTTCCAGTGGAAGCTTTGGAAAGTTTTTGAAATATGGATGTGATTCTGAACTTTCATGTTTTGATGGAGTGTCTAAAGATACATACGGTATATTATACGTGGGCTGCTCTGAAAGTAATGCCTCCTGGGTTATTACCTTGGCCCATGATGCTAGAACTGGATGTTGGTGGTATGGCAGCAGAGGCTGAACCTTCCCATCAATACTGTTCATGGAGACCAAACAGTGCATGTGAGCACAGTGAGGCAGTGGGTGATGCATTTCAGCAGTGACGACAGTGATGATGGGTCACCCCTGCTGGTGCAGATTTTTACAGGTGGGACACGCAGGATGATATCCATCACTGGTGAAAATGCACAGCTAATGGCAGTGAGTATGTAAAAAAAAAAATAGTGTTTTCAAGCTGAGAATTTGCTTTATCAAAAAGTGCTATTGTGCTCTTTGTATTTGTGGTAGCTTCCACGGAAATAAATAGGAGATGTATTACTTCTGAAGTGATCTGTATGCGTCATCAGCACTGCTGCAACTTTCACCGTCAGAGGTGAATGGAGATACTGACAAAGGACACTCTCTGAAGTCACAAAGTCATGAAGTTCACAACTCTTATACAGAAGAGTCTATGTGAAAAAAAAGTACAAGTATATATATTTGCAGCAGGTGGATTTATAACACAAAATGGGAAACAGCAGAATTTAAGTAGATGGAAAAAAAATGCATTTCTCAGTTCACAAAGTAGATCGAGCAGGTGATTTGGAGGCTGCTGCTCCTGGTGTAATGGAAAACTGTGCTTTACACCACAATACAGCACTCTCATCTGTTGAATTTTAAATCACTTTAGACAGTAAGTAACACCTAATTTTCTTCTAGTTGCTTTTTGTTGTTGTTCATCTTTTTCTATCCTCTCAACTATTTCTATTCTGCTGTAAAAATAAAATTTCAAATCCATATCTCAGACAGAGAGTACTGTCCATCAGTTGTCACAGAACTTAAATATAGACACATTTATGATGCATACACGTGTCTGACTGTATTTTGATAAGATGAAAGGGAACGGCCTTAAGTTGTGTCAGGGGAGGTTCAGGTTGAGTATTAGGAAAAAATTCTTCTCCAGGAGAGTGGTATTGCATTGGACATGGTTTAGTGGGCAGTATTGTTGGTAGGTGGATGGCTGGATGAGATTATCTTAGAGGTCTTTTCCAACCTTAAGAAATGATGGTGCTTTTTTTTTTTAATGAAAGGTTGAGGTATATGAGACTTACTGATATCCTTAGTAACTATAGGAAGAAACCTTTCACTAACACTCTGAGACACACAAAAAAAAAATTATTTCATTCAGACAGCGCTTACTTCTAGCAGAAATTCCATCTGGCCTAGCTCTAATAGGATACTAAAAAGAGTCACAGTGAGAGAAACACCTAGACCACAAATATTTGTTAAAAATGTGATCAACAATCAGCATTCCCTGCAGAGACTCACTGTTTACTCCTCTGGGAGTGTATGGTGAGCTTTTCTAAATGAATGAAATATTGATATAATTGCAATAAATAAATAAGCCAATTGGACAATTTGGATGTAAAAGAAAAGAGTGAAGAGAGATCTCAGAGAGAATTAATTTTAAACTTAAATTTAAATTTAAATTTTAAATTTTAATTTTACTTCTGAAGCCATTCATTCAACAAAAGCTCTGTGACAAGTTATAGACTAAAAGAGGTGCTGAAAGAGTACTGGAAGTACAAGAGATAATTTGTTTAGGGCCACAAAGCAATGGTGACTTCAAAGATGACACAGAAATATTGGACTGGTCGTCTCTTTCACTCTAGGATGCTGCCATATTAGTGTTACTCTTTCCTTCTTGTGAAATTATTTCTTGATACAGATGATTTTGACACCATATTCCCAATTCTTTAAGCAGTTCTCAAAGCAAACTGCAAAGTTTCAAGTAAGACAATATATTTTATTAGCACTGCACTCTCCTGAAAAATAAAATCTCTGTGTTTGGTTGGTTTTCCACAGCTCTATTTATAATTCCTCACATGTAGCCAAGCTAGGTTTTCAATGATGTTTGTTAATTTGCCTCATTCTTCTGGAAATGCTCAACTACATCCCATACTGGTTACTACTGGGTCACGGAAGAAAGAGAGAAGAGCTTCACCATGCCCCTAGTAGATAAAAGTGTTGTCAAACAGTTAAGAACCAAAAGCCATATTGCCCTTCCAGTTTCCAAAGTATCTGCATTTTTTCAGTTTCTGTTTGGTGAATGCATCTCAAAGAGGATCTCCACTAGCTCTTGCAATTGAGGTTGTTGTCAATCTTATTCTTGGAAACAAGGATGACTCTAAGAGTTTCTTTTTGTCTTTATTTTTTCTAAGAATGCTTCTTGGCCAATGCAATGCAACCATCAGAAATATGTAAGACTAAATGCAATATAACAAATGTACACAATATTACACATGGAGACAGACTGAAACCTACTAGCGTGCACAAGGCTAATCTGCTTTTGCAAATTCTGCTTCTGCTCAAATGAAGCTTTCTGAAGAAGACACTTTAGACTTTTATTTCTCTAGAAAGCAAGTCTGGAATTTGTTGGCCATGTTCTAAAGCGTCAGCCTCTGGCAGCGCTATAAAAATAGAAAGGAAAAGAAAAAGAATTCCTTATTTGTCTTCTGTTTAACAACTCTACAGTTATTTTCCTCTAAGTATCTACATTTTAGCATATTTAAAAAGAAATCAGCATTGAATCCATCCATGAGTAATTTGACTTGTAGGAAACAGAGAACAAAAAGTGTGCTTTTAGATAAATTCTAATTAATTGTACATGCAAATATCTTGGATGGATGTGGTCATGCAATTCAATTAGATGACTAATTATGTTGGAATTATAATACCATATTTAAATAGATAAACACACATAAAAGTGCCTGCGCAGGAGTTAGCATGCTAAAGTCAGGGAATAGAATCATTTATTGGCTCTTTAGTGCCACCTGTTGAAAACTGAAAACGCATGCAAATGAAACGGTGCACCAATTAGGCGTCCATTTAGGAGAGCAACATCCATTTGCTTGGTAGGTGTGAAACAGTTGTAATCTTCATAAATTTAACAACTGAGATAGAAGAATTTGAAGCACGATTGTCACCCTAAAGAGAAAATGTAACACACCATTGGGGATGCTGGGAAGCAGAAGCTAAGTTCTTGGGACACACAGCACAATCATATCACATCTGTTCAAAAAATGAATTGGTTTCTTTCCTTTCTTTGCAGTAGGCTCTCACAGGACATACATCAGAACCAGCAATAGAAACCACATCTTCCATGGTAGTACTCTTCTGCTAATTAAGATCAAGATTATTATTTCTTTACTTACGCAGAGTTTCACTGGAACCAGACTGACTACTTGTAGGGAGTGTGCTATACAACAAGCGGAGGAGAAAGCACCAGCTCTGCGTGGGAGAAGCAAGCAGCTGTAGACTCCATATTAGTAGTTATGCCAATTCATTGTGCCCTTTGTGACAACATGGTGGCCAAGATGCTGACCTCATCTCTGAAAGCAAAAGAGCAGAGCAAAAAAAGCCCCCGTTTGCAGAAATAGTACTTCTTTCTTTTGTTGTCTTACTCTACAGAGAGCATCCCTTTCAGCCTATGTTTTCTCATGGTGGTTTGTCTTTTTTTTTTATGATGAAGTTCAACTCAAAGTGCAAAATGGGATGAGCTTAGAGACCTGGGCTGTCTTTATCACAGATCAAATGTCACAGTTAGCAGGTCTGACAAAGAGGAAATAACAAAATTTTGTATTAAGGAAATCAAATCCATTTCTTGTGCAAAAACACTGTTTTCATGCCATGCCTCTAGGTCTGCTGTGGCTTAAAACACAATGGATCATGTATATCATTATCTATATGTTCTAGGAGCAGAACCTACTTCCACAACTGGGCAGAGATAAGTAATTCCATAGTTTTCAGAGAATACCTGAGATTTTTTTATATCTGGTTTCATTCTCTACAGGAGCAAGCCCTCCCAGATTTCATAAGCAATGAATGAGAAGACATCAGGCCCTAGACCCAGAGATGTGCACGTCTGCTCATGTTGGGGCCTCTCAGAATGCCTGTGGTATAGAGTGACTTGGAAGGCTGTCTGAGGGACAACACCAGCATTCTGCCAAGGCCATGCTAATACCAGACGTTCTCCATCATATCATCATTTCTCCACTCTAAAAAATTCCCACCTACTTTCACTGCATTTCTCTGCATCAGCCTTCCCCACAATTTTGAGCTAAACTTATTGTTAAATGAGGATACTACAATCATCTACAGCATTTTTGACCTTTCTGATTGGCTTTCACTACTGCTGACAGATTAGGCTGCTCGGATGTTTGTACAGGTGTCACTTTCACAAAATTACCAAAATAATGGATGAGTCCACCCATTTAACCAGGCTTTCTAACATTTCTATGTAGGTATTTGAAAAGATAATCTTATACAGAAGTCATTCTTCCCCAATGAAATTCAACCTTTGTCTGAAACATCAAATTTAAGATCACGAGAAACCTTAAGAACTATATTTTTGGCACAAAATAGTTCCTGTTTCAATTTTTAATCCTCTTTAAACACCATTCTTTTCCAGTTAAACACCTGTTTTAGCCTTGCAGAAGCTGATTCTATAGAATTATATTGAATACCTATTATTCTTCTAAGTGGGAAAGAACTTCAGAGGGAAAAGTGGAATAGCTGTTATGACAGTAGCACTTTATTATAAAGTATCTTTTGAAAAAAAATAAAGGCAAATCAGTGGTTTTGACAGAAGATTATGGAGTCCTATTACATAGTAGAATATTATTTAAAAAAGAAGATGTAAAATGTCTTTCACATTTCAAATAAATGTCAAGCTAATTGACTCACCAATTTAATTGAAACAGAGCATTTTTAAAGGTAAAATAAGCATTCTTTAGGTTTCTTGTAATGTTTAGGTAAAAAATATTTTAAATATTGCTTCCATGAATTATTTGGCTCTTGAAAAGTGTTTGGAAATGAAACTCTTCATCTTGTTTGTCATACAAAATGAGAAAAGGTTTCACAGAAAAATGCTCAAATATACCAATTACTCTTTTTTTTCTATTGTATCAACTACACTCTAATACGGCTCGAAAATACTCATGATTTCAAGATCAAATACAAATATGACACATGAAAGGTACTTTGTGATTACTGGTAGTGCATTTACATTATGCCATTTGCCTTTTCTCTTGAGTAAAGTAATTTGGAAAACTTCTGTTGTTAGAATGATCTAAGCATCCAAAATTGGGTAGTTTGAGACACTTGGAAAGTCTTGATTTGCAGAAATTGAAGGATTCTCACTTTCCATTCATCACACTTCTTTTAAGGAGCTTCAGTTTGGATACTCAGAATTAATACACACTTGTGAAATTAGAGATTTTGTGCTTGGCTGCAAAGGATGAAAAACCAGACAACAATTTACTATTTATGGTACTGTCACAGTTTCTGGCCTCCCATAGAAGAAAATTTCTAGCTAATTCTGCAGCCTTACACCATTCAGGTGTATTTTTGCTAAAATGAATCCCATTGCACAATATGTTCTATCTATGCACTCCCTGTACATTTGTTCTGAATAGACACATGAGAACTTATTTCAGATCATCTTCCGTTTCTTACAAGAGCTAGCAGCTAGCAGTTTTCACAGTATTGGAAAGGATTTTACCAACACATCCAACAGACAATTGACAAGTTGAAAATTTCTGTCAAATAAGAAAAGGTGACAAATAGCCACTACTACCCTTGGCATTTGCATTCACACTCGCCTGTGTTATGGTCAACTGGTTATAGATCAGCTCCGCCATAGTAAGGGTTAACTTGTTACACCAAAGAACTAACATGGAAATACGCCTACCCTCATTCTTTCTTCTCACCAATACAGGAAATAATTGAGAGGACTTACTCTGAGCTTGTTCCTGCTACAGATCCCTGATAGGAGTGACTGTCATCTTTAGCAAATAGCAAGCTTGTCTCCTGCCACAGCCTTTGTGGGAGAAGCAAGTGACAGAAAGGAGATGAGTGGATAATGCTTAGCAATACCAATTCCTAGGGACCCACTGACTTCCTGTTTTCCTTTTGTTCATGGAGAACCTATGCAGGGAGCAGCAATATAGAAAAATCACTTTGGATGTTGAGTAAAAATGTTTCGTTGCATTCTGAGAATGTTTTGAGCCTCTCCTAGCATGAGAACCTGACAGCAGTCCTGCTATGTGATGAGATTTCATTGATTTCAGTTAAAGAAAAAATAATTATTATATTGCTTCTGCATATGCTGTGTACGGTAGCTACTTCACTTGTGAGAGTGAAAAGCCTGTAAAAAATATTGATTTATGGAGTAACCAAAGTTCAGAGTAAACAGGTGAATTTATTCATATTTCATTTTGCAGGTAGGTTTACCTAACACTAACTTGGACCACATCTACAAATGATGGTGATAAAAAGCACTCCTGTATTTCAGTTGATACACATCAGAGAACTCCACTACCAAACCAAAAACCACACTCAAACATGTTCCTGGGAGAAAAGTAGGCTAAAGATATTGTCTCTTTATTCCAGACAGGGCCTGTTCATTGTGGCTGGTGAAGATGATTATCTCAGATTCAAAACCATTAGGAATAACCTTTCCAGCTGCCTGAAAGACTGTTCTTAAAAAATAGAGCAGTTATTACCTATACACAACTAATATTTTCAAATGTAGTATTTCTCTGTGTAAGATTAATATTCATTTATTTTTTGTGCAAGAAATAATGTTATTAGAACAATGAAGTGTAGTGACGAAGGAATAGGTTTAGGTCAACTGTATCCACAAAATTCTCATTTTCTGAAGATAGAGAATATCAACATTATGACAAATAATATCTTGTCTGCCAACGTGATCCACTGCCTACCGGAGGCATTGTTCTGTGCCTCCAGCCCTTTGGACAGCCCACTGATGCTGATGACCCTATGAAAAAAAGCATGTTCTGAAGTACCTGATGTATGTCTTCTTCTAAAGCATACAATCTGCTGACTTGTGTGAACAACAGCAGCCGTAATGTACTACCAGGATTTCAACAACAACTTGCTTTGAGTATTTGCTCTAGATCACATTACCGACTCTACATTCATCAAAATAAGCAACTGTTTGTGTTAACACATATGTTTTTGTGTTCACATACAAAGGAGCTTCCTTTCTAAATAAGACAGACTAGAATCATGATGATAGCCCTGGTGAGAAGCCTTGCAGGGATGGCCTGAGATGGGCAGCAGCAACAATGCAAACTTGATCCTGTGCTCATAGCATTCTCAGTGAATCAGAAGACTTCTGGCTTCTAATAGAGTTAGGCAGAACTGTGTATCCATGGTTATTCAGATCATGAAGGAGAAAAGATTTAAAATAGCATCTCTCTGCGTACCTACCCATTCTCTGCTTCTTTGTGCACTTGTGTAGTGTCCAACTGAGACTGTATTTCAATTTAGTGTGCAGGATTGTTCCCAATTGATTTATAGCATAACTTGCATACACAGTGTTGTTTGGGAGTCCAACATCAGAGCATGGTCTTTGCAAGATTCTGTGTGAATGCATAATTAGAAATGGCTTCGTAAAAACACTTTACCTTAGACCACAAAGAAAGTCTGAGTCTGAGCAGAAGGGAGCATGGATCCCCAGAGTAGCATTCCTATTGCTTAGTCCTGGATTGTGACTTTTCTGTGGATGTTTGTTTGGTTGCTTACAGACTTTAAGGATCAAAACCTTGGATTACTTTTGTCACAGCACAGTTCGGGAGATATATCCCAAAAACATAGTGAAAAGTGTTGAACTGATATCAACATTGCCAAGATAATAATCATCCTGGGAAACACTTCCTCACTGAGTAGGAGATGAAGCACTGGCACAGGAACCCATTGAGGCTGTGGTGTTTCCTTGGAGATCTCCAAAAGGCACCTGGATGTAGTGCTGTGCACCTTGCTCTGGGTGCCTGAGCATTGAGCCAGATGAACCCAGAGCTCCAGGCAACCTCAGCAATTCCCAAAAGTCAACTCTTGATTTTATGCTAGAACCAGTAGTCCATTAGTGAACACCATACCCATGAAATCCCTGTCTGAAAACATATACTTTCTTATAATACTTTCTTATAATTCCTTCACAACCATATGCCAGGTTAATTGATTAATAAGACATTAAAACTGCAAAAGCAGCACACTGCTCCTTCCCAGCGGTAGCCAGTGTTCCTAAAAAGCATGAGCAGATTTGTCTCAGAAGAGTTAATGGTATGGCTTGCTGCAGCTCCATAGGCAGCTAACCTTGCAAGCACACCTTGTCAGCTTGAGGTGTTGTTTCATCTGCAGCACTGAGGAGTGGGTGGAGCAGAGAGCAGCTCTGAAATGGGAAATCCAGCAAACTCAGACAAGAAAGCATTTGCAGCCGCTGTCTGTTTGGTGCAAAGTTTTGGTTCATTAGTCTTGAAATGTTTCACTAAGAGAATGATTCTGGTATGCTATAAACAAACTGTAAGTACCTTGCATGCAACAGCACCTTGTCAAAAATGAGGCTGGTTTATTCCCTCTTCTAAAATATTTAGAAAGTTGGTGACAAAGTTAAGCAATGGTCATATTTGTGCTTTTTAAAGAGAAGATTAGCACTGCAGTATCAAGCAAGAAAAAATATTTTTTTTTGTTTCCAGTTCTTACAGTGAACAGTTGTGTTTGAGGCTCAAAAATGCAATTCTCTTTGCCTCTTTTATTAAGTTTGTAAATGCTTTTTAAAAAACAAATAAATAAAGGGGAAAAAAAAATACCAGTACATTTAAGTCTCCTTAACATCAGTTAGGGCCAAACTCTCTTTCTTCATTTTAAGTGAACTAGGCCATGCCCAAGCCTGGTCTTGCATGTAAAGGTCAAATGGTGCAAGTCTTTGGCAAAGCTCCTGGTGAGAGCAGGAATTTTTTTGTGGTACATAAGCAAAAGTTCCAGCAAACTATACTGAAGACAGAATCTTGCGAGGGAGAGGGAGAGGGAGAGGAGAGGAGAGGAGAGGAGAGGAGAGGAGAGGAGAGGAGAGGAGAGGAGAGGAGAGGAGAGGAGAGGAGAGATAAAGAACAACTTTGGAAACAGAGATTGCTTTAGATCAAACAAACAGAAAGAAATAGAAAGATATAAACAAACAAAACCTAATCTGAATCATAGCCTGGATTTTAAACCCAGTCTTCCCCTGAAATTAAGGAAAATTAGGGAAAATTTTGTTCCCTGTCCCAGGCCTTATGGTATTTGCACACATATTTTGACAACACTGTGTCCTGATTCTGGGCAATGAAGAAGCCAAAAAGGCTCTAATATAATAAAGCTGATTGTTCTCCTTGAGGGATTTGAACACTTGAAAAAAGGCAACTTTTTCTGACTCTCTTTAGTTGCTGACAGCAATTAAGTTAATAAAAGTTCGCAATCAAATAAGATCCCATAAAAGAGATTTCATAATATTCTGGAAATGTATCCCTCTGTAGTGTAAATCTCTTTTTAAAATGGTTTGAGTGAAATGACAGATCCTAAATAGGTAATGCCGTGTATTAGCATTAAGAGGGGTTGGAGAACAGGGCATAAATCCAAGCAATTCCTAAATTACTTTGGATGAGTCAGCTAGCTTTAGATTCTTTGCTGCAAACCTAAGTGGGTTTTTACCTTTCTGTGCATGTGTTGGAAACAACAACAGCATTGCTAGGTTAGCTAACACAAAGAAGATAGAATAGGTGGGGAATAATTGCTGAATTCACATACATTTTGCAGAGATGAAAGTCTCTCTGCCCAAATTCAACATGGGCCTCCTTGGCACCCCCTAGATCTTTGCCGGTGCTCTCAGTTCTGTGGAACACAACAACAGCCACTGCCTTTTGGTCTGTAGCTCTTTATTAATGCAGGTTTGCCTGTGACTCAGGTGTATCTTTTCCCACCTGGAAAACTCTGTGACTGAGGGTCACAGAAAGTACCATGAGAAATGGAGATTAACCCTGTGAGTCTGATGAATTTCCAATGATGTCAGCAATAACATCGGGTACAGAACGGGGTCCTTTGCTGTGAACCTTTTTGTCATAAAACAAACTATTTTTGCTGAGGGTAATTCCCCTTTCAGATAACTTCAGAAGAAGAAGCAGCAACGGAATTGGGAGGGGGAATAGACAGGGGGAATTTGGCCTGAAGTCTTTGCTGTGTAAGTGACCGTACAACGCCGTATTTGAATATCTAGCACTTAAAGGGTTACGCATGTAATTATTTAACGTAACTCCAAATAAGCTGTTTGATTTTCTTTCATCATGAGCCAAACATTAGGCTTCGAAAGGAATTCCTTTAAACTTCAATAATATAAAAGCACATGGCAATGTGAAAGTTACAACTCGAGCTTAAATGAATCAGACATAAAAGTATTTATGACTGATATTCTCTGGATATACCAATTTCAGACACTTTAAAGTCTAATTCTGCTGTACAAGTACAGGTACAGAAATATCAGCCATTGCACATCTGCAGAACTATTACTTTCATGCAGAGCTGAGTCCAGTCCCTAAATACTTTTTTTCTATCTTAAGGAAAAAAAACAACATAGCAAGCTAGGCTGTCGGCAGCTGAAGCAAGTAAAAGCAATTCCTTTAAGAACTTCCCACCAGTTATTTGTTTTGTGAGGTTCCTGGAGAAAAAAAGAATTAGAAAAAACAAGTAAAAAAGATGTGTGTCCCAGTGAAAAGCATTGCACATAAAAGAGAGAAAGAAATGAATGTTGTTTTTTCTTGATGAAATAGCAGATTGGACCTTAGGCTTTTTACAAACTATAGCACAGGTGATCATCATTTGTTCTGTCAAAAGCATTCTCAATGACATGGCCAGAACAATGCAGCTGTGATTACAAGGATCAGCATGAATTGAAAGATACTCAGGGCATTTACCAAAGGGATATTTATAGCACTGCTAAAGAAGTTCACTTTTTTAAATAGACTCACAAATTCTGAAGGAACTGAAGATTTGATATATGTATAGCTCCATTTGGTTTTGCATTTACCATCCTAATGAGCACAGCCACATCTTCTCACAAATGAGGGATGAATGTGCTGGTAGAAATGTTACTGTCATGAAGTCAAATCCAGTGCTGAAGAGGAAAATTGAGACAGCTTTCATTGTGAACTTTGATGTGAAGCATCACAGCTTTTGGAGGACAGCCATACCTTTGATCTTGCAGAAATTGTGAGGAATCAACCACCTTGAATCCCAGTCATTCAGCAGGTGATTTATAATGCTATTATATGACTGAAAGGACTTTTCCAGAAGTCATTTAACCAGCTAAGGAATAAAACAATGACAAAGATTTCATAGAAATTTAAGCAATTCTGGTAGCATGTAATTTAAAGTTCACTGGAGATGCTTACTGTTCTGGCAGAAACTCTGAGGTATCGAAATAAAGAAATTCACACCGAAATAGGCAGAAAAGTAGCCAAAACACTTGGGTGCCTTGAGCATGCAGACAGCAGTGGGGGAGATGCAAAGAGGAGGTAGAGCCCAAAGGCAGGAGCAGGTCTTGATGGTACAGCTGTTCCCCAAGGCCTCTCTTCAGCAGGAGGGTGCAGAGAACTACAGCAAAGCAATGTTTGCCAACCTTAATTCTTTCCATTAGTGGATCATTATCAAAAGAGAGGGTTAATAAGACAGGGGTTTGCCTTTACTGTAAAGGTCTGGCCCTGTGCTCACTCAGATCCCTAGAGAGTTGGGAAGCCCTTGCTAGCAGCATCTCTCAGGAGCTGCTGAAAACTCGGTGGCACAGCCAGAACTGGGCATGTGGGCAGAAAGAAGGGTTTTGACAGTATTCTTCCTTGAGAAAGTATTTTAATTTTTTTCTTCAGAATACGGTTGGTACCTGTAATGAATTTTTAGTCAATGTGTAACTGATGTTTGTTTTTTTTAAATGCCAGCTGAAACGATTCACTTCACTAAACCTAAATTTACCAATAGTTTCAGACAAACTGTATTTTAAGGATCCAAAATATTCCCACAAAAATCATCCAGTTCTAGTTAGAACATCAGCCCCCATAAAAGTGTGCATCATGAACTATTCTGTTTATTTTCATGGTTTTTACCTTACTTGAACACCAGATTCAGAGGAGACCTTATTGCTCCCTATATCTCCCTGAAATGAGGTTGTGGCAAGGTGGGAATTGGCCTCTTCTGTCACACAGCAGTGATAGGATGAGAAGTGGTGGCCTTAAGTTGCACCAAGAGATGGTCAGGTTGGATATTAGGGAGAAACTCAAAAAGAGTGGCAATGCAGTGGCACAGGCTGCCCAGGGAGGTGGTGGAGTCACCAACCCTGGAGGTGTTCAAGCACGGTGGAGATGTAGCACTAAGGGATGTGGTTTAGTGGGGTGGGGATGGGCTGACAGTTGGACTAAATGATTTTAGTTGTCTTTTCCAACGTTAATGATTCTATGATTCTGTGTTTCTGAATTTCTTTGTGGCAGTTATTTATTTTCTGTATTTTCAGGGTTGTTCTGTTTCTTAAAACTTTGGATCTGCCTCCCCAGAAAATTTGCTAGTTTAGATTTCCATTTTTTAGAGTGGTCTGTTTGGATGAAATTACTATCTGTAGCCTGCAGCATTATTATTTTGTTGTTGTTGTTGTTTGCTGGCTTTCGTGTTGTAGTTTTTTCCTTTGTATTTTTGGAGACCTGGATGATACAGGTCAGATTTAGCAATACAAAATTTCTGAGTGTTTTTCAGATATTTCTGCCATAAATCTTCCCATAAAAATACATGCTATGCATGTCTTAAGAGAAATTATATACAAGAACATGACTTGATCATCATCCCAATGAGATACAGGATATTTTTCAGTTGGGGAGTTAATGGATAATGATACTATATTTGGCCAGCAAAAATAATGACACACTTTCCCCTGGTCTGCAAGAACTACTCTCACATTGATTTTAACTTAATATCTCCCTCATTAGGAACCTGCACAGAAGTTTGGCAGAAATACCCAAGACACTTATTGGATCATTTGCCAGTAATAATAGATATTGCTTTTTCTTTTTTTTTTTTCCTTTTTTTTTTTTTTCTTTTTTTTTTTTTTTCTTTTTTTTTTTTTTTCTCAGAGAATGTACAAGCTAGTCATAAAAAGGCTGGCCATGAAACAAAAGCTTTTTACAAAATACGGATTTTTATCAACTCCATCACTGTTGAGGTTAAATATTTTATGGAGCTAAATAAAACTCGGACTTCTCCGCTTTCACATTGCGGGATGCAGTAAAGCTTAAGAGCCCGATTTGCTCGGCTGCTGAACGACTTCCATTACATGTTGAGTGCCCTTCATTTCACTGTGCTTCACAGAGCACTGTGTGCTCTGACTCTGATACAATCGGGCTACCAAAACCCAAGACCTGGATGTAAAATCTCAAAAAGGAGAAGCCCATGACAACAGCAGGGAGTGGTTCTTCTGAAGATCTGCTATGGTTGGATAAGCAAGTCCACACAGTCATCAGTCAAAATGCCATAAACCACTTATGCTTTTGCTTAGATTGAACCAAGAAATTACATTTCTTCTTAACAAAGCATCTACATTTACATTTGTTGAGTCCTACAGTATGTAAGTAGTGGCTTAAGTGATAAACTCAAGCTTTGGACGCATCAGGCCAAATAAGCACTGTCACCCAAATTCCTTAGCTCTTCTGATGGTTAATGAAGGTGTTAGGCTCATTCCACAGCCATCAGACCAGTAAGACACTCGGCCCATTGCTCTTGTAGCCAGGAAAGCAACCAAACTATTTAATGGTGACACAATTGAAACTAATAACTTGACTAATAACTCATTGCTTGATTGTTTTTTTAAGTGCACTCGTGAAAATTAAAGCTCTGGGTCTGGGGCATGAAACCATTATCTATGCAACAGCTCACATAGAGGGTTATCTAATAACATGAGAAACCTATTAGACTCAGTGAAAGCAAGAAGTGAAGGAAATAAATCATGCAATAATGGTAAATCAGATCCCTAATTACGGCCCCGTACAGGAGGCCAAGGGAGAAATGCATCCCTAGGACCACTGTGTGGTATTTCTCGTCCTCCCTCTCTGGTTAGAAGCATTTAATCACACCTTCCTGCCTAAATTCCACCAATCCCATAGTAATTTCTCAACAAAACCAGCATCCTTGGGAAGGAGACGACTAAAAAGAACTAGTACAAGATCCTCACACCTTTTTCCCTGCTATTTAGTCTGAAAACCCTCACACCTAAAAGCCACATGTTCAGAGGAGCTTTGATCCCTGTGCAACAAATCTGTGACTGTCCAACTTAGGTTGCAATGGAGGAAACAAGCCCACTGGTCGCTTCTGTTCCCAGACATTCATAGGTAACCTCTTGCAGGTTAAGTCTGCAGGTTCTGTCTCTGCTGTAAGCAGGAGCTGATCCATGAGGGCATTTTACTTTTCCATTCAAAGGCAATAGATGAAAATAGCCTGTATGAGTGGGACCTTGGAGCACAGTGTTTTATTTCTCTACTATCTGATGCACAAGCCCTGGCAAAGCCACTCCTTTCTACATTTCATCTTCTGAAATTACAAACTTTTGCCAGATTTAGCACGAAAATGTCATTTTTCCTTTTGGATCTTTCTCTTAGGATACCTTCATTTTCCCTCTGAAGTGCTTGTACTTCTCTATAGACCAAGAAGTGCTAAGGTTAGTTTTCCCTACTGCAAACACAGAGGACACATCTGTCTCCGAGGTGTAGATCTCAGCAGCTTATACTGGATGAGCAGTAATAGACATACTTATGAAGATTATGAATCAGAACTTGATACCATCTAGCTGTCATGAGCATCACCAGCCATTGGTGCATGCTTTCTGCAGGAGCTCCACAGTCACACAGTAACTTTTTTTCTCTCTGTCTTTATTTTATTTTATTTTATTTTATTTTATTTTATTTTATTTTATTGCATGGAATTCAGGATGCTGAGCAATTGGTAACTGTCCTGGCTGGAAATAAATATTCTCATCAATTGGGTATACTCAGAAGTGCACCTGATTCAGTAGAAGCGCAGCACAAAAAAATCATTGAAAGCATCTAAACAAACAAAAAAAAATCATAGAGTGGCATAAATAATGGTGCTGGAAACAACATCAAACTTTTAAGTTTTAGCTCCAGCAAAGTGTTGAGGACCCAGTTGGTTAGGGACCTGGATGATACTGTTTACCTTAAAAACTTCTGCACACACAGATGTTTTCTTAGACACTCGTTTGATCCAAGTCTTGTTCCAATTTCTTTCCATGGTAACCAGTATTTCTCAACGGAAGGAGGCATCTTAGTAGTGCTGTGTTTTTCCATTTAGAGATCTGATCAGGAGTCTGTGCATTTGTCAAAGTTGAAGCAGCATGGATAGTGGGGATATGCAACCTGCCAAGGCCTGAACCCTGGCCCTGCTTCATTTGCAAAAACAGCCACAGATATAAGGTTGTCATTGAGTAAAAGCTAAGTCCAGTCCTCACCTACAGACTAGCCACCCAACACTGCACATGACATGTTCAGATGGATATTGAATACTCAGGAAGGTTTTGCACCCCTGTTTCCAGTGAAATATTTCTGCCTTGTGAGGAAATACCTGAAAAAGGGTGGCTATTGAAAGATGAAGTTTCTTTTATCTGCTGTACATTTTGATGAGAAAATGATGTAGGCAGAACATAGTTTCCTTACACAAAGGCAAACTTAGCTAGATTTTTGCATAATATATCTGAAAACTGAAAAAAAAAATAATAATACCCTTTAATTGAAACCTTTTCAATTTACACAGGAATGAAACAGAATAAACTCCACATTTCTACACTCACATATTACTGTAGACATAAAAATATTCCTGTGGGATCACACAGTCAGAAATCACCTACTCAGGGGGATATGAATGATGACTTCAATAGAAGATGGACATAAATTTTAATTAGTTGGTTATTTGATCTTGTGTTGTTAGTGATGGAGGATCTCAGAAGGGAATTAAGTATGCTTAAGACTGAAATTGCTTAGAACCAAAACACACTGCAAGGTAAGTTAGATGCCACTAAATTAAAAGAAACTTTGCACCAATTAGAGATACAATAAAATAAAAATGGCAATTACAATTTACCAATCAAAAATTGCAAGGAAGATCAAACTGACTATGAGGATAAGTAAATTTATCCCTGACTTAATCAGACCCAGTAAGTATTTTCAAGTAGATTTGAGAAAAATATTAGCATTCCTGGGAACATTTTCTACTGGAAGAGACAATTTAAGAACAGAGAAACTAGGTCCAGTCTTTCTGCTTTAAAGCAGTTTTCATTGCATTTTTCTTTCTATTTATATACCCTAAGCAAAGCATCTCTTGCATCATTTATATATTTTTCTTTCTCTCTCCAGTATCCCTATATTTTCTCCTACTATCTCTTACCTTATGTCAGGAATACCGCTAAAGTTGTCGTAGCTTCAGAGAAGGGAGAGCAAATTATGTATTCTTTTATAGTTTTGCGATCAATACAACCATGTATGTGCAGCTTAGCATGAGGCTGGGCACGTAGGACTGCAGCCCGCTCTGGAAAGCAGCAATCCCCACGCTGAGAAGCTGCTGGCTCGGCGCGTGGCACAGTTGTGGCCTGTGCCAAACAGCTCGTTTTTCCCTGACAAGGTCTGGGCACAGTTCAGGGGTCGGCACAGAGCAAGGCCTGCTGCCAACAAGCAACAGGGATGCAGCAGCTCTTCTGAAGGACAGAGAAAACTAAGCTGCATGGGTCTGAGCCATGCCTGGCCATGCCAGCTGGCCTCTGGGCAATGAAAACTTCCATTTATTTACTACTACACATCTAGCTTCTACACACAAGTGTTTAGACTGCCTTAGCAGCTTGTAATGAAATCAGTCAGTCCTGCCTATCATCAGCATCCATTTCTCTGTTATTCTTGATTTTCACTTGGAAATTGCTACATTCAGCACTACAAAGGAGACTTCAGCTGTCTGAAATTTCTGTGGCATTGTACAGATGTACCCCCGACTTCTTTTTAGCAATTGAGTCCATCCAAGACAAATGAATGCTTAACAATGGAAAACTGGGAAAAGAGTATTTGTCAGTTGTTTAAGGAAAAAAATATTGATGATTTAGGTGAAAATCTGTAAATGATTGAAGCATGAGAAAAAGCTCGTGAATATTCTACTGTGTTAAATACATGAACTAATTAGCCAGAATCTGCATGGGCAAAATGTATTCACCTCATGTGTCTGTTACAGGAATGCACAATCTCTTTTATCCTCATGTATAGATTCTTCTTTCCTTTCATTAAGAAAAAAAAATGAAAAATCATTTG
The DNA here is from genome assembly GCF_023343835.1 of Lagopus muta. NCBI lineage: Eukaryota > Metazoa > Chordata > Aves > Galliformes > Phasianidae > Lagopus > Lagopus muta. Next base: position 8,368,701 of record NC_064439.1, on the reverse strand, counting down.
TCCAATTCACTCGCTGCTGACCTTGTTATTTGCATCCTTTTTTCTCCATCTTACATAACCCTATCTACTCAACATACAAGCCCGTGACAGCTTGTCAACATCCTTCTGTGATGATCCTGTATGACCTTCTCTGGAAGGACATGTGTCTGAAACTACATGCACAGTTTAAATTGCACTCCAATTTCAGTTCTACCATTGAAGACTCCTTTAATTATCATTTATTTTATAGGAAAAAAATAGACAATCTTCTCCCCAAATAAAATAAAATCTCCATACTTAATACCTTTTCATTTAATCTTCAACATTATAGTAACAATTTGCATGCTGTTTTTACCAATGTCTGCAAGCTTAACTACAGGACAGTTTATAATTTAACATTTTTTCCCCATTTTTTATTTATATTCTATAATAATCTACCAGCATCTTTGCTTGAGGAAGGGAGAAAGCCTTGACCACTCCTCAAGAGAGAGAAAAGAGGCATTAATTTGTTGCACATGGTATTACAGATGTTGCTATTCACTTTCTGCCCAAAGTTAAGCATATTGTTAATGTCTGTGGAGTTGTACTTCCTTGAGCACTTGCTTTAGGGAAACTGGGACCTTTTTTTGGCCCTGTATGGTTTCCTGCACATACAAGAGCACATATACATTAGCAGTAATACACAGAATAGTAATAATAACATGGAGAAAGAACAGTGAAGGAAGAGAAAAATAAAACATCTCACTAAGCCTTATATTTAAAAAATAACCATAACCTCACAATTATAATTTGGTAAGCCAGGGTGACTCCCTGCAGAAATAACAGAAAAACTCCAAAACAAATTTGTGTGCTAATCCACAGATAATAAAATAAAAAAATAATAATGGCATGATAAGAAAGCAACAAATTAATTAATGAATAAGCCGGAACTTCTCTAAGGCTTTTTAAAAGAGCAAATCATGCCAAGTGAAATGAGCAGTGATTTTTAGCCAAGTTACTTAATTGATTAATGATCAGATTTTTCAAGATCCCAAAGTTCTTTACAAATGAAAACTTGCAGAAAACGGTCTGGTAAGCACTTTTCTGCAGATTGAAAGCAAATGGGCAAATAATTTTCTTGCATGTAGTACAGGTGTGAGAGTGAAAGTAGCTTTAACCAAGGAATTGTTAACAACTCTAATCAAAATTGCTGTCACAGCCTTAAGTTTGGTTTTCAAAATAAGCACATACAAATGCATGTACACAGCTGTATTTAAGCCTAACTTTGAGGAATGAAGCTCTGAAGATTCGCACAGGGCAGCCTGGACATAGGTCTTGAAGGTCTTATCTAAATGATAATCTCCCTTAAAAAATGATGGAAGCCTATTGCTCGGGTCACCCAGAACTGGACAAGGCATTGAAGAACATGTTTCAGGAGTAATCCTCTACTGGCAGGGGAAGAGATTAGATGGCCCAATAGCTTTCTCCAACTTTAGTTGTTATGATTGCACTGTAATCCGACTAGTGTCACTTGCCTGAAGAGGGGAAGAAGACCTCAACCTTGGGGGTAGGGAAGGACACAATATTTCATTGTATACAATATTTCAGATGCTATTCTTCTCAGAGAGCTCCTCTCAGATTAGTGTTGTAAGGAAAGATTTATCATTTGCATTCCCATTTCTGCAGTCAACCCAAGTAATATGATTGTGGCATTAAATTTATCCTACAAAAGGTATTTGTTTAAGACATTTCTTTTCCATTATTACTCACACAATGAATGTATGCACTAGGTTTCTCGAAGTCTGCACCAAAAACAACTTTTAAGCCCAGAATCACATTTCCTCCTCCATCGGCCTTAATTCCTCTATTGAAACTTTTTGCTGACTAGTTGAAAGGGGCCGTTCACTCACTTTGCAAAACCCAATATGCGATTTATTCCCACATTTCAAAGGAAGAATGGGAAGCTTTTAAATCTCTACAAAGGAACCGAGAAATACTGATCAAGCCCAACTGACAAGGGGACAGATGTAGGGTGATGAGTGAATTCTATAAGACGCTTTAAAATTTGGATCAGTGAAGGCAAGTGTCTTCCAGGAGTAGCAATTTGATTCTCCCTAGCACAGCTCATTTGGCTGCATAGAAACGTAGCAACTCCTCTTTCCATCTTAAAGAAGTACAAACTCCATCTCAATCAGGTGGAGATGTTGTGGAGATAACACATATCACAAACAAAGGTCATCTGCATTAGTTACATATTAGATCCTCTGGATCTGAAAAGCCTGAACAGCATATGTACTGGAAACCCTTTCTCTCTCAGGCATATTCTTCATACTCTTTCCAGCTCTGAAGCTTTTTATCAGCTCCATCTATGTGTTGGTCCTCATGTCCCCAGATTTCCCAAGTTCCCAACACTGCTATATTAACTGCAACATTTTCAACAATAATTTCTAAAGTAACCCTTTAAGCTCTTCACAGCATCTTGTGGTACCTATAGCCACACAGCAGAAGCATCTGCTGTTGTGTTTTCACTTCCCTGCAGAGCCATATTTGGTTCTTCTCTGGTTGTAACTGAAGGATCTGACTTGGCACTGTTTTGACACTGAATTTTACGCAAAATTTCCTATGAGATTCATTCCATTAAAAGTGGGCAGGTTGCCATGACCTGCTGGGTCTCTGACCTAGTATCAAAGCTGATGCATCCCTGAGCATTTCTTATCCTTTTCTGACTTCATTATGAATCTGATCAGGGGTAGGAATATACCCACCAATCAGAGAATAAACAGATCCCCATAGGAAAAGTGTGAATCCCAGCTCTGCTAGCACCGCAAATTCAGTCCATCACTGCAATGGCACCAGAAATAATCATTCTTACACAAGCAAAATGGCTGTCAATAGGCAACTAGAGAGTCAGGATTACTTGGCCAATATCAGAATTTTTCCCATTTGGAAACAGTTGCAAAACACTGGCAAATTTAGGAACAAAATGTGCAATATACATATGAGTGTGGTGATTTTTTGTTCCCAGCTGTGTGCTCCCAGCAAGAGTAAATAAGCAACTAGATCAGGAATCTGTTTCTCATCTTCTAGCTGAGGACAGCTACCTTCTTTTCAGCAAACAGCAAATCTACAGAGATTTTGTTTGAATTATAACAATGTTCTGCCATTTCTGCTACAAAGCCTATCTGAAGATATGTTTACTTGAGTATACAGATAATTATTGCAACAAGGAAGACTTCGGTATATGAAAGAAGTTAAGATTTGTGTTCATTTTACTATATAGTACATGTTTACTTTTGCCTTTTAAAAGAATGAGTCAGTAGTTTCAAAATGTCATAGCTCTTCACTGGAAGCTGTGAAAGTAACACAACATCACCAGCTTTCCCTTTGTGCAAAAAATAAACCACCTCACAGTAAGCAACTGCTGTTTTACTATCTTAAAAAGAACACAGGCTCCTTATTATTATTTCATTTACTGTAGAGCAACAGTTGTGGTGAGGACTGATAATTTTTTTAGGATACATTAAATAGCATTTTCTTCAATGAGCTGGAAAACATAGGTGAAGGATAAATGTGGAAAACGACCCACCATGTGGGATTTGCCTTGCGTGAAGCTGCCTCAACCTCCAAGGAGCCCTGCATGTATTGATGCCTGCTCCCCATCTCCAAAAGCTGAAGGTGCTTCTCCACCTTCTTCCTTCCAAGTCTATATTTCACTATCATGGGGCCAGGATAAGGGGAATCAGAACAACAGCAGTGCTCACATCTCCCATGGCAGATCCCACTCTCTTTGGGGCTGCAGTTTGTACAGCTGCAATGCAAAGTGTGCTGAGGGCTTTTTTCCATTTTGTCCTATTCATCAAAAGAACTTGAAATAAAATTGGGATCTTAATACTTGAAGCAGGAGGAATTGAGAAATTGAGAGAGTGATTTCCGTAAATGGAAATGGCTTCTGGGAAAGCAGCTACAAACATGAAGGGAAAAGGCAGTTCTTTCAGGTTTTGTTGGTTTTTTTTGTTTGCCTACCTTCTTCCAAGCGTGCTAAGGAAAAAAAAAAAAAAAAAAGAAAGGAAAAAAAAAAAAAGATAGGCAGACAGAAAGATACAGACAGAGATACAGAATGTACCCATTAAGTATCTGCGAGGAATGCTTTATCAGCTTGCTTGTCGGCTGCTGAGTTGTTCATTTGAGGGCATTAGATTCCCAAGAGCAGGGATCTATAGAGGATTCCTACCTTTGGAAAAGAACAAAAACACAGAATAAAAGCCTTAATCTTATAACCCCCGATCTAGCCAACTAAATCCCCAATTAGCAATTCAAACAGATTAATATAGCCCTTCCCTCCATTAAGCATACCCGACATCATGTGGTTGTGTGTTTTAAAGATACATTTTTCTTGTGTGCAGCTCTCTTTCTCACCAAAGTTGACAATTCCTTTAAGACCATCTAATTTTCCCATAGACTGGGAATCGACTCTTTTTTTTTTTTCCTTCTTTTATATTCTGCCAGTTCTCTTCTGTTGATGCGCACTGGCAGAATCTCTTAAATTAATGATCTATCTCCCTTACCATATATGTCCCCAAATGTCTGTCCACTTTGGGGTTTCTGTACCATAGGCTGTTGGCAGGGTTCTCACCATGAGCGATGGGAAGGGTGGCAATGACACGCTTCTGCTTTCTGGAAAATTCATTCTTATTTCCATAAAAGTCTTGAGTAACTTAAATGATGGTTTCTCCTCTTATCTAGGGAAATACTGAACAAAGCAAGCAGATCAGCTCAGAAGAAGCACTGCTAAAGCATCCCTGAGCAGGGTGGGCTTGGATCTTCCCCAGATTTCAGTGCCTAATTGCCTTGGCCTTTGGACATGCCAGTAACTTGCTTCTAGAAAGCATGAAATACCTGCAATTCCCAGCAACTACTAGAGGTGGCCAGCAGTCTGTTGAAGGACTATGGAACTACTTTCCTGTTAGCAACTGTCCCCTAATTAAAAGATGGAGCAGAGGACTAAGGATGTCCCGTGGTGGTCCCCCATTCCTCATTCCATTCCACATCAAATGATGGGGGGATACGTTCTGATGCTTCCCTACCCTTCTCCACCACTTGCTTTGTCCCTCTTATGTAATTTTCTGGTTCTTTATTCTTTGTGCAGATGGAAGTAAAAGCTGTCCATTCTTACCCATATTTTCTTAGCCAGATAATTTCAGAATTTCCTCCTTTTCCAACAGCTGTTGGATATTACCAGCTGTGAGGCTTTGGAAGAATGTGAGTCTTGCAACAGAATGTGTCCATGGCCTACTGCAACCTCTAATTGCTTTGTTGGGCAGCCAGCTTGAGAGCATTGAGCTTCTTGCCTATGCTACAGACTCTTCTTGCACATAGATGCAATAATCCTCAGCAGAGGTGAAGATGCTTTTTATCCTCTTCCATGTGACTTTCCTCTGCTTCAGACAAGGAACTCGGAGGAACACTATCCAGTGGAAATAAACCTGAGTGATCTAAAACTCCTACAAATATACATTGGTGCCAAAATTTCTTTCATATCTGGTCCTGCGCTCCAGAAGAAAAGGTAAATAAGACGTAGCTTCATAGATAAACGCATGCAGACAGCTCGTATTTTCTCAGCTCTTATCTTTTTGCCTTTGGAAATTAATAGCGAAACTTGAAAGAAAGTTTAATAAAAGAAGGAGCACAGACATGACTATGTGGAGATTATTATAATGATCCACATTCTGCATATTTCATGCCCAATCACCGGCAACATTTCCCAAATACTTTGCTGCCCCATATAGCATTTTGCATATACAGGTGTGCTTATACTGTATACGGACAACAACGAGGCCCAGTCTGACTTGTGAAGCGTAACAGGAATAACAACTACATGGCTGCTTTGCTTGGCTACCAAGAAGAACAAAGCTTCCCTAAACATTTTTGATCAAAGGAACTTTCCATCAAACAATCTTTTTGTCTGTATTTTAAGAGTTTAACTCCACTTTTCTGTATTTCACGTTTGCTTTATTTTCCCTTCCTTTTTACTTAGGAAATGAGATAGCTAGTATTAAGTATATATATATATATATATATATATATATATATATATTTTTTCCCAATATTTCCTGGGAAAAAAATATCTATCTTGCCACTGTTTATCTTAGGTTTTGAAAGATTCATTGAAAAAGGAGCTGTTTTTCTGATTGAACTTGCTTTGAAGTTTGGCTAGCACATAGCAGAATAACCAATATTTTGTATTTTGTTACATGTGTTAAAGTTGCTGGTGAGTTCCTTAAAACTTTCCCTATTGGAATCAGGAGTTTGTTCCAAAATAACAGTTTTATCTATTTATATTTATGTCTCTAGACTTTAAGAATTAAGGCAACAACATGATCAGAATACATCTCAAACACCATGAAAGTTTGCAGCAAATAAAATGATCCAAGTGTATGCTTCTTATAATTAAATCTTACTGTTTTTGGTAACTTCAAGATATATTTTACTGAACGTGAATGGCAGTTTTTCTCAAAAGTGTGTAGTATGCCTATAACAATAACAGATAGATATGCATACAGATGTGGGTGGAGTTCAGAGGGGGCCTCTGAACTTCTCGCCACCCAGAAAACCAATGGGTGAACAAAACAGATGGGAAAGGGCAACAGAGACGAAGCAGATGTAAGGACTTTGCATTTGATGAGACCCAGGTCGCTGCAGCTCCTGGCTGGTTCAGTTCACCTGTGCTGCCTTTTGAATGACTGTTCAGCCCTTTGCACACATAACGAATACGTGCAGTTTTGGCATTCTGAGCGGTACAGAAGAGGGGACCATGCTGGGATCACACGCTGGGGGCAGGTATCATCTGGGGTAGGTGGGCATGGGCTGCCCCAAGGGCAAGGGCTGGGGGAGAGGGGAACAGCATGGGGATTTCCAGCTCTGGGCTGGAGAAAAGAGGCAAGGAGGAAATGCTGGCTGAGCCAAGCTGTGTGGCAGGACTCCCAGAAAAGGAGTCAATATCACAGGCATCTGGAGGCATCAGAGGTGGTTTTCAACAGCTGGCTCCAGCAGCTGGATCTACCTGCCCTGCCGACGGTGAGTCTGCACACCAGCAGGGACAGCAGTGAACTGTCTCCTGCACACTATAGGCTGGCCAGAGGTAGATTGAGCTTTAAATGGAAGCCCAACATTGGCACACAGGTCAAGAGCACAAGCTAGGCTGGCTGTGGGCAGAGAACCACATACAGTGCTGATACAGCCCGTGAGTCATGGGCAGCATTTTCACCGACAGTAGGACATGAGCTTTTTTAATGACTCCATTAATAGGCAGAGAGCAAGATCAGGCACACATTTCTTGCTCAGACTATTTGCTCTTTGCAGGGGTATTTTTCTTATGCCCAGTGAGCTCTTAATTTGCAGTCAAGTTAAAACCTGATCTGGTTCCTTCCACTGTCAAAAAATAGTGATGTCCTCTGAATTTCTTGTTCCACAGCAGAGTTAACCTCACCCACATACTGGCAGGTTGTTCACTTCTGGCAGCTAGTGGCTTGCAGCAAGCATGCTTTTCTACGGTGATGAGCCAGACTAGGCCCAGTCCTGCTAACATGTAAAACTAGACATGTTCCTCTTACAGAACTCAACCAGCATAACTTATTGCAGGCAACACTATACCCATCAGCATTTTGAAAATACTTTCTGCTCACATGTTGATAGAGTGTTTCAGGCATCCTTATGTTAAAATATTTTCAAAGTTGCATTTCACTCTCCTTTAGATTTAATGTCATACACAGATTCTTTTTTCAAAATGTAAATTCTTTCTTCGTGAAGCATGTTCTTCTAATGCCATTTTTACAGTGCAACTCATCATAACCTTCGTGAACGTATTTTAATAATAGTGTCAAAAAAGACTTAACATGCAGATAATAAAAGTAACAAATGACAACAGTCAGCAACATGGGTTTTATTATTTAATAAAAAGTATTTTAAAGAATGATTATATTATGCAGAAAAGAGCACTCATAATCCCATTGTAACATCTCTAGCTATTATTTCTAAATCAGCAGATTTATGTTTTGAGAGTCTCAGATGCACAAGAGGAGGGAAAGCTACCAGCATCTGTCAAAAGATAAAACATAAAGAAACTAATAAAAGAGTAAAACAGCAGTGAAAACAATAAAAATGACAGTATCTTATTGCACTAAAAGCTGTGTAAGTTACCGGAGGGCACAATATCTAATGACAATAGTTTTATCAAAACACATGTGAACGTTTTGTACAAATTAAGGCAACCTGCAAATTTTCCACTTCTCTTTTTTTTTTTCTCCATTACTATGATGGATTTCATGTCTTATCTACTTCCAGCTCTTTCTAAAGCAGGCCTCATCACTCAAGGACACACACAAATATATACAGATACTGAACGTTGAAAGTCTGAATGTTTTCAGAGGGCACTCAAAGGGGTAATTCTGTGGATGGGAAGAGAACACAGAGAGTTTGCAAGGAGGCACCAATCCAATGGAGAGCAGGAGCATGGTAAATATGGCATTTAGCTGGGCATAAATAGCAAAATCATACAAAACTTAGTGAAGTTCATTTGCACCTTCAAACCATTGCTTTCCTTCTCCTTGTCCAGATCTTTCAGCCGGAAGATTTTCAGGAAACAAGCTATCTCTTATAGGTTTGTTTGGAGACACATCCTTTGGCCTTCCCTGGGGGAACTTTGGTTACTCTCCACTGTGTTTGTGACTGCAGGTGCCTGACCCTTGGCTCTACACTGACTGATAGGTTCTTTGCCAGGAAAACTGTAGATAGATTATTTGTGTCAGAGTCTGCCCCTGACACATGGCACGGGTACAAACCAATCTGCCCATTTGGCCTCAGGAACATCAACCAGTCTCTGATATGGGTGATAAGGATAGGTGTGATCCAGCAAAACTACTTGAAGAGTGTAAAGCTGGTGTGGCAGAGTTAGAGTTTCATCCCAGACCCAAACAAAGTAAGGAAGCTTTTCTTTGATTTTTGCTGATATTCCTGGGACAGGGGACATGGGACTCTCCCTTGGGCATCACCTCAGCTTCTCTGGTAGCACTTGTCTTGGGTTTTCCAGCAGTGCCAAATGCCTTTTCTCTGCCCAACAGCATCCCAGGGATGGGTGGCTCTGTGAGGGCTCCTGGCGCACCCAGCCATAAAATTCACAGGCCATTTTATGAGGCTTTTTCCATCTCTTTTACTCCCTGTAAGGCTATAGCAGCGAGGATAAGGACGTTTGAGTATCAAGGTTACCATTCCTCCCACCTCCACCTAGAAACCTCCCACCTCTGTCTAGACACGCTTTCTGACATCTCAGAGCCCACTATCCTCTTGATCCCTTGGCTAAACAACAGACCTTTACTATCACTCAGGAAGCTGAGCCTTTGAACTCAAATCGTGTATGTTTAAGGTGGGGAAAACCATATCTCTGTGTACGGAAAAAGAATGAGTTTTCTATTTTTTTTTTTTTCTCTTGGTAGCAGTTTTAAGGTCTGATTGAAAAAGGAGGGAACAGAAGATCCTGGAAAATTTCAGGTTGGATTATTTCTCTGCGCTAGGAGGAAGGATCCTAAAATAGACAGGACACCCGAGTATCATCCAGTGCACCATAGTTTGGGCTCAGAGCATTAGAGATCGCAGAGCTAACAGCCTGGCTCTCTGCACACTGTTACTTTTTAACTCCTGCAAACACAGGGACTGAAGACAAGAGGGCATGTAGGCATACAACAATGACCTGATATCACCACCTTAATGAAACTGTATACTGCATGTAAAGATTGCTGAACTGATTTTATTGTATTACTTGCCTTTTTCTTTTCAAGTAATAGATAATTTCAGCTTTAAGAGGGTTCCCTTTAAATATACTGAAACATATTTAAAAGCTTCAAAAGTTGTATTTGTTGTTTTCAAAAGAAACAATTTTTGAGTAGAGCTGCCTTTTTTTGGCATAAAGCAATTGGAAAGTACCATAGATATCTCAATAAAACACATCAAAAGTAACTTTCTATAGCTTGTTTTGACATGTCCACTTGTGGGTTGTATCAACTTTAACTAAACATCAGTTTTTCCCTCCGTCAGTACAAACCATTAAAAATATTCAACAGAAAAAAAGCAAACAGAAATAACTCAGTACTGTGTTTGCCTATTTTCAAATAAAAGGAGATACAGAAAGGAGTGGTCACTGCAGTTGAAAGTGCATTTTTCTGATTCATATATTTGCTGTAACTATTTGCATAGGATTTAAATGTCTAAGAAAAATGCCCAGCCATTTTAAAGGGAATGCTGCATTTGAAAAACTTGAAAATGCTAATCTGGTTTCATATTTACAAAGGTTTGTTTACTGTATGTGCGATCAATTCACCAAATGACAGAAAACTTTGGTAAATACAGTTTTGATGCCGAGACTCTTTGACCTGTTTATGAAGGAATAGAAACCTTATCTGCTCTAGAACCAATCCTAAAGGAGCACATTGTGCTGATTTCATTTGAGATCTTATCCTTTCTCTCTCCTCTCTTTCTCTCCCACCCTCCCTCATGAGCACTGAATGCTAAGTTATTTCCTTGTCAAGGCAGCTTATCAGGACTAGATTTACTCTTGATATCATTTTGTAAACACGTAGCAAATGGTTTATGCATTAAGGGAAAAAGGGAGCAGACGATGTTTTCGTCTGAAGAGGAAGCAAATCTCAAGAAAATATAAGATCTTAATTAATATTCTAATAAATAATAAATAAAAAATCATTCCATCACAGAACAAGCCTAGGAAACAGGCAATTAAATTAAAACTAAAAATAGGTCTGCATGCTCTTTGTTTATCCTGCTCACTCAGAAGCGCTCTCTGTTCAGTGATGCCATGCAGGTAGGTTAAGTGCACGATGGAGAATCATTCCCTCAGGAAAAAATAAAGATTCATCAGTGAATCAGCATCCTGCCATTGCTGCAGCAGTATTCAAAATGACAGTATTTGTCTTAGAGGAGAAAAATCCATTGAAGGCTTCCTTATAGCTAAGCCAAGGTAAATGCATCGTTTGCAAAGTCAGTATGCAGTTGGGTTAGGAGTTAGTGAATGAGAAAGATGGGGAGATAATCTATACTGACTTGGCTTGCTTGCTGCCTGTGACCCCAGTCAAGCAATGCATGCATAGACACACAGATTGTCCCAGTGACCTCAGTGGTTAAAGTTTCAGCACTTAAAGATTCCTGTATTTTAAGTGCTTTTGCTGGAGAGAGACCCATGAGAGCCCAAAGCTTATTGCAAGGAGGCAGAAGTCAATGCCTGAGCAAGCACCTGCGATAAAGGCAGCAACAGCTTAGGTGCCAGTGCCTGAGAATAAGACTGCAGACTGAGATGACCTGTAGAAGAAGAATACCAAGCACAGTGATAAAGGTGTAGGAATGTATTACACTGGATTAAGCTAAGTGGTAAGTTCATAGCACATCTAAGGCCTCTGCAATAAATGTTCGTATTCCTGTTTTTCTTCTATGGTCCATGTGCAGTAACACCAGGTAGCACCAACTCCTCAGTGGCAGACTGGACATCACTGACGTATCATCTTTGTACATGCTGTCCTAACCTCTCTGCTTAACCCTAGGAATTAGCTCACGGGCCCAGGCTCTCTGGTGCTATTCAGAGAAATAGGTCTTCTCTTGTCTTTCTTAGTGGACTTACGGAAAACAGGCAAAAGCTCAGTGGTCTCACCTTGCCTTTCAGGAGTGATTGCCAGTGGATGAGATTGATGTAGGGCCAGACGTGAGTCAGTTCCTGTAACTTTGGAGACAAAATCTTCCCTTCTGTACAACTCTGAAATCCTACTACTTTCTGGGTTGTGCTCTACAGACTTTTTTACAGTAGCTGCTGGAGTAAAAAGGGAAAAAACAGATCTACTCCATGACTCTTGTCAGTTCTGTTCTCTCTCAACCCATTTCTTACTTTCTCAACTCCTTGTCATTGCATAACTCTTCTTTATAGTCTTTATGTATTTCTATCCTCATACAGGTGCTTCTATCTTTTTCTCCTTTTTACTCCTTTCCCCAGAACTGCTCTCTCACCCAAGATTCATCCTTTTCTTCTTGTTGTAAAGTGACCAGTGGGCACCCCAGGAAGAAATTCCCCTCTAAGGAAGGTGCAGAAAGCCAAGGATCTCACAATCGGTTAAAAAGAAGTTGCAGTGATGCAAGATTTCCAGTGTCTTCTCCATTAAATCTCCCAAGACAATTCTACGAGTGAGGCGGAAGGAAGGTAGTCATGACAACTGAAGGCTTAATAGTATCTGGTGCCTACTGCTGATGAGCCTCTTACAGACCCCAGAGTGGAAACTAATGATGCCATCTCCAGGGTGATGCATATCCTCCACTATGACCTAATGGATTAGAATAGAAAAGAGACAAATCTGACATATTGAGCATTATTTTGAATGTGAGCCAGAGAGTTAAGATCCATCATTAATCATAAAATGAAAAGGAGCTATCATGCTCTATTCAGGTCCAAGATAGAAGCAGAGGTTGTGACCAGACCACCTAGGCTAAATACATAACTCAGAGGTTGTGTCTGTCTCTCAGAGTTGACTGGACAAGGATCCAGGCTCTGGGTGATTTGCAACGCAATCTGCCATATCAGTCTCTTGAACTTGGATGACACTGAAGGTACCAATTCCAATCCAAAGTGCTATTGCATACAATTTGAATACACCTCTCCACGGCCCTTTATAAAGAACAGGTGTTAAAGAATGTGATCTACAGAATGGTCACCTTGTAAAAATTAGACAAAAAGTGGGTCACATGCCAGGACCCACTGTCTGCTTGCTTCACACTGTCTACTGAAACAAAACAGAATTTCTTTTGGACTGCGTCATTGTGAATTCACACTGATTCTCCTTTTCCTTGCCAAATTTCATATTTGTGAGTAGGTAAATAATGTTGTAGTGGGGAGATTCCATGAAATAGTCCTGTCAACAGGTCCTCTGACCTATTTCTGCAATGGTGCCTGGCTGACTAGATCCCAAAGAAGCACACCCAGAGAAAGTAGGTTGTGGTTCACTGAGGCAAACCAAGGCAAGAAGCCAATCACTCCTTAATTTGATTGACTCCTACTAGTGGACTTCAGTGACTGAGCATGAAAAAAAAGACTAAGCAATAGAGGAAACTTTACTTTTTAATAACTCGATTAAATCGTGCATGATTTAAGATGCTTCTGATAAGAAATGCACTTAGGAGCTCTAATATTACATCACACCAAGCAGCAATGGCATAAAGGTTAAAGTACTTAACTTCCAAAATAGTATAGAACCATGATCAATCAAGTGGGAACAAGTCCTGTGTAACGTCTGCCCGTATTCTTAATGACACACTGGTACATAATGCAAGTCAGATTCCCGTATTTAACTCCAAGTTAATTCCAAGGGTGGCGTAGATGCTGTGCCATGTGCTGCCCCTGTTAACTTCTGAACTATATAGCAGGAAGCTAGATGAATCTGATTTTAATTGTGATTTCTAATTGACACGGGTAAGAATTCAGAAGATGAGCTGAGGACTCAATTTCTTACTCTTCATGATATGTAAATACGCTACAAGTTCTAAATACCCCTTGGCTGCCTCCTTCTTCATGAGGTACTCACACTTCATTGATTATATGTTTGAAAGCTGCTCATTTGTTAAGGATTTTTTAGATTACATGTCCATAGGTTAAAATCCTTGGGCTCACATTTTGAAAAAACCCTTTTGGAAAGTTTAGAGGCTTCCTTCATGCTTTACAGGACCCTCTGTTGTGAATAGTCACATAAGAATGTAAGAACAGACGCAATAGCTACACTTACACAGGACATTGGGCCAGATAGAGGATATTTCCAGGCCCATATTTACACATAGGTCATCATTTTTAATAGCCATCATTCTGTATTTTGTCTGCTTAGAAATTTTCTAGCCATTTTGAACCCACTGCATTTCCATGCTCCATGACAGCCTGTAGCCTGTAACAGGTTAGTACTTTTCCACTGTGCAAAAAAATTCTTTCTTTAGTTGTGAACCTGCTGCCATTATAAAAATAGTGAATCATTTCCTCTTTATATTATTCACAGCATTCATGGATGTTTAGATCTCTTATCATATCTTTTCTTTATCTTCTCTTGTCCAAATAAAAGAAACATTTTCTATTCAGTTTCTGCTTGCATGCGACCAGTTTTGTTCCTCCAGTTATTCATCTTATTATTTTAGAGAGAGATCAAGCAGAAATTCAAGCAGTATGCAAAGCATGCAGTTGTGGGTTTATAGAGTGGCGGAAAGATGTCTTTCATTTTTCTGTGATTTGTTTTGCTTTCTACACTGTTGGCTTATTAACAGTAGTAAAGGACATTTAAATCTTTGCAATTTAAAGTGAAACCTTCAGAAATGGTGAGGTGAATTGTGAACGCAGCCTTCTCTAATGTTCACGGAGAGCTGTGAACGTGAGGTGCTCTTGAAAATTGCATTATTGCACACAATCACACATCTTTTTAAAGATTTCAGACCTTGCTTTATTCTCTCATCCAGTCAGATGACATTAGGTGCTAAAACAGCCTTCTCCTAGAGAAGAAATGGAAAAAGTCTCACAGACTTCATTAACAGACAAACAAACCTATCTGACCTATTTTCACAGCCTTCGGATAGAAACAGTGAGCTCTTTGCCCATATCTCTGCTCCCATCTTCATGCTTTCTATTATCTTGGGATGATTCTGAAACCAGGGGAGCATGAAGTGAATCTTGTCCAGCTGGCCCCAATACCTACTTAGTGTCAGAGAGACCCAGAAAGATAGCAAGTGTAGAAAGACTTCACCCTTAGAAAGAATTTAGTACATTTTTGCACCCTGTTAATTAATTCAGGGAGAAAGTATCAGGCAGGCTCATGTAATTGTGCTGGTCCACTAATCTAAGGAATAGTATTTGTTTTGACTTGTGAGTAATATGTGATACATTTTTTCATAATTATGAACTTCATCATAAGGATAGTCAAAGAGATTTTAATCTGGAGTTGATAAATTTTGCAGGGCTGGGTAACAGGTGGAGTCATTTATCTCTGTACTAACTTGATCGTGTTTATGAACCAATTGGTGAATCCCTCTGAAGAGTTCCAGGCCCGCCTTCTTATTTATTTATTAACCACAATGGATCCATGGGAATCCAGAGTAGGTTTACACTGTAACTTGACTGTCCAAAACCATAGCTGTTCACAATTCCCTCTTCCTCAAAGTAGAGATTTATCCCTGCATGTATATTAGTTAGAATGAATATGGTCTCAATGGTCAGAAGTCTCAATTATCCAAACAAACCCCTTATGACATTGGGATAATTGAGCTCAGCTACTCTTGTGGATTGTTGAAATACCAACATTCCCATGTAATTTCTCATTAGGATTTAAGTGAGCTTAGATTATATCTTAGAAGTCTGTCTTTGATCACAGAGCTATTATACAAACATACAGATGACATTATTCCCATACAATTAGTCATTCATCTTGAAGTGTATTTTAAATATTAAGAATGATGTGTCTTCTTGTAAACTCTCCCCAGCTTACCCAAAGATCTTAACTTCTAAACCAGTCCATCAGCCAACCAGGGTGGGGACAATCTATTTATTACTTAAAAAGTGCAATATGATAACCGTACAGTGTAATTTACAGCAAGCAGTAGCTACTGTCAATGGAAACAAATCATACAACTGATATATTCCTGAAATTAAATGAGAAAATTAGTTTAGGATAATAATACATCAAGCTTGATGTGGCTAGAATATAAGGTTCTGCTTCAGTGTGCTCGTATAGATAGTACTAAGCCTCTGGGAAAAGGCCATCAAGGAAAAAACATTTCACAAGAAATTGGACTGTCACTGAGATCTGCTGGGACACTGAAACTTGCACAGAGCCTAATGCCATAATTGAATGATGTCCATTGTCAAACATGGGCAAAATCTCTAATCTGTGACTACATCTACTCTCCAGGTTCATGCACATCATACAGCAAATCTCACAAGCAGAGAGAAACTGTGGACAGGAGGACAATGGAGGTTGTTCGTGGAGTTTTAGATGAAAACAGTAAAGAGTGGATGGTAAGATATAAGGCTTTGGCACTGGTGAAAAATACATGTATGGATTTGGCCTCATTTGGCAACAACTCTAGAGACTGTTTAGTCATGAGGGATGGGGCAGAGATTCTACACTCACAGCAGGAATCTCAGTATGAGAGCAAGGAGGAGCAGTGGTGGGTGGTAGGAGAAGGGAAAGTGGTTGGGGAGGCTAGAGACAGGAGCAAGGGAAAGTAAATAATATCACAAGGCATTACTTGGAACAGCTGAGAAGCAAGCTCAGCATAATTGGTCGCTTCACATCCTTTCTTTTCTTACTCTTCCCAAAGGTTCCTCTTGATGCTATCTCCTCAGGCCTTATGGTGAAGTTTGCACCAAAATGTGCTGGCTCAAGACTGTCCTCACGCAACGCTTTTGAACTCAGACTGGCACAAGCTTGTGAGAAATATTTTTCTATCTCACAGCCTATGAATATGCTCTGCTCAGTGGTCATTTTCATATTTAAAAAGCTCTTCATGGATTGAAAGCCCAAACCAGACAGTCACAGATGGACCTAAAGTTCCAGGACACTTGGAGAAGTGTTGTTGAGTATTTTAATTTGCAGAAGTTCCCACCAGCAGACCAAGTCATGCACACACTAATCAATTGCTGTGGCTGCTTCCAGTTCCTAGATCCGTATAAAAACTTCTGTTCATTTTGCAAGCATCCAAATGACTGGAATCTTGCTAGTGGTCTGAAAGGATACAGACAGACTTTGTAAGCTCCATTCCACCCACCCTGCTGTTCGAGTAGGGTGTGCCCCAGCTGTGCTATTTCCTGAGGCTACTGAGGAGGCTGAAGAAGTACTCATTTTGCTCCTACCACTGCTCATCTGGCTCAGTTGTCTTCTCTAGTGAAGCAATGGGTAGGCATAAGCTCTTCCCACAACAAGGAATATAAAATACCACTGGAGCCTGTGTGTCTTGGTGAGAGTAGGCAGCCATGATAACAGCACAGATGCTGGTGAGAGGGCCATGGGTAAGGGTTTGAGCTCTCACCATTTTGGTTTTGAGGACCTAAGGGGATGATTACAAATGGGATTGTTCCTACTCTCATCTATACCTGTTTCAGTGATTATTCTATGGAGGCTTTACTTTGCTCTCATGAGATTAAGTTTTCATTTTCGAGGCCTGTGAATGACATTACTGTATTATCTAGAAAATGAAAAATGTTCTCCTAGAAGCAAGAGGGAGAGTAGTCTGTGCTCTTTTTTTCTCATACAAGTGTTTTCCATTTGAATAATCTGTAACCCTTTTCCCCTGGATTTGATCCTTTAGGACATTTCCAGGGAGATGGCTGCTAGAAGAACAGTATCTTCTGGAGGCAAATGGCAGAGGGCAGTGGAAGATATAATGGAGAAGAATAAACAACCCACATACATTCTAATCCAAAGACTCTGGGAAAAATCAAGCAGGAAGGGCATGGGATGGGGAAAGAAGCAGCCATGAAGCTCGTATCATGGATGAGGCCTCTTGCTTATATGAGATGATAAGTAGATAGATGGATAGATAGATGTTGAAAGACAGATTTGATATCAATGGAACCTCTCTTTCTAGTTTTTTTTTTTGTTGTTGTTTGTTTAAGAAAAAAAACTTAAATGGGATTTATTTCTCATTGGAGGCCTCCAGAAGCACCAACCTCTTCCCACTGGCTTTATAGGAATAAGCATCCAAAGACAGCAATTTGAACCACTTTTGAGAGGGACCTTTCAACCTAATCTGATGCCTGATCTAGTAGCTAGCAACCTTGCCCATGGCAGTGGGGCTAGAACTAGATGATATCTGAGGTCATTTACAACCCAAGCCATTTTATGATTCTGAGACCAGCCTAGACTGGATGGCAATTGAAAAGCTGAAGTTAGGTGAGCAGAATCTTGTCCCAGGAGCCTCAAGTTTAGGCAAACCTCTAGAGGCAAATATACACAGGTGAATAAAAGTGATTATGCATCCCTTAGTGGTACAGAGAAAAGGTTACATCAAGAAGCAGGTAAGACAAATAAGGCAGTGATGATTTCTACATCTGCTCTCAGCTGCTTCTGTTCACTGAGCTCCTGGAGAGCCCCTTCAGAAATTGAAAGCTGCGTTTGCTCCTCTGCTCTGTCCTCCAGGGAGTGCTGTAACAGGAAATCACCTACCCTCCTTCACAGCAAATAGCATCTCCAGGCACAAGGCTTGACTGCCATGGAGGGACATGATTCACCTGCCTTCTCAGTGCTTAAATTGCCTCTGTATTTTTCAATTGCTCAATTCTATCGAAATTGCAGAAAGGAATGACAGAGGCTTAAAATAGTTAAAGCAGAAAATTCCCCAACTGTCAGTTTTATAATTCTTAAATCCATTCCAGAAGAGCTAGCTTTAGCCCTACTTCCTTATCACTCAGAAAAACTGAGACGATCAATTGAAGTTTTCCCATGCAACCTCTTGGACAGATGGTTGAACCATTTTAATTAAGTGCATGTATTGGACTGACAGAGTTGATGTATCTGACATGACAGACATTTTCTGTGTTCATTTAGGTTTTTAATTTTTGACTGTCTTTAGTGTGCCCAGAATTGTGCTATTTGCACAATTTGCACTGTGCTCTCAGAATTATTCAATACACAGTCGATCGTTTGGATTATTGGATTTTTATTACTTGTTGTGGTTAGTTTTGGCTGTGGTGAAAAGCTCCTCAGTAGCAATTAGCTACCACTCTGGATCTGAAAATGAAAGGATCTCATTGTGGAAGTCTCTGTCAAAGGAGAAGAAACCATATTACCAGATTTTTTAAGATATTTAGACATCTAGAGAGGGAAATAGGGGCATAGTGAGGATTTCCAAAATCATCTTGATAATCTGTAGCTGAAATCTTGAATGGAACTGAAATGGTGCTGAGCTGACTGTCTGCAGCTCTAGACATCTAAAACACTTCAAATCTGCCTCATTGCAGTACTACTGCATGGTAGATGCTCTCTTGGTGCATACTCTTTATTTAAAGTAAAATTAAATTAGCTAGATATGCTTGCTCCCAGGAGATGAGAAACATGCTTTTCTTTTTTTGTATCCCTTCACATTCAGTGGCCTTGCTTGAGGTATAAGTTACAGTGTAAGGCACTAGTAGCCCTCACATTAACAACAGGATCCTGGCAGATGTAGTGAACCCTCTCACATGATTTCAAGGGTAGGATCTGAGTAAAGGCATATTCCTAACACACATGAATAGTTTCACAGCTAGCGCTCTCTTCTTTGTGTTTATCAGCCCCTGAGTTCTTCATAATATAGTGGTCAATAATAATATTACAGTGCATATGTGGAAACAGAGAATTATTAGCATTTCTCTTTCTTTTTCCTTCAGTGGGTACTTGCATAAATATTAGACATTTCCACAAGTCCCATGTCCCCTGACTTTATTGGGCTGCTTCACATAATTTTTTCAGTTCCCTTTTAATATTAATAGGTATTAAAATATAGATCTGATATTAATAGAACCTCTCTCTAGGGTTCAGTGAATATCAATCATCAGCTGCAAAAGTATCATATACTTGAATAGCCTACAATGGCTACAAATAACTTTTTTATTTTCAGTGCTTTCCTGGCCAAGATTAATGTTTGCTTTCATGTGAGATAAACTCCTATGCTCTTGTGTGCTTCATGGTACTAAAAAACAGTGTCTTCTCCTGGTGGGAAAACCACACTGGAAGATTTCAAAGACTGGGAGAAAAGGCTGACAAGTTGATTATAAATAGCATCATAATCCTCAAGACTTTCTAATATCACATACTCAGGATTGCTAATTTCCAGAAAGTTAGGTTGCATCAATTTTCTTAAGTGGAAAAGTAAGAAGAAATACTGAAAGTCATGAAGATGGTCATAAGCTCAGCATTTCTGGAAGTTATGTTATTTGTGACAAAAGAGACAACAAGGAAGAATAAAAAAGAAAAAAAGGAAGAAGTCAGGTTGTTCTGTTCAGTAGTAGAAGAAGACATGAGATTTAAAAAGAAGCATATCCTCTCCTAGGTAGGCAGAGTGAGAGTAAGAAAGAGCCCGAATACATTCAGCTTTTAATAACATGTATGTATAGTCCAACCTGTGCATGTACAAACCCTGCACTCCTGCACACGCTTCAAATACCTGCAGGCATAGATAAATAGTTGGATAAGCACATACCTCTTTGCTTGCTTACATGGGAGATTTTGTTCATGCAGTAAAAACTGAGCACCTCTTTTGCAAAACCTCATCGTACATCTGCATGCATGAGTATTCCAGGAAATTCAAAATAGCCACTCCTTGAATGTCCTGTTCATGCACACTGCGGGCTAATGGACTTATCAAATCACTAACAATTGTTTTTGAGAGGCGAGGTGGAGAGGCAGTGAGTGATGGGGGCAGGGATGGAGAGAGGGAAGGAATATCGTGCTGCTCTGCCATGAAGTTGTGGAAAGTGTGATCGTGGTGAACACTGATTGATAAGCACAGTGCTGAGCAGTCTGTGGCTCTTTTTCTAGCAACAAGCCAGAAATTCTGTGCAGTGATCCAGTGAGAGTCATATGCTGCACCATCAGATCCACGCACATGGATTCTGCAAACAGATTCACTCCTTCTAACCAGCATCAGCAACATCACATTTAGTTTTCTAAGTGCAGCATCTGATCTGATCTAAGAATATCAAAAGGAGCCAGTAGCTCAGACTGACACTATTACACAAGCAGTCACATTCTGATATTTAAGCTTGTACATTCCTCAATTGAATTTCTTGGCATTGTCAAGGAAAAAAAAAAAAAAGAAAGAAAAGAAGAGGGGGGAAAAAAAAGAAGAAAAAAACAAGAAAAAAAAACAACAAGATAAAGAAAGAAAGAAAGAAAGAAAGAAAAAAACAAGCCATGATTCTGATGAAAGCAGCTGTCATTCAGCACCAGGACTTGCCCTTCGAACAGCTGTACTTGATCTCAAAACTCTCACCTGCACAGCATGGTAGGCTGAATCAACTCCGCTCTTTGTCTCACTACCTCAGATAAGCCTGTCATCAAAGTGAAGAGATAAAAAAGAGACAATCATAACTCTAATGTCATATTTGACAGAGGAAGCTGTTAGTCAAGTAGCTTTAAACTGTTTCTCCTCTACATGTATCGAGTGACGTCCTGGCACGGCGACAAGAACTTATCACATTACTTTTTATACAGGGAAGAAAAAAAAAAATACCAGAACAGATGTGTCATCATAGGCACACCTTTCAGTGGACCTTCAAAGTGAAGAACTGGAGAGGCTCTTTCATGAGACAAGTGTCACAACAACTCCGTCTTCATAGAGGTTCCTATGCAGGCCACTGCAGACAGCACATAGCAGATGATTGGAAGTAACTACACTAATAAGGAGTTGGCTCAAGATGCCAAGAAAACAGGTTTCCTAGGGCCAGATCTTGAATTTTCTACTGTAGCAAAATACTAACTAGCGTAGGAACTGGTCCAAAGGCAGCTTCCTAAGGAGAAACTGAAAATAGCTTGCTCATCATAGCTGGCATTCCAGGAAAGGTGAGGAAGAGAGCTAGCCCCAGATATGCAGACCGGGGTGTAACAAATTTAGACTATTGATGACTCTTAAGACAGTTATTAACTGATCAGCCTGCTTTTCTCAGGGGCTGGACTGAAAGATCTCCAGAGGTCCCTTCCAGCCCCTACAATTCTGTGATTCTGTGATCCACGATATCAGATAACTATCAAACCTGTATTTGGTATATTTGGAAAGTACTGCTTTCAGTAGTGTAGCAGCTGAAATAGGTCTATTTGTATTTGTGCACTGCATTTAACCCAGAGATCTCACAAGTCTTTAAAAATAACAACAATAAAGAACTGGCTGGATGTCTGGGCACAGAGAGAAGTGGTGAATGGAGTTAAATCCAGCTGTGACCGGTAATTAGTGGTGTTCCCCAGGGGTCGGTATTAGGGCCTGTCCTGTTTAGTATCTTTACTGATGAAGATGAGGGGCAGGAGGTGATCCACGTCCCTCTACTTGGCACTAGTCAGGCCACACCACAAGCACTGTGCTCAGTTTTGGGCTCCTCATTACAAGAAAGACATTGAGTGCCTGGAGTGTGTCCAGGGGAGGGCAACAAAGCTATAATGGGACTGGAGCACAGTTCTTATGGGGAGCATTTGGGGGAACAAGGATTGTTCAGTCTGGAGAAGGGGAGGCTCAGGGGAGACCTTATGGCTCCCTATAACTCCCTGAAAAGATATTCAGGCGAGGTGGGCGTTGGCCTTTTCTTCCAGGTAACATTAATATGACAAGGTGATGGCCTTAAGCTGTGCCAGGGGAAGTTCAGGTTGGGTATTAGGAAAATTTCTTCTCAGAAAGAGTTGTCAGGTATTGGCACAGGCTGCCCAGGAAGGTGGTGGAATCACCGTCCCTGGAGGCTTTCAAGAAACATGAAGATGTGACATTGAGAGACGTGTTTTTCAACCTTAATGATTCTATGATTCTGTAATAACTTCTTGGTCAGATGGAGCTTTTGCTTACAGAAAAACAGTCATATTGGAAAAGTATAAGCACAGCTCTGGGCCTATGGGGACCTATACTGATATAAAAAGGAGAGTAATTGGATTTAATTCAAGAGACTCAGAGTAATTTTACACGCCAAAGCTACCTTGTGACTTGTTTACCTCCTGAAACTCCCATAGTGATCTTCTTAAAAGCTTTCATCATCTGGGAGTTTGCCTTGGCTAGGAGTTTTTGTTTTTAATATTATCTCTTTCATAGTTTTCAGCTGAATCAAGGTAATGGAGGATAAGTGAACTTGGTCAGTGAACTTGGTTCCTAATACCGTAAGCTCTAAATGTAGTAAGTGCTTAAAAAAGGCACTATCAGTAGCTTTTATTTACGAGTATCTGTAACAGCATCGCCCACATAACTTTTGTCCCATGCCTCACCCTAGTGCTGGATTCATCTCCTGTAATGTGGGTCTTGAAAAGTTAAGTATCTCATCTAAGCCATGGATCTAAACAGCCCCTGGGGTCATTGAGAAGAGTCAGAATACACCACGACTGTGTTTGCAGGTGGGTGTCCTTCAACAGAAGCTGCCCTGCCCTCTGATGGGTCTGCACTCCGTGCCAGATGATGCGACCAAACTCAGCTGAGGCTATGCATGCATCTTTCTGGTGGCTGGTATTAGACATGATAATTCGTACACTTATAGCCAGATTTTACAAGGTCTTTGTGGTGTAAACTCGGTGGGATTTTCAGACGTTTCTAAATGTCCAGCTCCCACAACAGTTCATCAGAACCAAAGCACCTCACGAGTCTTTAAAGAAGTTTTGAAAACATATGTCTGCATGGTTAAATATCTTCAGGTGTCTGACTCCAAATCTCCAGAGAAAAACAGGAAGGATAATTAATTGAAAACTACACTACATTGCAGAGGCACTGGGAGGATAAATGCTGTGCTGGGTGAGGGTAATAGATCTGTTTGAAATGGATTTGGGTTTTTTGAAAGATATCCCCTTTCTTGTTAGGAAAATCTTCATCAGATCATTTGAAATGTTTTAATGAAATTTAAATATTTATTTGTAACATCTCTGATTTTAGATGTTACCAACAACCATAACAACAAAAATCCAAATATAAAGTAACTTTAACATTAAACTACTGAGATTTTTTTATCTAAATGCCATAAGAGGTGTTGGAAAAAGCACCGAGTTCAGCCACAACTTTCTTCTGAACCTTAAGTTACATTAATTTTCCTCACACTTCAGTGTTTGCAGAACTAGAGCTACTACCATTTCCTAGGCCATTTTTGTTTAGGAAAAAAAAACCAAAACACCAAGGTGATCTGTTGCATAATTATTAACAGTATGTGAAACTATGTGGTTCATGATACATGTCTGTAAGGACAAGTCATGAATATGAAACTCATAAAGCTCTATCTTTTTGATGGTACACTGATAGTAGAATAGGAAATGGCCGACTTCTAACTCATATTTTCACGGTTGCTGTTGAATTTAAGGGAAGTACCTCAGGCAACAGGGAAAACTGTCTGAATGTTCTACTGCTATTCTTCAACTAATTTCAATGGCTTTTAAAAAAATTGCAGACTTAACACATCACAGTTATGTTTGAGAAAATCAAACATGAAAATTAAGAAATTATGGCTCTATAAAATCTAATTCTGCAACTAGAAATAAGGAAAGATTGAAAAGAAGCATTATTCCACCATCAAAGGACTTCCAAATTGGAAATAATATAGCACACCTTATAAATTGCATTTCCTGAGCAAAGTGCCCATAGGGATTACTCTACCAAGCACCATCACTTGTTATTGCTATTCAGGGGCCTAAATGGGACTCCAGCACCCTGACCCACGGTGTTGAGTACATAACTGAGACTCTCCTAGCCAGCACAGAATGACAATTCAACAACTTTGTTTTATATGAGACTCAAATGGAACAGCTCAGAATACCATGGACAAGCAGAAAAACTGTAATCCTGAGATTCTGATAGGAATCACTTTTTCACAGCCATTTAATAGAATTGCCTGATTTTTTTCTACATACTGGTAGGTGCAACTGAGGTCAGGGGAGTACCTCTTACGTTGATCCCAAGGGAAGGGAAGGGATCCCCTTTCTGAAGGCATTGGATCTGACTCTCATGGCTCATGGGGGGGATTGGGCTGCATGGTGGAAAAGGAGTGGTGAGTAAGCAGAGAGTGCCAGGTGCACCCTGCACTGGCCATGCTTTCTAATGAACCTCTGCATGCTGAAAGGCGAGAGATTTGAGTCTTGGATGATTTCTGCATCTGACCTGTGAAACGCAGGTCGCTCAGCAAGGATGAAACATAATACTTCCTAAGACCCAGACAGAATAAAGGTTATTCCTACTGTGTCATAGCAGCTAAGCCACAGGAAGCTGTTGAAACACTCTGCCAGCTTGCCTGAAATAAAACAGTTTTAGTTTCAAGTGTGTAGTGAATTTTCGCCTTACACTTCTGAATTTGAGCTACAATTTTCTTATCTGTAGGGTGATTAAATTACCTGTTCTCTTCCCTCCTTACTTGCTCCTTAGCCAGAGGTCTGCTTAAACGATGAGGACTCCCAGTGCCTGACAGCATCCTGCCTCTCCTTGCCACTGATGGCTTAGTGGGCTGGTGCACGTCTGGGAGAGTTTGCTGTCTGATCAGGGAGCTGAGTTTTCACCAGTAGCATCACCACCCGAACCTGCTGTTTTATACCCTTGATTATGTTCTTCTGTGGGTTTACTTCCTCCGCATTTATACCGACTTTAGGCAGTGCTATTTTTGAAATCACACTAGATCAAATTTTATACTCAGTTCCTCTTGCATAATCACTATGGGGCAGTGTGCATATAAATGAGTTTGATGCACTGTGTATAAATTAATTTGAATTTAGATATCAAACACAGGTGACTTTCAATTTCCCTGTCACGTAACCAGAATCTGCTCTGAAATGACAGTGAAATAATTACCTTTATGACAGTTTTCCCACCTTTCCTATGGCAGTGTTCAACACAACAGAAGGCAAGGATGAGAACACAGGCTTTACCCACTTGCTAACGGAAGACCCTTTCTTGCCATTATGACTGCATGTTAGAGAGATTCCTTTCTCCATGCCTTTCTGACACACCTTTACGGTGGGTTATGGAGCTGAAAATAGTAACTTGGGAAAATGAAACTAGAGCCACATAGCCCTACTCATTCCTTGTGTTATTAGTGCACCAGTATGTGCAAAACTTGTGTCTCAGGTACACAGGGACTGATGACAAGCAGAGCTTTATGCTTATCTCACACTGATCCCATAGACCTCCCCTGCACCCTCAAACACTCAGTCCAGCAATGCATTACTTCCTTTCTCCTGTTATTCTTCTGCCAAGCTGTTGCTTCATCTGTTGTGATGCAGCAAAGGGATCCTTCCTAGCTCCTCTTGTCTTCCTTAAGCATTGAAGTCATCAAAACAGATATTATAGAAGGAGTGTTTTATCCTTTATTTCCAAAACATGGCAGCAGCATGGCTACTTTCTCATCTGTGCTGTTTAGAAGCTGTGAGTGATTCTGCCAGCTCTCAGATTGCTGTAGCCTACTTTGTACCATCACAAGGAACATGAGAGCGTGGCATCCCCTTACTGCTCCATGAAATACAAAACTCATCTGATGTTTGAACTCTCAACTTGCTATCCCAGAAATAACACGCTTAATGTAAAACGTAAATTACAGCTTGAGGCTTGGGCATATTAACAGGCAGAAGACTGACAGCCTTGTGGTTGCTGCGCCTTACAACCAGACCGACAGCTGGGGAACGACTGAGCTCTTCATGCCCCATCAGGAGCTTCACTGACTGTGCCTGATGCCTCTTAAAAAGCCAGTTTATGATGTACGTCATTGTTGTATCTAATAAGATCTGTACATAAGTGACACTATCTTTACTGTCTGATCAGATTCTCTTGCGGGACTCAGATTATATGATGATTTTGCAAGGAATCTAACTTGATCATTAAAAATTTTCTCAAGACTGTAAGATCTGAAGTCTATGTTGGATTTCAAGCAAAATGCTTTACAGCTACATCAACCAGACGCTGAGGGGCAGGTAGTGCAATCCAAACCCTTGCAAGATGGCATAAAATACTGTTGCTCTGGTGTGAGAGTGATCCAAACCCACTTGCACTTTGCAGATGTGATCCACTGATGAATCAAATCAACATTCCTTTGCTCAGATGCATGAGATACACAAGGAAAGTTCTGCCTGTGAAAGTTTTAAACACTAGCTATTTGGCTGGTAAAGCTAAAGAAGTCAGAACATCAAGAAATCAGAACCACAAATTCAAGCTCTCTGGCATTTGGAACTACTTCACACAAAGCTACATTCCCACCGCCCACTCTCCAAACACACTCAGGTGCTGGCATTTTCACCCAGACTAATTAACAAATAGTGTGGCAATTAAATCACATGGCCTCACCATTGAGTTCAGAAAACTCCCTTACATTGCCGCAGAGTATAGCAACATAACTCATAAAATTATTTTATAACAACAATTTAAGTGAAGCAAATATCATGAAAATACAACACAAATGTGATAATTATTCTAACTTATGTGATAACAATGTTACACATAAACCAAATTGTCTTCCCAAGTCCATCCAACTTTGAAGGCTTCCCTATCCCACAAATGTGCCAGAAGTGTCCATGTGCAGTGTGGCAGAGGGTGACTTCCCTCAATCTGGCTTTGTGAAGCCTCCCATGATACTTCTATGGGGAAACAACCATTTCAGAAGGTCATCCAAGAAGAAGTTAAGCTATTAAAAGTCTTATCCAAGCTTCTCATAAAGCTAGGAATTATGAGAGCAAGAAGACATTGAAAAATACTATTTTGCCCTTCCCGGCTGGTCCAGATGGCCCAGCAACATTTTCTCTGCCAGACTTTGTGGTTTGCTTCCCCATGTCGGGTGTATCGGTAAGAGTTGGGAGGGATTGGTCAAGGCCAGGGTGATGTCAAGGGCAGCCCCTGTGTAGTTCACAGACTCTGCACAGAGCTCTGCATGGAAGAAGTATCTGCTATATATGGTCAACAACACGTCTGCCTTCCTGTTCCTCAGATCTTGACTCTTGGACAGCTGCAAGGAAGATAAGAAAAGCCTCAGGAAACTAGAAGGTGCTCATTTGGAGAAAGTATCCAGAGGGGGAGGTTAATACACAAACAGAGAGCAGGAAAACAGTAGAGTAAATGAGAAAGGCTTGGGGTCATTTTTTTTTAAATCTTATTTTTAAAGTGGTGTTAGTTAGTGGTGGAGAGAGTTTTCTATGAAGAGAAAATGAAAAAGTCCACTAATAACATACTATACGAACATGAGTAAGCTCAGCATTTTCTGAGTCACAACAAGCAGTTATAGAGTGACAGGGAACTCTTTTTAAGTAATGATTCAAAAATAAAAAAAGGCATTTGGAGTCATCCAGTGAGCAGAGTTAGCCCAGGTAACCACATGATCTTATCATTACTACCCTTCATCTGTCTGCCGCCCTCTTCCCACCTAGCATTTGATACACTCACTTGTTGCATCTTGTCTTGCAAGTGGCATGACTTCAATTGCACTAATTGTGTGCATAAAGTTAGCCATGCATGTAAATGTTTGCAAGATTGGAACCTCAGATTATAAACATTGGGAGAGGGCTCATCTCCTCCAGTGTAATCATGGAGTTTGAGCTGCAAGAAGGGCCCAGACATAAGAATATTTTTTTTGTGTTTTATAGAAATTACATCATTATTATGCTTTAGCTTTTTTTTTTTTTATTGCTTTTGTCTTTGGTTATTTATCTCACATACTTGCTTCCTTTCTGGGTTCCTTCTTTTCTTTAAAAAATGTGATAGCAGAAAAGGAGCTTTAGGCATTTAGACAATTCTATTTGATTTCAGATGGCAGGATTATTATTGTGTATTCTCTTATCTGAATATAATTCTCCCAGGGTAGCTATCGTGCTAACATTATACTAAATTACGTAGGTGTTGCATGAGGCTGTAATTTGCACTAGAGGTTTCAAGGTTGTTATTATTTATTGCCTGTATTACTGCTGTACCTCAGAGTCTGGTGGGGAACCGGGGTGATGCGTTCTGCACAAACACAGAGCAGAAGGAAAGTCCCTGACCTAATACCAACCATTAGCACCACAAGCAGATCAGAGAGCACCCAGGTGGGGCCAGGGGCAGGGAGCCAGGGAGGATCAGGCCACCCTTCTCACTGGGGATGTTGGGGTCTCAGTCTGCTCAGGAGGAGGAGAAGCAGCCATCTACCAACACAGGCTGAGATGGCAAACCTCCTGGAGAGGGGCAGCGATGGTAAGGAGTGAAGGGAATGTTTAGCAGATGGTTCTTACTGCCAGAGCAAATCTCCTCCTAGCATAAACCTGACCCCACAGCTCACCCCAGAGAATGAGAGGCAATGTGTGAATGCAGGTGACAGAATGGGACTGGTCAGCTTCATGGACATCATAGAATGATAGAATCATTAAGGCTGGAAAGACCTCTAAAATCATCTAGTCCAGCCACCAACCCCTTGCCATGGTGAAGATGATGCCATAAGACAGCGTAAAAGAGACCCCTCTGCCTTCAATTTACAAAGTGACTCACTAACCTATAATAACATCACCTAAAACTCATAGTGAGCTGTTCATCTTCAAAGCACTTTACAAAGATTAACTAATTAATTTCACTGTCAAATCTTTTGCAGATCTAGTAATGGTATTTGGCTCTACCTCAGAGAGCAATTTTTTTCAGGTACTGGCAGGGTAAACATTCATAATGATATAACCAGTGGGAAGAACATTTTTAGCATTTGAATGATAGTTTAATGAGAGACAAAGGTTAGGGGCTGACCCTGGACCAAAGAGTTTCATTAGGCCATTCACTTGGAAATTTGGGGCTCCCTCTTGCTCCCACTCTGGTGCCAACACTAAAGCCTGTGCGGCATGTGCATACTGTTTTTTAGGAAGCCCCTGCTAAATGCCAGCTATTTGCAGCTGTATGCAGTGGCACTTTGTCTCAAGTTTCTGCCTCATGTTCTCAACCATTTTCCTTTCTGAGGATTCAGTGTCTGTCACAGAATCATAAAATCACAGAATCATTTAGGCTGGAAAACACCACTAAGATCATCTAATCTGGCTGTTAAACCATCACCACCATGCCCACTGTGTCACTGCTCTGCCCACATGGCCAGCCCCATCCTCACCCCCAGCTATAGCCCCGTGCCACACCAATAGAAATAAAGAAATAAAAATGTGGCAAGAGCCCAGCTTCCGCAGACAAGTTTCACTTTCAGTCTCCTGGCTGCCTTGCAAAGAGACAGAGCAACACCCAAAGCACCTCCTGCCTCCCCACTGAGCTGCCCAACTAGCACAGGCTCAGCACTCTGATTTACAGGGACTGGGCCTAGCTAACACTGTTCATCTGGAACAGCTATGTTGGCTTCAGTATGAAAATATTATGTCAATAACAGCCAACACTGGGCTGAAAAAATCCTTCATTTGGACAGTGACATTGTAGATTATATTGCCCAAAGAGGCTGTGTATCTCCAACAGCAAATCTGTCTCCTGCTGCTGCATGCTGGCACAGACCTGCAGCTGTAGGGACAGACACCTTCCAGCTGCAATCAGGCTGAACAGATATAAAAGCTGGGGACTTTCAGTATGTTTATTAATGAAAGCATAACAGAACATAGTTAGAGTGGGTCACTTGGAAATGGGATCCCTGATTTCTAGTGAGGGCAGAGGTGAGGAGAGCTGTCACTGCTGACACGGTCATCCCATCAGAAATGACTGTGCTGTGTGTGGGAATTGAAGACTGACTTCACAGGATGCTTGCAAAAGTTTGACACCTGGAAACAAAAAGGCCTGAAAGTTGATGACAGCTCCTCAGACCAAGGGCATGTCAACTCTCTGCACTACACATCTCAGACTCAACAACATGAAAATGTTACAGGAGATAAAATATCTTGTCAAGGCACCTCCATTTCTGCTTTGCACCTAAATCTCAGTATTGCCTATGCTATTCACAGTCAAGTACAGACCTCAGTTAAAACTGTGAATTTTATTCTACCAGTTAGCATAAACAAAATACAGGGCAGAATTCAGTGCAGTGTAAGATGTGTATGTCTAAAGGTTCTCATGTTCCTCTTCCCAGTTGTTCTAGCAGGTAAAGTATTTCTGTAGCAATTTTGTACAAGTGTCATTACAAACCATACCTTGTATTTGCTGCCAGCTTTTCCTTAATTTATCAGTGGCACAAACTTGTCATTAGCAATCAGAAAATCAAAGAGCCCCAGTGTGAGCTGTTCGTGTGTTCAAGACCCCACATGACAAGAAGAGACAAGTCTGGGTACAAAATATTTGGTGACATCCATCTATCTCTCCCATGGGAACAAAGAACAAATGGCAGCCATTATGGGCTACAGAAGGAATAGCTCTCTGGGGCATTTCCAGGCTCTAAAAACCTCTTTGCTGCGATGAATGAGGTTGTGCTGTGGCCGAGGAGCTGTTGACCCTTGCATGTCCTCTGTTACCAGTGCTATCTTGGAATGCAGGGAGACTCCAAAATAAGAGTGTAGTGTTTCTCGGTGGCCAAGAGAACAAAACTTTCAGCTTCAGGAATGTGAAGTGCAGTTGCAGAAAGCCATCAAGTAGCAATAGTAACAAAAACACCAATGGCATCTGTTATGGATTTGTAGCAAAGAAGATCCAGCTAAAATACACAGGGCCATTCTTTTGCTTAAGACAACCAAGACACAACTGCCTATGCCTCTGAAAGCTAAATGAAAAAGCTCTGCTAACGTTAGACAGGGAGTTAAAGCAGGGCATCTACAAACATGCCCTTGTTCTCGTCTGCATAATGTCTGTGTGGCTATTCACATCTAAAGCACAGCCCCTGCACCCCTAACCTTGCATGCCAAATCCTTCCAAGGAGCAAAACCTAATGTGTGCTAAAGCTTTAGAACATTTGGACAGTCAGCACCCTGAGCCCCCCTATTCCTCCCAACTTTCTGCATGCTTTCTGCAGTTGCCTGCTTCAAAAGGACTTCAGTTTTGTGGTGTTTGATTCCCAGACTGTCAGTCTTGGTGCTGCTGCTGAGGACTGTCAGACATACAAAGGCAGCCACAAACCCTAGGAGAAAAGCCATCACTGTCTTTGTGTTCTCGTGGTCCTCGTTCAACAAGCCACATAAATACAGGCATCATCCTTATAGGCATCCTATCTGCTTTGCTAGTATGGTTTGTGCTCTGGAAGTTGGGCAAGTGCTTATGTACCTTGCTCAATCAAGCCCTACTTCATCTGAGCAGCATGTCAGCTCAACATTATGGACTAAGACTTGGAGAAGCTCCTTATGGATTATGACTTCATGCTGTGTTCTGCTGCCTTGAACCCCCACTATAAGATACTGTGGCAGGATGGAGTGCAAAGCTAAATGCATTTGCCTATTTCAATATGGGACCATGGCATGTGAGAGGGAAAGATCATGCCATTCACCAGCCCTGACCCCTCCTCCATCTGGCACCCAGCCCTGACCTCACTGAACTGCTCAGTACCTTAGAAATTGGACTCGGGAATTGCTTTACATCTTAATTCAAGACACTTTCACTTCCCTCTTTCAAGTAAAGCAGCAAAAGTGTGTTGTGAGGTGGTTTAAAGAGAGGATGGAAAATAAATAAAGCCAAACTGCCTATTTTTGTAATATTTTTTGTGTGTTTCTTAAAAAAATGTGCTGATTAAGTAATTTGCCTTGAGTCTCAGAACTGTGAGGTTTAATGAAGATGACATTTCTTCACCTCCGATGTTATGTCAGACTGAAAACCTTTTCAACTTATAATAGATACGTATGGTAATAGATAGCTGAATGAAAGATCAAACAGACATTAAGTACTGCAGAAAGAGGCTGGTAAAAGATGAAGTCACCTTCTTATGACATTATTATGACATACAGATTAAAAGAAGAACCAGTAAAAAAGAAGGATGATAATGCTATTGTGTTACTCTACTAAGGTATTTTACCAGTAAAATGAAGTTACTTTGTGCATCTATCCACTCAACTCACTGTTGTGTTCAGAAGAAAAAAAAAAAAGCATGAGAGAAAGGGACTGTTCTTGAAGAAGAAAAAAAGCCCACCAAGTAAACCCTACCTGTATTTGGGGTTGGTACATAGTATCTGATGAACACTGCATTTCAAACGTTTGATCCTGTGCCTCCAAAAACTACAAACACCATAAACCAAAATTAAAAACTTCGCCAGCAGTCTAGTATACATAGTAGGTTCAAACTGAACCCCCTTGAGGAAAGGATAATTACTACCTTGTTGCAAAGCAGATGCATTTTTGGAAGCAGATGCGTGCAAGGTGACCCTACTTTGGGAAACCACATTTGAAGCAAATATTTATTTGTATAACAAATGGAATACTTTCTACCAGCCCATTATGCAGCTAAGATTAGCTCAGACCTTTATAGTGACACTAGATAGATAATGAACTGAAAGCGAATTTCAGCGGGAGCAGTTTTGCTAGTTCTTCAGCTGTCCAACCATGTGTGGGTCGAATGGGTGGAGAGCTATGTCCCAGCTGCCCTTGTAAGCCCCCTTGTAAGGCCTCTGAGACAAGGGGACAGAAGGGCAGTTCCACAGCACAGGATTTGCAGAATAGCTCCACAATGCAAGGGAAACATCTCAGAAGCTTTCCATGAGGGGACTTAGGATTCCTTCCTTTTGTGCCTTCTATTTTATGATGTTGGCCCATGACATCAGAGGTGGTTGTCGGTGGTATGGCAGTAGGGGTTGAACTTTCCCACCAATATCCCATTACGTTTTGTTGTCGTACGACAGATGGCAGCAGAAGGGCGGTCGGATAAAATGGCGTCTGACATGGAAGTGTGTATGAAATAAAGGTGTGTCATTGAATTCCTCCATGCAGAAAAAACTGTGCCCGCTGGCATTCACTGATGCTTGCTGAATGTTTATGGAGACCAAACAGTGGGTGTGAGCACAGTGAGGTGCTGGGTGGTGTGTTCCAGCAGTGGGGACAGTAACAGTGGGTCATATCTGTTGGTGCAGATTTTTATGAGTGTGGCGTGCAGTCTCCTGTTCATTGCTGCTGTAGATGCATAGCAAGTGGCAGTGACTATGTTAAAGAATAGTGTTTTACAATGGGTAATTCTCTCTATCAAACAGTGCTATTGTGCTCTTTGGATCTCTTGTAGTTTTCATGGAAATAAATAGGAGGCATTACTTTGAGAGCGATCCATGTAGTTCTGCAGATGAGGCAGAAGCATACGTGACTACATTGAGCCTTCCTACAACATGAGCATTACTGATGGAGCAGTGACTGCTTCTGTGCTCTGTCTGCACAAGGAGCAAAAATCTGGCTGGAGTGTCATCATTTGTTGTGCTCCCTGTTTTCTTGAACTCAGTTGCCATAACAGTCATGACAACTACGCGAGGCACATACTGTAGGTGGTCTGAGTACAGCCCACATCGATAGAGTGCTGCTCCCTGCCTTCATCTCCTCCTCCCCAAGCCATGAAACCAAAACACCGTCAATTTGCTACAGGCTGCAGAGTAATGAGAGAGCTCTTTCCCCTCTGCCTGACTCAACATGGACTTTAAATGCAGCTCTTCTCTTAGAAGTACCTGCAGAAACAGCACTGCAGGGTTATGACTGGACACTATCATGAAGACCACAGGTGCTCCCTTTGTGTGTAAATAGTTTTGTTTTTTTTTTTAGCCAGTCTAAAGACTTTATATGAAGGTGGGTTCTTTTAATATCCCTTGCCTTTGCAGAGGGGATGCTGCGGACTCAATTACCTTCTAAACTTGTCTTGGCATTCAGAAATCCTGTGCAATCCAGTTTTACTGAAGGAATTGATGCCTTGGGAGGAGCAGAAAGTGGCAACACACCCTACACCCAGCCCCAAATGCCTAGGACTTAACAGACAGAAGAAATTCAACACTGTGCCCTTTTACAACTAAATTTCCATGTATCTGGGAGTGCAGATGTGCCCTTTCTTACAATCACTTCTCAGAATAAAGCAACACTGCGAATGCACGGATATGCAGCAGCATGACACGTACAGTGAGTTCACAAAGCATTTCTTCCTATGCTGTGGGAGCAGCACATTAATGAGGCAGTCAATACTTGGCTGCTTTTTTTCCCTGCCCTCATCTGCTACCAAGGGCTGAGCTGGCTCTCCATAACTCCTTTGGAAATCAGTATCTTCAGGTTCACTTTGAAGTTTGTGTCTGTGATACCGTAGTAGTGTTACACCCACATGACAGTATTTGTTCTCTTGATGTAGCCCCACTGTGCATACTTGCTGCTCCTGGGCTTTACTTTACTCTCCTTGTATTTTCCTAAATAAAATGGAATAATAAATATTATCATATAGTTGGCATGACAGAAACAGTGCTTTTCAAACTCAAAATGAAACTTTGCTTACCTTTATAATATTACATAAAAAGAAGACTGGGATTATTGAATATAAAGGAGACTGACCTTGAAACCCAGCAACAAAACCTAGCTTCACCCACGCAGTTGGCTCTGGGTATCCGTTTGCTGCCTCCAGGGCCCCAGGACACATGGTTTTCAGCTGTAAGTGCCTGAAATCATGTGAGGGCTGTGCTGCAGCCTGTTAGACTGGTGTTTTCATGGCATAAAATGGAGGGTGTAGGTATAGTGGGTCATGACCATGGCAGAGAGCTGTGCAGTGTTGAACCATACCCAGTGCAGCCTGGTCCCAGGACACCTTATATGAGCTGTTTTTCCCCAGGAATGTGCCCAAGTTTGTCTAGAGGAGTACTATCCTGCACACACATGAACTCTTTCAGGAAACAAGCCATCAGTTTAAACATGTAGGTGACCAGACCTCTTAGAGGTCCATCTCAATGTGTGATAATTTCTGCTTTGGTGCCTATTTTTCTCCACTGATTATATGGAGTTTGAAAAGTGACCTTATTGGATTTGAACTTTCTGACTTTCAGATTGATAGGGAGAGCAAAAGAGGAATGCTGCTTACTGCTTCACTGGTCCTGAGTGGGGAAGATCAAGTAAATTTTACTGGATGTGGAATCATGCATTACATAACATCTGTGTCACGTGTTGCAGAGGACTACAAAGCAAAAATGTACAATCCTTTCTCTGAACAACTTGAGATATAAGTGGAGAGCTTACATGCACAGATGCATGTAGATTCCTTGATGCATTTTATAACCATAAATCAGTATATAGTTGTCTGAACTAACTTTTTTTCAAGAAGAGAATTAAATTAATATATGGAAATCAGATCACTTCCCTCTAAGAAGGGAATAAGGATGTACGTAATACATTGATCAGGAAATGCTGATTATCACAATTGTCATAAGCTTTGATTTCAGTAAGCCAGTTTTGTCAGCATAATAATAAAATTTACGTTAGCATCAGCAGAGAGGAGTAAGAATCTGGTGCAACTACTTTCTGATGCAGTGATCCATAGGGCTCAACTCCCTCTGGAGCCTTGGCCACTGCACGCTCATTTATATGAGTGTATATTGATTGTACAATGGCACAAAACGGAAAAGTGGTGATTCATACCTGACTTTCATCCATTTGACAAACTGAAGGGTAGTGGCAGACTGTGGTCCATAGACCTCTGGCAGAATTGATATACGTCAGCAGCATCCAGGAAAGTTAGCTAAGAGAAATGAGACTGTCTTGTAGGCTTACAATGCAATTTGAAAGCAAATCTTGAGCCTACGTTTTCATTAGGAGATATAACAAAGTTGGCAAGTTAAAAAACATTGAGACATCACTGAAGGAGGAATGGAAGACATCTAACTCTGCATTACTGGAGGCCTGACACCTTTCCCAATGAAGGCAGAAGTCACTCCATAAAAGTCAGACTGATTGTACCAACTGATTGATGCTCAAATGCCCTAACCATTGACCAGCACTCTTGAATTTTCCAAATGTTGTGCTTGCCAGCAAGGAGGCTCACGCTTTTGTTGTTTTAAAGCTGAAAGGAAAATCCTGAGAGATTATTAAAAAGTCCATCCGTTTTTAAGGACAATGAAGAAAGTATTATCTTGAAGCTTATTGATATCACAACTGACCTGCATGGAAGAACATCTGATAGGAAGTCCTGATTACTGTTTAATTATTTTCTTTTCCTTTTAGTTGTGCTGAAATGCCTCAACAACTGAGCACATGATCAGCAATAACACCAACAGACCTTCAACCACAATAAAAGTCATGTTGTTTAAATTGTCTTGGTAAATTTGGGGCATTTTGTGTAATAGAGGCAATGACATATAGGATATGTACAAGTGGATGTGGACAGAAGGGGAAGATGAAAGTTATCAAACATATTAACAATGAACTCCAGCAGAACTTGATCTTATCACTAGTTTATGTAGAGGTGAATAAGACTTAGTGGGATTTACAGCTACTATTTTGTCCACCAGAGGGTTCCCATATTTTTCCACTTGTGCAACTGAGGCATTGAAAGAATGAAGAGGGTAGAAAAGACTTTAAAAATGTGTGAAAGAAGTAAAGATCAAACAAAAAGCATTCCTGAAGTAATGCCTACAGTCTATCTGTATGCCCAATTTCATTACTCTGAAATTCAGTGACTGATTGCAGTACCTTTTTTCTTATTTGCACCATTGCAAATGAGATCAGAATTTGAGAAGCTGACAATAAATTCCATGTATGTAGGACACCTATTAAATGTTTCATGTGATGTTAGATTGAGTAGGTTAGTACAAAAGAAACTCCACAAAGTAAATAAGATTTCAAATGTTGTGGTATTGTCAGGGCAAACCCCCAGATTCCAAGTCAAGTTCAATCCTGCAGAGCTAGTAATGGTAGTGCTATTTTCCTAACTTGGCTTCAATCACTACCGTGACTCTCAATTCTCAAATAATAGGTGATTCATCTTAATGCTATTTAGGGAAGGAGTCACAATGGCTTTGATAAGTCAAATGATGGTCAGATATTTTTTTTACAGCTCATTAATTTCCCCAAGAAAAATTGGGCCAAATCTTGCTGTCAGTTATGCCACTGAAGTGTACTGAAGATGCTTTTTAATCTATGCTAGATCTTGATCCTCATCTGACTGGTACAGGATTGGCTCTTGGGTTCATGTTTTCTGACATACTTCATCAGACCTCTTGAGGCTTTCCTGAAAATGTCAACCAGAAATACATTAGCTGCAGTGATTTGATAAAATCTCAGTCTGTAAAGCATGACTGGGGACAAGCCCCAGGACAAGTGGACACCTTGGAAATGTTTTATGGTTCTACAGCATGACCCAGAGAACCAGGGTGGAGGAAAAGTCCCCTGAAATGAAATGGTGGTGATAGACCTAGTAGAACTGCAGAAACTTCCCCTTGGGAATCAGACATCAAGGTCTCCTCTTATTGATAAGGGGAAAAGGCTGCCCAGGGAGGTGGTGGAGTCATTGTCCTTGCAGGTGTTTAAGGAAAGGGTAGGTGTGGGACTGAGGGACGTGGTTTTGTGGGCAATATTGCTGGTAGGTGGACACTTGGGCTAGATGATAGAGTTCTTTTCCAATTTTTATGATTCTATGATTCTACAAGAAGGATGAATCAGAAGATGCAATCCTTGAAGTTGGTCATGTGTCTTTCCTTTGTTTTGCCACCAGAAGGAGGAATTCGAATGGGTTGTGTAGCCCAAAGAGCAGCTCTTGAAAGGGACAGAACGTTCTTTTCCTTCTTGAAATAACTTCAAAGTCTTTGTTGTTGCGTCAGCATTACCAGGAACTCCACTAACTTGTGCAATATGGTCCAAAGGTTCAGCAAAATCAAAATCTCTTTCCTTATTTGAGGTAAATGCCTTGAGTCTTCAGTCGTAGCAAGGGGAGACATACTACACAGTCCACTGATTTCAAGGAAGCTTCTGATGAAGAAATCTATTTATTCAGATTGAATGATGTGCACGAGTATGGATTTTGAGAACACTTGCATGGTAGCTTTGCAGATGCTACAGTGTTCAGTATTATTACAAAGTTTCAATTTTTATTTCTAATAAGATTCTGACCTTCTACACTTCATATGATGCATTATAATCAGAAGACTTATTGAGAAGCCTAATGTAATATTATACCCACTGGGGAGTCAAAAGTGCAAACAGTATAAATAAAAAATCTCAATATTTAATTAATTGAAACAAATTAAATTTCAAGATATTTCTCACTGCTGTCAGCTACTTAAAATTGCATACAAACTTAAGAATTTATGCAGATTTCTCCATAGAGTTCTGAGTGGAAATTTCAGACAACCCTGCTTATAGCCATAGTTCTCAGCTTTTGAAAGCCCCTCTCAACCAAGAGCTTTTTGGAGCAGTTCTTTCCATATGTTCTAGTTCAGTCCCTACATAATACACAAATACTTGAAAAAAACTGGTCTTCTTGATGCAGGAGCCTTCTGAAATGTTATCCTTTGAAGATCCTCAGTCAGGCTATTCTCCAACAGCATCTTTGTTGCAAAACATATGCAGAAGCCTGGAAAAATAAAAACCAGAGTATTTAAATGAGCCTCTTGAAGAGTGACAGAGAAGCAGAAACACAAAAGAAGAAGAAAGATTATTTTCATTTCTGAGTCATTTTTAACCTTTATTAAGTGTACACAAGGTCTTTCTTGTAGAGAAATGGAATGGTGTAAATACAACTGACAAACTGTTGCAGGTGTGTTACTGATTTGCAGCAACAGCCTATGTCTCCTCATGCCTTGTAATGTTATCACTGTGTGGACTGCATTCATATGGCTCACTGCTGGGTACTGATTTGCTAAAAATAAATAAGTAAATGAAAACAGACATTCGGTAAATGAATTACCGTTGATAGACCTGAAGTTCCTCTGAGAAGTTTATTACTGCTAGACAGTCAGCACAGCTGCAGTTCATCTACGCAACTGCTGTTCTACAATTGCTTTCCTCCACCGTAAAGAAAATTTACAGTACTCAATCATGTGCCACGGGTCTTTTGATTAAATGTGAATTTACAGTACATGACAGCCCACAGCAGCTTAAGTACTGTACAGTGTGCTACATAAATGCACATACAGGATTATTACACATACCGAAGTAGACGTGTACTTGATAGAGGTTATTATGGTTTACAGTTCCCTTTTCACTTTCCTCTCTGCGGTAATAACTGTACATGTATTGGCCTTAAACACCTACGTGTTTTAAGCACAGGTTAAATTATAAAAGAGATTGCAACATCTTCTTTGTCCATCATCATCTAATAAATCAACAGGTCCATTCCTGTGGATTGATGTAATGGCATTTATGAGCATTGGCAAAGTCATATCCACTTAACTCATGCAGTTAAGTAGTGCCGTGCTCTTATTATAATAATAATGGATTGACTGATGAGTAATTTATTTCTTTCCAATGTAACTGACAGAAATAGATTATATTCATAGACAACGCAATGTATTTGGATCATAAAGCTGCTGCCTTCTCAAATCCACCATTAGCTTAGATTTATCCCCATCAGAGAGTGGTAGAAAACACTTTAAACCAAGTACCACACTTAATGAGGAATCCCAGATCTAATGCCAACAGCTTAAGCGCTAAGTCTTACAGAGAAGGTGAATATTTCACTACCTTTTCTCATAAGAGAGGCGCTGCTGAACAGTCATAAAGAGCCAACTCTTAGAACTGCCAGCAGAGCTCTCTCATTCAATAAAAGAGATAGTTATGTTTGGTTTAATTTTAATTGAGTTTCAGAAAAAAACATTTCCTTATTGCCACTTGTTACGCCGTGCATTCTCCCTGACACTCCTTTCCTATCAATATTGCCTGGAGACATGTGCAAGTCAGTGCTTTCAGCACCCACAACGTGACCTTTTGGACTATCTTGTTATTTCCCATGTTTACGACTGTCATTTATGCATGTGAAGATTAAGGGCCAAATTATCTGCTGGCTGTGAATTGGCACAGTTTCACTGACTGCAGTGGAGCTCTTCAATTTACAAGCTGCAGGAGGGCTGGAGATGGGCCAGAACAAAAGCCCTACCTCTAGACATCCCAGAGTTTCTGCAAGGCAGCCTGTCTCTGCCCTTACTCTATCATCTGTTTGGGGCATAAAATCCCAAGGGTGTATTGTATCTATTTCCAGCATTAACTCCCTTTACGTGATGGCAGAGACAGCTCTGTCTTCCACTGGGTACGAGCCAAATGTTCTAAATTCTTGTTTCATAGGGTTCAAGAACAAAAGGAACTACCGTTTTATCTCATCTGATCTTTTGCATGACACTCAAAGAATGGATAATACAGCCTGAAACTCCTCATTAGGAGGGAATCAATTTATTGGGATAAACCCAGATGATCTTAGCAAGATTCTCACTTTATGAAGAATAACGGAAGAGGAAGGATCCTGCCTTTTGTAATTTGACCTCATAGAAAAACTGGAAATCAGCATGACCTGAGCCTATGAGCAGAACATGCCTGTCAAAACTCAGACAAGAATTATTCTTCATGTAACCAGGGAACAGTATACAGTCCCATCTGGAGGCCTTTCTTTACCTGTGAGGCATGTTCCAGTATGTGTTTATTTGTGTATGTGTGCATGCAACTCTTCACAAAGGGGAAATTAATTTCTCAGTTCCTGAAGCCTGAGGTTCTATGTTTGTTCTTGTTTGAATGCAGCTGTATTTGTTAGAAATAACATGAGAGACAGTGATTATGAGTAGAAAAGCCCATAGTCCATGCTTCTGATCAAGATGTCTGTGGAACTCTGATGAGGGAGAAACAGCTCTGTTTTGGGGGCAAAAACCTCCACTGCCAAAAATAAAGGTGGAACATTTATTTCTTCACATTGAATGATGGCAAAGACACTAATCTTCCCCGACACCAACAATCCCATCTTAATTGCTATGCCAAGATGCTAATGAGATCTTTCAAAAGCATAGCATGATCACTAACATAAAAGTACAAGATGTGGTTAATAGTATTGACTGGCCTAAGAGGGAGTGAGAGACATCTACAGAGGTTTATTTACTGTTGTAAGTATTAAAAAAATTTAAGACAATAAATAGACTAGTTACTGCTCACTGCATCCAAATTTCTAATGCAAGGTTAACTCACTGCCCTCACCCCTGAGGCATTATGCATTTAATTTGCAGAGCACAACTGCATGCTATATGATGACCAATAAGATCTTCAGTGCTGGCTTTTATTTCTGCTCTGAAATCTCTAAAAGAAGAGAAACATCTGATTTCTGAAAGGTGTGATCTATGCCTACACTCATGCGCTCATATATTATTTATCTTGATCTACAAGTGATGTCTTATAAAGGGGTCCATGGAGGAAAATAAGAGCCATTTGTGCTACCTTTCATCAGAAATATTTATACAGATTCCTCTCTCTCTGACCACAGAGCAGACATCTCATTCCTGAAACTACACCTCCTCACAGGAAGAAACACAAATCGTTCTCACCGCTGCAGAATGTCTGATTCTTGCCATGGGCCTAGACCTGCTGCTTTGAAAACTCCTTCCTCCTTCTCACAGATGATGCTGCCAAAAAACCTTGTCAGACTACTGATCTTAAAGCATGCACCTCCTTCTTTGGACTGATCCATTTGAGCAGAACACAATATCATTGTTAATGAATAGCTGTTAAAACCAGTTACATTTCTTTGATAAAGCCCTCTGGCACAAGAGAAAAACAAATGTGAAGTAACAACGCAGTGTCAAAGGTACATTGTTAAATGCTGAATCATGAGAAATTATCACAGAATGAATATCCAAGCATGCATCTTGTAGGTGCAATGCCAAGATGTTGACCTCTGACAATCATAGAATCGTTAAGGTTGGAAAAGGCTTTTGAGATCAACTAGTTCAACTGCCAACCTACCACCACCCTTTTCTTGAACACATCCAGGGATGGTGACCCCACCACCTCGCTGTGCAGCCTGTTCCAATGCATTATCACTCTTTCTGAGAAGAAATTTTTCCTAGTATCTAACCTGAAATTCAGCAGAATGGGTTCGCTACTAACACGAAATAGGGAAATGGTGAGAATTCCAGGAACCCTGAAGCCAATGAGTTTTCATGTGACTCAGCGAAGAAAGAATACTACTTCTGGCTCATTTTGGCCCAGTGTTTTCCCATGTGCTGCCTGCAAGCTGAAGACATGTAGTGACGCTGCAGCCACCATATAGTTAAGGTCTGGAATGTGATGTTCTGGTGAGTTAAGAAAAACTTTTTGATTACCCATGCTTTGCATGTGGAATTTAAACCAGAGACTGGGTACGAAAGAGTGCTGGATGTGCTTTGGAGATAAGAACTCACTCACCATACTAATACAGTTTTTTTGTTGTTGTTGTTGGTTTGTTTTTGTTTTTGTTTTGCTGTTGTTACTTTATTTTTCTTACAGCATTTATTCCAAATCGATTAAAATAATTTAAGTTAATGTAGAAGACATATTTAACTTATTAAAATTTGAGAGACATAAAGATAATTGGCAATATGGTTAAGGATTTTCTGAAAGATGATCAGTCAATATGCAGTAATGAAGCAGTTTCTTACTACATGACCAAAGGGAAGACAGAGATGGCCATGAAGGAGGAAGGAAGAGACATTTCTGTTTGGATGGGGAAAAGTAAAGAAGATATGGGAAAATGCAGCAGAATTATTTTCATGATTGATTAGGAGTTTGATTAGGAGATTGATTAGGAGAATCGTTCCTAGTTTGGGAAAATGGACAGCGTGAAAGATTAATGGTTTCT
The DNA here is from genome assembly GCF_023343835.1 of Lagopus muta. Taxonomy (NCBI): domain Eukaryota; kingdom Metazoa; phylum Chordata; class Aves; order Galliformes; family Phasianidae; genus Lagopus; species Lagopus muta. The sequence continues at coordinate 8,325,410 of NC_064439.1, read as the reverse complement.
TGATTTTTGATTTTGGTTCTTTTTTTTTGGTTGGTTGGTTGGTTGTTTTGGTTTTATTTGTTTGTTTGTTTGGTTGTTGTTGTCTCAACTGGATAGGTTTCTGGGTCACAGAAAACTTCATAACTTGGATGTACAGCAGAAAAACAGGAGAACATTCCTGATTCTCTGGACACTTTCTACAATTCTGTCCCTAGCCGTTCAGATGAGTAATCATCCCTCAGAAGGCCTCAGGGATCAAAAACGAGACAGCTGCTGCCTAGAACTGTACTCAGAAACTCCTCAGGCTTGATGGATCAGAAGGTAAGGTACTGCTCATCTACATGTAAGTCCTGGAAATGAAGGCAAGCCAAATAAGTATGAGTAAATTGTAACACTCAGAAGAAAGCAAGAAATTCATAGGGATTTTCTCTCCATATTGTTCTTCATCTGGGGATGAGGGAACTGTATTGAGGTAGAACATGCACGTTTTGTCTCTTATGTCTATAGCTGGAGCTTGTTGAAGGAGATGCAGACTAGATGCAGGCTAGATCAACACTGCCTTTTTAGCCATGCCTGAAAGGGATTTTATATTTTCAACATCAAGCAGTGTTGGTTTGTTCTCTCTTTTTCTGTCAGAAAATTAGGTAGACGTATCTGTTAAATAACGTGTGCCACAGCACAGAGCTACATAAATTCATGAATATATGTTTTCATTGTCTGTTCTTGTTCAACTCACTACCATTAGATTAAGCCAGCTATCAGGGCTGTGGCCCAATCTTTCTTCTCCTTTTTCTTATCTGTGCAGTATTTGTATTCTAGTGTTGCTTCTGCCTCTGTGGCTGGTCATCCTTACAACTGTATCCTTACACCAAACAGGTATGGAATGATCATCCCTATAGAATGAAGCAAATCTATCTATCTATCTATGGTGGAAATCACGGGTGTCTCCATTACTCTGGTACTGAAGTGGAAATTTGTTCTTTACCTCCCTTAGTGTAGATACTGGCTGGGACCTATCCAGTGCCCTCAGCTGCCCATGTTTGTTAGTTTGGCAGAAAGAGGCAAGAACCAGTATGTTGTGCTACCTGATCCTGAAGAGCTGTGAGCTGAGCTTTCCCATGAAGATGCCTCTACTTCATAGTCCTGTGTGAAGAGCTGGTATCTTACTGCCAGCATCTACGCATTACCTCATGACTCAGCATCCCTATAAATAAGAACACAGTGTTTATCCTAGGCAGTCTGGCTGTCCAGATTGCTGCATGTCAGTAAGCATTGGGAGTTGGAAAATCCACAATGGTTTAATTATAGCCAAGGCAAACAAGAGCATTCTCCAAATCCTTTATCACTCCTCATCAGCAACGCTCTAACTGGCAGTGGATTTTGAAGATGTTGATTTGAATTCAGAAATGCAAGAGAGAAAGGAATATGTAATATATTATGTATTTATGTATTACATATTATACATATTATGTATGCTATATGTAATATAAGAGAGGCATATATTCCCTCTCTTCAGAGAGCCCAACACAGATAATCAAGGCCCCAACAGTGATTCATGCACCACTTTCTTCTAGACTAGAGGTGAAAAATGGCCTTTGTTTATTCAAAACAAGGTGTTAGAGAGTCAGAAAAAGGCTAACCATCATAATTCCTAGTGCCATCATCATCATCATCATCATCATCATCATCACTGCAACATGCTGAATCTACCACAGCTTGTGGAATTTCTCCATCAAAAGGGGATGCAGGAGGACACAATAATGCAAGCCACTGGTCTGCAGCCTGACACAGCCAGTCTTAATTCCCAGTATGCAAAAGAAATCCAGGAAGATTTCTCTTCTACAGAAAAAGTGAAAACAGGACTATACAAATACACACAAAAAAGGTAATGCTTGGACTCCAGTGGTCTCTGCTGTACTCCCCTCCCTTGTTCTCCAAAGAAATCCCTTTCCTTCCTTCCTGACCCGTGACTCACTCCCACATCCCTTCATTTGAATTTTCTTTTGCACTACCTCAGTGTATGAGAAACAGTGTACTGGTGTCTGGTACATTTTTTGGAGGCCCTTTTCAACCCTGCTTTTTCTCCTTGTCATGAGGACACATCCTATCTTGTCAGTTTCTTCTTATGGTAATTGCTTTTGCAGAAATGTTTCTCACTAGATAGCCTGGATGTGGGAGCAGTTTCTGCAGAAGGTCAAAAGCTGCTGGGAGACAAAGGAGAACATATAACTTTGATTATAAAATGCATTAATTTCACAAGTGAGAATTGAAGAGCCTTGGCCAGGCCAACAACCCAGATATTCTAAGTAAGTTTGTAATATGAATACCAATAAAAATGAAAAGAAATAACACAAATGTACAAGACCCAGCAAAAATGTCTTCAAAGTGGCATTAGGAATTGAAGGTCCTACATGTCTCGCCCCCTCCCCACTGGTGCTGTCATCTATAAAAGATAGCTGGAAATATAAGCTAGTGCAGAATCTTGGTCAACGGCCTCTGTTGCAAGAGATTCTAACTCATATCAGCCATTGAGGCAGTTACTGCACATACCTCAAGGCTTGAAAAGAATATTCATGCCTTCCTGAGAGTCTCAGTCTTTAACCAGCACCCTCTTTTCAGAAAGGGTGGTCAGGCACTGGAATGGACTGCCCAGGGAGGTGGTGGAGTCACCAACCCTGGGGGTGTTCAAGGAAAGACTGGATGTTGTGTGAGGGATGTGGTTTAGTGGGAGCTATTGGTAATAGGTGAACGGTTGGACTGGATGATCTTTTAGGTCTTTTCCAACCTTGGTGATTCTATGATTCTATGATTCTCTCTCCTTCAAGAAATTGGAATGAAGAATGTCTGTGATTTCACACTGCGTGAGACAGAAGCTTGGTGGAACGGACATGCCCAGTAACACAGAGCACACTGAGATAGGGCTGGCATTATTTTCTGGTCTTTCCATGATCTTGTGGAGGACTTGCTGAACATTCTGCTTATGTCTGGATATGAAATTTAAGGTAGCTCAATACCCAAATCTGAGACCTACCAATTAAAAATGTCAAAGTCTGCCCCTGTGTCTTGCATTCTAAGGCCAAATTTCACATGTGAGTGGCCAAGTTAGACCCAAGATGTGAAACGAGTTGCCTGCAATGTATATTGTCAAGGCACCACTGTAACAACACTGTGCGGCTATTTCTGTATTGCACTGAGATCCCTGACCTTTATGACAAGATCCATCACTAATGCTATTTAGGGAAACTGAGCTCAGGTGGATAAGAAATCTCTTGTATAGAAGAACAGCTAGGTAAAAGATGACAAAAAGAGACTAGGAATGGATGGTCAGGTTTCCCAGTGGTGGGGATTAACAGTGGGAGTTCATAGGGACCTACTGAAAATATTCATAAATGACCCTCCAAATTAATCAACAAAAGAAATATCTAACAAAACAACAAACAGCAACACAGAAAGCAAAAGTAAAAGAAAAGATGATTGTGACATGCTATAAAAGGATTACATGTTACTTTCTGACCTGTTTATAGAATGTCAGATGAGTTTAGCATTGATAGTCTAGAATAGTACAGACGAAGAAAGTATGCTATATATAAGAATGCAATATTAGATGCCAAATTAGCAATTGCCACTCAAGAAAAAGGGTATCAAGAAAAGGTTATCAAATAATATTTTCAAGCTGCAGATTTAAAGCAACAGAAAAAAAAAAGATAACTTTTTTTTTTTTTTCATACAATGCATAATTAAACTGCGGAACTCATTGCCACAGGATGTTGTAGAGGCCAAAATTATAAATGGGCTCAAAAAGCAATTAGACACATTCCTGGCTGAAAAATTCATCGAGCGTTACAAAACTCAAAGATGCAGATAGAATCTCTGGCTCACAGTGCCCCTAAGGCACAGACTGCTGCGAGGGTGTGCCAGAGTCAAGTATCACTGCATGGCCAGTCTGCTTGTACACCCTTTTCCTAAATACCTACTACAAGCTACGTATGTGTCAGAAACACAGCACTGAGCTGAAGAAGGACTTCTATAGCCACTCTGAAGGGAATATATCATTATGCACGTGTGTGGGAGTTGTATAGTGATCTTCTGACCAAATTGAGACAACTTACTCCTTAGAACAAATTTGCAACTACACGGAGCACACAACAGCCACGTTTGAAAATTTCTCATTTGACAAACATTTAGAGGCAAAATAAACATACAGGCTGTATATGTGTAGGTATTGCAGTATCTGTGATTGCTGAAAATTGAAAGGATTTGACAGCTATAAGACAGGAGATAATGGACTTAAGTTGCACTGGAGGGGCTCAGGTTGGATATTAGGAAAAATTTATCCTCAGATAGAGTGGCAATGCATTGGAATAGGCTGTCCACGTAGGTGGAGGAGTCACTGTCCCCAGGGGTGTTCAAGAACCATGGAAATGTGTCACCGAGGGACGTGGTTTTGTAGGCATGGTCTAGTGGTTGGACTAGATGATCTTTGAGGTTTTTCCAACCTTAATGACTATGATTCTGTAGAAGTGAAAAGAAAGATCTGTAATACAGAAGTGTAACAGTACATCAGTTTCAGCACATGGGCTGATCTAAAAGGGTATCAGTCTTGTGCTGCTTGGTACAGAGGAGGCTTCTGCTGAATGGCTTGTAAGGTCTAAGGAGATATAAACCATGTTAACGAAAAGAGGACTCAACAGAAATGGATTCCAAGGCATTAGTTAGTGAAAGACACCAAATAATTCTGTGGAGTTAGAAATGCCACTGATGATTAGTTTAGAATGCACATTATTTTACACTAGAATCCATGAGAAATTATTTACCTTTAAATGGCTGTAGAAATGGGGAATACTATGGTTTGGTAGTTTCCTGCCTGGTTTGACCTAGTTTGTCAGAATTTTCAGTAATTTTACATGATCGGTCACATAAATATGCTGGAAATTCTCAGATAGCAGCAGATTGGCACAACACAGGAATTCTAACAGAAGTATTAAGTTAATGAATCTCCATCCATGCCCAGACACGTGGATGGGGATGGGTCCAGCCAGCAGCACCTAGCTGCCTTCCTCCAAACCCAGCACACTGACTGCACAATGAAGTGCACCCATGGGAGGTGCAAAGGCTGCTGACTGCCTGCATCCAGCTCCCTCTGAGCAAGGTCTGGAGGTTTTCCAGTCCACATCCCAGAGCAAATCGTTATGATACTGAAAAGAGTGCAGTACTTCTTCCTGTTGCAATCACTCCAAACTGTAGATATTTGGTCATTTCCTGGGTATTAAAGCATCTTCGATTATTTTCCAGCAACTAAGTAACTTCTTTTTACTGTTTACAAATCTATTATTCATATTAAGTTACTTAACTCTTCCTAAAGTTGGTAAATTTGAAGGGAAAAATACATCCTGCAGTGCATATTGGTTCTGATTATTCAGGTGGGCTGCACTCTGCAAATCAGTTGAATTTGGTCCATCTGTGGCTGTATGGCTGAGAAAAGAACAAATTCAGCTGAGGTTTGAACTTCTTTTGTATATCTTAATGGGGATATTATGTGTAATGCCCTTTGTGACCATCTAAGTGATAAGATTATTAAAACTGGTAGCACAAACAGTCCGCATCAATAAAATGCATTTTAAGCACCACGTGGATACAGTGCAAATGTTAACTATCAGCATCCTTGCCCAAAAATTCACCAAATCACACAATGCAGTCATAGTTGCTGCTAATTGTCTGAGGTCAATTTCTGTTATTTTTTTCCCAGTTAGTTTTGATGAAATGCAAGAACTTCTATAGAGACAAGACTCATGTTTACAGAGAAATGGAACACAACAGATTTTTTTTCCTTTTTCCTCCTGCATGTTTGGATTTCTCCTGCTCACCGTCTAGGATTTTCAGCTACAGGCTATGGCTGATCCCTTGACAACTCCAGTCTCTGCGATAAATTGTTCAAAGTCAGACCTGGGGCTGTGTCAGTTCCTAGAATATCTGGGCTTTATATCTTCTCTAGCCTCATTTTAAATTTAAATGATAACAAATGCAGTCTGACCCCAGATGGAACAGAACATCTTTTTGTATCAGATTGGTGTTGTTACTAATACCAACTTAGTGAGCATCTAAAACCCCACAATCATTTATGCTGAGCACCTACATGCCACGTGACACCACGGAAATGATGCACAGTGCCAAGTGGCATTGCTTTGCAGGGACATGGTGCCATGGTCTTCTGGGCACATCTACTCCCACTTTTGTCCCCGTTTCATCTGCTTCTTTCCAAGCTGCTCTTAGCAAATGGTCTATTTCTTTCTTTTACCTAATGGCAGGGGACTGAGATGTTTAAATTGATTTTTTTTTTAAGGTTTTATTTGCAGATATATCTGTTGCCTTTACCCATACTTTTAAAAACATACTCTATAATCTATTCTTTGAATTCCCCTGCAGCAGGATTTGAAACCCAAAATTTCCCACCTTTTTCTAAAAAAAACAAAAAAAAAATTTTAAAATTATCTCTCTGTCTCTCTAAATTGCTTTATAACAGGCTGCCATGCACCTCTGTTGTTTGGAACAGGTTGTCAGAGTAAGGCTGGGACTGGAGAGTACCTCTATGCACAGGGAGTAGAGCAAACTCAACCATGTGGTCCCACTGGCAAAGGGCTCCTCTGTTTTTGTGGACAAAAGAAATGGGTTTGTGGCTTCAGCTTTATGTTGACTGAGTACAGAGGTGATGGACTGAATTCACAGAGTACTTTCTCCTACCAGTAATGGTTGAATTTGTCAGCTTTTTGCTCCATTCTCTAGTCCAGTCTCACCTGTCAGTAATCCCTTAACTGTTTTCAAACAAAGGAAAGACTTGTGCCATGAACAAAAGGAAAAGAGATGCCACATATTAGGAGCCGAGATAAGGTACCAGTGTTTAAACAACACCAAGTACCCCATTCAGACAAAGAGGGATATCTTGGATGAGTCCAGTGCAAATATACAGTCCGTATCAACTGTGCTCACCTACAGTGCCCATATTGGCTGTGTTTTTTTTCCCTCCTTGACCCCTCATCACTTCTTTGCTCAGCCTCTCCCAAGAGGAGCACAATGTGAGTCAAGCTTTTGAACTTTCTGAGTGCAACTAGATTTCAAAGAAAGCAAACAAGCTCGTACATCCCTTGCCTGTGTAGGTGTGTTCGCATATTTTTATTTATTGAAAACAAAATCAAAACATAATCTCGTACAATTAAAGATGTGTTTCAGAGAGTGATCTGTGCTGAGAAATGTTTGCACCTGGTATTGTAATTTATAATGTTTAAGAAACAAGTTGGCATTAAAAAGAACCAAATGACAATACAGACAGTGGGATCCAAAAGTCCCTCCCAAGTTACCAAACCCCAGAGAATTGGATAACATCACTCATTATATGTTTTCTAATATTTTAGAGCAGAGGTTGCTTGTTGTATTCAGGCCTTTGATCTTATAACTTTGGCAGCTGACAGCAAGATAATAACTGGTAAGGACAATATAGTAAGACTGGAAATCAGCATGTTTTCTAGAGAAACTGAGATGGGATATGATCAGAGAAGCAAAGTGTACATGAAGGGCAAGCTTTGTTTTCAACTGTCTAATATAAATGTAGAGTCCTCAATGTGGCCTATTGCAGGAGGGTCAGTTTGAAATGTTAATTTAGAAACTAAAGGAAAAAGCTTGTTTTTCAACCTTATTTTTTGATTCCCTGAGCTGATAGGACATTTACTATGCACAGCCCCACACAGTTCTTGGTAAATTTATTTGTTAATTACATAATACATATAACACTGCCAAAGGAGGACAGAAACTATGGAACAAAGCAAATGAGGAGATCATCATACTAAGACTCTCAGTTCATGTGCTGCTCCTTTCCAGCCCAGGTTCTCCAAACTCCCCAGATTTTTGTAGTGAAGATAGATGGAAATCAGCATGAGAACAGCTGGTGAGAACCATTCTGCCCTACTGCTTCATTGGATGATATATAACGGCATGCAACTGCCTAAAACAAATGGATGAAATAATCCCCTGTTCATTGCAGGGGATCCCATGTTCATCACAGGAGATTTGGACTAGGTGATCTTTAAAAGTCTCTTCCAAATCAAACAATTCTATAATACTGGAGCCTGGATATGGTCAGCAGAAGAATATATTCTTCTGACCTCCCTCCCCAAAGACAGAACCATCTGTAAGCAGAACTGTACAGGGTATGAAATAGAATAGGCTGGAACAAATCCATACACACATTTTTGGCCACGTCTTAAAGAAAACAAACTTTCCTTTTCCTCTCACCAAATAAACACCATTGGCTTTCAAAGACAATATTCAACAAGCAGAATGAGATCCAAGCATCAAAGTCTCAAGACCCCACTTTGCCACTGCTATGGGATTTTCCAATGGTGTGTGACTGAACTTCAGCCTAGAACTTGGCTCTGCACCAAACCCGAGGCCAGCAGAGCCTGGGTTTGTGTTTTTTTTTTAAAGATCCAGTCCTGCCATATGTTTACCAGCGATATCCTAATTGTCTGTGCAGTACTCAGTCTGCCATGGATTTTGCAGCAGCTGTCAATAGTGCTCATTCATCATGGGCCCAAGATAATTGAAGCGCTCCATCTGCTGCAGAGCCACTATTATCAACAGTGATACTTGTGTCAGTAACTTGCTGAAGAAGGGCCTGAACTTGCTCTGAGTGAAAAATCAATGGGAAAATTCCTGTTGGCAACAGAGGAAGCAGCCCTAACCCTTTGAGTACTGCAGTCCCACTGGGCTGTGTGCACCCAGATCTGCTCTGCTCCCACCTTGCTGCAAGGAGACATATATGTATCTGCTCTTCATCACCTGCTGGGGTGGCGTGGCTGTGACAATGAGACTGTGGATAAGTGCAAGTCCCCACTGAGGAACAGGGCAGGCAGAAAGCAGAATTAGAAATGGGCTGAAGAAAGAGATAATGACAGCTCACAAAGACAAGAAAGGCAGAATTCAAGTTATGCACCCAGTGTAGAGCCCCCAACTGTATAAACAGCCAGGCATGTTTACGGGAAAGTGCTAAAGGAATTAATCTGTTACTCAGCAACACTAATCAAGGCTCCTACCCCATGCAGTTCATAAAGTCCTACGTCCATGCATACCTTTATGCTCATGTTCACAGCTCCATTCCATCTTCTGTCAGCTGTACAAAGAGAAGGAAAAAAACAAACAGTAAAGCTAGTTGTAATAAAGCATTATTTTTTTCTCTGATAAAACAATTATTTTCGATCAGTTGCTGTTTACTTTTCTCCCATTTTTATCTACTTCTAAAAAAATTTCTACTTCTAAAACTTTTGCAAACCAAGGCAAGTTGCGACCTCCTTAACAAAGAGGGGAAAACAGAAGTTGTCCTGCTGTTGCGAGTGCAGATGAGAACAAACCAGGACTTTAAATCAGAACACCCTTGAACTCTCAAGGTCAGGTTCACATCTAAACTTTACTGTTAAGGCGAGTCAAAGCCTGTGCTCAGATGAATGTGGATAGCTCCCACTGAGTTCAGTCAGCATTTGTTGATTGTAACGGTAATATTTTTGTTGCATTTGTTTACTCCAGTGCAGATTCTCAAAGATCCGACTCCATTATCATTCTTTCTGGTTCCTACTCTGCATAAGAAAGGACACTTGTTTAAATATGTTTGGGTATTCTTTATGCACCGAACTATGAAAGATTAGGAAAATCAGAACTGTAGTGAGGACAGCTGTCCTTGCCGTGTCACTTTGACGGTGAAAAACAAAGAGTGCCGAAGGTTCAAAGAAGATAACGCTGCACAGTCTCAAAGTACAAAGCAAAACCGTGAGTCCACTTTTCATTAGTAGGGCACAGAAAGTAGGGCATTCTTCCACTGGGCAATGAGTTAGATACTTTTGAAACGTTTTGTTGCTTGGTATATTCTAGGCAAAGTAAGGAGTAAATAAAATCAATTATTGGAGAAATGAGAATGCCTGGAATGAGCAGCACATGTTTGAAATCCCTGTGAGTGAAGGGAGTGAGTCTCCCCATTATCTAACAGGACAAGATGGAGGGAGGTCTTGGATTTCTGGATCCAAGTGACTGGGAAAACTGCAAAGGGAGTTCCCCGTGTTGTTATCTCTGTCTTCAGTGGATGTCCTCTTATCTCCTCCAGTAGTGGAGACAGCTTTTTTAAAATGTGTGAAGCACAGGAGGAAAGAAAGGAAGAAAAAGCAAGGGTTAGGCAAGGTGTGAATGTCTGTCTGAAGTCAAAATGGAGAGGACTCCAAGAAGCATAGATGTATTCCTTTCCTAAAGAGGATCAATTCATACAAGCAATTCTGATTCTCTGGTAAAATGTATTTCATGAGACCTTCACTGCAATGACAGAGAAATTAGTGGTGCTTCAGTGGGAGGGGATGGTGTAAATGGAATCCAGGGAACTTGAAAATGGAGTGAAAACAGAGAAGACCCTCAGCTATAATGGTTAAGTATTTGGGAAAAAGGGAAGTGCTAGGATTTTCATAATGAGAGGTCAGCTCCAATAATGAAGTGAGAAGTTCACATTGGGCACTCCAATAGAGCAGTACTGGAGACCAATACAGAAGGAGGTTAGGACCCAGGCTGGGTCTTCATCCACAGGGTGACAGATATGGAGATCCAGAAATTGGGAGCTGCCCTGTCACTTGCAGTCAGTGCTCCTGGAATGTTTACATCTGCCCATGAAGCCCATGGGTGTTGGCTGGAGAATTTAATTGTCTTCTCCTTCAGTAGTCCTCCTGGCCCCTGAGAATGCAGATGGCCCTGGTAGGTGTTGAAACCGGACATGAGCAGAACCAGACTGTTCCAACAAGAGCATCTTCCAGAAAACCAGGCACTGCAATATGCCTCAGGGACTCAAATTCCCATTCCCTGTTTAAAAGATGCTGATCCTCTTAGGTCTGAATTTGTAGGCCTTATACGCCCCAAATTCATAGCATTTTTGTAGTCTGCATGACATTCCGGCACCCAGCTGACTGTCTGATGTTGCACGTGGGTGAGCTTTTGCTCACTCTCTTGCCATGTCTCCAAAAGCAGAGCAAGCCAAAGTGGAGAAGTGTCACAGGCAATATGTAGAAGCAATTCCGGAAACTTTATTGCTCAGAAGTGGCTCTCAGCCAGTAGAGGAGAAAGAGAAGAGCTCAGTTGTGTGCTTGCACACACTGACAAAACTGCTACTGATGAATCAGAAAAAGAACTCTGAAGAGGTGACCTTGGGAGGTCACAGAAGACTATTTCTCGCCGACAAATATGAACATTTGCAATCAGACTGTGGCCTGGTGCCAGTCACTGTTTTATGTGCTATCTCATCAAAACATAAGAATTTTCAATAGCTGGTTTGGAGGCCTACTTGCTGCAGTATTATATCTCTAACTCCTACAGGTTTTGAATTGTACAGATACAAAAGCAGGGTATTGAGGAAAACTGGCACTTGTATTTTCATTGTTCTAAAGAAACATTTTCCTGCATTCTGAAAATCGCCGAGTGGTCAAGTGCCGGAAGGTCACTAAGCAACGTGGTAAAACTGATGACTGAAGGGAGGCAAAAAAATCTCTGCAAAATGAAACTCCTCCATTGTCTGGTCTGGAAGGTCAGAAATTGCCATTTTAGATTGCTTGTGCTAACGAAGGTTCACCCACCCTAGGTGTCAGCCCTTCAGAGAGAACTACTGTAAATATCGCCATCTGTGATGTTCCTCGTGAAGGACTCTGCTGATGTAAAGGTTATTACTCATTTATAAACATATGGTTATTATAATCATTCGGTCCTCTATTCACAGTGGAATTTTTGGTTTGATGGAGCTCAGTTTCAAAAGAAAAATGTTTTTCACTACTGAGCACTAAGGGGACATTACCAATTTAATTTATATTAATAAAAACAACAACATCCCCAAATGGCAAAATCATATATTGACATATGTCATTTGACATCCAGAAAAGAAATGCCATTGGAAGCAGTCAGTCTGAATGAGCACCACCCAGTGCAGTCTGAAATTAAATTCTGCATGTAAAAGACTGTGAACAAAAAGGAAGGATTTTTGTATTCATCATTCATCATGTATTCATCCCAACTAAACAAAATTACAGAATTTAACAGAGAATGTATGCTTGCCTTTTTGGCATTATTTCTATTTTGCAAATCTTAAGAGATAAAATAGTGAACCTGGAAGTACTTGAGCTGACAGCATCTTTTCAGTAATATGCAATGGCTCTGAAAGTGTGTTTTTAAACTATGGATTTTATTGCCTCTGTGTGTGATGTGTGAATATTTGAGCATGTGCGTTTGTGCATATACATGCCTTTCAAGTGAGCCCTTTAGATCTGAGATCCCATTTCCTCCATATAGTCAACAAAGACCATAAAGCAATTTCTGTAGGAGCAAGAGTTCACCTAGAAGACCAGAAAGCTGAAATTCCCACCAAACCAGTTCAGACACAATGCACAGTTTACCTTTGCTTCCAGAAGCACAGGGTTTGGTTAATCAAACTTATTGTCAGTGCCGAGCTTAGGCTGATTTTAATTGCTTCCTAAATTCCACTGACTCTGTCTAGAGTTTTTATAAGGCCCTTGATTAAAAGTTTGGATGGAGGTAGAACCCATCCCTAATATTATGCAAACTTCAAATAAGTATTTTATTCAGTGTTTTTTTTTTTTTTGAGATATCTTGCACTAAAACATACACAAATACACAAACAGGCATGGCTGGATTTCACCAAAATCTCTCTCTCCCTACTTTTCAACAGTGCATCAAATAAAGAATTACCAACACATCATTCTGATAAAGAACCATTTGCACTTTCTAGGTCTCATTCCAGACATAGCACTGCAATATTTGTACTACAAATGTCAAAATACAATAATGAAAATAATATAGAAATAATGGTAATAGCAGCATTGGCTTTGGCATTTGTCAAATTAGAACTGGGGAGTGAAAATGAAGAGGTACCTCAAAATCAGTTGATATTTTTTAAAAATATTTTTATGTGTGTTTGAATCACCCTTAAAATCCTTTAATTTTCTGGCAGTTGTTTGTATTTATGCATATATTTAGGCTAGGACTAAAACTAGAGTCTCTGAGAGGAAATTACTGGAACATCCTCGTGTTCATGAGAAACTTTCAGATATGAAGATCTGCATTTTTTATATGCAACTGGATAAATATCCCTGATTTATGCCAGCTGCTACAGTGGAATCTGAACACCAAAGTACCAATCTTCCAGGTCTTCAGTGGTGAGACACAGGACAACACTGGCTCAACAACAGAACAACTGCACCTTCTTTTAGCCAATTTACAAATGGTATTGATGCAATTACAACTCAATTTCCAACAGAACATGTAGAGCTTCCATGACTTTTTTCTTTTTTAATAATAGAAACTAGTATGTTGAAAAACATCACCTGGCATGTTTATATTTTTCCTCCAATACACACAGTTCAATCTCTGAGCAAATATTATGGTTTCACCTGTGCTACATGCCTAACAGATATATATTAATTATGCCTAAGTGAATGATAAGAAATAGAAGCACAGAGAGGGTAAAGGAATGGCGAAGCCAGAAATAGAATCAAGATCTCCTAAAACCAATTCCAGTGCCTCCACCACAAACCCATTTCTGGAAAAAGACCAAGAAGTTTACCATGCATTGTTTTTATCCAATTTATTCCATTGAGTCACTGCAAAAGGTCTGTGGACATTCTTGCTACAGTTTAAATAGTCACTTTAATTAAGTTTATCTTGAACCCGTTCCCAATAGGCTTGAGATAAACCAAAGCATCCATGCAATGCAGCCGTAAGTTTTACTTTTAAGCCTCTTGTTTAATTGTTGATGATTTTTTCTCATAGGGCATAGACCTGAGACATGGGTCTGAAGTGCAGAATTCAGATCTGCTCCTCAAACTTTGTCAAATTCATAAATGCTTGGATTTAGAGATTTTTCTTCAGTGGTTGTGAGCAGACCTTTTGCTGCAGATCTGGCTCCTCGTGAATTTTAGCGTTACACTCCCAGCTCCAACCATTCTCCTCAGAGCATGTAAAATTTTATATTAAATCTCATTGTTAGGAATTTTTCCAAAGCAGCTCCAGAGGGAGTTTCGCCATCCTTTAGCGCTGATTCAGAGCGCCATGAAGGGAGAAAATATCTGTAGCACTCTTTTTACTTTTCCCCAGAAAAATTCCATAATAAACACTACAAGTGAGTTTGCAGAGTCTGTGCTTACAGGCGTAATCTCCTATTGACACATGCATAAAATACAAGGGGAGAAGCACTGCCCAGTCACAGCGTAATGCTCTATCAGCCAGATTTCTGGGATTTTTGAGCAGTGTACTCTGTGTATGGCAACTGCAGGCTAGTGTTTGCCTATTCTTCACCACTTAAAGCCTCTGGTTTTGTCTTGAGGGTCCACGTAAGGTCAACTTCCCACCCCCCAACAGTGGCATAGAAAACTGCACTGAAGGTGGAGGAAAATGCCTCTCCTTTCTAAGCAGCCAGTGTTGATAAAACAGCTCTCTGTTAGAATAGCTTTAAGGGCAAACAGTGATGAGGTTTACCCATTCAAACAAAGTTAAGAACGAGCAAATTCCCTTAAAGATGTACCTATGTCTGAGATCTTTGTTTCATTTTTGGTTACTTGATAGAAAATAAAGACAAGAGTGGGCTGCACTGAAAAATCCTCTGTACTGAAAATGTCTCTTTTGTGTTCAACAGGGAAACGTAACTGAAGGCCACGTTAGCCAAATGGAAGCATTAATATTTAAAAATAACAATAAGAAGAATCTGTTAAAAGTTTTGGGTTTTTTTTTTAACCTTTTTTTTACCTCTGCTTTCTCATTATTTCTGGCAAAGAAGGAGCGTAGGGAATGCACATGTTTTGCCATGTCTAATGGACTTGTTTTTATGTGCTCAGGGCTTAAGAGAAAGCGATCAAAGGTGAGGCTGTGTGGTTTGCAAACACCAGGCTGTGCCTCTATCATGGAATTTGCATATAATTCTGTCACTGACTTCCGCTTACTCATCCTCTTGTGTAGCATCAGATGCCATCTCAACAAGGTCTCCCTATAAACTTCTCCATTAATGAAGTAGGACCATAGGGTTTTGCTAGGATTTCCTGGCCTGGGGTTGGAATTTGACTGGTTGGTCTGGTTTCAAATTTAGATGAGAGTCAAACTGGAAATTCAAGATGCTGTTAGGACAGGACCACAAAGTAGGAAGGAGTGCAGCCCAAAACATGGGGGCAGCCCAGAACCACCTTTGCCAGCATCAAACAATGACTCAGAGCTACCAGCAAGTGATGTGAACTGTGCCACGAAACCCAGCTCCTCCTGCTTCCAGGTGCAGATCCTTTGAAGCAATGTCCTGAAAGAAATGCACATGTCACTAGGGATGAGGACAAGGGATTTGCACGCAGATCCTTATTAAAAGGAAGGAGAGAGGAAGATAAATCCCCTGTGTCTCCTCCAGCTGTAGCTTCAGATGGTCTTCTACTTTCTGCTCCTTGGAGGGGAGGGGCTCTCCAGTACTGCCCATGTTATCACTGCCATAATGTCTCACTGAGGCTTTGCCCTCTTCCTGGGGCAAAGATCCCTGATCCCCATCTGACTGGGATCTAAGGGATGCTCAGCAGAGCCCTGCTGCACGCTGCTCATCCCATTAACTGCTGTGCATAGAGAGATGGTGTTTTCAGTGCAGCTCCCAGGCACAGCTCTGTGCCACATTGGAACAAGTAGTGCAGATAACTTCACCTTCTCTAGAGCTATGAGCTCATCTGCAGAGATAGAGCACTTAAGATGAATTAGTGTATTCCAACACAGTAAAAGCTATAAATAGAGTGCTTATAAATAAACCAGTTTCGTCCCTCACTCAGGCACCAAATCAGCAGCCTCCCCCTCTGTCTAACACAGGCGTATGCTTACATCCCAATGATGATTTCAGTGAGACACAGAATCTTGCTTTCAGTTTGATATCTTGCTGAATTTAAGCTCTAATGCTAAGTCAACCAAATTATCACCCTATCACTCTTTCCTGTTAAATCAACAGTGTTTAGGAGTATAATCCCCTCCTGTGAATCCAAATCTTACCTTTTAGGAAAATTTGACCATTTTATAAACGAGAGGTAGACGCTTTCTCTTTCAAAAGCTGCTGTTCACCACTCATAAGTGACTAGAGCTTCTCAGATAAAGGAGCCACTATTTGTATAGGACATCTTTCTGATTCCAGCACATAAGCAGCCTCCTTATGTTGTGAAAGGAAAACATCATAACTGTTACAAAGCTTCTGAAACATGGTTTAATTGGAAAGCAAATTGTGTATGAGCAGCACTAAACAGCCAGCACTATTTTAACAAACACCATTTGATACACCAGGCCAAAACCTCTGAACATTCCAGGTATGTGCATTTCTAAAAAAAAAATGCTGGGTTACATGGCTCATATATCTGCTTGACTGAACATCCCAAGTGCAGTGGTGGAACACTCAGGGAGGTGATCAGAGCTTTGATATTGTTTAATCCACATGAAACTTGGACATGAGTTGATGCTGCCAGATTACATCAGTAGATGCAGACAGAAAATCGCCACCAACCATGATGAGGCAGAGATGGTTAAGATGCTCAAATCGATCTCTCTGAGTCTATGAGCTTTTTATATAGCTGCCAAGACTGCAGTCACTCAAGCAGATAGCCTGGTGTCAGTGGAGGGGGTTTATACTGCAATTTCTGTTCTAATACACCAGCTCTGGCAGCAATGTCTGAGCTTGCAGCTTTAGCCTAGCTCAAAAGCTTATACAAACACCTAGAAGTACCACAGGTAATAAATTAGCTTAAATACAGCCTTTCTTTACCTGAAATCTGTAGCATGTTTTTGTCCTTGCCATTTTTGCTAGCTCAAGAAATGTGATGTGGATATGTGACACTCTGCAGTGTGCTGGCCATCAGGTCACTGGCTTTTGATGAGGCTTACTGTCTCATTAACCATTTCCTCCTTGGCTGATCTCTACATCAGAGAGCAAAGATTTTTCCTTGAAGAAGTGGGATATGTCCCTGTTCATTGCAGACGACTTGTATTAGATGACCTTTAAAGGTCCCTTCCAACTTGATTCTATGATAATTCTTTGTTCCTACAATACCCTGAATGCATTTTTTGTTTCTTTAAAGTTAGCTGCACATTCATTTTCTTTGCTAATTTTTTACGTATTTTTCTGCACATGCACTAAAACACAGACATTGGTACTTTGGTTTTGATTTTAAATACTGCAGCTAGTTTCAGTATAAGTTGGTACAAGCAACTAAGGAATCTACCACATTCACATCAGTAGGACCAGAGACTGAAGGTGTAGAAATACCTCACACCAAGATAAGATGCTGGTTTATGATATTTGAATATTTTTACATGGCCTTAATAATTAACTCTTTTAATTGAGCCATAGTCCTGGGAAGAATGTCATTGCTTTAAGAATTCTGGAATAACGAGCTCCATATATTAAGCTCAACGCAGGGGCTGACCATAGAATCATAGAATATCCTGAGTTAGAAGGGACTCATAAGGATCACTGAGTCCAACTCCCAACTCCACACAGCACCACCCAAAAATCAGATCATGGGACTCAGAGCACTGTCCAGATGCACCATGAGCAGCTCTAGGTCATGCCTGCTGCCCTGGGCAGCCCTTTACATGCCCACTGCCCTCTGGGGCAGAGCCTTTCTCTCACTCCCCTGACCCTCCTCTGACAGCTCCATGCTGTGCCCTCAGGTCCACAGGATATGAATGACTGCAGCATCACTTGGGCTGCCAAATGACCACTGCTAAACTCTTCTACTCTGTCTCTGAATCAAACTCCTGAGTGCAGAAGACTTTGTGGAGCCCTCTTCAAAAGAATTTGAAGCAGCCATTAGATCCAGCTGTGCACCCCACCATGTGAAATCAAACATGTTTCTTGCAGTTGATGCTGAAAGTGGTCCCTATCCCCAGCTAAAAGTTGAGGGGCACTGGTGTTTTTCAGATACATTAATCACTTCAGAGAAATCCAGTCTGTAGCAACAGCAGAAGGTATCTCACACACTTGGAGCTCATACTAATGGTGTCCCAGGGTTTTGTTCTGTGCTCATTCTCTTTTTTAGTACGGGCTGATCATTTCTCCTCAAAAGTTAAATACATTTTTGGCATAATATTCTAGTGTTTCTTTTTAAAAAACAAAAAACAACAAAAAAAAAAAACCAGTAAAAGCATTGAAAATAGTAGAACATTTCATTTTGTCTTGGTTGATGCTAAAAATACAATCCTTTATAACAAATTTATAGTATTCTCCAGACATCATGTCTGGATATGCTAAAAGAATCAGCCAGTGTCACCTGGACCTTCAGAACAATAAATACACTCATCTTGAAAGAAGACAGATTAAAATAAAGAGCTGAACTCTATTCCCACAGAAATTTACCCAGCAGAAAAATTTCTAAGGCACCAAATGAGCCCTGCAGTGGCTGAGTCCTCAAATATTCTGTATTAAGTACAGTCTCTGGAGAGGTGCTTAAAAATTCATAATATGGTGTATCTATTGATGTATTTAACGGAACTCTGGAGTAAGAAAGTAGAACTCTCCTGCACTGTCAAGATAATGCTGCCAAATTTTCCTTTGGATCTGTACACCTCCAGATGAAAACCTGAGTTCCCTTGGGGCCCAGATATCATAGTTGGAGCTGACAGCTTGGAGCTGTATTGTGAGAAATTATTCATGATATTAGCAGTTCTTTCCTCTTAAGGTAAGCATGTGAAATATTACATCTTCACTCAGATTTCCTGCAATAACCTGATCCATAACTCAGTATTAGGGGATGTTCATCAGCAAGAACAAATGTGTACACATCAGTGTGGCAGTGTAATATAACAAAACTCAATTCCAGGATGTAGCTGTTGAAGGGAACTTGCAGAGAATAGCATCCATACAGACAGTATGCCAAGTTGGGAACCTTTTGGAAAAGGCAGTTAGATACACACTGTGAGACTTTCTCACAGCACATCAAACCTTTGTATCTTTCCTCTGAGTTCAGCTTTTCAATAGAGCTGCACTCTCTATTGCACTGCAAAAATATTTGCCCTTTTTTATCTATTACCCTAATCTAACATTGTCAGTAACCTATTTGTTGAATATATGGGAGTAAGCTATGTGTTACTATTGAAATGCTCCATCTGAAAACTCTGATATCAAACACGCAAAAAACAAGAGGGAGGTTAAGCCCTATGGAACAGGGCAGAGCTTTCACTGAACATTGCTCCTCAGATCACAGTTTTCTGCTGATGACTCCCACTTCAGAATTACACCTTCCAGGAGAGGTGAGGCACAGGGAAAGGACACATGCAAGGGATGTACATTACACATACATAAATGGAAGCAAATTTAAGCCACAAGTGAGTCTCAGCTTAAATAAAGTGCAAAATAAATCTACTTGCACTATTCCAACATTTGACCAAAAACTTTGTTATAAATGCTCTGAATTTTGCTTTTTTTTTTTTTTTTTTTGGTCAGCTCCCCATTCTCATCATTTAATCTCACTTTCCCTTGAACAAATAGAAAAGGATGAAGCCAATGATTCGATTACAAATCTTCCATTTCAGGTTTCGTTGTGCAATAAATTTGCACAGAGAATGCTCCCTGCTCATCCAAAGCCAACTACTACAGACTTTGAAGTATAAAGAAAGAAAAGAGCAAAAGCTAAACATTCTAACTTCAACATCTTGTTCTCCTTCTGAAAAGGAGATGGAGGCATAAAAGCAATTATTTCCCCGTGGCCTATAAAATTCTAAGTAATCATGTACATTTGTGATGAGCATCTTTAAAAACCTTAAAAAATGAAGCATCATTTTCCACTCAGAGTTGAACAGTTCTACACTGCTGTTCAATTTATAGTTTTGTTTCCCAGACATGCGGAAAGATGGCAAGTATAGGCTATTGCTCATCTCTGCACTGGACAGCTTTATACCACATCTAATCTTCTGGAAGACAGCAATCCCTGAAGCACGTAGGCAAGTCTAAGGTCTCAAGAGACCCTCAAGTGGAAAAGAGTTTAGCCAGAACCAGACCAAGACTTCTCAGCCCCACCTGTAAAATCAAGTATTGCTGGACCAACAGTGAAGAACAGGAGTGTGAGGGAGGCTCAGACTTTATTTGGGAGATCTGGGCTTGTTGATCTTGGAGTACTGGAAGGAACTGGAGAAGCTGTGCCTGCTGCTTCTTGAGCAGGAAAGCTGTAGCAGCCCAATCCCCATCAGCAGTGCCAGCCCAGCTCTCTGAGAGCCTGGCAAAGGCAAAGGCAGCAGCAAGCATAGCAGCCCTTGGCTATCCTGTTATAGGCAAATGAATGCTTTGCTGACCTCAGATGAATCGACAGTTCTGAAAGGAGTAAAATTTTTTCTCCTTTTTTTCCCCACAAAATTACAAATAAAAGGATTAAAGAAGTTGCTTATGATTTATCTTGTGACAAGTGGCAAGAATGAAATATGCACTTCCTGCATGAAAGCCATGCCTTTACCCATAAAGCCACCCTTCCGTCCCACTGACATAGCTGAAGAATTACATTGAATGAGTCACCAGTCACTATTTATATTGGGGGCTCAGAGTACACGCTGTTAACTATAACAGAGAAGTTAAGCTGGGCTGCTGCAAAGAACAACGTGTAGATGACCAAGGAAGGTCTCACGTGCATTTCCAATCTGTCCTCCCACTCAGTCTTTGTCATAGGGCAACAAGTAGCACAGTGGCGTTTTTATGTTTTATTTTTTTCCACACCCACTCTGATTTCCGCCTCCATGTTGACCTTTTGTTTGCCACAGATGTCCATTGGAAAGCCAACTAGGTCACCACATGGCATCATCACAAAATCAGAGAATCATAGGGTTTGTTAGGGACCCTCAGGGATCATCCATCCAACCCCTGCTAAAGTAGTTCCCTACAGCAGGTTGCACAGAAAAGTGTCCAGGTGGGCTTTGAATGTCTCCAGAAAAGGACGCTCCACAACCTCTCTGGGCAGCCTGTGCCAGTGTCCTGTCACCCTCACAATAAAGTTTTTCCACGTGTTTGTGTGGAACTTCCTATGTCCCAGTTTGTGCTCATTGCCCCTTGTTCTCTCACTGGGCAGAGCCTGGAGCCCAATTCACTCGACTTCCACTCATTAGAGATCTCCCCTCAGTCTTCTCTTCTCCAGGCTGAACAGCTCCGGGTCTCTCAGTCTTTCCTTTCACAGGAGATGCTCTCAGCCCCAAACATCTTTGAGGTGCTCTGCTGGATTCTCTCTAGAAGTTCCATGTCTTTCTTGAACTGAGGAGCCAAGAACTGCACACAGTACTCCAGAAGTGGCCTCACCACAGAAGAGTAGATGGGGAGAATAAATTCCCTTCACTTGCTGGCTGCACTCTTTCTGATGCACCCCAGGAAGCCATTGGCCTTCTTGGCCACGAGGGCTCACTGCTGGCTCATGGCCAACCTGTCCACTAACACACCCAAGTCCTTCCCCACAGAGCTCCTCCCCAGCAGGTCAGCCCCTAACCTGTGCTGATGCAAGCAGTTAGTCATACCCAGGTGCAAGGCTCTACATTTGCCCTTGTTAAGCCTCATAAAGTTCTTTTCCACTCAACTCTTCAGCCTGTCCACGTCATAAGACCAACTCTTACCTATTTTGATGGGCAGAAGTCTAGTTGTCTCCAAGACACTTTTTTTACATATTTTCTACTCCAACTTACAAAGAGAAGAGCTGAGAAGTTTGCTTGGCCCATTTTATACAAAAATATCCTACAGACTCACATGATTGTATGAGCTACAAAGAACAGATATAGCATGTTTCTGTTCTTAATACAAACTCATTAAGTAGCCTATAGAAGAACACATAGGAAGCTCTGTGTGTGTGTGTGTGTGTGTGTGCGCATGCACACAAGGGCTAGACCTTTGGTTGTGTAAAGAAGTATAATACCCTGTAAATACTATCCATTGGCAATCTCCCACTATGAAATTTATTTTCTTATGCATATTAGGTTAAAAAGTCTGGATTCAGATGGAAAAATAAATAATTGAGCATTTCATTAAAAGCTATAATATGCCAAGATCGATCATTAATGTACACTGAATAGATGGTGATTCAGTTGTTAGAGTCCAACAGGTTTCATGTAACCAGAGCTTACAAACATCTATTACACTTCCTTTTGATGTGCTTATAACCATCTATAATAATTATGTATGTAACACACTCATAAATCCAATGACTCTATACTAAACCTCTCTGAACCCTTTCTAAATGGAATATTAATACAAAGAGTGAAAAAGGTACTCCATTATGGAAATAGACCCAGAAAGCTAGAAACATCTATCTTTAACAATTTAAAGTATATGTGAGGGATACAGTCATTTACCAGCTGCTTGTAACTACGTGCACAAAACCTTGTAATAATTTCAAAAAATAAGTCCAATAATATTACGTCTCTAATTGCTGTCCTGTTAATATGTACTTCAAATTTGCTCATTTAAGAGAATGAAGTTTCCTAGAAATGTCTTTCCTTCAAAGACCATAATTACAACATAAACGTGTATTTTTAAATGGTTTTAAATGGTTAGGACAAATCCTGCTCTTTTCTGCAGGCATTTTCCTGAAAATGAAATTTGTGCGTTCTGTAGAAAAAGCAGTGTTATCTCATAGAGGAGTTTGCACAGCTTTATTAAAATGCAAGTTTTGTCTCTCCCACATGCAAACTCATTCCCATTGACTTCAGAAGCCAGAATATCTAACATGATTTGAGCGTATTAAAAAGAAACAAATAGATGGATTAATGCAGAAGTGAAATACTTAGACACTGTTGCGTGGCTTTTTACAGTACTGGATTGTCTACAGAAGCATATCATGACCTTTCTTAGTCCCTAACTGCTAGCAAGAAAGGAGATATTTCCATTTTTCAAAGATGCATTTATACTGTGTAATGCTGTCTGAGATCACCTAAGCTAGATTGTTTAATCATTCCTTTAAAACAATGTAAATGGAAGCCAAAGTTATTTTGATCACCACCACAGGCTGAAAGGCCTTGGCTGAGATTTTATACCAGACAATAGAAGAAAGACTGCAAAGAGATAACAAGGAAAACATGATTAAATCACAGAAGTGACATAAAATCAATAGAAGCAGCCAAGAATCAATAATTCTTTGCTCTGAGTAACAGTCAGTAGTGCTTGTACTCATTTTCAGATTTTTTCCAAGATTATATTCTATTTGATTTGTGCAGAGACAGAGAGTTTCTTTATAATATTGGTCTTTTAGCATTTTCATTAAGATTATTCTTTTGTAGGTATTTATCTTTTAATTCATTAGCTCCGTTGGCTTCATTTGTGCTGGCTTATAGAAAAGCCTATGACTAATCACAAAATAGCAATGTTCAAGAAAATCTGATGTGAATGCATAGCCATAACAAAGAGGAATTTTCAGCTTTTCATATCTGTATAGCAGCTTTCATATAGTTCTTAATTTAATGTGTCAGTTCGCATTTATTTTATTTGTTACTAAAAATCCGTATGACAGTGACAATTTGTTAAACCAGAGCAGCCGAAGCAGAGAGATTCACTGCCATGGAATCAGAAAGATCTATTGCATTTGTGCTGAGGCAAAAGAGGAAAAGCACCTTACGAACTGCATCTTTGCAAACTGCCTAATTCATGCAGGCACAGCAAAGCTATCCCCAAATTGCCCATTACAAAGCAGTCCAACCCCATACAGTACCCCATCAGTAACGACAGAACAGATACAGGTTCGTAACATCACAGATCCATCCCATGCTAGATCAAGAGGGAAACCCGGTCCTTGTCCTGAATTAGCAGTGAACACAGTGCTAAACCTCAGCCCCTTAGAACTGTTCATGCACTGATTGCCACTGGGTGTAATGGTGTAATTGCCACATACGTTATGCCCTGCCCTTTGGAGGCACTGCAAAGAAGTCTTAAGGTAGCTGCCTGACATTGTAACAGATCCCAGTCTGAGTTAGCTCTACCCATTGATATGTGTTGTCATCATTCTCCTTGGAGCTCTCCTGCTGTATTAGCTGTAGGAGTGTTTAAAAGAATTCAAGTCAGGCTACAGAAAACATAAGTCTGGCTCACAAACCACAGGAGGTTAAGAAAAGGTTATTATTCTGTATGATCTGATGTTTGCATTGGAAGATTTCGTTCCAGTCTAGGTTCCCTTTGCATCATCAAAGTTTATTATTTTTTGAAGGAAGGAAATTTTAAGTTTTTACTTAGCTGAATCTCTCATGGCTGATATTAAAATCACCATCAAACCCCATTGTTGTTCTTATGTTTTAGTATTTTGATCCCAGTGGGGCCAGGAATTTATTCCAAATACCTTAAGACTTGGCAAAAATCATGACAGTTGGTAACATCAGGTTCCTTTATGTCATTGGAGGATTTTGTCTCTCACATTCAAAACCTCGAAGAGCCCCCTCTTTTCATCTTGATGATTTTCCTGGAGAGTAGTTGAGAGGGTTTCACTTCAGTACAGCAGTATGAAGCTGGTATAGCACCATTACAAAGAAGACTCCCAAAAAGGAGTGTCAGGGGATACAGAAATTGATGTGATCCCCAAGATCCTCCTCCAGGCTGAACAATTCCAGTTCAGTCAGCTCTTCCTCAGATACTCCAGACCTTTCATCACCTTCACATATTGGACTTTCTTCAATATATCTGCACCTCTTTCATACTGAGGAGCCCAGAACTGAACACAGTGCAGCACAACCCTCTGGTGTATCAACCCCTTCTCCCAGTCTTATGTAGCCTGAAAATCAGTTGAGAACTTGAGCCAGGACTGGATCTAGAACTGATCCCTAGGGTACACCACTAGTTACTGGTCTCCAACTAGACTTACACCTCTGATCACCACTCTCTGAGTTCGGCTGCTCATACTTTCAAGCCACCTCATTCTCTTCCCAACTAGACCATACAACAGCCTAAAGGAAACAGTGTCAAAGGCCTTTCTGAAGTCCAGGCAGACAATATTCACCTCTCTCTGCTCACCTATCAGACATTTCCTTACGGAAACTTATAAAATTGGTCAAGCACAACTTCCCCTTGGTGAACCCATGCTGGCTATTGATTTTCTTGTACTACACGTGCGTGGAAAATATTTCCAAAATGAGCTTCTCCATCATCTTCCCAGGGATCAAGGAGAGATTGTCCATCCTTTTTTTTTTTTCCCTGGGTCCTCCTCTTGTACAAAGGAGGGATGTTTCTCTTCCTCCAGTTTTCAGGCTTTTCTCCCAGTCACAAAGTTATCATCAGTATGTTCCACTAACATTCTGGGTTTCTTATGGTATTCTGTGTCTTTCTGCCCGCAGATATCATCATGGTTAAAGTCCCCCATGAGGACCAGGCCCACAGATCTGAGTCTGCACCTATCTGCCTGTAGAGGACTACATCCACATGCTCTTCCTGCTTAGGTGGCCTGTAGAAGACTTTCACAAAAATGTGCTAGACACTATAAAGACCACTCAGAAAAGCCCATTCGCATGACAGAACAGGGGAAATGGCTTTAAACTTAGCTTAAACTTAAAAGAGGGGAGATTTAGGTTAGATTTTAGGAAGAAATTTTTTAATCAGAAGGTGATGAGGCATTGGCACTGCTGTCCAAAGATGTTGTGGATGCCCCACCCCTGGAGGCATTCAGGGCTGGTTGGATGGAACCCCAGGCAGCCTGATCTGGTGGGTGGCAACCTTGCCCATGGCAGGGGGTTAGAACTAAATGATCTTTAAGATCCTCTCCAACCTAAGCCATTCTGTGATTCTGTGATTCTATGATTTGCTGTAGGTGGCAAGAATTCAGCAATAAAGATATTGGAGGGACAATCAGAAAAATAAGATCCCCGCAGCTCTACAGATGGATATGAGATTCAAACAACTATTCTTCTCTAAATGTAAGGAATGGTATAGGAAGCCATAATAACACAGTCCATATATTCTTTGAGTAGTTTCTCCATAAGGAGAATGCAGCAGCCAGGGATCCTCTCTGCCTCATGAAAAGGGAAAAAAAAAAAAGAGAAAATCATCTAAACTGCTTAATCACCAAAATGCCCTAGCCAAGTAGGGAAAACATCTGCAAAACAACTGAGGTGGTAGGACTGTCAGCTGTGTTCTAGTATTGCCTACTTCAGACAATAATGATTTCCTTGAGGAAATCCACATTTGTCAATATGTGCAAGGCTATGAATGTCCTTAAATACTTCTAAGTAGATGATTGATATCAAGGTACCCACTGTTCAGCCTGGGTGCCTTAGGTACATGAAGTAGGTGTCAGAATTACAGAAAGCAAGTCTCAAAAAATTATTTTCATTTCAAACTACTCACATTCATTACACTGCAGTTCTTTATGGACATATATATATATATATTTATCAGCTCAAACTAGCAAAAAGTATCTTATTTGATCTTGTAACATCTAACAAATACAAAAAGGAGACTCCAACAACCATCAAATTTCTCTTTTTGGAAGCTCCCCAAAACAGAGTACAAGTTGCCAAGGTACAGAGCAGCTAAGCAGACATTAACTACATATGACTTTCTCTTTGCATTTCTATTCTTCTTTGTAAGAGATTAAAAGGGCCTTTGAGAATGGATAATTTAAGTGTGCTACAGGGAAGATTTAATACAGCATCCATACTAGTCAGGGCTGTCTCTTTAAAAGCATCATTATTTGTTTTTCATTTGGTAATGAAATGGAAGATGTATGTATTTGGGGAGGTACGTACAACTTCTTCTATCGCTCTTCTAAAAACAGAGAGAAAGCAGAGGCACAGCTCCAACAGACCCACTGCTTAGGCAGGACACCAATATTTGGCAACGGGATGGGCAGTATGTACTGAACTTCACCAGCCTGTGTTAAATTCCTATAGCAAAAGAAACAGCGGGAGAATTATGAGATTTAAGCAGTAGAGTTTAATGAAAAGCTCACCATCTTTGCATCTTTCTGATCTGTTTCCAGATGAGAAGCAACCATAGAATAATGCTGGGCAAACAAAGTGTGGCTGGATTGTGACATCAGAACACACAGAGTGTGCTAAGTAAAGTTCAAATTCAGCCTGCCTGGCCTCCACTCCCATCCCTAGCCCTTCTTTTGGTGGCCATAGTATTCTGTGGCCAACACAGCTGGAGTGAAAACATGGGAGAGAGAAGAAAATATGGTGGTACCCTCATGGATTTTCTGGGACTCGCAAAATTCTGAAGCAGTTCAGTTGGGAAAAATGTGGCATACAGTTACATAATGAGCTGTATAGTGACCACTTTTCACACACAGTAAAATTATTCTTTACCAATATAAATTCATACACTATCTTATAAGCAGTATGACTACACAACATACTCCTATACCTATAAGTACTTCCACAAATGTCCACATTTGAATGGCGTCTTCACCCAATTGCACTGCCTACACCTTGCAAACTCAACACAAAATTGTTCTTTTATTGGTTAACACAATCACATGATGACATACTCCATAGCATTTTGGAAGTAACATTTTTCATCGACAGAAAGTCACAAACTAATGCCATACGGGCAAATACTACTGAAGGGTAGAAATGGAAATACAGTGTTTGGGGATAACAGCTTGGAGAACCCCAACATGGATGGAGACTCCTTATTTGCAATAACAAATAAAGTTGTTTTTCTCTTGATGAGCATCTAAAAATTTTCAGCTCCTTATTCAGCAAGCACTCAAGAAGGACCCTATGCTCCTGTTGACCCACTGGCAAAAAATGAAAACAAGTTCTTGCTCTGAGCTGAGCACCCACTGGGCATATAAATAATGAAAAAAAGAAATCGGTAGCTGTTCATGAGTAACAGGGTATGATGTTTCCAAATTTGCCCTCCTGGAAAATCTGAACAAAATATGGATTTCTAGAAGTTTCTTTGGCCTTGTATTTGGATAAGAGGAAAAACAAAAACAACTTTTTTACTTTTTTTCTCAGGGTACCAAATCTTAGTCCTCTGTATCATGCTGCGATGAGGATATTGCCTTCAAGCTGCAGGCTTTCATCTAACTCATTTTTAATTGCAATTAGAAGTTTATAGTCCTACTATATGTAAAACTGTAAATCATCATTAAAATGCCTCCATTCACAGGGCAGTGACAAGAACAAAAATTACTGTGTATATATCAAAAGTGAGAGATTTACACTCCAACCGAGACAATAGCACAACAAAGCAAGTGTTTGCAGTCTTCCAGAATGTCGATGTCATTTACAAAATATGAGTAATAAAATCAATACTGTTGATATTTATAAATACCTGCATGGACCTTGCTCTTGGACTTAAGACAAGCTTTCAGATAAGACAGCTAGCTATTCATATATCTTTTTAGTAAATAATGATATATTTCCTTGAAGATATGACTTCCCAGCTGTAATAATGTGCTGATATGCAGATGATTTATAAACATAAAATACAGCAATGCAACAGCTGTGGAAACGCAATAATCAGCCTTTCACCTCTGTTAGATTAGGTCGAACCTTTTATTTTCCTGTAATGACAATAAGGAATAAATAAATACACCGGTACCTGATGAGGGGAGGGTGAGGCTGCCTATTCCTAAGTATGTGCTTTGCACTGCAATCAGTGATGTGGACGGAGGAAGCCGAATGACACACTGAACAACTTGCTATTTATAGAAAATGTAGAGGATGTCTATTGCAGACTCTCTTACCAAGCCCCAACTAGAAAGGCACTTATAAAATTGAACCTGCTACCCAGAGCTTGGGCTCTGCTGTAAATTACAGCCCATCGCTTTGCCTGAGTGCTGAGCCACGATGAGCTCACCCAGCTGCCTGAATCCTTGCTGAGGCCGTGGTTTCAGTTTGCACTGTATGCAGCTATCCTTCCACGCCAGACACGCACACACACAAACACACACGAGAAATAATAATCAGGAGGCAGAGGACTACGTCACCAGGAAAAAAAATGTTTTGCAAGAGCGACTGGTAGAAGGATATATTACTTTGCCTTTACAGCAGACCCTAGCTCAGCAGTCTGCTGCAATCTCATCATAATCACAGTAGAATTAACCCAAACTCGCACCAGCACTATAAAGAAGAGAGAGGATCTGGTCCTTTGCAGATCACAGTCTCCTTCCCTGTTTCCCTCTGGTTTGTACTCCTTTATGGGGCTCCGTCATACTGTGGCATTTGCAGGTCACAGTAGCACTCACTGGGCGTAACACTGAGTTAAGCTTATCTGCAGAAAAGAACCTGGCAATGATCTACCTGGGGCTCTTTTACTGCTGGAGATGATCCAGGTTTTCCTTTCCTTCCTTCCCCCCCTTTCTAACACCAAACCTATCTTGCTGAGCCTGTATTTAGCAGGAAGGGGACTGAAGGTCCAAGGTCAGTGGAACACGACATCCTTCAAGACAATGGAATTATTTGGGATTTTGCTTTGAATCTCAAAGAGCAGGACTGCCAGCACTGGAAACAAACCAGATTCGTTCAGGTGTGCAGGGACAGACTCAGCATGCAGGTAGCTCAGCTGGAGAGCGAGCTGTGGCAATCATGCTACTTCGTGCTCAAACTCAAATTTGCATTTTTGCTATTAAATCTGTCAGGGAATAGTTTATTCAATTAAATCTGAAGTCTCACAGCAGTGCTTGCATGCTTCCTGTCTTTTGATTAACATAACTGAGAATTACCTACATTGCATGGAGGCTAGCAGAAGAGCAACTACAATATCAAAAAGCTGTTTTGTCTGCCAAGCAAAAGTGTTAAGCTGGCAGAGCTTGGGGCCTGCCAGAACCTCATGATTTCAGTGCTCCTGTTTGTCCAATAAAAATAATTCTGAACATCTTAGATCTCAACACAGCAACTCGCAGCATAAAAATAGAATGCTTCAGGATATCAATTTTGCAGGCAGACATGCACTGTCACAGAAACCAGCTAGATCCAGCAGAGCTGGGGCTGCTTGTGTAAAAAGTTCATGCTCATCTGTGTTCAGCAATGCAGAGGAAAGACTTCTAAAGCAATCAGCCCAGTAGCTGGTTTTGTTTTCTCATCCCACTGAAATAGAAAAATACTGCAAATATGGATAATTGCTGATTCAAAGAGTGGGCCTGGCTGATTTAGAAAGTGAGGCAGGTCAGCCTTTTTTATTGATGTACACTCAGAAGCACGTGTTGTGATGTTTGTATTTCTCTCTCTCTACATATGTATATACGCATGCGTAATGCTCCTTGTACCACTGAGGTGCATTACCGGTCATATGTCCAAAGTCTTTTCGATACAGAACTGACTTACAGCCAGCTGGATTTCTTATTGCCATTGTTGCTTTTCCTCCGAAGACAAATGAACGCTTATCTTGTACTACATTCTCCCTTAACTAGAAGAGGCAATAAAAAACTGCGCTTAAGATCAAAAGGACAAGAAGTTCAGATGGAAAATTTGGCACGACAAATCCAGCTCTAGGTCCATGAGCTTGTAAGGAAGAGACTTCCAAGGATTTTCCACCACAACCTTCCCTTGAATAATTCTGCAGCACAAATTCCATTATCTCAGTGAGACTTGCAGGTTTCTTCCTAGCTCCCCCTAGTGAACCCAGTGACTGGCTCCTTCCTCATCCCACAGAGGCACCCTCCCCACAGGCCTTGGTTTACAGCACATTGGTGCTTTCCTCCCATGTGGGCACTTCTCACATGTAAACATGGATTTTTTCCCTGACTTAGTGATGGAAGAAATGCAGCCTTTGGAAACTAAGGGTGAGATTGACGCATCTTTAACTATAGCCCACTTTAGATATTTACTATAAAACAGCCATCTGGGCTCCACCCATAGTCAGCATGGAGACATAAACACCTTCAGAAGGCTAATCATTGCACTTTGTCTCTCTTCACTAACAATAGCAGGATTCAGGAGAATTTTACACAGCACATTTATGTTAGATATCCAAGATTAATCTCTTGTGATCTGACTACTCAGCCTCGGCAACATCTTCAAGGCCTTTCTGTATCTGTCCTCTTGAAAATTCACATATTTGACTGAATATGTTGAAACTTGGCCCTTCTGTTACTCTTCTTGTTAAAGCATATTGTTCTTAACAATACTTGTTCCTTGACTCAGTCCAGAAAAGTGAATTTGCTTGAGCCAAGCCGAAAGAGAGAAGCCTTCTCAGAAGATCAACGAGACCAAGCACCAGGGTACCCACATATCTCTCCCACCAAAAATAATTGCTGTGTGAAAATATGGAACACGAGTCCATTGCTGGCTCAGACAGCCTTTGAACTATTGACGTAGAAGGGTGAATTGCCAAGAACCAAACAAATAGTTGCTGGGGTGACCTCATCCTTTCTTCTTCTGTGAAGTATCCATACAGAAGCGTTTTCTTGACTATTTTCTCATTTTCACAGATTGGGTTTCTACATGTACCTAATAGACTATTCATAAAAAATTTCACTCTGAGAATTGAAACAAACCAACCGATTATTAAAGGCTGCAATGCAGCAGCACCCAAAGGCACCGACCGAAACCAAGGTACCATTGAGAGAGGCAGTGTGTAAGCACCTTCAGGCCAGACTCATGTACTTCTGCTCCCATTGGATAGTCCCAAATAGTCTCACAAAAGCCAGTGGGATTGCTCAAGGAATATGTTACTTAATGGGAATAGATGTACCAAGATTTGGCTTACCCTGAGGAACATGCAAGACTACAGAACACAGATGAAATATTTGGTTCCATTAAAGAGAGCGAGAAAGAAAACAAAACAATTAATTTCAAAGAGCAATATTTCACTCAAAGAATAGGCAAAAAGGGAAGGACACATCACCTGCATGATGCAGTCACTGTCAGTAAGTGGTGTTAAGCTACCTGATTTTCATTCAGAAAGAAAAAATAAAAAGGCAAAAAAAACCCACACAGATATACACAAAAAAAAGAAAAAGGAAGTTGTGGAAAAACAAGCAAAAAAATTGTCTAACAAGTATTGGTATTAATAAACTGTATGTAGGAATACTTACAACTCGCTTAGTTCACTTCTTCATTCATAAATGTGAAAATATGGATTATATTAGTTGGTTAAATCACATAGTGTGGTTTTATTCTTTTCCTACCCACAGTCACAAGTGATTTTTATGAAAATATTTTCCCATTAGAAATTTAGTTGAAACCAGTACCCACATTTAGTGATGTTTCATGTCCAGAGGAGAGGTTCTGTCCAAACCAGAATGTGTGAATCTGTATGAGAAAGAGAGAAGAAAAGTCTCAATAACATAAGGGCTAGGACAAAATAAAGGAATTTTTGTTAAAAAATAAAAATAAAAATAAAAATAAAAATGGAATACTGTCCCTGTGGTGATCAATTATTTATACAAGTGATCAAGTCATCTCAGAAAAGACTCAGAAAACTCACTCCCAAAACAGGTCAGTGGTTAGGACACACACTTAAGAATGGGGAAGCCAAGTCTGTGCTGTCCAGCAGGGACAGCAATGCTGCTCTGTAGCCTCCATCCCTGGTGCAAATAGAAACTGCTATTGCATGCCATTTTGTGTTTTTCATGAGAAGGCTATTGGCTTTTGCTTTCATTGTGACGTGGAAGGGATTGATGTTCTTTTTATGCTCTACGTTGGGAAAAATTCAAGCCAGGTTCTACCACTGAGAACTCATGTCACTGAGGCAGTTGGGCTGACATCTGTCTGAAGAGCCCACAGAAAAGCAAAGTGGTTGAATCTCAGGAAGAAATTCCACTCAGTATAATTCTTTGTATGAAAAGCAACCCTAAATTCAGCTATGTAGTGAAAATTTCCTCATTTAAACTTTCAGTGGGGCAGGTAGGAGCAGAGCCCAGGAGTGAGCAATACCCACTCTGGGTCATGGGGTGGAGAAAGGACAGCAGTGCACTATTTCAGGAAATACCTGGAAATGATGGGGCTCTTTGCATATGAGCACTGTCTGATTGCACCATCTCACCTGCCAAAAACCACCCTGGCTCTCAAGCCGAATGATGCAATCCTTTGTGTGAGAGCTACAAAGGTACCCTCTGATCCTTGCCTGGTTTAAACACCTTCACATCAGTACTCTTAAAAGAAGTTTGCTAAACACTGCCACAGTTACGGATTTCTGTCATATAAAATATATCATTTATGGTAGAAATAGGCATGTATGGGGAAAATGCAGCTTTCCTCAAGGATATCTGCATGAGATTCCCTTCCCTAAAAATCAATCAAATACTTAAAGCTGAATAGAAAGGGACACGCAGTATATTACACGTAGATATTTGCAGTTTAAATCTTGGTGGGGTTTTTTGCAGCATTCACACAGTGTTCTATATTCATTCAGAAGATTAAGGTGTTTGATCACCATTTATGAAGGAGCTGTGGACAAGTTGAAATGACTTTATTAGTTTTAACTCTCTGTACATGAATGCAAGTATCATGCAGCAAAATCTTCCAAACTTTTCAAATCTCCAGTTTATTACCAAAAAAAAAAAAAAACAACCCACAACAGAATTTCTGTCAACAGTAGCACAAAAGCACTAACAGATCGCAGATTTTGATTCATATCCTGCAACTTTATGGGAAATTTTAATCAGGAATACAGTAAGGGAACACCTAGAAACCTACTGTTTAATTAAAGATAGTTGACGTAACTACAGAAACGTCATGTGTAAGCAAATCAGAAATCTTGACTATAGGATACAGCCCTGTGCAAAAGAACAACCCATTACATGGAAGTATTGGTTAAGGGCAGGCCTCTCTATTGATAAAAAATCAGCCTAGAGATGAAGAATGCAGTGCAACCCATACGAAATCAGGTCAGGAGAGGAGGGTAAAACTCAAAGATCTTAGCATGCAGATGAAAGTTGTTCATATAGCTATGCCAGTGACCTTAAAGAATCAAAGAACCAGGTGTTTAAACTAGGCAGAACATGTCTGCATGGAAAAATGGTCATTAGAGAGTGCTCTAGACCTGGGATTAACTTTTCAAATTAAGAATGTGAGATGAATAAAACCAAATGCTTTAGAATACATATATATATTATATAAGAGGACATAATCCTAAGGACAAGAAAGAAGTATTAAGCAAAGTTGTTACATTTTGCAAAATGTTTCATGCTGAGCTAATTCTTCCTCCTCAACTCAGAATAAATGTTATCACTGCCTTCAGCATCAGTAGCCATCAGTGCAAAGCGGAGGGCCAGACTGTCTTCAGCGCTGTTGGCTCCAGACTGAAGTTTAAAGAATGAGTTCTGCAGGGAATTAGGCAAAAGAAAAACAATAAATAGATAGATAGATAGATAGATAGATAGATAGATAGATAGATAGATAGATAGATAGATAAATAAGTATGTGTCGTCAAATTAAAGGACACAGTGCTCAAACAATAAATTCCCTACATTAGAGGCTGTAGAGATAAACTACAGAGCTCTGCCAGCCTGAGACATAGTTGCAGGCCTCTGAAGGGGATGGTATAGTCCCAAGGTAAAGAAAAGGAGGCAGTGAAAGAAGTGGACCAGTTGGGTGGTAGTCACCATCTCTGGAGGTGTTCAAGAACCATGGAGATGTGGCACTGAGGGTCGTGGCACAGTGGGCATAGTGGGGTGAGTCAATGGTTGGACTAGGAGATCTCAGAGGTCTTTTCCAACCTTGACAATTCTGTGAGCTCTACCACTGCACAAATCACTTCCGTACTTATGTTAACAAACTTTGACTGCTGTATTTGTTTAAATAACAAGGTAGAGTTGCTTATAATTTCACATTTAAACATGGCTCAAAACAGTTGGACTGTAATCTCATTGATGGTTTCTGGTGGACACTGTAATATAAATAATAAATGTTTATTTAGCTTTAAAATAAGGTGATGGAAAAACTCAAGCAATCAAGGGCACTCAGTAATACTGAGAGTCAGGAAATTCATCAGTGCATTCACGAATGATTCTTTGCTGTCTTTTATAACGAATTGGAACATATGGCATAGGAGAGGTATTCTGTGCCTTTTAAACTAGTGAAATTTCTTCCTGATATCTTGTTGTAGTGTTTAGGCCACAAGAGCTAGCATTAAAAATATCTAAGCATGGGAATGGTGACAGGTGCCAAGAGATTGTTCCCATTATTGATAGAGAAAAAATACAAGAAAAAACAGACTGTAGATGACTACTAGAGGCATCCCCACCCAGACTTCTATATGCAGAGTGGTTATGAATTCTAGCTGCTGTTTATAACTCAGAAAGGATAGAGCAAGATGAGCCCTTTGGCTTTCTTCCATAATAAAATCTTTAATTTTCCAAAAGAAAGTAACAACTTCATGAACACGCTCCTTACTTCAGAGCAAGATTTGGTTTACAAACTTAAGCAGTTTAAGGATTAAAAAGTTTAGTCTATCTCTGCAAGTGAACTTTATCAAAGTGTAGGTAAAAAAAAATAAGAAAAAAAAAATCAAGCCTTCAGGTAAACAGGAGCATTTGCCAAATGGAAATCCCAGCTCTTTGTATATTTAGTAATGAGTGAAGATAAGATTTCTTTTTTTTTTGACAGCATGATGGATACAATCATAAAAGGAATCATGCTGCTGTAACAGTGAATACGTGAAGAGTGAATTTGATGGCTACGGCTTTATTCCCCAACATGTCATACCTTTCTTTTATTTAAACTACATGAAAGTCAGTTTCTCTGGCATGTGAAAATGTTAGGGTTGTGTTGCTTTTTTTCATTTTACGTTCCTCCCCCAGCATGGACATGATACGTATAATTGTCAGACTCAGATCTGCTTCTCAGTTCAATAGCACTCATTTAAGAATACATATTTATTAATATGAATTAGAAATATACAGTAAGCCAAGAAACACAACCTCTTGTGAGAACACTGGATAAAGTTGTTGCATACTACTCTGCTACTATGGATTAAAGCGAGGACAATACCAACAACACAGTGAAACCATTTGGTTTGAACCCCAGTATTTCAGTTCAAGGCTGCTGTAGATCAAAAATGAAATGAGTTTTCTGGTCTCAGCCTGTTGCTTTTGGGATGTTTATGCACATTAAGAAATGAAAAAAATCTGACACGTCTGACAGTTTCTCCCAAAACTTGAAGGTGCTTGAAGCACTCACGCAGAAGTAGCGAAGCACAGTTTCCAAAACTGGTGAGCAGTTGGTCAGCATGGTCAGCATGAAGTCTGTTTGAGACTTGAGATTCACTCTCTCTCAAAGGGAGCTGAAGAACACCCCGGGTACCTCACCTTCTAACACTAAACTAATGCACTGCTCAAGAAACAGGGGCATCTTCTGGCCTGCCACGAAGCCTCAGTGCCTCGAGAGGTCTCAGCAGCAGATAAAGGCACAAAAAAAGCCTAATTGTCTCTTGTTACGAGGCTGGCCTCAAAATGGAGTTCTGAAAATGAAATTAAAACTGGTTACTGTCAGTAGACCAATAGAGTCCAACAGTGACTCCACCACCTCTCTGGGCAGCCTATTTCAATGCCTTCCCACTCTTTCTGAGAAGAAACATTTCCTAATACTATTAAATGTTACCTATGAGCCTTTGCTGCTTCAAGAGTGGTGGCTGAGCAGGACAGCCTGGTGGCAAAAGAAGCACCAGCAGCAGCATGCCAAGCACTGGGAAGAAGTTGGCATCTCCTCTCCTAGGAAGAAAAGCTCTGGAGAGAGTGGGAAAGATGGAAGTGTCCAAAAACCGATTTAGAGTTTTTATCTGAAAGATATTCCTAATATTTTCTAGCCAAAAGAAAGGAAGAAAGGAAGAAAAGAACACCACAATGATTCAGTGATTTAAATTAACATCTCTGATGTCAACACATTGCTAAATTGCCTTAAGTGAGGACAGGAGTTACCTCCTCATAAAAGAAAGCATATATGATGGGAGAGCAAGCAGATGTCTCCTGGCAGACAGAGCTGTTGGAAAGAAGCCAGAAGAACCTAAACTTACCTGATAACTAATTACAGCTATCACCAAGTTTTGATTGTCTATTTAAGCCAATTGTGATGTGACAACACCAGATGATTTCTGTTTACTTTCTAAGAAGATTAACCTGGCTAAGTTGACCCACATTATGGTTAATTTCAGAGGATTTGGTATTTGGGGGAGGGACTGAAGTAGAGATGAGCTCTCAATTATCTCTAGGATGAGATAACACCAGGAGGATTGTGATTGTCCTTATTCATTATGCATCAATAAATAATAATTTCACTCAGCACCTTAAAATGCTGAGTGTGTGCAGAAGCTTTCATTGCTCATCTCGGATGTGCAGTTTCCCATTGCAAAACTCTGAACTCCTTGCTAGCCTTGTAGTGGCACTGCCTGAGTGCCTGTATCTTTATCTGGGAAGTTATTGATGCCAGCTGAGCAGTCTAAAATGCATTTGCTCTGGAGATAAGAAAATCAAGAGGGGAAGGCTTGGAGATGAAGTTATTCTTTTTAATTGTTATTTTTTCCCCTTATAAATGTATGTTCTACTCTAAATGTTTGTTTAAAACTAAACATAGAAAAATGCTGGACTTTTGGATTGAAAAAAATATAACTTACTATTTAGAAATAGGTCTTTTGAATTGATGTTTGCATTTTAGAAAAGATATGTACTTGTTCTGGAAACGCTTTATCACATGCAATCAAATTGAGTTTGTAAGAGAAGAAATATTTACAGTCAATCTTTCATTAACGATGCTGGTCTCCAGTGTCTCTCATAGGAGTATGCTGTGAGCTGTGCACATACAGAAAGTCTGGTCTAACAGCATCCTAACCAAACAGGTACTTGTGTAAAGAAGTTTCCATAAGTTTCAGTAGATGTCCTTCCCACAAGACACAATGAAGAAAATGTATTTTTCTCCCCAGGCTGTAGGGAAACAGGCTCCTTGCTGATGGTTCATTCATTTCCCTTGATGCCAGTCCCTAACACTTTTGTAGATATTTCATAGAGAATCAGGAGTTAGCATAACGTGACACATCTGAAATACTGTAAAGTGAAACTTTGACACTATACATTATTTTATGAGGGTCTCTCTGAAACCACCGTGATGTACTATGTAATATACAGCGTTGATAATTTGTCAAGAAAAGCTCTGCCTTCCTAGAGCCTCCCAATGTATTACATCAACATAATCAGGGGTAAACCTTTGAAATGATCTATTGTGTGAAGATGCCAGGTTAGGAGATTACTTTTAAAACTACTGACATTGTATGAACTAAACATGACTTCTATGGAGTCATTCCTGCAAATTCTGCCAATTCAGATTAGAAATGGTGGTTGCAATACATTATTATGAAAACTGTATGAATACATAATCCTCATCAGGAAGTTAATAAATAAAAAATGAAATAAAAAGAAAAAAATCCTTAAATTCAAAGCGTGAGACTCATTTATTAAAAGTACCATTGTCAGAAGCAGCAACATGGGACGTTTTGGCTTCCCAGCCAACTGGACATTGCTTTGCAGGCCTCAGACTGCACAGATCCCAGAAGTGCATAGGTA
Organism: Lagopus muta; assembly: GCF_023343835.1. Classification (NCBI taxonomy): domain Eukaryota; kingdom Metazoa; phylum Chordata; class Aves; order Galliformes; family Phasianidae; genus Lagopus; species Lagopus muta. Next base: position 8,286,969 of record NC_064439.1, on the reverse strand, counting down.
TAACGAAGTCAGTATTTAATTACAACTGCACATTAAATTGCACAATATTCTCTGAAAAATGTCTACACAATGTAGAAATTTGATGCTCAGTTTGAACATTTGTTGAAGGCTCTTTGTTGAACTGAGTGCTGCGTAGTACTCTGATGTCTTATGGGTCTGACATTTAGTAAGGTAATAAATTAAAGTAATTATGTTGACATATAATAAATGCATTCAACAGGAAATAAAAAGTGTGAAGTGCAAGAAGAAAAAAATCTTGTTTTCTAAATGGCTGTCACATACAGAAGTCCAAGATCTTAGCAGAAAGTTTTTGGAGGCTGATATTGTCTTAGAAGCATAGCATGAAATAATCCTTACTTCTAGTAAAAATATAATTTCACATAATGATATCAGATTAGGAAATACCAACGTAATTTAAAGATATCAGTTCTCTGATGTTTGGGATGAAGATAGCAAGGTGAGGGTCTTACGCTTCTTCCCTCTGCTGAAGACTTGCCACCAACAGTCTGATTCCTGACTGACCAAATAACTCGGACAACATTTTCATACTTAAGTGACATTTTCAAAAGCCGCCTATGCATCTTCCTGCATCTACACAAGTTTGCTTTGGCTATTCCATAAACTTCTTCTATTTGAAGTGTGAGTGAGGATGCACCACAGACCGCCATGGTCTCTTATGCAACTTTTGAGACTCAGTCTTGTTTCTGAGTCCATAGATGCACAAGTCACTTAAAAAGTGTGTCTGTGGTTGTAAATCACCAGAGAGCTTTGAAAAATTTTCTCTCTTGACTCCTCCAGGTCTAGTGACTATTCTTGGTTGACCATCAGCACTGGTATTTACACAACAAGGTGTTTAAAATGAGAGCTTCCTCTTGGCACTCGATAATTAACAGAATATTCTGCCCAAATTTACTAAAGCTCCCACTTAATTTAAAACTGTCTACTCATCGTAGCTACTCTAATTATGTGAGTATTCTGTCCTCCTTGAAACACTGAGTAGATTTGCCTCAGCAATATCTAGATATGAGGTTGGCTGAAGAGCTTGGAAGATCGGTTAGATCCTCAGCCAAGGCAAGCAAAGTGTTTCTTATGCTGAATCCTACTAACAGCAGCTAAGTACTTTTATGACACTTCATTTTACTACATCAGATTGGAAAATTTAATATGCCTCACTCTAAATTGTAAATTGCTCTTCCTACTTCAGTGGATCTTCACATGGACAGAGTGAAGTAAACAGTATAAAAACAAGGTTGGGCTCTCTGAAAAAGAAATCTTCTTGGATTAGTTTGGAAAGAGCCTGGAAAATGGTGTTTCATCTCCTGTCTTCTCCTGTCTTCTGAGCTCACAAATGAATAAAAATACCGATGCACTAATGTCTGCAGCCTATTTGACTTGCCCTTGAATTCAATTGGATATTAATAGCTAAAAAATACTGATTGAGGCTGAGTAATTTTTGCCCAAAATTTAATTTGTTTCAACAGTATAAAGAAAGGGAAAATATTATCCGGCTCTTTACTCAGCAGATTTAAATATAATGACATAATATGAATGCATTCCAAAAATTGCCTGTGTTCAGGTAGTGCATTTTGGAGTGATTTCAAAATTCCCTAAGGTTATCTCAGTGAAATGCATTCCCCTCTCTCAAAAATCACTGAGTTCTTAGTGCCCAATTGCCTCTGTCACTTACACTGTTTACATGCTGGGTTGTTTTCTAGCATATGTGCTATGCCTTATTTTGTCAGGTTGCCCTTACACTACTTTGCGACTATTTTGATTTTCAGGTCTTCATGCATAAATTATGATTTATTTTACTTTCTGAAAGGAAGGCTGGCTGAAGTAATAAGAGTGTGGATATTTCAGTTTGATTTCTCATTTTGTTTTTATTATGAATATTTCATGAGCGTGGGCATTTTTTTTTACGAAGAAAACTCCTCACTTCCCATGAATTTAATTTTTCTATAATTTTTCCTTCCATATAGAAATATATGCTCAGAGAAGAGCTCAAATAAAAAGAAAAATGCTACCTTTTGTTTAAGAAGGTGCTAAGTTCTCATAACTCCAGCTGTGAAGGGAGAAATACATCATATTCTCCAGTGATTGGCCTTCTTTGGTCATCAATGTTATTCTATATACAAAAGTATGTAGATGGTCCTATAGATGGAATTGTTGGCATGCTGTAGCTCCATGCTGAGAGAGAAGCCATGCATATGCACCGCTGTTGTGTAGACAAAATACCCATCAACATCACTACTTTGAACATTGAGACAGCGAAGCATATTTCTCTTCAAAACTTACTCAGATGTCTTCATGATAATGAGAGCCAAAAGATGAGGATATAATTGAACTATTGCCCAAAGACAATTACTGATTAAAATTCATTAGTTCTACAAAAAAGTTTGACCAATGGATTAGTAGTCACATTGCAGCAGATTTGGGCAAGAAGGCCACAACTGTTAAGGAGACATAACGGCCTAGCATGAATAGTTAATAGTTTGCTACATGGTAGAGTTTCTAGTGGAGTTACCCAAAGAATCTCACCAGGGAGCTGGGCAGGGCATGCTACTTTGATGCTATAAAACCATTGCGTTACCCCTCTGCTTTTATGTATGAATCAGAGGAATAGTTAACAGCACCAAGAGCAGTTTGCTTTGAACAACACAAATGTAACAGACATAACATCAAAGCAATTTGAAATCCGCTGAAAACAACAGAAAGACTCCAGCTGAATCCAGAGGACTTTGAATCAAGGCCCACCAGGGTCAAGTCAGCCTTCCTAATGGGTTTTCTAAGGGGATCCCATGGGAAATTGGAAAAAGGATTCCAATTTCTTGAACCCAGGGATTACTGAGGCTTGAAGCATACTGTTTTTTTCAAAATCATTTGTTCAGGTTCTCCTTCTTTCCCATTCCAGCCCATGGCACAGCAGCACACAGGTTTATGGTGGCACAGAGGACCCTGTGCACACAGACCCTCCCTCCCTTCCCTGTTTCCCCAGGAGAGATGTTTCCGAGAGTAGTTTGATATAGCATACATGGCCAGTGCTGTCCTAGAAAAAAACAGCACTAAAACAGCTTTACATCATCATCAGACAGAGGAGTGAAAGGTTCCACATAAATTCAAGACGTTGTGTTGACTTAGAAAGCCCCACATGGCTTGAGATCCATGGCTAGAAGACTCACAGAATCACACAATCATAGGGACTGTTAGGGACCCCCAGAGCTCACCCAGTTCAACCACTGCTAACGCAGTTTCCTACATCAGGAAACTGTGCAGGCAGGTTTTGAATATCTCCAGAGAAGGAGACTCCACAACCACTCTGGGCAGCCTGTTACAGTGCTCTGTCAACCTCACTTGTCTTGCTGAAATGGTGCAGGGATTGGGCCCTTCCCTTGCATGGGGATGTACCAGTTGATGAAGCATCCCGCGCACCATTTCCTGAGCTCTCATATCTGCCTCTTCTTCTGTAAAGGGTGGCATTTTGTTAAGCTTTCAGGAACATTTTGGAGCCCTTTTTTTCTGCTATCAAGGTGTTTTAGAGTGAAAGGGTGTAAGTGAGCAACGTGATAGATCTGGGGAGCTCTTATTTTGGTCAGGCAACAGATGAGGCATATGGAAAATTTATTGCACTATAATTGTGTTATGTGATATTGATGCTGCAGTATTAATGACTGCAAAGTGCCCAGATTGCTTCAGATGGCCATTTACTGTCATTGTTACTAATCTAAATAAATAAATAAGAGCAACTGAACTGATGTCTCTAAGATGTGTTTCAAAGCCACACAGTGACATGTATGAAAGCGCTTGTGAACAGAGAGACTCAAATGGTATCAGGGACATTTTTTATTGGGGTCAGAAAGAAATAGAACAATTAAGTCATTTTCAGTCATATACAATATATTAGGAACTCTTTTAACAAGCTCAGTGCTAAACTGACTGGCATGAACAAAGCGTTTTAAAAAGCTGGGGTGTAAATATGCCAGAAATAAAGAAAGAAAACATGTAAACTGTGCTCAAAAATAGTCTGCAAATGTAAGGAAACAAGAAAAACTAAGACAATCATGCACATACCTCTCCTGCTGCCATGGCCCAGTGAATACAGTGGTTACCATGGCTGGATCTGGCTACGAGGTGGACTTTAGAGGGCAAGCTTTGTTCCTGATCTCTGCCCAAACAGAAAGCCTTGATCCAGTCTGTTGGTTTGTGTACTTTGGGCAAGCCAACCTCACACTGCAAAAGGCAGCAAGTTAAGTTTGAATTTATTTCATGCCTTCAGGTTTCTCTTAGCATCCTCTGTCTGGCTGTCATATCATACAGCCTGGGAGACGTATTATCATCTGATATTCCAAAATATGACTCGGCACTTTTCCCTAAATTGCAATAACGATACAAGGCAGGCAGACAGCATTACTTGCATTTTGTAATGCTATTCATGCATCAGTCTTCGTTTTTCCTGAATAGAAATCAATATCCTAAAATGCAGGTCTTACTGAATAAGTAAATCTTCTATTAACCATTTGTGGATAATAATGATGTCTATCAAAAAGAGGCTCTTTTTAATGTTAAATTTATGCACTTTTATTAGCTGCTCTTATCCTTGGAACAGAAAACAATGAGAACAAGTCTGTTAAAACTATATAGCTTCTTCAAAATCAGAGGAAAGTTTGTGTGACCCCAAGACAGCTATGAGAAGATCTGTTAGTATTGATCTGCATGGGAAAAAAAATCTCTTTTGGCTTTTCATACACCCACAGCCTCCAATGATTGTTGACTCAGTTACCCAGATAAATTCCAGAGATAAATAACCAACACCCTAATAAACATAATAACTATTAATACTCCAGTTAACAATTTTTAAAACAACTATATATATATATAATTTCTTTTGAAGGTTTGTTCTTAGCAGTGTTTGTATGATTGAAACACTGGATCCAACTAATGATCAAGAATTCAAGTCAACATAACCAGCAGGACTAACCCTTAAACATTCTCATATTCATAGCCAGTGTTTAAACAGCTAGATTTCAATATCTCTTAACTTTATGGTTATATCTCTTAACTTTATGAGTGCCAAGGAACTTAAGAAATATGTACTGTGATTACTTCTCACCTCTGTGCACTTGGTTACATTCACACCCATGTATACACACACACATACAAATTCAAGGTATATATGGGAGGAAGGAAGGAAGGAAGGAAGGAAGGAAGGAAGGAAGGAAGCTTTCACATACTTATTTATTTAGTCTTAAAATAAATAAATAAAGCTCCAACACTTTTCTATGTGGTTTGATGCTGCCTTTTCTTCTTCTTCTTCTTTTTAAACTCGGCACCAGCCCTCCTGCTGCCTCTCCGGGCACTGTGCGAGCAGAGGAAGATGCTCGGAGCTGCTCCCATCGCCGAGCTCCCCTAGCGGCTGCTTCCCTCCCCTGGCACCGCCTGGATTCCAGTGCCAGGGTTGGGGTTTTCCCCCACTCATGACCAGGAGGAAGTGGCTGCAAGTGCTGTGGATCACAAACCAGGAAGGGAAAACTAAATGTTAATAATTTCTACCTGAGGATCTCGGTATGGGGAAAAAAAAAGGTCAGGTCATCCAAGGAGACTGAGGAAGACTTGGTCTAAAGATTTTGCTGCAGTTGTACAACTAGACACCACTTATTGCCCTGCTGAGGGCATAAAGAATTCTATGGGACATTCTGCTTTATAGTCTGAGTTAACAGAAAATATGCACACAGAGTATGTATAAAAATATCTTAGGAAAAATGCTGCCTACCTGATTCTGTGTGTGTGTGTGATGGAAGGCTTTACTGACTGAATTCAAGACTATGATTAGCATTAATACACAAGCAGATATATTTAAAAACAGCAAAATCAGTGCACGTAGCTTTTCCAAAAGCAGCTGCTTTTTGCCACTCTGCACACTGAGAGCATTTTTCCTGTGGCAGAAATGCCTGCATACTGCACAACCACAGGCGTATCTGAGCAGGTACCAGGCTTCCCCTGAATGTTGATGGCAAACAAAAAAATAGATGGAAAATATGAGCTTAATATCTCTCACTGGTGCCAGCATTTGGGGTTTTGTTGTTGTTTGTGGGTTGTTTTTGGTGGTGTTGTTTCGGGGTTGGTTTTTTTGGTTGTTTTGTTTTTGTTTTTGTTTTTTTGAGGGAAATTCCTAGGAATAAGACCTGTTCTGTTTGTCACTATGAAGGTGTTGCCAGCCAACCTGCAGCTCCAAAGTGAATTTTTTAAGTCGATTTTAAAGATAGCAATTGCAATGCCACCAGGATAGGCAAACAGGGATGAACTACTCCTTCAAATAAACGAGTTTAGTATCTTTATGAAGGAAGGTGGGGTGTAGAAAAGAAACAAACAAACAAAGCTTGAGATGAAAAGCCTGCCTGATTCTCTGCCATTTATACCAGTCTTACTCCATCCTAACCTCTACCTTCACTGAAGTTTTTCAGGTTTAATTCAGTGGAGGTGAGCATTCAGGTCCCATGTGTGTTGGGAAATATCACAGGTGCAGAAGAGGCTGTGGGAATGAAGCGTTAGCACTCTTAAAAGTGATCATTGATTTCAAAAGGCATATACTAAAGGTGAGCTCTAAAGTTGGCTGTTAAGGGTGATAAGTAATTAAAATCCAGCTGAAGTCTACACAAATGTTTGTCTCTTCAGTTTTCAGGGAGAAGCTTCCTGCACCTTGGTATTCAACAAGAATAAATGTATCAGTGCAAGGAAACTCAGGGAGCTTGGCCAATGAACATCACTTGTGAGGTCTGAGCCCTTCCCTGTTTTATGCAAGGCAAACAGCAGACAACAAGTTCAGATTTCAAACAGCAAAGTTGGTAAGTAATAACTGAGTTTCTCAGAGGTGTTGCTGGATCACAGCAAGGGTTAAGGAGGCAAACATATCCCAGGCCAGTGCTGGGAAAGACTGGGAGCTTTCACAGTTGTGGCAGAGCCACTAGAAGAGCCCATATGGAAGCAAACAAAGTTGGGCCACGCAGCTATAGGAGAAGCTTGTACACAAGCAAGGAGAAGAAGACTCTTCGGGATCAGTGGTGGATGCACCCACGGCACGGGTTCTTGCTGTATCCAGGAGTATAGGGACCAGATGACCCTAGAGCTCCCAGAGTTTTTAGATTTGAGGCATTAGAGATCCAACAGGGAGCTCAGGGGCACTGCCAAGAAGGACTCAGCTGTTAGCATACGCTCTCTGGGCAAGGAGGCCCTAGGGGCTGCTCACTTCTGGGGGTGCTGTGGATGGGGGCCATGGGAAAAAAGAGCAGAGCAGCTCTTTGAGGGCTGGGACAGGGCCCAGCTCCGTGCTCAGAGAACAAAAGGTTGTCCTGTATGTTTTGGGACATCAAGACCCAGCACTGACTTTTATAATCCACATCTGAGGGACTGATCTTTCTAAGGCATCCGTGTCTAGTTGGTGTTCTGTTTGGTGGTTCTTATTGTTGTTGTTCAAATGTGCCCGCAGAGCAGGCAGGGATGTCTGTGGGTTGGGCAGTGATGTGTTGGGAAGGGTGCCTGTATGTCGGGCAGGGCTCTGTTGGGCAGAAATGTCCATGTGTATGTCAGACAGGATGTGTTTGTTGGGCTGGGTGTCCGTGTATTGGGCAGGGCGTCCGTGTGTCAGGCAGGGTTCCATTGGGCATGAATGTCCACGTGTTGGGCAGAGTGTCTGTATGTCAGACAGGACGTCTGTCTGTTGGGCTGTGTGTCTGCGTGGCAGGCATTGTGTCTGTATATCAGTCAAGCAGTGTGTCTGTATGTCAGGCAGTGTGTCCGTTTGTCAGGCAGGAATGCCCACGCGTAGGGCAGCGTGTCTGTGTGTCAGGCAGGGTGTCTGTACATTGGGCAAGGATATGTTGGGCAGCACGTCTATATGTCAGGCAGGAGGGATGCGTGGGGCAGGATGTCCGTATGTCGGGCACGGTGTCTGTGTGTCAGACGCTCTCCAGCAGCTCTGGGCGGGCAGAGCACGGCTGTAGAGGTGGGGGCGGTCGGGGGGATCCGTGCTGGGAGGCCCTTGTGGTTTGTGTCCTCCCGGCCCTGGGAGAGGTGGAACTGCAAGCCCGGAGAGCAGGGCGGGTCAGCGGGCACACCCCGCACCCGGCCCCGCTCCCGGCCCCTGCGGCCGCTCTGAGGCTGAGCAGAGCCCCCCGCCCCCCAGCTCTGCTTTCTTTCACATCTAATTTGATAGCAGGGTGATTTCGAGCTTCCCACAGTTACAACTTTTCTTGATTTCTCCCCTGCTCCCCCCCTTCCCCCCTCTCCAACCCCCCCCCCCCCCCCCCCCCCCCCCCCGTGCATTTATTACTCGCATTTAATTAATTCCTTCTTTGCGTTTCCTTTCCTGTTAATCTTTGGGTGACTGCTCTGTACATATGGCAATCTGATAATGAGGGAGTTTATCCTTATTCCCTATACTTGATCCTCCCAGGATATCGATCATCTTTCCTTGGGGAGAGGGACAAGGTAAGAAGGGTGATAAAAGATTTGCAGGATCCCACACCATTAGGGGCAGCTTTTATTCCTTGGCACTGTTTAATCAACTGCTATATCAAGTCATGCTGCTTAAGCAACCACATCAAAAGAACGTACCCTCTTTTGTATAAATTATATATTCCTTGTATCTGTCTTCTTGCATGCACGCAGACGGGAAGATAAAACTTGAGTGTGTTTTTCATGGCACGAAGCAGGCGTTTGGCTGTTAGACGGCTTGTTTCTGCAACTCGACGGGCTGACAAAAAACTCGCAGACGAGCAGCTGCCTTCCTCACTCCTTACCCACCGTTAAAAACGCCGACATTTCAAGTTGGGAAAGAGAAAGTGGTGCTTTACTGGAAGGTTACGCAGAAGCATAAGTAACAGAAGAGAAGAGTGGGTGCACGGGAGGGAAAAGTCGATCTGAGAGTTTCCAATCACTTCTTTCAAGCTCTTTCTCTAAAGTTTACCTAAGAAAGATCACTTTGTCCCTTGCAAGTTGGGGTGGTGCTCCATGTTGCTGTTCATGGTGTACAACTTTTTCTTGATTCTTTTTCAACCACTTAAAAACTAATTTTAAAGTCCATTTTCACGTGCTTTAAGTGGATTACGACTCAGACGGGAAAACTCCCATATCACCTCTCGCTCCAAAGAGCTGCATTTTATTTTTCCTTAAATAAAGCTGATTTTTATTTATTATTTTTGCTAAGAGAGTGGACTTCGGCTCACTTCAGCGTGTCATCTCGGGACTTTTGAGAACTCTCAAAAAGCTCCTTCGAGTTTCTGGACCCTGGGACAAATCGCGTGCTCTCCGGAGCAAAAGCAGAGGAGCCCTTAGCAGCGGTGTTTGTCCATACGGGACCCTGCCTTTCCGCCCGACCTGCTCTATCAGCCCCATCTCTGCAGTTCTGCTCGTCTCTCAACACCTTTGTCTGATCAGTCGCTTTTGGAGACCGGGGATAAAGACATCACTTGCCACGCTGCACGAGATAACAATTAATTTCACATTAAACTTATCCCCCCGCCATTCACTTTGCCGGGATCGATCGCTGCTAATTGTGTTTGCGGATGCTTTCAGCGCGTCGCTCTCCTTCAAAACTTAATGACACCCCGCGAGGAGGTGTGAGAGCCGGCAGAGCCGCTCGGAGCGCAGAACAAAGCGCAGCGCTGTGCCATCCCTGACCGCGGCCACTTCCCGACTCGCTGCGTTATTTTCAATGGGGACAGCTCTGATTTTTATTTATTTACTTATTTGAAAATAAACGCTGCTGAGGTGTCCGCGTGATGCAGACTGGCGGCCAGCTGCCTCCTCCTATCGGTTTTTCCTTCCTCCAAAGCAGTCATTTATCAGCTAAAACGTGACTGTGGTTCAATGCGCGGCTGCACGAGGGGAGCGGTGTCCCTTGCCATGGGAAGAAACCTGTTACAAAGCCCCCGAGGTGGGCTCACCCTCACACGGCACTGTTTCCCCCAGAGCTCCACCATTTCCCCAATAGGTTTCTATTTGCGGGGCTCCCCGCTAATTCGGCGTTTTATGAACTGCCCTCAGAAGCCCGCCTCGCACCCCTCGAACCTGATGTATTTTGCATTTATTATTATTATTATTACGCAGAGGCGTCTGTTCCCCTTACTGACAAATGTACCATTCTGCCAAGAAAGTTTTTATTTTTTTTTAAGAGAAAAAAAAAAAAAAAAAAAAAACAGCGTGTAATTGATGTTATCCCAAGAAAGCGCAATCCCCGCCCCTTTCAGCTCCGAGCCCTTCAGGTAAAAGGAAAAAAAAAAAAAATCTTTCAAGAATTTGTTGCCTTTTTGAGGGTTAAAACATCAGAAGACAAGCTTGTCTCGCCTTGGCCAATCAGCTCTCGGCCCTGGCAGCTATAATATAGAACTAAAGGCAGACTCCTCTCACAAGCGTCTTGCTTTGCTACCATTAAAATCAGACCCTTTTTGTCTCTCGATTGCTGTCTCCCGACCAAACTCCGATGTGTTCCGTTATCAGCGACCTAAAGGCTGCCATTCCAGCACCTGTCTTGCTAGGGATCGGTGGATAGTATACGATCAGAAAGCAGACAAGGACATAGGAGGAGAGAGAGCTCTAGAGAGACAGCCAGGGATAGGCACAGAGAGCTGTGAAGTAATTGGATTCAATGGACGAAATGCTGCTGTTGACAAGAATTCTCTTGGTGGGCTTCATCTGCGCTCTTTTAGTCTCCTCTGGGCTGACTTGTGGACCAGGCAGGGGCATTGGAAAAAGGAGGCACCCCAAAAAGCTGACCCCGTTAGCCTATAAGCAGTTTATTCCCAATGTGGCAGAGAAGACCCTAGGGGCCAGTGGAAGATATGAAGGGAAGATCACAAGAAACTCCGAGAGATTTAAAGAACTAACCCCAAATTACAACCCTGACATTATTTTTAAGGATGAAGAGAACACGGGAGCTGACAGACTGATGACTCAGGTAGAGCCACAGAGATACCTGTATTTGTGTTTGTTAACCTCTCTGAGCACCCCTAAAGGACGCATCTGTCTTAGCATTTTTTTGAGAGCCCCCCCTTTCCCTCCCCCCTTCCCCCCGCCCTCCAAACTCGGCTACTTTCCCCGTAATGTCAATGCCATCTCTCAGACAAGTTAGCGGGGCCGGAGCCGGCGGTGGGGGTTCGGTGCGATACCCGCCGGCATCGCCATGGCGTTCCCTGCAACTTGGGCAGGGACAGCCGCTCGCGTTCGTCCCCACGGATGCACTTTGCTCAAACGAACCGCATCCAGCGCGGAGTACCGCGGGCGCGCAGTGACCGCTGGGCCGCTCGCTCCCGTCGCCGGAGGAGCCCCCGCTCGGGTTTATCGCTCGGGTTTATCTCTCTTTTCTTTCTTTTTCTTTTTCTTTCTTTCATTTTCTTTTTTTTCTTTTTTCTTTTTTTTTTTTTTTTTCTCCGCTGTTTCATTTCATTTTGCCCTTCATTATTTTATTTATTTTTTCCCTCGCGAGCGTATTCTATATTTAGTAGGCATGCAGTCGTGCACTCACAAAAGGCAGCTGAAGCCGGATCGACCATGGCTCTCCTGATTCCGTATGATAGAGCTCGTATTGCAATACCATCATTTGCGATTGTGCCCATCAGAGCGTAAATATATTGATATTTCTTTAAGGATGCTCGCCGTCAGTGCTCTGGTACTTCCATAGGGGAGGGACTTGCAACTTATCGGCATTGCATCACCTTCGGGTTTAAAAAATCTGATGGCACAAGGTTTACAACCGGGTAAATATTGGATCTCGGGCGGAATCGGATTGCGGAACCATTTTATGCAAAAAGAGAGAGAGAGAGAAAGAGAGAGAGAGAGAGAGAACCTCTCCGAGAGTCACCTCGTAATTATTATTCATGCTCACCAGAGAGCTCGGTGAAGTCAATTGCTCTGCCAATCCCGGAGTTTCTCAAACTACATGCAATCTAGGCACTGGAAATGGGTTTCCTCCAAATATAGGTCAACGGCGCTTTTTTTAATATTAATACATTTAAGCCCCACCTTCAGCGCTAGAACAGGACTCTCGGGGAAGGACGAGGCGGGGAGTGGACGCGGAGGGGGTGCGGGGAAATGCGGGGGGGGGAGGGAGGGGAATTTCCCAAACTCTCCCCGCTCCTCGGCCTGATTTTCCGCACGTTTGCCGGCTCTCCCGGGGCGCGGGGCCACCATCTCCTCCCGACCACCTTAAATCTCCGCGTACCTCGGAGCGCGGCGACGCGCCTCTGCCGGGGCGGAGCGCGGAGCTCCGTGTGCGGTGCGCGGAGCTCGGAGCGCGGAGCTTCAGCCCCCGCGCCCCGCTGAGCGCTCCTCCGCCCTCTCTGCCTCCGCATCTCGCATTTTCAGCTCCACTTAACTCCTCTCTCGCCCATCGATCGCGCCGGCTCGGGTTTCACCCTTTCCTACGCGAACGGAGAGGAGGAGGAGGAGACGGCGGCGGCTCCGCGGGAGATGGGCTCCCGGCGGGGCGCAGCGCGGCGGTGCGGGCGCGGAGGAGCGGTGCGGGCCGGGGGCGGTGCGCGGATGCCCTCCCGGGGCACGGCTCCAGCCGCATTAGCCGGCAGCGGGTGAACTCCTGACCTTCTGTCAACTTCCCTCAGACGAACGGAACGAAAACAAATAGTTGTGTTTTTTTTTTTTTTTTCTTCTTCTTTCTTTCTTTCTCTTTCTTTCTTTTTCTTTCGGCTTGCCGTGCTTTAGGCACAAAGAGGGAAAAGGGCTGGGTTGGGGCAGAGGGGACCAGAGGAGAGGGGTCGGATTCGGGGGTTGCCGTCCCGCAGCCCCCCGCCCTTCGCCTCGAGCCCTTCAGGCATGGAAAGATCTTCCCCCGGAGAGAATTGTTAGACTCGGGGAATAGCCGCCGAATGCATTAGCCGCGGGTTAATATTAACTTCGGAGGGGGGTGGAAAAAAAAAAAAAGGCAAACATAGCTCGGTAAGTCGGGTTCTCAACTTCGCAGGTGACAACAGCGGTTTGCTGAGGGCTGCCCCCTCCCTCCCCCCCATCCCGGCCATTGGCTGGATTCGGCTGGGAGATAAGGAGGCCAGGTCAGCACGATAAAGCTGGAATTTGTTCGAAATAAAATAGCCATCTCGCCTAACGCGGGCACACGGCGGTGCGCGATGGGAGGAACTCAGAGATCAGCTTGGCATTTAGGAAGCCCACCAGGTTGTTTACACTGACAGGTACCTGTTAAGTGTTTCCTTCAAGCAATTCATTTGTGAAGAGATTAGGAGCTGGCAGGAGAGGGCTTGTTGAACAACTTCGCCTCCACACAAAGCGTCGGCGGAGGCAGCCCTGCTGAGCTTCACGGTGGCTGAACAGAATTGGGCTTGATTTGTGGCACACGACCCGATGAATTAATAAATAGTCTGGGCTTCACGGCTTTTGACTCCGACAATCCAGCTCAGGCGGAGTGAAAGGGAGGAAAGTCCTTTAGGAGGCCGTTCCCCTGCTTGATTCCCGACTCCTTGCGTTCTCCGGGCCAGAGGCCGGGAGGGAGACCCGCCACTAGAGCTGCTAGCGTGATATGCTACTATCATGATATCCTCGTATTGTGAAATCCTTCTATCGTGATATCCTGGCGCTGCAATATCCTGCTACCGTGATATTCTGCTATCCCGATCTTGTAAATACCCTAACATCCAGCCATCCCCATACCTTGCTTGTCCCTGTACAGCTCTGCAGGAGCACATCCATCCTCCCAGGTGTGCAAAGGGGGAAAGTAAAAAAATCCCCTGCGCTTCCTTGTGCTCTGCTGCAGGGAATGGGCTGAAAGCAGCCTCCCCGGCTCTTTGCACCGAGCGCTAGGCCACAGAGTCCAAAGTGAGCTCGTGATTGCTTTTGATATCTCTTGGGGCCATGTATGCTGCTGGAATTGCTTTTTATTGTGGTGATAGACACACGGGAAGTTTCTTGTTGAACAATCTTGTCACGTCCCTCGGAGTGGGGTCGGAAAAGGGGTGGCCGCACTTGGCCCTGCTGGGAGCTGGGAAGGGGCCTTTGTGGGACAGGGCGTCCCTCTTGGGGCTGTATGTGAGGGAGAGCTTCTGCTTGCCTCTTGCTGTGGCTTTACCCCATGTGCATCCTTGCTGTTTGTAGTCATGAGTTATTTCCCTCTGAAAAAGGGGGGAAAAGTTGGCCTTGTGTGGTTTTACTAGCTGTGTGCCTTTCAGTCAAATGCTTTCAGTGCTGATTTCTTACGGCTGGGGGTGACTGCAAGTCCCTCTTCCTGTAGAATTGGTCATTCCCCTTCATTGGCCCACACACCAATCCTCTACACTTTCAGGGCTCCTTATAGAGCTCACCCCTGAATCTGCCCACAGTGCAGCTCTAGGTGAGCCCAGCAGCTCAGGGGTGTGAAGGAAAACACTGAAACCCTTCCCTATGAGGCCTGAAGCCTCTCATTGCACACAAAGGCCCCTCAGCATCCCTGTAACTCCTCTGCTTGGTCCTCTCCTGCTTTCCATCTTCCCCCTCTGAGCCGTATTACCCTACGTCCATGCCGAAAGCAGAGGGAGCGCTCCCAGCCCAGGTTGCTTTGAGGACTCTAATGAGTGATGGGCGTGGAAAAAAAAAACACTACCAACAAAACAACACAAAAACTAGTAGCACATAAAGGCTGTTAACGTGTATTGAGACCCCTTTCAACAGAGAATTAAGCTGAAAAGACCGGGGGAGACATTCTGGGGAGAATCTGTGACTCCCAGATATATGGCGAGTGTTTGTTCTCGGCAGAACTTTGTTCTGGGAAGGGGACAGGGCACTTAGAGCAGGAATGCGGGGCTTTGAGTCCGCACACTCCGGCTGTGGAGCAGGTGCTGGGGAGGGGGAGGCGTTGCGGTGTTTCACCCCTGCTTGCTCCCTTTGGCTGGGGAGGAAGGGCAGGATGCGACCCTAGGGGTGCGGGGAGGCCGGTGGGTCATCTGATGTCGGTGACAGCAGCATCTCCTCAACACGCCTTTCCCTGTGTCCCCATGTCCCCGCAGCGCTGCAAGGACAAGCTGAACGCCCTGGCGATTTCGGTGATGAACCAGTGGCCCGGGGTGAAGCTGCGGGTGACCGAGGGCTGGGACGAGGACGGCCACCACTCCGAGGAATCGCTGCACTACGAGGGTCGCGCCGTGGACATCACCACGTCGGATCGGGACCGCAGCAAGTACGGGATGCTGGCCCGCCTCGCCGTCGAGGCTGGCTTCGACTGGGTCTACTACGAGTCCAAGGCGCACATCCACTGCTCCGTCAAAGCAGGTGAGGCGGGGGGGGGACGCGCTGGGGACACCCCCGGGCTCTGTGCCCCAATTCCCCGTCCCATCAGCCCTGCCCGCCCCGTCGGGGTCCGGAGCGGAGCGCCCGCCTCTGAGGCACACGTGGGAGGGGGGAGGCAAAGAAGGAGAGGAGGGGATGCGAGAAAGAAAAAAGGAAAAAAAAAAAAAAGAAAGGAAGGAAGGAAGGAAGAAACCCAGCCAGCTGCAGCACCTCCTGCCAGCGTTAATTTCGCTGTCAGTTTGCCCAGCCTTCCCACCACCGCCACACGCCCTTCTCCTCCTTCCGTGGGATCCGAGCTCTCCCTATCCGAAGCGATCGCTCATCTCGGGGCAGGAGCGGACCGGGAAACCGAACACCGAGCGCGGCCCCTCCGCCGGGAGGCGCCGGGAAATTCCCAGCGCCCGATACGAGCGCATCTCTTTCTGCCTCCCCTCCCTGTGCTTACAACGCCACACGCTGTCTCAACCCGGGAACAGCTCGTGAGAAACCCCGAGCTGCGTTTGGCGCTTCTGAAACAAAATTATTCTCGTTTTGATTATTTTAAGTGAACACCTTGGCGTGTACCAGCCTCCTGGTGCTGTACAGCGGTGTTGTGAGAGCATCTTCCAGCCTGGAGAGTGCTGCAAGTGTCAAGAAACACTTGGCTGCAAAAGAAAATAATGGGCTTTCTCTAAATATATCAATTTACTTCGAAACAGCAAGTAAACAGCATTGGCTTCACCACGCCAGTCTGTAACTGGGTCCCGATCCACACCGGGACTTCTCCAGCCCACGAGGGCTTTGTCCTGGGAGCCCAACACTGCTTTTGTTCATGTCCCCCAGCCCTTCGGAGGCTCTGCAAAGCTGCCGGTCTCACAGCGATACGAAACGTCCCTTTCAATAGCGAGGATGGGCTTTATGGCTCAAGGTGTCTGATTGTGGCTCACAATAACCTTATTCCGAGCGCCCACCCTAATCCACCGCCATGTATATTTCATAGGACAGGAGCGACCCCGAGCTGCTCATTGAGATTCCGCACACGCGGACTTTGGGGTGACATTTAGTGCGTGTCAGGCGGGGTCGTGTGACTGTACCACGCGGGTTGCAAGGGAACGGGCCTGAATTCCACCCACTAGGTCTGGTTTCAAACTGTGGAAACCTCGTTTCATGACGGAGCATCTTATGAGAAGATTAAACCCCATAATGGCAGGCAGGAAGATTCTTTATCTAGATCTCTGTTTGCAAAAAGTATGATCCCGGAGACTGGAATGCAAAGAAGAGTTCCCCCAAGGCCTGAATTATTGTCACTGGGACAGGGGAGGGAGAGGCAGGGGTGGTAAAAGGGACATTGATAATGCGCTGCGGCAAGTATTTAGAGCGAGCTTCTACATTTAAAATTCAAATACACATCTTGAGTGCCTTGGAAAAGTGGCTCTGCTGTGCAAATAGTGCTTGGAAGGTCCTGGGTTTTTTGGAGAGTATGTGTGTGAATTGGCACATAGGGTTTCTGCACCTGAACAAATAGGGAGGGGGAGAAAAGGGGGGGAAGAAGCTGGGAAAAAAATGGAAGTGTCCTCTCTTCCAAGAGTGTCTGCATTTATTACATGAATCAGAATGACAATGCTGATCCTTTATTGGATTTTAATTAGAGAACCCAAACAAGCGCTGCTCAAAGAAGCAGATTTTCACACCTCAGCCAATTCACTGGCATGTTTGTAGAGCTGCTACAGTACTAGATCTATTCATCAAGTCCCTGAATATGCAAACAAAGCTCAAGCCAGACCTT
Source organism: Lagopus muta (assembly GCF_023343835.1). Classification (NCBI taxonomy): domain Eukaryota; kingdom Metazoa; phylum Chordata; class Aves; order Galliformes; family Phasianidae; genus Lagopus; species Lagopus muta. The sequence goes on along the minus strand of NC_064439.1, from coordinate 8,269,928 downwards.
TGGTGCAGGCTTGTACAAAGGTGTAGTTTGCTAGCAGAGGGCTCCACATAAAGCACATAGCTTGTTTGTTGCCATGTCCTCTCTGAAGAGGCCTTGGAGATCTCGCTGCTTCATTTCTGAAAGAGAAGTGATAAAGTCGTTAGCAAATCAATAATGTTCTTATTTTCACCCTTCCTGTCCTTCCTGAGAAAGTCATTAGGAGATGCTCAGAGTGTTTATGTAAATCATGATAGCTTCAGCACCGGCCACAGAAGCTAAACATAAAATCTGACTACCTTTAGGAGATAAATTACCAGGACTCTAAATTGGCATAGTGACTAACTGGGAGAAACAAAGGGAATGCAAGGCAAGGATCAGAAATGCCGTGACTGCAGCAAAGGCACTTGATAGCCCATGGTATCATGGGCTACAACCCAGTGCAGAGAAGTGAGACCCTGCAAGTTCCTAGGCTAGGCCTGGAAATCAGCAGTGCTCCTTTCGAACTGCACTGCACAAGGCTAAACTTTTCAGAAGGAATTTGCAGAAGAGACTTGAAATCCATCAAGTCCTCTCACTGTTTCTGATTTGTTAAAGCCTACAATTATTCTTCCTGGTAGTTCTCAAAAAGCAGCAGTGGTAGCTACAGCATTCAGTGTCAAAACCCTGAACAATTCCAGCAACAGCTGAGCACGTGTTCGAGAAACATGGAGGTGTGGTGCCTGGGGGCATGATTTAGTGGGCAATAATGGTGGTAGGTGGGAGTTTGAACTGGATGATCTTAGAGGTTTTTTCCAGCCTTAATGGCTCTATGATTCATGTGAAGGAGGTATCTGGGTTGGGTGCAGGCATAGGGATGCCCTGGGACTACTGACTCAGGACAGAACCCTGCTTTTGGTGGAGTGAAGTAGTGAGAGAGGGGTTTTTACATGGAGTTAATTGAAGTCTTGGGGACTGCAGGGCAGTGGTGTTACAGGGAATAGGGTGAAAACCCCAGAAATGAAAAGGCAGTGAAGTCTGTGGGTGGAAGTCTTGACAAATTGGGCTTCTGTTCTTTCCACGAGAAAGCTATCCTGCCTTGTGGCATTTGCTGCCTGAGAGATGGGCTTCTTCAGTACAAAGTGCCATGAGCAGCAAACAGGGTCCTAGAGAAAGAGAAGACACTCTGCTTGTAGACCTATGCTCTACCTGCTGGCATCTGTGAGGTGCAAGGCAAATGGAACCAAGTGAGAAGTACTTCCAGAAAAAAAGAAAAAACAACGCTTATTCTGGAACAGCTATTTCAGCAGAAAAGTTTTGACTATCTTGCTCGAGGAGGTGAATGCAACTGAAGGGCTTGTAACTCAGCAGGAGGCCAAGCATGGTGGCATGGTGCTGGAAGGGTCTCTTGTAGCCAGCTGCAATGAGGACATGCTGGTTACCAGGACTCGTGGTGCTGGAGAAGACCGGAGAAGAGCAGGCTCAGGGGATACCTAATCACTCTCTACAACTCTGTTAGAAGAGGTTTTGACAAGGTGAAGGCAGCCTCTTGTCCCAGATAGCAGCGGTATGATGAGAGGGAATGGCCTCAAATGAGCCAAGTTCAAGTTGGATATTAGGAAAAACTTCCTCTTGGAAGGAGTTATCTGGCACTGGCATGGGCTGCCCAGGGAGGTGGTGGTGGACTCACTGTCCCTGGAGGTGTTATGAAACGTGTAGATGTGGCACTGAGGGACATGGTTTAGTGAGCAATATTGGTGGTAAGCGGATGGTTGGACTTGATGTCCTTAGAGATCTTTTCCAAGCTTAATGGTTCATGGCTCTATGCTTGGGGCATGTTGGGAAATGTGTCCCCGCACATTGGTCACCCCTCTAACACCTTGTGTCTCTTTCCTCGTGCAGAAAACTCAGTGGCAGCCAAATCAGGAGGCTGCTTCCCCGGTTCGGCCACAGTGCACCTGGAGCACGGCGGCACCAAGCTGGTGAAGGACCTGAGCCCTGGAGACCGCGTGCTGGCTGCTGACGCAGATGGCCGGCTGCTCTACAGCGACTTCCTCACCTTCCTCGACCGGGAGGACGGCTCCCGAAAGCTCTTCTACGTCATCGAGACGCGGCAGCCCCGAGCCCGGCTGCTGCTGACTGCAGCCCACCTGCTCTTCGTGGCCCCCCAGCACAACCAGTCGGAGGCCGCAGGGCTCACCGGCGGCCAGGCGCTCTTCGCCAGCAATGTGAAGCCTGGCCAACGCGTCTACGTGCTGGGTGAGGGCGGGCGGCAGCTGCAGCCGGCGTCCGTCCACAGCGTCTCGTTGCGGGAGGAGGCATCGGGAGCCTATGCCCCGCTCACCGCCCAAGGCACCATCCTCATCAACCGGGTGCTGGCCTCCTGCTACGCCGTCATTGAGGAGCACAGTTGGGCCCATTGGGCCTTCGCACCATTCCGCTTGGCTCAGGGGCTGCTGGCCGCCCTCTGCCCAGATGGGGCCATCCCTACGGCCGCCACCACCACCACCGGCATCCATTGGTACTCACGGCTCCTCTACCGCATCGGCAGCTGGGTGCTGGATGGTGACGCGCTGCACCCGCTGGGCATGGTGGCATCGGCCAGCTGAGAGCGGCTGGAGAGGGACAGAAATGGAGTGTGGGAGAGAGAGAGAGAGAGAAAAAATGGGGGGGTTGGAAGGAGAAAAAAAAAGGAAAAAAAAAGAAATAACCCAAATGGAAAGAAAACAGAAAAAAAAAAAAAAAAAAAGCAACAACAAAAAAAAGGAAAAATAATACATATTTTTAAAAAAGAGCACGGATTAAGACTTAAAAATAATAATAATAAAATAATAATAATTAAGTAGGACAGTCCAAAGTAGACTTTAAGGGAAACAAAGACCCCGGGAAGTTCTGTTCCGTTTAGTTTATAAATATATATATATTTTTATTTGTTCTTTTGTTGTTTTGTTCATTGTTTTGTTGTTGTTGTTGGTTTTATTTTTTCCTCCTCTCCTGGATATTTATTTCTTTGGTATGTCGAATAGATGTTTTAAATGATATGAACCGGACCTTCAAGAGCCTTAAATAGTTTCTTTGATAATTTATTATCATGCGAACTGTTCTCACAGGGGAAAAAATTATTTTGTGAGGCCGAGCAAAACTGCGCAGAGTCTATTTTTCTACATGTCACGTGTGTCCTGACTTTCAGAAAGCAAAATTCCGTACTTTCCCATCTCTCCATTACGTTGCTCCTTCATTTCAGCGAGTCTAGAGAAACAAGCAAGTGAACAAATATACAGAAAAGAAAGACAAACTTCATGGGGGTCCGTAAATTATATTTTTATACACAGAATTGTAAATTAGATTTTTTTGAGAGATCAATACTTAACTGAATCACATTTCGTTTTTTGAAATAGTGTAAAATATGAGAATATATTATTTTAATTTAAATAGTTTCGAAATGTAACGTCATTTCCTGTATTGTTTTCCATGTCTCTTAAATATTTTTGCTCTGTAAAAAAAAAAAAACAACAAAAAAAACCCAACAAAAACAAACCACCATTTGGCCACGTTCATGGAAGTCAAGACTGTTACACAAACTCTTTATTTGAAAAAAAAAAAAAAAAAAAAAAAAAAAAAGCCGTAAGAAACTTTGTTATTTTTAACTTCAAGAAAAAATTTATTAGAAAATAATATTTTTTAAGAAGCGCACATGGCGGCAATTCTGTGACGATGGAGACGGTAGTTTGTACAGAGGGGAGAAAAGGATGTTTTGCATTAATAAATTGAGAAATAACTGCTGTAAATTTACTAAAATGTATTTTTGAATATTTTGTAATAGTTTTAATAGTTTTATAGAAATAAAATGTGCCATGCACAGTCTGGTTAGTATATAATAACTAAGAGTTCCTGGTGCATCCCATTTTTTGCTTTTTTTTTTCTTTTTCTTTTTCTTTTTCTTTTTTTTCTTTTTTCCTTATTTTTTTCCTTATTTGTTTGGGAAACGTAACATATAACGCCCATAGAAACGCCCGTTATTTTATTTAGATATGTTGCTTATCACTTTTAATTTTGGTACGTTGGATAAGGAAACAGATACATCACACCTGCTCCAAACCTGTTGTACTAACAGTAGAACCTCACTCATTCGCACTAACAACCGCAGACCTTTCCCTTTGCCCACACCAGTGCCCCATCTCCCCATTCTTGCTCAGGCAAAGTTTCTCCTCTTCCAGTTTCAGCACTGGGTTTGTGCCCACCTCTTGGTCAGACCTGGGCATTGCAGGCATTTCTTGGTGGATTTCCAAAGGGACCAAGCCCGGTTTCCCCTTGGAAGCAAATTACCCTGAAGACAGGAAGCTGCATTCCCATTGCAGTGAGTCTGTGGGGTTGATTAGCTTTAATTTGCATCCCCTGGAGATGCAAACCTGGGGAACTGGCACTGACTTTGGTGAATTAACAGGAATTCACATGGCTGATGCTGAAAGATGGAACTGCTGACTGGATCCCAGTGACCACCTTGCCTGAGTGAAGATGCAGGGCCTGGGGCTACCAAGAGAAGAGCAAAACAACCTTTGCCAAAAAAGAGGGGTAAAAATTGTTTGTTTATTCTGAGAGCCAAACCTGAGTGGTAACTCATCCAAGCCCAACCCCAGCCACTGACTGGTGGAGATTTGGGGGAGAACAGCTCAGCTCCAAGGCCCCAGAGCTCGGTTTGGGGGTGCTGATCAGTGAGGTTCTGCTGCAACCCCCTTTCTCCTCCACAGAGAATTTTCAGGATTCCTTGACAAATTTTGCAAAACATTGTGTTGTGTGCATCTGAGACAGGACCGTGCTGGAAGGAAACTTTCCTTGAATGTCTTCTCACCTTTTCTTCGGTTTCCATTACTCACTGGTTTAGGATGTTCACTCTTCGGGCAGCACTGTGCTCCAGAGACAAGGCCACATCCTCCACTGGGATGGAAGGCTGCTCCAGAGGTCCTCCTGGGATGCATGGAGGAGCAGATCTTGCTTTTCTGTGCTGAGAATCTAGGAATTCCCAAAGAGGTGATGGGAGAGCCTGGGCACACATGCACCTGCGTCAGCCTCTAAGGGATGGATCACAAGAGATGGCTTCTCCTTCCTGACAGCCTCCATCTGGAAGCCACTTTCTCCCTCTGAAGATAGGGATGATGCTTGGTGGTGGCCAAGATGGCTAGAGCTTAGCATGACCACTCAGTGTTGCAGTATCTGCATGGACTGTCAGGATGAGAGCAGAGCTGTGGCCTTGGGCAGGAGATGGAGGCTCTGCTCTGGGATGGGCCAGCCAGCTCCCACTGAAGGTCCAGCTTTAGAAAGAACTGGTGTTGGCCCTTGAATGGGCACGCTTGCAAGACAGTGGCAACTGCAGTTCTTCAGACCATCTGACTGCAGCTATGTCAGCTACTCTGGCTCACTAAACGCCATCCTCCATAGTGCTCCAACCATCCCTAAGGTCACCACTGCAGTGGTGGTAGTATTTTCACCTCTCACCAGAGTATGGCATCACTGGGACTGTGCATTGAAGGCATCAAGGCTGGGACTCTGCTGCCTGTGGGTCTTTTGGGAGCTGCTGGTGCACTGGGAGCTGCAAGCATGGATGTAAGATACGGTCATGGAACAAAGGAGCCTCTACTTTGTAAAGAATTTGTCCTTCCATGGAGGTGTTGGGGCATCTCAGCTCTCTGTTCCCTATCTCTCAACAGTGGCTTGCACAACATAAGGACTTTGCTCTGGGAAAATGGCACTGTGGAAGCGCAGATCTTCATGAGATTGTGCAGTGCGATGAGGTTGTGCAATAGGATAGAGCTTGAGCCACTGATGTGAGGCCTTCAAACTAACTGAGATGACAAAGACCTTCCAGTACAGAGCCCGTGCTTTGGTCAGAGTAGGGCACACGTCCCAGTACAGATCATATCAGACCATCTCTAATCTCCACCAGAATGCTGGAGTTTTGCTGTGTGGAAGAAGCTCAGAGGCCTCTGTACGCTAGGATCAAGCTGCCGTGCCCAGTAACCCTGTGCCGTGTCCCCTCGCGCATAATTCTGATGGCTGACCTCCCTCTCACCATGTATTTATGACATCTCCTGTAGCCTTCAACGCACTGTGCCCAGACCACCACTCTACACCTTAGAAGCAATTCATTAGGACAGACCAATGCAACCAGCTCTTGTAGGAAGGATGTGCTGTTGTCACCTCGTTTCGCCTAGGAGATGTCACCGTCCATTTTCAGGGTCTGAGTATGGCAATAGTTTGTATAAAATGTACACATAGTGGTGGCTACAGAATAGTTTATGACTAAATACATATCTATTACTGTTAAAATAATGTATAAGAATGTACTTGAAGCTATTATTCTTGTGCTCTGTTGTCTGAATAATTAAAGAAATTACAGAGACTTGCTGAAATGCCTGCTGTGTGACACTCAGCTTGCCAGCTCTTGCCCCCAGTGATACTGAGATGGGACACGGAGACAGGGTTTGGCATGGGAGGAATTCTGCCTGGGCCAGCCTGATGTTTGCCTGCCAAATTCCAGCTGGGTGTGCAAAGACAACTCATTTGGCAGGGTTCTGGGAGGGAAGAAGGGCTGCACTGAGTGTTATCCCACAAGGCTGTGTGAGCTTGCCCTGAAATCAGGGTGAGAAGTGGCCCTAATGAGACAGGGGCTATTTTGTGTTGGTTTCCAGTGAATGGGGCTGGTCCCTCACACAGCACCCTGTGCCAGGTACAGCAGCTGAAGGGCAGAGGGGATGTGCCAGTAAGGGAGGATCACATCCACATGGCAATTAAAATTCAAGCCACTCACTGAAGCAAACCATCATCTCCATGTCTGGTAGCTCTGTGTTGTCATGTGAAGGAGCTTGCCTAGGTCTATCTTTTTATGTATGTGCACACAAATAGCTATATATAACATTATTACCCACACATCAAGAGCTAAACACATCCTACTGGGCTATAAATACATTTACATTGGCCCTCCTGAGCATTTCACGTGGAGCAGAGCAGGACGGGTGATGTAAATGAGCTGAGTTGGGTGATAGTTGGGCGGCAGCTTTGCAGCTCCAGCACGACTTATATTTCAATTACAGGGGGAAGGAAATCGGAATGAGCATCTGATTTTACTCATTACTGAGAGCCATTAGGGACCACTGCATTTCCCAAGCTTTTGAAATTCTCTCTTCAGCAATTTCTGCTTTAAAACTAGTGCAAACTTCACCAAAAAAAAAAGTCAATTTTCCATATACAGAACACTTCAGAGCTTTCAATGGAGCAGTGTTAATGCGATCCTTGGCCTAGGAAGCTAAAAAGGAAAGGAAAAATCATTTTTAAAAAGTGCATCTTTACAGAAGATGGGATTCTCTCCTATTTTGGTAGGAGCAGGATGAGACCCGCAGGCACTGTTTGAGCCAAGACTGTTAAATGTCATTTTCAATACTTTGCATTTGGGGTGTTGAGCCACACAGACTTAAATAATTCTAATTTTCAGGACTGAATGATGAAAAAAACAGGGAGCAAAGGCAGGAAATACGGGTTTTATAATCCTGCAATCCTGAAGCCAGTGTAGCATTCAGAGCAGGTTTGAGAGCATGGAGAGCTGTGCTCTCACCCTAGAGCCCAGTGCAGGACGTGTATTTCTTTCTGCTCCTTTTTTTTTTTTTTTTTTTTTTTTTTTTAAAGTGAGAGCAAACCACCAAACCCTGCTGCAAATCACGAGCGAAACTGCAAGGTCAGGAAATCTGTTTGGGGGGCAAAAAAAAAAAAAAAAATTTGCTTTGATGGACTGTGACCTAAATGCGAAATAAATATTAGATTTGCTCAGTTTGGTGTAAAGAAATGTCTGTTCATATTACCGAGGAGAAGAGGTGACAAGGGATGCTCTGAGTGCGTGACCATGAGGGTCCCCACGCTCGTGCCTGGCTCCTGGGGAAGCATCGCTGCAGCGTTCCAAGTCAGAGCCTTCTGCTGGCATTCACTGCAAGGGAACGGAGGATACATCTGCATGCAATTATGGCAACATCCTTTCGGTATCATCCGTGCTCTATGTCACAGACCTGACATGGGGTCTCACTGCCTGCAGGGAGCTTATTTTGCAAGAGGGGCACAGCTCAGGATCTGGCCAGTTTGGAGCATTACAGTCCTTCGTGAAGTTTTCTGAAGCAGTTTAGTCTGAAAGGGTCTATGATGGTCCTGGATGAAGAGTCATCCAATATAGGGCCAGCCTAGAGTGGGCTGCTGGGGGCATCCAGGTGGGTCTTTGGGGATGGAGAGCCCAAGCATGAATGCTTCCCCCATTAGGTAGCAGATCTTGTTCTGTATAATAACATTTTCCCCTAGATACTGCAAATCTCTACAAAGAACCATAGAGTCATAGGATGGTTTGTAGGTCAAGCACTAGATCAGGTCGGGTCAGATCCTTTATATTCTCTTCTGGGGGAAAGAAAAAACAAGAGTTAAAGCGATATCATAACGAAGTCATGCCAGGTTCAAAATCTGGGAGCTCAGAGCCCTACCACTCCCACAGAGAGCAGGGGCACTGCCTGCCCAGCCTTCTCCCTAAGTCAGCCCCATCCTGCTCTCTACAGCAGTAAGCACTGACTTTAATTATTGGACTGTGATGAATGCAAATAAACACTAGTCTGGGGATTGCTCATGCGGGATTTCTTGGAATAGACACTGGTTTGGTGCGAGCTTTGTTGGCTCTGCCAAATGATGCCCTTTCTGCTCTGCAAAGTTTTACTAGAGATGGGAGCATAATAAATGCACAATATCGAACAAGTCTGATCTGGCACAGAGTGTGTATGAATAACCATTTTGTGTGAACACCGGTGGCAGCTACGGGGTTCACAGGCCTCAGAAAGTCCAACTGCCATTCAAATATTTGCAAATAATGAATCATGTGATCCCACAAATAACAACAAACCAACCTGCTTGCTTTCATTGAAGAAAATGATTATGAATCACTGTGTACCGTGGGCCCAATCCAACAACCACCAGCGTCAAAAGCAGCCTTTCCACAACTTCAAACAGGCATGGAGCTGCTCTGTGTTTGCTCAGCTTTGCTCAGTGTATCCCTCGGCTTCATATCTCACAATTAAATAATAGAATATATCAGGCAAGCAGGAATTTCCTAGAGCAGCCAAGAGTGGGCAAATGTCATCTCCTGACTGCATATGTGCAGCTCCCACTGATGTCAGTAGGGTTACGCATGGGCAAAATGAGGTCAGGCTGTGTTGTCCTACTTTACGTGCCCTGTGGTATTGCACTCAATTAAGTTTGTCTCCCAGGACACAGCCTCCCTCCCACTTAAGTCACCAGGAACTTTGTCACTGCACAGCAGCGCAGGAGAAGGCATGAAACACCGCTCTTTGATCTGGAGAGTGATGAGTCGGTAGCACACGGCTGCTCTTTGAAAAGGGTAGTTTGATGCTGTAGGATAAAATAGAAAAATCCATGAAGTCACAGCGTCTTCTAGGGAATGTGACCACATTGCCAGGTCCCCCACTGATGGCTTCTGCAGGACCCTTTTCTAAAGGCAGCAGTGCACTCTATGAGGATAAAAAAACACACCTTTCTCTAGTCTGCAAGATGAGAAACACAGTCATTCTGACACCATCTGAACGATACCTCTGTATCTGTGCCATTCTGAGCGATGTGCTCTGCACAGGTACCACAAAACCCAAGAAGATTTAAAACTGTCACGTGCAGATATACATTCACAAAGCAGCCTGTTTGAAAGCCCTCTTATTTATATGATGATTAACAAATTGGGTTTGATTTTAATTCAACTTCTGCCATTAAGTCCCTTCTAAATACCTTTGGAAAAACAGGGTAGCTGGCTTTTAAAAGCTGTTGAACTTTGCACCAGCCATGTAACTCATAAGGAGGCCCCCAGAAGGCAGTAGACAGAACTTTGGCTCTGCTGGTGTGTCCACCTGCCTCTTAGTGCAGGCAATGGACTCCAACAGATACATCAGTTTCCCCTGCGGTGGGTGTCCTCTGTCTGGCTGGAGTGGCTGGGTTGACCCCATCTCCAAAGGGAGCAGAGACATTAAGAGGTCACTTGCAGTCATGACTCTAAACATAGGTGTCCCAGCTTGGAACTGGCTTGCCCCAAACGCTCTCCATTTTCCACGAAGGCTCTCTGTTGTGTGACAGATTGCAATTAGGGTCTCCTTGACTCATCCTGCTGTCCTGGCATGGGGAACATCTTGGACCTTCCACAGCTTTGCAGAATGGCTGAACACTGACAAATCATCCTTGTAAATGTACCTGCAGTGAGTCTGGCGTGACCCCCAAAAGGGATTTCTCAGACACTGGTTCTCTGCCGCAGGATAAGCTCAGGACTTCAGAACAGCTGGAAACCCCAGCACCTCTCCTTCCAAGTGCATGGTACGCTTGTTCAGCCTTGTCTGCTGTGGTATAAACACCGCACACGTACAGTGTAGTTAATTAAAGCTATTCCCACTCTTTTTTCCTTGGGGGGAAGGAAGGGAGAAGAGAGAGAACCACTTAGGAGAAGTGCTTGTCGTATTGCTTAATGCAGTCTTCAGGGGGCTATGGAGCACTGTGGGGAAGAATGCCACAGAGGCACTGGGAGAGCACCATGGAGCCAAGGAGACTTGTCTCTAGAATTTCCCTTAACTCATGTGCTGTCACAGAGAAGGAGAGAAAACAGACTGAGAGCCTTCACTCGCCAAGACCAGGAACATGGATGGAGGCTTGCGCTGCTACCCACCCAATATTGACTTCGTGCTTGGGACATTTTGGGACCACGGGATGCACCCGCTCTCCAAAAGCCCAGGTTCAGGGCAACTCTGAAACGGCAGCAGGAGTTCCATGTGGCTGGGCACGTCCATGACACAACCAGCTGTGTGCCAGCACTCAGTCTGAGTGACTCAGCCCCATACCCAGACCTTTCCCAAGCTTCAGATGTGGAATTAGAGCATTCTGCAGCTCCATGCTTGCCCTTGGAGCTGAGCTACTTGCCCAGACACCAGGAAGTCACTCGGGCTTTTGTCCTGTGGTATGACTCTGGGGCACATTTGGGCTTGGTGATGGCTTGTCCCCTGCTGGGATGGAGCTGCAGCATTTTGAAGTGAGCCACAGCACAGTTCTCTCCTGGGATTCAAGCATTTCCACAGTGCATGCCAACAGGAGGAACTTGCAGGGTAGGGCATGAAGTAGCCCAGGTGTCCAACAGGAAGGAAACACCTCGTTTCATTCTACACAATCATAGAATCAATCCTGGAACCACAGAATGGTTTGGGTTGGAAGGGACTTTAAAGATCACCCAGTTCCAAACCCCTGCCATGGGTTGGTTTCCCTCCACCAGTTCACGCTGCTCAAGGCCTCATCTAACCTGGCCTTGAGCAGCTCCAGGGATGGGGCACCCACAGCTCTCTGGGCAACCTTAACAAGGCAAGTTGTTTCTTTACAAAAGTAAAAGAACTCAAGTTTGGGTTCCTCTCAGATATGTCATTCACAGCAGTAATACATCTCAGGGAAGTGTTTTTCATGATATTTAGCTGTTAGTGGTTTTTTTTTTCTCTAACCAAGGAAATAACTGCACTTCAGTCATCGGCTGCGGCTGAGAAAGAAATGCACAGATATTATCCCACCTTACTGTACAGCAGAGCAGGCAACAAAATTAGAATATTATCTTGCAGATTTATACATCACAGCTCTTCTTTTCCCATTTATAGGGATCCTGACAGGACAGAAATATTTACTGAGAGTTAAACGATGTCATCTGTTATGATGAATATCAATTCCAGCAGAAGCTGTTTCATATTAAAATAGGTAGTCAGGGCCAATTCTCCTCTTATGAATATAGGCACAGCTTTATAAACTCCTTTAAAGTTTCACCCTGTGCACCAAAATAAAGCTCAGCCCAAGTAACTTATGTAAACAAGCACCATACACATGTGCAAGAAGAGTTTCCCTTCAAATAAATATCTCACCAAAAAATAGAAATAAAGCAGAATCCAAGCCCCAAATTTTAGAATTCCCTCCTTTAGGTGGAATCAAAGTGACCCCTAGTGATCTGCTGCTAACCATGCAGCCAAGCACGGTGTGCAGTTCCACGCTGGCTGATTAAAGCTAAATTACAGCAGTTAGCCACTATTACAAAGACCATAGAGACTATTCAAGTATAAAATATTTTCCAAAACACCACTGATTCTTTTCATGCAAGTCTTGCACTGTTAAAAGGAGAGGATTGTTTTTATTAGGCCATTGAATATTGGCAACACAATGAATTTATTAGTAACTTATCATCCATGTGTCTTCTGGCACTGCTAACGTGCTGTTCTTTGGGAATAGGCAGGATAGGAAGTGCACTAGATTTGTGATTTAACTCGTTTGTTCCTACTTTTTGGAACAGTCACAGGCTGATGGCAAAATTGTTACCAGTTGTGCAGTGAATGCGGGGTGCTCCACTGGGGTCAAGCTATGCTCCATGGGCCCAGCAATGGGCTGGGGGCAAAGGGAGACAGATCTTACCTTGGCAAGGTCATGCTTCTTCTCCTAAACACTCAAGTGTATTGGGTTTTTAAAAATATATTGACCAAATTGTGTTTGTTTACCATGAGAATCAGTAGAAAAGAATGCAGAGATGGGGTATCTTTGGGGTCACTCCTCAGCATGAGATCCGCAGGAGTGACGGAGGGAAGTCAGCCAGCAGTGGGTCCATGGTGTGCTCCAGCATGTCTGGGGAAGGTCAGGGCTGGAGTGTGGAGCAGCAATAGTGGGTTCCTCTGGTTCAGGAGGTAGGGGCGGATAGGAAAGAGATGCTGAGCTGGGCTGAGGCTCAGGATACAGATCTTTCATAAAATATACCTTCCATAGCTTGCATGTGTCAATGTTGGCACCAGAAATGGGTAAAAATCAGGATGCCATTCTTGCTAGGAAAGACTATTTTAGTTTCATAAGTGTATTAAAGTGTACCTCCAGCCCATCTCCACATCCATACCCATTAGCAGCTACACAGCCGTGCATCTGCAGGAAAAAGCACAAGAGCATTCCTCCTCCTAATGCCGCCCTCTGCGATGGCCATGCATGGAGCAAATTGCCACTTGACTCCTTTCCAGAGCTGCTCCAGCACTCCCTGTAATTTTTGCAGAGGCTCTCCTGGAGCATCATAATGACACTTGCTGCCTTGTTGTGGTCAGTGCTACTTTCATCACCCATTTGCAATAAAGCTCATTATTTTATGTTGTTTTCTTTTTTGGCCTACATTTGTCAGCACCTTGCTCTCCTAGCAGCAATTATGAGTTGAGGCATTTCTAGGAGAGGTTCCAGGAGGACTTCTCGTGGCAAGGAAGTTTCACAAGTGGTGCTGCTGGACCTGCCCTGCCAGCCCTGCAGGGGTGGTGGGGACCCTCCAGACTTTCAGAGGTGCCCAGATTTTAGATAACTACAGCCTGTACCCCCAAATGCTCACATCAAGATGCCGGACTGCTGCTAATGGTCAACATATAGCTTCATTTCTCAGGAACAGTTCTGCCCCATCCATCTGGGGACATGAAGAAACTTGAATGAGCAACGTTGTGCATTTGAGCATTGAAAATTAACCAGAGAACAAGGGTTTGTCATCAGACAATGAGCTCAGCTCTCAGGGAGTCCCAGCCTGTGCTCTACCCTGGGAATCTCTCATCAGAGCCACTGCTGGGGGACAGTACCTGGACTGCCAACACTGCTGTGTTAAATGAAGAATGGTTGGACCTCTGTTTGCTTTTCAGGCTTACAGACTGAAAGAAAACATTTTTGTTTTGTTCACAAGGAGCAAATCCAATAAAAACAGGCAGGTAATAAGAAGCACTGTGCTCAGTGCAGTGAGCTGGGTCTTTCAGACTTAGATATCTTCATTGGTGTTAATTCAAAACATCCTCTTCCAATTCTATATTTTTTTCCATAAATAAAGAAACTTATTAATCACCTTATATGTTTTATTTTTGTTTTGAATAAAATGATATAATTTTAATGAAGGGCAATCATTATACAAATACCTTTCATCTTGACAGAGCCACTTTCTGGTGAAGAACCATTTCCTTATTTATAGAGCCAGAACTGTGATCATCAGACATACTCACACAGCCTCTGAGTCCTAAATCTGAAAGCTGTAAAAATATAATTTATTTTATACATGCATGCTGCAGGTTTACTTCTCCAGCTCAGGAATGAGAATACAGAAGCTGGTTTCGCTTTTGTGGTCGAATAGGTCAGTGCAGATTTACCATTTTAAACATGTGCAGCCATAAATACCCAACAAAACAAATTGTCACTGTTGCTGTGATCCAAACCTCAAATTAAAAACAAACACAAATTAGAAATCCCCTTTCGAAGTCTCATCTGTCTCAAGCGGCTGAAATATCATCTCGATGACAGAACTTCTCAGATAACAACAGCAGAATGTTTGGGCTTTTTGGAGTGTTTTAACTCAACCTCTTTGTTGTTTGTTTGGAGTATCTTCATACTTTGAGGCGTTTTTAAGTTTCTTACTCTGTGAGCCATGTGATTGCATGAGAATTTCAGATTATGCTGTGGTTTTATTTTTTCAAGCTGGCTTCCAGCCTTCAGCATTTGCAGAAATGATGGCGAGAAGGAGAACCTCAAATCTTTAAGACCTGGAGGCACAAATAAAAAAAATCCTTGGGCTTAACATGATCTTGTGTTTATTTCCTGGTAAAGTTTGCACAGTTGAAGTTGGCATCAGGAGACGAGCAAGAAGCAGCAGAGTGTAACATTCCTACACTGCAATGCTGGGAGCTATGGAGAGCTGAGGAGCAGCCCTGTTCTGCCCATCCATGGAACTGCAGGGGCTGCCCTGCCAGGGGTTTCAGTAGGATGCTGTTGTTGAATATGGCAGAACCAGAAATATGGCTCATGGCAACCAGGGTATGGGGTGCGTGCACCGTGGAAATGGAATCACAGAATGGCTTGGGTTGGAAGGGTCCTCAAAGATCATTGAGCTCCAGCCCCTCGCCGTGGGCTGGTTGCCAATCACCAGACCGGGCAGCCCAGGGCCCATCCAACCTGACCATGAGCACCTCGAGGGTGGGGCATCCATGGCTGGAACCTGACCATGGAAATGCAGTCCGGTCTTTAATGCAGTGAAAACAAGAAGCCTTGCTGCTCTGTATTAAGAGGGAACCAACATATGAAATGGCACATGCAGCAATGAGAAATTTAAACACATATATCACATTGGCTGTCTTGGCATGTGACTGCCCAGCAAGGGTAGAAACTCTGATTTGTAATAGGGAGAAAGGAGCAGAGATCTTGGCCTCGATATTGCACAAGAAAATAAAGTAAGTTTTAGATGAGAGAATGATCAAAGATTAAGAGTCAAAGAGAAAATGAGATATATAGCACCTGATTGATTGGGTCAGGATAATGCAGAGCAGTTCTTTGATACTGTAAGAGGTTTCATTTTATTTTTAGTCAGAACAATTGATCTAAGAAGTATTTGCAATGATGTTATATCACTATATGCTGCCTAAGCCAGAGAAGATGGAAACAGAGAAGTGGAAGCTGCAGGCTCAGCGATGGGGGCTCACTGTGAAAATGGGAGGAGGAGACAAATGGATTTCCTCAGGCATTGATCCTCTCCCTGATCTATTTTAATACTCCTGGAGGAAACTGATATGTTTCCAATGGTGGGTTGGACAAGGTGAGCGATGCCATTGTCAATAAAGATGACCAAAATGTTGATCAGGAAGAACGGGGTGATCTTGACTGAAATAATAGAAATGGTATGAAAGTGAATAGCAAGAAGTGCTGCTTGGGCACTTCACAAGGAAAAACAGCTATTCCTTTTACAGGCTGGAGGTAAGAGAGGAGAAATGAGCCCTAGACCTATTAACCACCCAGAAATAATTGCTGTGAATGTGACATGACCTTGCTGAACGGTATAAAGATGCCAGGATGTATGGCGTGAGGTATTTCCAACAGATCAATGAAAGGCTTGGAAATAGTGCTTATATTTACAAAGGGAGGGATTTTAAAGTTTTTTGGTGCTCCTGGTGTTCAGGACTAGAGTGAATCCGATGAGAGAGAAGTAGGAAGAGGCACAGGGTGGTGCGAACTCTGGAAGATGTGGACTTAGAGTTGTCCCTTCCATCATACATGTTAGCGCCATCCATCACACCGGTAGCACAAAAATAAGCACTCAGAAATGATTACATTCCCTCAGGTTCTATAGCTATCTCAGTAGCCAATGACTTGTTTATTCAAAGCAGAGTTAATTTCTTCCCATATGCAACATCAGCCAGACTCAGGGTCGACAAGCTCAGTCTATGTGTGTAGAAGCACCAGCACGGGATGCCCACAGCTCAGCGTGGATGCCAAAGCACCAGTAAGCCACAGCAAAGCCCTGAGGGCCTGCAGTCCTCACCATGGGGCCTTGCTGTTTCAGGGACATGGGTTCCAGGCTCAAACCCCCATCTCCACACCTGGATCCCACAGTCCTGGTCGTGGAGGAGGGGAAAGACTGGAAGCCGAGCCCCAAAACCCAACCCCAGACTGCACTCAGTTCAGCTGGATGAGTTTCTCTCTAGTTAAGAATCTGTTTTTCTTTAACCCGCATACAATCACTGAATCAAAAACTTCCCCTTTCAGCTTCACTCTGGGAACAGAAAATAACAATTAACCTGATTCAGCTGTGAGTTAATTCATTTAATCTCCAGGTGCCCTTAGCCTTGAAATTAATACCCCTAAAACGCTGCTAAATAGCGCTCAGCTCTCTTCCTTTAATTATGTGCGTAATGAAGCTAATTTAAACAGCAACCAGCAGCCCGGAGACCCTACTGCGGTGCTGTGCCCCGTCCCGATGCCACCAGAGGACTTTTTTCAGGTTAGCTGCTCACCCAACCAGGGATGCTGGATGCTCGCCGGCCCCCGAGCACCACCTGCCGACACGATGCCTCAAAGCAGGCGGGGAACGTGCAGCCCTGCCCAGAGGGGGAACGGCGGTCTCGTTGCGGTCTGTGGGGGGGTCGGTTCTCTCCTTCCCTGTGCTCCCCACAGACGTTGAGATAAAAGGATGTTTCATGCAATTGCTGCCCGGCAGACGTGGTCCTGTGAAAGTTCTGCTTGTGCCGCGGCTGGAATCACTCGGAAAGCTTCTGGAGATGGGCTCAGGCTCTTTTTTAGGATGGACAGGCCCATATTAATGATCCTTATGAGTCCCTTCCAGCCTGGGATATTCTATGATTTTATGATGCTGTGTTATCGTGGAGGAGAGCAGCGCAATGGGGCAGACAGTGCCACAGTGGTGAGAGACATCCCAGAGGCAGAATTGCTGCATCTGCAGTCACTGTGTTGTTAATGTTGGCTTGGGGATGGGCAAAGGTGTGGCTGATGGATGTGCATTGGGCTTAATTATGAGGCTGGGGAAGAAGAAAAGCTCTTGTGCCATCATGCTTGGCATTCTTGCAGCTAGGGCCAAAAATCGCCTCTCATACTGCATTGGCAGCAGTTATGCACGCTGTCTCTCCCTCAGGCATGCTCTCCTTTAAGATATTCTCAGCAAAACAATGCAGCCTTAAAAGCCCGAGGACTTTTGTGAAGGCTCGCTTTCACATTGCTATGTGGGTTTTTTAAATTATTTTTGTTATGGATAATTTAATTCTTTTGGGCTGCATCCAAAGCAGTGTGGTCAGCAGGTGGAGGGAGGTGATCCTGCACCTCTGCTCTGTGCTGTGAGACCTCACCTGGTGTGCTGCATACAGATGTGGAGTCCTCAGTACAGAACAGATGCGGACCTGTTGGGGCAAATCCAGAGGAGGACCACAGAAATGATCCAAGGGATGGAGAACCTCCGCTATGAGGACAGGCTGAGAGAGCTGGAGCTGTGCAGCCTGGAGAAGAGAAGGCTCAGGGGGGACCTGATGGAGGCTTTTCAGTATTTAATGGGGGGCTGTAAGAAAGAAGGGGACAGACTCTTCAGCAGGGTCTGTGGTGATAAGACTAAAGGAAATGGTTGTACACTAAAAGAGGTGAGATTTAGACTGGATCTAAGGAAGAAGTTTTTACAATCAGGGCAGTGAGGCACTGACACAGGCTGCTGAGAGGTGGTGGGTGCCCTATCCTTGTAAGTCAGGCTGAATGGGGCTCTGAGCACCTAATGGAGCTGTAGGTGTCCTTGTTCACTGCAGGAGGTTGGAGTAGATGGCCTTTGGAGGTCCTTTCCAACTCAAACAGTTCTATGACCTTCATTCAGGAGGCCAAACCAACCATCTCCTAACTGAACACCGCTTATTGCCAATGGGTTGGGTTGCCATCCTTACATTGCCAGCTCCAGGCTTCTGAGAACCCACAAAACCTGAATGCTAGGAATTTTAGATGACCTTAGAGGTCTTTTCCAACCTTAATGATTCTATAGTTCTAAACATTGTCCAGGACTGTTATATGGGAACTGCTGAATCACAGCCTGAACCTCTGATTGATCACCTGAGGCGAGCACTGAGTCAGGCATGGAGCACAGGTGAAGGCAGGTCAGCTGTGCTGCAGGAAGGGGAGGAGCCTGGCTGCACCTCTCCTAGACCCCATTTAAGAGCTGATTGCCAGGGGGAAAGGATCTCTTCTGGAGATATCTGCTGGGGAGTTTTGCAGCGAGCCCAGGATGCAGGTAAGCACTCTATTCTCCTTTGTATAGTAACCTGCTTAGCCAAACGCTCTGGTATATTCCATAATTATAACATCTGTACATTCATTGATTATACAGCTATATGCTGGCATTCTGGCCACCATCACCTTTTTCCTCTGCTTCTCAAAGGGATTTTTAGAACCTGAAGCTGGCATTTAGAATGTGAGCTGCTGGAGAGCTGGTGACCTGGACCATGTGTCACACAGCACTTATGGCAGGTGGAAGGACTGAAGTCCTTTCATTATTGGTTGATTTTGTGGAGTTGGAAACTTTTATACACTGGATTTTGTGTGTGTGTGTTGTTTGTTTGCTTCCTTCTTTGGGGGTAATTATAAGGAGTGATTTTTGGATAAAACAGTTACTCCTCTGCAGGATAAGTCACCCCATTTCACTGAACTGGAAGAGAGGGAAATGTGAGTGTGTGGAAGCTCCTAGTGGTTCCTTACCTCTTCCCCAGCAAAGAAGGAGGAGCAGCACCTTTCCCAGCAAATCACGGAGGTGATTTTGTTGTTCTCCATACCACCACCTGCACAAAGCAGAAGGGACGGGATGGCAGCTTGTGAAACTTGCAGATTGACAGGCTGCACTTTGCAGCAGGTAACACACTGTTGATATCATCCTATTTGACTTTTCTACTCTGTTTTCTACTTCAGTTTTAGCATAGAGGTGGGGTTTGGAGACCCAAGAGGCAGGAGATCTCACCTGCACCACAATTTGGGTTGAGGAGGACAGGGATGTGTGCAGCAGTTCCCCTGTTAGAACATGGTGAGTCACTGTAGGACATCCCCACTTACATGAGAACCTCGGCGCAGTATACTTGCAATGGCTCAAAGCACAAAAAGGTGTTGGAAATGCTGCTGCCTTCCCCCCCAGACAGCCCCTCCACCAGCAGCACTCAGTGTGAGAGCCCATTTCACCTCTTGGAGAGGAGGTAATTATTTCTTGTCAGTTAGGCTCAATCACTGAGCGCTGGCCAGCTGGTGGTATATCACCACTTAGCCTCATTTACCACCATGATAGCCTTTCAGCTGCTCCACATCGCACAAGTTCTCTGTCATTGTGCTCATAAATTCGCCTTAAAAAAAAATCATAAAAATTTATGAGGGAGGGGAAAAAAAAAATAAGGCATAAAACAGAGGCAGCTTAGAGAAAAGGTACTAAAATTTCCAGATGAAGATGAGGTTGTATACCCCCAGCTGTGTGAAGTGCAGTGATTGAGGGGCTGGCTGATGAGAGTTGATTGCCTTCCTCCTGCTCCTTGCCCCCATTAAGGGAGAAGTGCATCCTCCCTCTGGGTGCACTGATTAACAGCAGTGCAGGGGAGACCTGGGAACAAGAGCATCTTCTGTGCTTTGATGCTATCTGTGGGTTTTCCTGAGCCTTGTGAATGAAAATAAAGGGGGCTGTAAGAAAGAAGGGGATGGACTCTCTAGTAGACTGTTGTGACAAGACAAGGGGAAATGGTTGCAAACTAAAAGAAAGGAGACTTAAATTGGCTATCAGGAAGAAGTTGTTGTGGCAATGGTAGTGAAGCACTGGCACAGGCTGCCCATAGAGGTGGTGGATGCCCTGTCCCTGGAGATACCCCAGGTCAGGCTGGATGGGGCTCTGAGCATCTGATGGAGCTGTAGGTGTTCCTGTTCACTGCAGAGGAGTTGGATCAGATGGCCTTTAAAGGTCGCTTCCAGCTCAAAGAATTGTATGAAAACAAGCCCATTCCAGCAAACCTCAGAGCCTGAAGAGGTTGCAGGAATTGAAACTGGGAGGCATCGCTTAGCATAGAGGACAACATGCGGCAACATTTAGGATAGATTTACAAAGAAATTACTAGTTGGTTTAGAAAACCCAACCCATTGGGCCACCCTTTGCTGATGGGCTAAAATCCTTCTCATAGAAGTACAGTCTTTTATCAGTGATATCTTGAGAAATGATCATGAAAATGCTCAGCTCTCAGTTCACTCCCAGTGCAGGTCACACTGCCACAGAATGGTTTTTCCAGGCTAGTACCTTTACCCTTTCTTACCAGCTGAAGGCAGACCTTGCTGCTTGTGGGCACAGTGGTAATGGGCTGGCAGTTGGACTAGATGATCTTAGGGCTCTTTTCCAACCTTAATGATGACTCTATGACTCCCCAGTGATCTTTGTGAAACAATGAAAGTGAATGGGAGAGTTGACACTCAAAACCAAGTAGCTGTGGTGCCATGTGATCAGTCACTTCTCACTGAACTGATATTGCCCAGGGGCTGCAGATGCTCTATTCCTGGAGGTGTTCAAGCCCAAGGTTGGATGGGACTCAGGGCAACCTGGTTTAGTACCAGATCTGGAGGTTGGTGGCCCTGCCTATGGCAGGGGATTGAAACTTGATGATCCTTGGGGTCCCTTCCAACCCAAGCCATTCTAAGTACTTGTATGAAGATGTTTTCTGTATCTAAGGCCCTGGTATTTCAAAGGCAGAACATGGAGAGCAAAAAAAGTGAACAATCTCTGATTGCTGAACTATTAAACAATACATATATATGTATTTACTGGGGGGTTCCTTCCACTTATGGCACAAGGGAGGGAGTTGATTTGGTTGCTTTGTATTTTGAAGTCCAGCACTAATTCTTTGTATTACATGTATACAGAGGAGTGTCTCAGCTCTGGAACTGCCTGATCCACTGATCCTAAAAAGGTTTTTCTTCCTTCTTCATGGTTCACCAGATCTGCTGGTCAGCTATCTGCAATTAACTCACTGCTCTCTATTTCTTTCTCGGAGACTCCCAGCTTACAGCAGAAGTCTGTACTTGTTCATACTGGAGTGAACATTCTTGCACTCCACAAGATTTAATTGACTCTCATCTACATTTTAATTCTCTAGCTCATCCAATTCCTGTATAGTGTTCCAATCCTCCTCCTCCTCACGTCAGCCCTCCCTCGTGCATCTCCCACGCTTGGTGAGCACGCTGCAACTCCTCGAGCCTCAATCATTACCAATTAATTAAGGTCAATCAAGACCAATTTTTGCAGCACTTCACACAGCATCCCAACATTTGATTTTAGAGGCTTGTTCGTTCCTCCCTTGGTCACTCCCTTTCCATTCCTCCTATAAGTAGTTTTCAACCCCATTGATTTCTTCTACCACTTTGCATTTATCAGCCTCAAGCTGAACATAGGGCTTTCCAGCCTTGGCACACACTGCTGTATATGTTCTGCATACAGCTTCTGAAAAAAATTACTAGTTCATTGGTGGGAGATTTTAACTATAAAAGTCATGCAGACTGGTACGCCTGATCCCAACTGTGTTCTTAAGTAGAAAGGTTGTTTTCTGGCCTGTGCAGTACAGCTCTTAATCCTTCCTGTTTATTACAAGTGAACTGTTGTGCCCTGTGGTGCACAGTATAATTGATGGTGACCATATTGAGCTTCTTGGGAGCTCCTTTATGTCATAAAAATAAACAATATCTGAAAGCAGAAGGCTTTTATTGGACACGTCAGCATGGCTAAAAACAGTAGAGGAGCTTTTACACGCGTAAGTGTTTCTCCTATGTTCATGCTATGAGACCCTTATTAGCCTCAAGATCCTTTCAATGATTCACACAAGCCCAAGTGCGGGACCATCAGCTGTTTCTTCATCTGGGACACCTTTGCACAGCTCTGGAAGATCTCCATACTACAGTACTGGTGCAGAAGTGGGGGCAGGGGGATGCTGACACAGTAAAACAATATGGTATGTATAGCTTTTTCTGGCAATGTGGAAGTTCAGGTAGCTGAACTAGGAGGAGGTTTTTCACACAGAGGTGGTGAGGCACTGGAACAGGTTGCCCAAGGAGGCTGTGGATGCCCCATCCATGCAGGCATTCAAGGCCAGGCTGGATGTGGCTCTGGGCAGCCTGGGCTGCTGGTTGGCGACCTGCACACAGCAGGGGGGTTGAAAGTGGATGAGCATCGTGGTCCTTTTCAACCCAGGACATCAAAAGACAACAAAGCAAACATGAAGAAGATAAAGTTTTATTCACATAGTGTTAGGTACAGTAAATATATTTGCACGTTGACACGTTAAACATGGAATTACAGGCAATAAGAACTTGCACGAGATCATTTTTGCGTTGCCACTTTTACATTCACTTAAATAAGTATGACAGAGATCTCTTATGCGAGTGGAGGGTTTGGTATAGCTCAGTTTTACATTCAAGAAATAAAGTGTGCAGATGATGCTGTAGAAAACATGAGGCAGATGAACCCCAGGTGGAGTCAGAATGATACAGTCGGCTGATGGATTTATATTCTGAACTGCTAATCAACAAACTGCCATCCAGATTAGAGCGACACGCTCTGATTCTCAATACACCTAAATGTACACAGCATTTCAGACTTTACAGGTTAGGAAGGATCACATTCAGTAATAGTAATAGGAGGTAGAATTGTGTCGGCAGAGCTTGTATTACTAAGTGACAATAAAAAAGTGCTATTACTATCACTGAATTCAAGAACAGAACTCCTGAAAAAGCAAAAAGGATGAAAGAGTTGTTAATCCTGTTTCTCCTGGCTTGCATAAATGCTAGAGCATGTATAAAAACTCTGTAATTCTCCAACATCAGTAAAACTGCAAAGCAAAATTGTTATTTGTCCAGAGCTTTGGGATGGGCAGCATCTCCTAAGGTCTGACACCTGCAAATGAGGCCTCAACTTTAGGTACTGTAAGCAAGTCTGCAAAGAAAAATACAGGCTGCTATGCTTCTGCGTGGAGATTTAGGCTTCAGGTATCAAAAGAGCCACTGGTGAGAAGAAGGTCTGGAGGGAGAGGGATGAATGTGGAGTCAAAAGAGCAAGAACATAACAAGGATACAAATAGCCTCATGGGAATGGAAAAATGGGGGCAAATGAGACGGAAATGAGGTACGGCGCAGGGCAGAGGAAAAGAGCACCTGAAGAGAAAAGAAATTTGACTTATTCTAAGGGCACCTTGTACCAATAAAAATTATATTAGGTGACAGAGAAGATCAGCTGTGAATAAATTAGCATTAGCATCTCATCTTTGGTGTATCTGTAAGTGAAAATGTGCATTCATTAGGAAATGAAGCAGTTGAAAAGTGTCAGTGCCTGGAAAAGAAATCCTGCAAAAAAAACCTCCTTTTTATTATTATATGCATGGAAATAAAACTCTTAAGGTTCCAAAGTCAGCCTGGCAGACGCTAGGAAAAAACACAGGGCATGTTAAAAACCATCAGATGTATGCAGAGAAAATTCTGAGCCACGGAATGAATGTAACATTAATACAGCAACGCTCTGTTCAAATTGTGATCTTCCAAGTAACTACGCACAGCATTTGCAATACAGCTCCTTTTAACTGTGCACAGGTTCCTGTACACAAATAGTCTTAATCTGTAACACGGATTGAAATTATTCAGAGGGTTAAAAAAAATGGCTTAACCTGAGCGCTGTTACATGAGAAAAGGGATGTAAACCTGTTGAAAACCTGTGTGCATACAAGGCCCATTTCCAGTTAGTCAGGAAAATGTGTCTGACCAAGAAGTGAGAAAGCCACACAGGCACCTAGAAGACCCACTGAGATTAGGTTTCCCTTTGAGGTTTTGTTTAGTGCAACAGGGACCATACATTCCACCAAAGCAAGCAGAGAAATAGAAAAAGGACACGGTGTTGTAGTTAAAAACCAGAAACTAAACAACAAAAATAAAAACCAACCCTAAAAAAGCAGCATTACAAAGAACAAAATGATCCTTCCCAACCGTATGATACCGGAAGATGGTATACGTAAGGATCCAATATGAATCAGATTTTGTACACAAGGCCCTTTGCTCATGTAGATAATAAATCATCTTCATGTTAAAAAAAAAAGCGGGTTACAAAAAAAACCCTTACATAAAAATCCTTAGGATTTCATACTAATTAAAGATCAAATACTTCCAGTACTATGGTTATGAATGAAGCAGTATTTGAGGTAGCACTGAAACAAAAGCCCCGTTTACCCTAAATGACCCGTTATCCTTTATAATACTGCTAACTTCCTGCAATCCATTCAGTATTTGTTTCCTTCACATTTTTTTCTCATCCAACACGCTGCTAAAAATCAAAAAGCAC
This sequence comes from Lagopus muta, assembly GCF_023343835.1. Classification (NCBI taxonomy): domain Eukaryota; kingdom Metazoa; phylum Chordata; class Aves; order Galliformes; family Phasianidae; genus Lagopus; species Lagopus muta. Next base: position 8,245,249 of record NC_064439.1, on the reverse strand, counting down.
AAAAAATGATTTCAAAAAGGTTTGTCTGCATGAACAAAAACGTCTCTTGGACAGTGAGCACGCAAAGCCAGCTTTCTACCTTTGGGCATCACAAGCCAGGGAACAACCACAATAGCAGGGGAAGGACAGAACAGCACAATACTACAAATGTAGGAAATCCCTCCAGTAAGTCAAACAGGCAAAACCAATACATGAAACCCCCAGCCTCCCTCCGCCCTCTCAGCCCAAGTATAAGGGCATCACACCACACGCACATACACACACACAGTTACTTCATGCAACTACAGAAGTGCATACAGTAACTGCCCTATGTAAAGCTAACCAGGTGATATCCTACGTTTAAAAATTCTCTGCACCAAGTGAAAAGACTTTTCTCATGCCAAAGAGGTACATTATGTAAGGAAAAAAAACTATGAAGGACCTCAAGGTGCACATGTTCTCACCTAGTTTTGTTAAAAAAAAAAACAAACAAGCCTCATCTAAGCCCTTACAGAGGAAGACCAAACACTGAAGAACTAAAATGCTTCCTCTAATTGACATTGTAGTGGTTAGATGGCCTTTTTTTTTTTTTTGGGGGGGGGGGGAGAATATGAAGTGAATTCTCTGAATTAAACTGGGGACTAAATTCTGTATCTGAAGATACTCTGCACACAGGGTGCCAGTATTTACTCTTCTTACATCAACTCATAGGCTTTCTGGGGGGCTGAGAACCATCACCCTGTCTACATTTACTCTCCATCACTACTTGGAGAAAAACCATCAGCGTGGCAGTTTCTGTTAGCTGTGAAGATGCTATGGATCTGTCCTCCTCCCACCTAGCAGCAATTACACCCAGCTCTTCAAACACTCCAGTTGGTTTCACCATACAGTATGTGCCACAATCAGCTGCTAACATTGTGATGAAAACAAGGGTTACACGACCAACTTGAATTATGTGTAAAACAAGAACAGCCCAAACTTTGAGAACAGAATTACAAGGCAGACCTGTCTGTACTGGTACAGCAGAACCAAACAAACCTAGAAGCCCAGGCCTCAGTCTGACAGTGTATTCTATTTATTCTATTTCCCCTTAACAGATAGAGCTGTTTTTTAAACCCTTTTTTTTTTTTTAATGTATAACATTCTACTAAAATACCACAACATTTGGCCAATCTTTTAGGCCAATTCTAAGCAGAATATGATTAGTCATGAAGTGAATTATTCGCCAGTGCTACAGTGTGACAGACGAAAACAAAGCAATAAAAAAAAAGTTGGCTCCATATAAGACCTACTGGAGTCGCCTATTAAAATCAATATAGAACTACTCTAATAAGAATGGTGGACAAATAATACACAGATCAGGGTATACGTATTGACTTACTAGCATCTTTATAAAAATTTGAAGATATACACGAAAACACATCAACATTTATGGAACCATATCCATTAAACTTAGATAAGACAACACAAAAATCTAACATAGCTAAGATGTGGTTGACTGTAAGCACTTCGAGTAACATTTTAATTCCAAAAGTTCAATATTTACATACTACATTAAACGCTTTGTTTGCATTTTGCATTGTATTTTGAATGCATGATCAAGAAAGAACAAGATAATGGTTGCAACAGATCTTCCAAGAAAGTTAACTTAAGATGTTCAGATTTAACTATGTGCTGAAAGAGAACATGGAAATAACACGTTCATCTAGCTTTACCTCTACTTCCTCGGTGGTTTTTTGGGAGGAGACACAACAGAAAGAACTAGAAGAGATGCATCGTTCAAACTGCTCACTTGCCAACAGATCAGTGTTAAGGAAGGATTTGAGAACTAACAAAACACAAACATTTTAACAAGAGACTCGCCTAATCGCTACTTTTGCTACTGAGTTTAAGATACTGGAAAGAAGTGGTGACAATAAGGGTGAGCGTATGTATGTGTATAATAAAATACATATAGACATACATACATGATGTTTACATATAGTTCTGATACTCAGCCACTGCAGTGAGCAGTTAAAATCACCAGCAATCTGCCCGCACTGTCTATGCACAAGCAATAACTGCAACCACCTTTAAAGACAACCCACCTCGTCATTAAACAAGCGTTGTTAGCATCGCCTCCTACATTTAAATAGATCTGAGGCAATTCAAGTCTTTGTTCCAAAGCCACCCATTTTTGTAATTGTTTAAAAACATTTAAAAAAAAACCCAAAACTCAACTGAATAAAAATTCATAACACTTGTTTGGGTTGGCTGAACCTCAGCCTCTCTGGGATCGATTCAAAACCCAAAGCAGGAGCAAACTTCTACAAAGTTCTACGAACTTCTTTGACTTTTGAATCAAACCCATACCCTTCAGCTCCAAGAAACCCTCTAACCCCAACAACATTTGCTTATGACAGAACAGCTGATCAACTGCAGATGTTGCTACTGCTGAACTCAGCTGCTGGCCTGTCTGGCATTTGCACCTGACACAGATTTCCAGACACACGCTATTAATGCTCCATTCCTAGATGTCTTTCCGTTCTCCTCAGTACAGAGAAGTTGCTGTCTTAACAGTGGGGTGAATAACTGTTTAATGACTCGTTTTAAATATAAACATTTATTTAAAAACAAAAATAAAAATTACATAACCTGAGCAAGTAGCACAAAGGTCCCAGCGCTCATGGGAGTGAGGAACTAAAGAGCACTTAGCAGGGCTGGTCACTGCAATCACCTGGCATTGGTCTTCAGTTGGCTTCCACCGGGTGCTTCCTACCTGTGACTCTGTCCTGGGCTTAGGTCTAACTGAAGCACTAACAGCACTGTATGCAGAGTAACTGTGCTGAACGTTAAGTGTTATGCATAAGAGGGGAACTGCACAAACAGGTACAAAATTAGCTTCTGTATGAATATTGTTCTGATGTTCTTGTGCCTCGTCACTGCGTTGTAACTGGGCTAACAGTATTCTTCACATTTTTTCACCAGTGCAATTAAAAGCACCACATTACTCTGTTACTTCAGTGAACAAAAAGCAGTTCCTACCTAGAGGACTAGGTGGTATATATTACTCAATCATTAATTTTAGCAACTTCCACTCAATTCAAAGTTTGCACCAAAACTGTAAGAAAGCCAATTAGGTCTTAGTGACTTTGGTTACCATTTGATCTTAAGAAATATGTATCTATGCTACTATAAACTTGCTTAGTTCATCCTTCTCCTGTTTTGGACCCCACTCACAGTTGTTTAATTACATACCAATGGTGCTCTTCTGTGGTCGTTCAGATGACAAAAAAAAATAAAAAACCAAAACAACAAAACTTTGTAGGCTTAAGTCCCCCCATTCAATAGTAGGTGGAATGCTCAAGAGTATTCCTAAAATAAAGGGTGAAGCAAAAGCTCACAGTCTAAAAACTATGGAAATGTTCATTAAAAACTGCAATCCAATATAAAGATGACATTTTAAGAAGTTTATTCAGAAGTAACTGAAAAAAACGGTTCCTTTGGCAATACCATCTAAATGGTTCTAACCAAAAGGAAACATGGGTTTTGCTTTGAATAAAATATAAGCTCCTTAATGTTTGCACGTACTGTTGCGAACTGCCACGTTCACCAGCAGATTCACAATGTCCTTACAGTCTCGTATGCATTGGGAACAACACATCAAACCAAATCCTTTCAGTTAACGGGTTTCTTATGGTTCAGCATTAGTCACAAAGTAAATCTCAAAAGGAAAAAAAAAAGCTAATCCAAATAAAGCATAAGGCAATTATGAAACACTAGCCGAAAAGAACTATTAGGAATACACCACTCTTCCTGTATAACTTTTTGGTTTTTTTTAGGTGAGCCACTAAATATTTCTTTTTTCCTTGTAGCTGGCAACATCATTAAAAACAATTTAGTTACAACTTGGAGTTAACTACCCCAGGATGCTACTGAATGGCAAAGATCCTTGTTTTTAAAAACCAAGGGAAAATACAGCAATGTTATTTCCTACACAGTGTTTTATGGAATAAGTGGAGTTGGAAGGAGAAAATGGGAAGTCTGTATTGGAATAGAAAATGCAGAGACAGACTTAACATATTTACAAAGATAGAAACTACAGTTTTCCAGTGTCACCTCCAAAGTTTCTCAGCATACTTCTATTCAATGAAGTAGACCACGTTTAAACCTATGCAAGAATACCTTCTATGCTCTTGGATATACAACATAATTAATGTGTTTTGTTTAGAAAAGTGAGCTCTCATTCAAATACCTCACGCTGAAGATAAGAGCAACCATTATCAAATATTCTTTGCTATGAAGAAAGTTTGTACATCTTTCGGTGTAAACGTTCTATCTCAAAGTCACTGTGGTCACAAAGTAGTATCTTGAAGAACAGTGTCTACCTGCACTGTAGCTTTTTGAGGAAAAAAACAAAACAAGACTGTAGCTCCATGTGGTTACAACAGAATCTGAAGAAACCGAACAGAAATTCCACCTCTGTAGATCCTCTCAAGTTCAGCTCTTCTCGAGGACACCTTGCTGCTCTCTGTAGTTCAACATGGCATTTAAAAGACTAAGCTGAAAGGTTTCAGAACCTGATAGTTTTGTCACTGTGTCCCGTGTCGCTCCACTGTATGTTTCTGGTAGTGTAAGTAATTCTCTCAGCAGACATCACTCAACTATCAGTGCCACGTTTATGTGGGACAGATCTATCATGTGCCTGTTAAAAGAAATTTAGATCTGGTAATCAAGCTTATTCTAGGTATAGAGATCAGACAAGAAGGTTCTACAACGGTCAGTAACAAGCAGATGCTTGAATGGATTAAGAGAAACTTTGATCAGATGCAACAAATTTCACCTTTTGAAGGGAGTGAGCAAACCAAAGCCAGCTGTGCTTAATTACTTACCTGTGGAATTTCTGTTGAAATGCTAAAGCATGTGCTGGCTCCTTAAATTTTGCTATGGCTTTCCGTTGTTGAGGAAGCATCTGTAAACTCTGTAAGAAAAAAAATCAAAATCTGTTGTTAATGAGCACTAAGAATTTCACTTAAAAAAACATCTTGCATGGAACCCACTGAAATCGTCACCCTTCTTTTCTTAGAACCTCTTATTGCTGTCCATGAAATGGAAACAGACTTCTGAGATTCAGTCAGGACCCAGGTGAAGCTGTCTGAGCTCATGAATTAAGCCACTGTGCCAAATGGAAAATTCAATCACTTGTTTAGCAAGGACCACAACTCTTCGATCCGATCCACACCGATGAACCAAACCCCGCAGCCAAACTCTCCTCAACTGAATGAGAAGCATTAAACTGAGCAGAGCTTAACTTCACACCTAAGCACCTGGATTCATTCACTTGATCTGCTTTACTGGATCGAAACAGGGCAGAAACAGGAAAAAAATGGTAGGAAAAAGTCGTAGTTTTTCATCTCTGGATTGTATATCCTCACACTATTTCAATACAAATAGGTAGAGCTTTTGACAGACACTAATAACCTTGTGATGAGATGGCTTAGGGCACCAATTTCAACTCCTCCCAGTAGTGAGGAACCATGTCACACACAGCTACCTGAAAAAGTTCCTAAAATGCATGCCTCCCATACTGTGAAAGCAGCATTTTCCAACAAAAAACAGATGTGGTATTGAGGCCTCCAAAACTACAGCAAGCCTCAGCCTAGGAGCAGAACTCAACGTTCACGCTTCCTACCACAGCAGGAAATGCAAAGGTGTCTCCTGAGAGTCCTGTGGTCTTTGTAATAATACAAACATAGAATCTCCTGAGTTTCTATGGAAGATAGCCATACAAAAGTAACAAATACCTTAATACCTTTACATAAAGGGATGTTCCTTGGGAAACCATAATCAACCCCACTCTGATACATTCATCAGGAGTGCCACACTTTGAGAAGTCTTTGTGAAATGATTTTTAATCCAACCAATGTGTTTCCTATTCATTCAATCTAATGCAGCTTTTTAAGGCCAGATGTCAAATGCCATGATGAAATGTGCTACTAAGATTGCCTACTTACAATCTTTTTGAACATGTAAGACTCGAGTTGATAGCATGCTTATTTAGCAAAAGCTGTGGCATCCAATGGTCATAGTTCTCTATTTTCAGTTCAGGCAATGCAGCTTTAGGCTCTTTCTGCAACTTAATCTATCCGTAGATTTTGAAGTCATTAACTTTGGCAGTTCTTGCATCACCTTGTAATTAAAAGGAAACTCCCCCACAAAATCACAGAAGTTGAATACTTCCATCTTTCCTACAATTTTGAAGTGAAAGCACAGGAAAAGTCAAGGAAATTATCTGCTTCAAATTTGAAATGATTGAGAAAAGAGTGAGAAAGAAAACCTGAAAGAAATCAGGCATCATAGACTAAACAATCAAGTAAAAAGGCAATGTCCTTTATTTGCTAGACTTATTGATAGCAAAAACAAAATGTCATCATATTTTTTTCTCAGATATATGATTCATCAAATCTGTAAGATTCAGGTGGTTAATTTGCACTGCATACCTTTTGGAAAGCCTGCTACAAGAGAAAAGGTGCAGCTAAGTCACTGCAGTTTGTTGGTTGAAGCTAGCAGGAATAGAATTTATCTTTAAAAAATACTAAACAGATCTGATTTTTAATCAGGAAGCTCATTACAAAGCTAAGTACATTTTTACCAACGTGAATACTGTCAAGCTCAACAAAGCATCTAAAAAGGAACTTGGAAAACTCAGTTCTCCTACGAGTTGTTTGCTGGAGTGGATGAAGGAAGCATTCAAGTTTGTATTTTCCTCTTTACAGATGTCCCTTATAATCTACAGAGCTGTAGTTAATATACATTCTCTTCATATCACTTAACAGGCTGGAATGCTAAGTTTTAAAAAATGTTTTCAGATGATTTTTCAATGGAAGCAGCAACCATTTCATTACCAATTCCCCCTTTATTCAGTTCCCCTGACAGTATTTTATATTTCAAAGCCCCAGTGTAAACTCCAACAATCATGATTTTCCCACATTCACCTGGATAATGCATCCAGATGCAAACCACCTAAGTGGCACAGATGGGCCTCCTCCAATTGGAAGAGCTGTCCAAAAAAATCTACGTTCATAAACAGCTACATCTAAATTACCAGATCTAAATAGCAAACAGCTTTCATAAATATACTCAGCCTTCAAGAGACTCAAATTATAGTAGAGAAAATGGTGCAGAATAACTTTGTGTTTGTCTTGTTAAGGTATTAAAAAAAGTTTTCATCTTGTTTTAGCAAGGAAGAAATTGGACAATTATTAAGCTAATTTACTTGGACTCTATGAACACCATAGCTTGCAATACCAGCACAATACCTTTGCTGACAACGTTTAATATCTCAACACGGGACACGATCAACATCGTGTTCTCAAACAAATTATTACCTATCTTACCTTGCATTCATACCTGCTCACAGAAGTCTCTTGAGAAGGTCTGCTGTCATTTTGAGACAATACAGACTTCTTTACGTTGCAGCTTAAAGCCTGAACTTTACGCTTACATGGTTAAAGGAACAACAGTGCTGATTGTCAGGCACTGAACAAGTCAGTACAATTTTGCTGGAGTGTGTAGGTCCTGACCTGCTGCTATCCTGAGCCTGAACAGATGGGCTATCGGCCGGGAATACAAACAAGTGTTCCACTTCAGTGGCAACCTGAAATAAAATAGCTGCATATTCATCTTAGTGGATGATTTCTGTCTCCTTGAATTCTGGATGATACCTAGCTTAGATCTTGCACTTAAATGATGCTAACAGCAATATTCTGATGAAACTGATTTAGTCTGTTACCTGCAGAATTTTATACCTCAAAGGTGGTTTTTTTCAAGGCATTCCCTTTATAGACTTACTCCATAAGTTCTTCCTAGATGCTAGGAAAATACATACAAAATTAATTAATTCTGAATATCTTAAACTACCTTATTAGTTTAAAAGCCAGTTTTTTGTCACCCTTCTGAAATAATTTGGCAGCCATCCCTTGCAGTGATCAAGTCAGTATTTCCAGCATTCATATCTTCAGGATAGCCTGACTGCTCACACATTCATTACAAGGTCATCTTGAAATAACCTCCTGGAAAGCTGTTCACCACACAGACCACCCACTGTATTGTAGCCAGATTACTTGTAAAGAAAGCTCTAGAAGTTTCCAAAATTCCTGGTACTACTGTGTAAGATATTTCATTAACTTGTATAAGTATTTATTATTTGTAAATACATTAAGTATAATCTTAGCCATTGCAGAGCAAATATGAAAACAGATGCTCATCTGTTTTCAGTCTGATTGTTGCTTCCCACAAAGTGCCTGATTTATATTTCCAGCAGAATATTGCATATCACGAGAGATTTAAATGTTCATGATTTCTTTTCATAATGCTCATCTAATTCTGGAGAAGATTTTACAGCAACTTGAAGAGAATTATGTATGATTCTATAGATAACTAAATCAACTAATCTAAGATTTGTACATTTTTAACTATAGATCTTGTTTGCTTTTGAAGCTAAAATGACCTTCAGTTGAAATTACTCCAAGTTCAGGGAAGAGTTTTTCTATTTAATAGCTAATTTCATGAACAGAAACGACACGATTTTAAAGGAAGTGGTTAAATCTAATTTGGGCTGTCAGCCTCAATGGCTGCTCAACGATCTGCCTAAAGCATTAAACTGTGGATGTTCCTCCTACAAATTTCCATAGGAGCAGCCTTGAAGTGAAAGAGCTGCAATGGCAGCAGGCTGGAGAAACCACTGTCAATGTAAGGGCAGAAAAAAAATCATAATAAAAAATAATTCTCCAGCAGCTGACAGCTAGTGGGAACCACAAAATTTTTTCATCCCAAAGAAAATATTTCTACTTGACAATATTTAATACAGGCAACATTTGCAAAGTTCTACATTGCTCAGACAAGGTTCTATATATCATTTGAACCAATGATGCCAACTGGTCCTACTGCAAGTCCCTGCAAAAATATCATTCATTTGGAAGAAGTGCCAGCTGTCCAAGAGCATGAAATTCCCAAAAATGTATCAAGTAGGCTGCAGTGGGCTAAGGATCTAGGACCATTAAACAGGTCTTCATATGCTCCTACTGACATATTTTCAAATATCTAGCACTAAAATAAACCTCTCCCTTATGTTCTCCCTTACAATGTTAAAGCATGAGTCTGTGTTTCCCAGTGTACATCATGCTTCCCTTGGTCTGAATTCAGTATTATTTCATTAACTGCTGATTTTGCAGTGTGCCAAAGGTCACTCAGGGAAAGCTGGGGAAGGGCCAGCCACACACCACTGCCTTTGGAGATGCATTGCTTCTACCCAGAGTTGCTTCTCTGCCCGTATAATGCAGGGACACTGAAATTTCCTCAACAGGAGATTTCAGATTTGTCACATTGCACTCCACAACAACCTCTTTCTACGAGCAGTTCCTAAAACGAGGTATCACAATCCTTCCAACCATCACAGCTCTGAAAAAAACAACTTAATTCACATTTTCTCTTTAAGTTGACTCAGTCAGACATCAGAGAATGAAAACCCCTGCCCTGATCCACTCAGGTGTAAAGGATTGACAATGCAATAACTACTAGGGGATTTCAAATGACTTGTTAGTTTACAGATTAGGGCATCCAGATCTACTATGTGGCTCTTACTGGAGACCAGCCCGAGATCCAGGTGAGATCAGAGGCATTCTATGTATTTTCTCATTTGGCTCTGGTGTAGTAAAAGAGAAATCACATCCTGACACAGTCTCAGTATTAAAAAAGTAAAAATGAGTAGGGCCAGGAAGAGTATTCTATGAAAAAGATTTTGGAAGCACACAGCTCATATTGATCTTGATTATCTCCTGTTTCTGTTTCTTTAGACACTGTCGCTGGAAGATACAGATCTTGAGTAGGATGGAAAATGAAATAGTTGCAAACAGCCAGAATTTCATGAACACTGAATGCTTTTGATGGAGAGCTTGCCTACAGCTTTTTTTAAAAACACGTTAAATTTAACAACTCTAAAGCATCAGAAGCACTGACATGATCTACAACTGAACTGTTAGCAGTTACTCAAGAATGAACATTATAAAATGACCATTTCATCTACAGGTATTTCTTTAGACCTACACACTGGTCTCAAATTCCTCCTTTGCACATGTTTTATTCTTAAACCTATTCTTTTCCAGTATTCAGAAAAATAATATTCAAACAAGCTGTATGATAACAGCAGCACAATAATCCCACAATAACGAGATGAGCAACAGGGATGATCTATGGTCAAGATGAAGACGAGCTTCTCTAGCTCACACACTGCTCTACAGCTGAACTGGACAGGCTCATTGTGGAGTTGCTCTTTTCTCCCCCATCCCAAGGACACGGCAGGACTGACCATGCCTTCTTCCACAGTCAATGGAGAGAGACTCAGCAGCAACAGCTGAAAATGTTTTTTTGTCTTTTTTTTTTTTTACAGGCATGAAGAACAAACAGGTCACCAGAGCAGTGCTGTGCACCCCATGAGCTGTGTCACATGGAAAAGAACCCTGCTGATGCTGGAAGAGCACTCATGTTCTGGGCGCACTCATCTACATGTGCTTGTCATTTCCATTACTAAGCCTTTTACCCTTAAAGATAAAATCAGCTTTGCATACAGCATTGGTGCAGATACCTGTCTTTCCTCTAACTGAGCGCTAGGTAGCACTATCACTCTAAGAAAGCAAAGAGAAGCACATCAACAAGGAAAATGTTTTCCCTTTCTGTGACCAGAAAAGCAATAACTACATACATTATCAAAGTAAAACACATAGTTGTAAAAGCATTCAAAATACAACTACAATCACAGCATTCTAATCACCTCTGATACACAACAGCAGCTCCCCACTCCACTATTAATTGCTCTTAAGACATCAAAATTTATGATCTTCATAAAGCAATACTGGGAATTTGCACTGATACTTCATGCTTGGAAGCATCTGATGAAAGAAAATTTAAGACAATCATGGAACAACTGCACAGGATGATTACTTTAGTGACTGAAGAAGAATAAGGATGCAGAAAGGGACCACTTCTCCCCTGTATACCTCACTATCCACACTTGTAAAATAAGTCTCAAAAAAGTTGAAAAATTTCTGGACTTCTAGAAGTCTGACTTGAAATGCAGAATTATCAGCCTCCAGAATCATTAGCTAATTCAGCCACCTCTTTCAAGTACTACTCCTATATACACAGTGAGGTGAAAGCTGCTGATTTAGAACTTACCAAAGGTACAGCTGACACGACTGCAAGAACACAAGTTCTGTTACAGAAACACATATATCAGATCCCACTGGGAAATTACTTAATTTATTTCCCATAAACATACCCTCCCATACTGGTCTGTGACACTGCATTTAGAAACCACCATTTGCAGTCTGCTAAAAAAATATAGCAAGTACTGAAAACATTCCTCAGTACATCTCAACTGCTTCTCTCAATTCTGAATGCTTCCTAGCAGGATTTCTATTAATCTCCTTCTAATGTTCTCATGCAAGATTTAGTAAGTAAACACTGACTAAACGTGTTTTGGAACTGTATGAATAATTTCCTCGAGTACTACAGAACATGAAGGGACAAAGTATTTTGTGAGAGTACTTTCGCCTTCACAAACAAATTAAACCTCTCTGAATTGACGACATAAATAATTCAACTTTATTCCATTTACTAAATTGGGAGAAAGTGAGACAGAGCATACATCTCTAGGAAAGCACTGTGTTCTACAGCAGAGAGATAATCTTATTCATAAACAACTGAGCAACTGAATTGTTTCAATTAATGCATTGCATTTGTCTGAAAATGTTGATCCTGTCAAAACAAGCACCCAAAATGGAAAAATTGGAGTTAAAAAAAACATTGTAATCGTCTGCATGTTTCATTATCCACTGAGTGATATTTTTGAATGCACCAAAAAGGCAGAAATGGCCTCATAAGCCCTTCAGTGCTTTGAAAGCCTCATGGTCTTGCTTAAAGTCAGTTTTACTGACGTGATACTTCAGGAGCCTTTGCAGCAGATACACCTCCATACATATGTCATAACCTTGCTTACAAACCCCTCCCCCTTCAAGGGAGATCTTCCAAAAAATAAATACAGAAAATCCTTCAAACCAGAATGTGTTTTCATTTGAAAAAGCAGATAGTGCTACATGGTGTAACACCCGAAATGAGTAGCCTTCATTAAATACTGTTACCCTAGGACTGCAACAACACGAATCATAGAGTGTAGGTGCAAGCCAACAATAACAACAGCAACAGAATATTTGTTCTTACATAATTTGGCTTTAACAAAACCCCACAGAATGGACGTGCTCATGTTATATATAGAAACAATGGAGGCAGTACAACAACTCCAAAATGAAGGAGAATCTTTTGCAGCAGGAGTGTGACGGTTAGCAAAATTCTACTGTAGCTCCTCTGCTGCAATATAATCATGTGCTTGTCTTTGCTATCAGGTGTTGTGTGCGTGTGTGTGTGTGGAGGGGGGGTGCCTTCAAACACGAATTACCAATAAACACACATTGTATTTAGTGTCAGGGAATTAATTGAGCTTTCCAGAATGAAAGACTTTTGGCACAAAAATTATAAACCAAGGTTGACCTACCTGAATGGGTCCCACTGACATCAGCAGGTTTTTCAGTTGGACATCAGTAGTTGATGAAGAAAGCCCTTCAACTGACACAATACAGGGCTGAGGTTTGCACTCCACCACTCGCAGGTTCTGTTTATTTGGCATCAAGCGTCCTCGGCCCATCTGGCCTGCTACTCCTCTGCCTCTCCCATGCATAATGACCTGCCAACAACAAAAGTAACGGTATTTTGATTTACTTACCCAGTGTTTCTGTTAACTACGTTTGACAGATGATGTGAAAGTTAGCAATTTACTTAAAAACTTGATTCATGTACACGTCGACTTAAAACAGCTTGTTGCTGTTAGCTTATTTGAAAGGTCACATATTAACACATCCATCCATGCCTTATACAAACCTAATTTAGAGGGACAGAGAGTTAGAGATACTAAGGCTAAAAGCCTCAGCTTTAGCATAATTAGCCAGACAGTAAGAGTCCCACACCAAAATACATATGCTGTACATCAGTAAGATGTAAGGATTGCTCCCACATTTTGAGTCTAGTCAACAAAAACAGCAATACCTCTTCTTCCTTTTCTCATCTCAGTCCAAAGATAAATTTCATGTACATACGAGACCAGCAAACTGCCCCAAGTGCTTCCAGTCTCTATTATACCAACCATTAGTCTGTTATCAGGATGGAGTGCCTGTGTATAGCGAACAACTTTTTTTTTAAAGCTCCTTTTTCCCCCAAATCCCATAGGATCTGGAACTACAGTATTTGCCAGAGCAGGAAACGTGCGACTATTCTTGTAAATTCAAGGTTGAATGGTTAGAGGGAGAAAAAATTAACAAAGAAACAGTAACAAACATTCAACAATTAACACGTAACATTGAGTTAACACTCAACACTTTCTCTTTTGGAGCAGGATTCATGCTTGGAAAGCCTATCAAAGGTCAACAACTCTTCCTCTCTGCATCAGCAAGGAAATCTTATCCTTACACAAAGCAGGAAGGTTATGGTTTACAGTTCAAAACCAACAAATAGAAGCCCAAATCACTGTTATTTTCAGGGAGCATCTCAGCTTGAAAATGAACAGAAAGTACACACCAGTGCAGCATGAATGATCTGCCTGCCTCCTCCCAGTGAGTGATGAGTGTGAAAACCTCGTTATGAGCTCACCAACTATTTTGAGCAACACCACCTTTGAGAATCAACCAAAGAGCATCCTGACACCATTGTTGTGTACCCTAGTGAATAAAAGCTTAAGCACTTCAGAATAACTCTTGTTTTTTAAGTCAGAAAGCACGTTGGATACCGTTCCTATAGTAGCTATCATGAGACACACGCCTTTCCCATGGGGACTACTGTGCTGGCCAGAAAGCCATCAGACAAAACAACTTGCAGGCATCACCAGTCTGTGCTGGATACAAACGGACCTCTGTAGATTAAATGCTTTATATGCAATTATGCATCTCCTGGGTCATGCAGCCCTGTGCTAGTAATTGACAAACAGAATGCTAGTTATGAGTATAGCAACACAGCTCAACAGTACAACTTCTAGCAGCAATATGCATCTAAAAATCACCTTTTTAGGTTGATGGATTCCCTGGATGTTTTTGACCCCTTGAGGAGCTGCTGAACGGATCAGTGCCTGCTGCTGTTGGTGCTGCTGCTGTTGCATTCCCTTTGTCAATGTGACCTTCCGCACTGGCTGCTGTTTCGGCTCCAGAGGTTGTTGAGGCCGCTGGGGCTGGCCCTCTGGATGAAAAAAGCCAGCGTCCTCTCCCCCCTGCTGAAATCAACAACACAACACGCGGCTCAATGTCTACGCAGTGCAAACGCTCGCCCTGAGAAACCTCCTGTGACATCAGCGCACTTAGCGCAGCGAGCTCTCATCGATTTGCCTATTAACCAGGGGCAGTTGCAGAAGGGTGTAAGGGCTCAGCCTGGAAATTATGCTTTACTTCGTTTGGACTTCATTACTGACCACTATGTTCAAACCCAGATAGGTAAGGTATTTTTCATTTCTCTTTCCAAATCATTCTTCCTCCCGGGGATACATGTGAACTACGTTTGGGTTATTAATATTATTTTTGTTTTGTTTCTTTCACAGAGACGCACACATTACAGGAAACCGTGAGAGCTGGAAAAGCCGCTCAAACACTCTGCTCATCTTTACGAGTCCAACCTCTCTTTAGAAACCAGTATTATATTTATTTTGTAGTGTATGTTTATGCTGTCTGTTCCTATAACAGCAACCTCGTAAGTTATCTCTGTCCCCCAACACTGCCCATGTTTGGAGCATTTAGAACAGCTCTTCCCCCCAGGACTTTTTTGTTTGGTTTAAAACACTCTTAGTACAAATATTTACACTCACAAGCACTAACAACGCCTCACTCCCCCTCTGATCCAATGACCCCTAACTCTCCCCACTACACCTCTAATTGCAGTGACATACAGCACAAATAAAAGGTGAATGCACTGGAAGATAAGTGATTTGCTTGCATTGCCTCTGCCTGAGCAGTTCAGCTTTCTCTACAAACAGAAAGGCAATTTGTAGAATCATGGACTTCTTCACACAGTACCACCCAAAATCAGACCGTATGTCTGAGAGTATTGTCCAGAAATTCTTGAGCTTGTGTCAAGCCAGCAAATCAGGGCAGACACTGAAAAACATCCCATGGAACAACAGACAGCAGAAGCAGTACCTTGTTTGAGCCTGACAACAGATAAGGTACTTCTGCTTCTGTAAAGTCCTTTGAATTACTGCATGCTTTCTGCATGGCTTCGACAGCAGAACTTATATTTAAGCTGGACTCCACTTCAGAACTCCAATCTGCTAGTATTAGCAAATCCTGTATTTATTTCTTTTTAAAGCAGCTCACTGCATTGTAAGATTTAACTGGGAGCACACTCGCCATTGATCCAAGCTGCTATAACAGCTGGAAGGCCCACAGCACTTACAGCCCTGGGATGCACCCAAGCCACCAAGGGAGCCAGGCAGTGGAAATTCATTAACCTGCAATCACACACCACTGTAACACCAAGAGTCAAGCCAAATAAGCACGGCCTATGCCTAAGCCCATGAAAAACCCCAGGTTAACCTTCAAAAGCTCTCTAATGGAAGGCACGTCTGAAGAATAAAAAACAATTATTGAAGCATCTTTGTTTACATAATTTCTTTCCCTTCCCTTAAATACTGATGAGTCAAAAGTCTTTCTGCAGCTGTACCCTGTGTCGCTAACCAGAGGGCGTCAAATGATCCAACACCGTTTTCTGCAGATAAGGAGACAAAATACAAGGCTGCAGAGGGAGCACGTTTATGGTCCATGTGGAAATCTAAATCTTATCTTGAGTGGAAATATAAATCACGACACCTCTACCAGCATTACACCACAGGAACACCTACTGAGGGTAGGAACACCTACTGCTTGTTACTACATCTCCCTACAGCCATTGAAGAGAAGTAGCCCAGTAAGGTGTTATCTGGGATATCCTCACGTTCTCAAGCTCACTGGCATGCAACTCAAATCCCCAAACCACATACATACTCTGTATTATCAAGCATATGCAGGCAACAACTTCTCAAGAACTTAAATCCCACACAAGTCAAACCCCACCAAATTGGTTTCATCACTGCCTCATACCATCTACACTTCAAAAACACCATCTGGCACAGGGAGTCCTGAAGCTCTTCCTACTTAAGGGCTTTCTTCCACAGTATCCACAGTGAGAAAACAATAGAAAGTGGCATCTTTTCTCTACTTCTCATCACATTCACTTTCCCTCTGCTGAAATGAATGGCTCCACGTTAAACGTGGCTTCACATAAAATTCTGTACATAAACCTTCGAGATCAGTCACTAGAAGGAAATAATAAAGCTTTTCCTTCAAAGTCTGTCTTCGACTACAGCTCAAAAAAGAAACAAAAACAAGCAACAGCTTTTCTCTCCTGAAAACATAAGCACACAAACAAAAACCTGTACAAAAAACCAGTATTGAAATAACACTAAAATGAAGAGGATTTAAATAGCAGCATAAGCCTTATGCTCTGGTCAGATAATTTCCTTTATCCAACCTTACAGCAGCTGTAAGATTACAAAACTAAAAAGAACCAAAAATTCTAGCAGGAATTTAATCCTAAGAATTGGAAGTTCAAAGCTAATCTATGCTAAATGCCTGCTGTGCAAAACAACCATAAATACTTGCGACTGTGTCTCTCCAAACCCAAAAATGATTCCTGCACATATGAACAGCGTACAAGTGAAGCCCTCAGGTACAAAACACATCACACATGCTCATTATGGAGACTTCAAAAGCAAGCCATCATTTCCCATAAATGCTCGGACGGCCAACAACCACCCAATATTTAACTGGAAAGCTCAATTATCACCAAATAAAACTGTTCAAAATACAGCAGGAAACACACAATCACACAAAACAAACGCATAAACACACAATATGGGTTCGTATTCATGAGGAATATGGTGGGATATGTTTCCTGCTGGGGTTTCTCATAGGTCAAGACCCAACCCTGGGCTGAAACCCAGTCTGTGGGTTTCAAATGTTAACACAACGTGCCTGCAAAATTCTGTCAGATGCCAATCTGAAAGGTGGAAGCATCTCTGGACTTTTTGTAAGTTAATACATCTCAGAAGCATGAAAACCTGTAAAAAACAATAAAGGAAATCCACAGGGTAAGAAACGGGGAAGGAGCAAAGCCTGCTGGCTCCTGCAAACAAGAAAGGAAAAAATGGACAGCTGAATCAAAACCTGGCTTTATAACCTTGCTCTAAAAACACTGCTCCTTGAGCTGGCTTGAGCTCCCTGACAGCAATGCACTGTTTCATGCACAGCTCTCCTGGCTGTAAATGAAGACAAAATATGGCGTCTGTCTTAAATTAAAAACAAAACAAGGCAAACAAAAACCAAAAACATGGCTCCTAGGTCAGTGTGTGTTCAACAAGTGAAACAACAAAGTCTCAGGTAACAAACCTTAACCAGCTAAAAAAAGAACTGCTGAGAAAGATGTCACGCAGAGTCAAAACCAAAATGAGTAAAATCTACACAGTATTAAATTAAAAAGATGGCACTTTTAATTTGCCACCATTTTAATTGCCACCATTATCATCCTTTAAACTTATAAGGGAGATAACTGCTGGCTTCTTCAGGAATGCAAATGAAGAAGTAAGTCTGAAGCAAAACACCCATAAAGAGCTTTATCACCTGGTCTTAAAGCCACAAATCCTCTGAACATTACTTAGAGCCACACGTTTGTATGAGAATATTAACACTGGTAGATTGGCGTAACTGCAAACAGGACTGCTCCTGTGCTGACTCCAGACTTCACTAGGGAGGCAGAAATAAGCAGATAAAACATACAGTAAAGCTACAGGTAAGTGAAGCAAGATGGTACTGCAGAAGCTACCCAAAATGACATGGGAATCATAGAAGCCGAATTGCTAACATCTCTGCATAAAATATCTCAGTTCCAACACATCTGACATCAACTTTTTCTTCAGGACTTAATTTCTTAATGCTATTTTTTCATTAGCTTACATCACCTTTCCCCCCACATTTAAACATGTAGGAATAGAATGAGATGCTTTAGGTCTTGTCGAAGTACATCTTTATCTTTTTTTTTTTTTTTCCCCCCAAGAGCTTTTTTGGGATATACTGGACAACTCCAGATCTTTCAGAGATGCATCTAGCCATCATCATAGCCTGCTTCCTACAACCTGAAAGTGCTGAAGCCAGGTAGAACACTTCCCAGTTCACCCCAGTCCTATGGTAGGACCTGAGACTGATGACTATCTTCAATTTTATAACGCAAGCTTCCTCTTAAGTCCTCTACAGATAAGTGAATTTCATTTTCTGTCTGCAAGCCGATGAAGGAAAAATGTTTTTCTTATTCCCTACTGTGTATAATTAAGCAAAACTCAAAAGATCAAGACAAAAAAATCTGATCTACATAATAAGTATTTTTCAAACTTGACTGTGAAGGAATCTGCACCTCCTTGATCTGGAACTGGAGACTAACAAAAAAGAGAAATGATGTGATTCACTAAGGCCATAAGTTTTAGAAGCCATGCCCTGATACTAATCAAGGCTGTTTGCCAATATTGACATCCTCTCGCTTGTCAGCGTTGTGCATTCAGAAACAGAAAGAGCTTTCTGTCAAAAATGAGATCACAAATTCTAAGACCAGAATTGTATGATACTGCCTGAATTTAGTGAGCTGAAGCTTTGCACTCTATCATAAGCACGATGACGATAGTTTTGTTATGAAGTTTATTTGCCACCAACATTAGCAGGACAAATTTATTTATAACAAATGCTTTAAAATGTACTGATAAAAATGCCTATTGATACTGTCAGAGCTTCCTGCGATTTGACAGATCAAATCTTATTTTCATTCTTAAACCCCATGAAGGAATGGTATCACCAACCCGCATTCTGTAGTGCGCAAATTGATTAATCCCCCTCTATAGAAATCTCAACTCTTGATTACACCTATCAGACGTTAAGCAGCATTATTCTAGAGTGACAACACTTGACAAATTCCCAAACCATTTTTCTCTGCCTTTGTGGCCCTGCTAGCTTGTATTAACCCTGATGAAAAATTAATTTTCCTTATCTTGTGCTAAACCCCAAAATCCAAATCCGCCAAACTGGCAACTCTTTCTGTAAAGGTATTATGAAAACCTCTAAAAGATTAATTGCATGTCTTCAGGTGACATTAAATTAATTTCTGTACTCGTGACAGACATTTGATACTCCGTACTGAGAGGACAGATAACATTGTCAGGATACACAGAAGGATAGTGGTGCAGTGTCCCAGGGCAGCCTCTTATGAATTCTCCTTTCGATAAGGCCATACTTCACTGTCACTGGCACTGTTAGAGATCTTGCAGCTCACAGACCTCACTGCACAGGTTTCTATTAACGACAACAATGCTGTGTCTATCCATGTAATCTTTATAAAGCTAATTCAAAATCACCCAATAGTAAAGGGATGTGCATGCTGGATAAAGCACTTAGAGGAAATAAACTGCTGATTTGTGTAAAAATAACCAGAGAACCAAATTTTTTTCTTATGTTTACGATGCATTAACTCTCTCCAACATGATGAAGGCTTGAATCTTGCAGGAAAATCTCAATCCAAAAAACATCTTGTGATCGATTTCCTTTAAGAAAGGAGAAACTCCTCATCTCCTACCAGTTTGAGTCAATATTTCCAGAAATGAGTACTTCTGCAGTATCACAGAAGTGAAGAGGAAAAAATATCTACCATGTTACTGAACTCATCTTCACTCCAAGGACAGCAGCAATTTACTGTTCTTTCACCAGCTGTACACATTTTCCTTTCTTTTCTAAACTTTTTCTTTTTCTCTGATACCACAATTGGATAGTCAGACATCACAGCTGTGATCCTCACATAAAACAGTAAAGCTAAATGATGTATACAGCAAGGAAGACAGTCTTCCAATATACGTGAATATTTTTTCATCGCAGTAATCAGAAACATAAGTTGAAGGTAAAACCCTAATAATTATCTGCTTTTCCACTGGAGCTCCAAGCAGGTATGAAACAGGCAGGGACCAGGGAATAGGAAGCCCAACCACTTGCCAAACATCCCACAAACAGTGACACGAACAAGTGCTGTTTCCAAACAGCTGAAGATTTGTTTTCAATCTGTCAAACACCAGTAAGAAACATCTGGTGACCTTTTATTTTATTTAAAGGCTTTCAAAGACCTCTCAAAGTCTTTTTTTTTTTTTTTTTTTTTTTTTGTAATTCAAGGATACAGCACTTTAAAAAAAAAAAAGATGAAAAAAGCAAACTGAAAAGCTCCTGCTTTCTGGTCAGGCTGCAATACACTACTCAATGAATGCTTAGTCTAAGATACACTAAAGGTCTGGGCTTGGCTTGGAGTGCAGGAAGTAATCAGCCATATCACACCTCAGACCTGGTAGAGCTTACCAACACACAGCAGAAATATGACACTTGTGGTGCTTACCAGAAATATAC
The DNA here is from genome assembly GCF_023343835.1 of Lagopus muta. NCBI lineage: Eukaryota > Metazoa > Chordata > Aves > Galliformes > Phasianidae > Lagopus > Lagopus muta. The sequence continues at coordinate 8,224,685 of NC_064439.1, read as the reverse complement.
TTATTTTTCCCAGCCAAAAACTTTGCTTAAATAAAAACCAAAAGTGGTTCCCTTCCTATGATACAAAATAAAAAGGCAGTTGAGCTGCTTCAATGAACTGTGTTTGATGACAACCTTCCAAGCCTAATGGTGTATGGATAAGTCAGAACAGCAGAAGAAAACGCTTCAAGAAAAAGCAGCCAATTCCACTTAATCCCATGTACTAGCAGGCTTCTTACCTTTAAGAATCACATCACACACCGAGAGAAGTAAGGCATGGAGAACTGCTCAAAAGGCATGAGAGAACCCCAGCTGTGCTACACTGGTTTCACCAGCACCTAAACATAGCTGATGGGGTGCTCCATCATGACTACACGTCCTGCTAGCACAAAGACCCACCAGTTTGTTATGAGAAATATGTGTCAAAACTACAGCAAAATCCAGGTTGTGCAGTGGGAAATTGTTTAAGCATCACCTTCATCTTTATGTTTCTGACTACGAAATACAGCACTATAATGTAGATAACAAAACCCAAAATTTCACATCTCCCAATTCAGCTGATGGTACCACATCCAGGATACTTGATAGGAACACTGGACACGCAGAGACATCACCAACAGAAAACACTCCTGTTTTAAAATCTCAGTGACCCAAAAGCCACCCAGAGCTCCTGAAAGAGCCCTTCCCAGCTGGACACGAGGTGTCACACTGCAATGGGAGCTTCCCTCATTTTTAGTTGCTCCAGCTTGCGTTCCTTGAAGCTTAAAACTAAAGACAACTTGAATCCTTCCCACACACTGCCCTATGCTTCTTGCACAGTCTCGGTAGGGACAAACTGCATTATCTCCATCTCCAGCCACTACTGGGATTCTCCCACCTCACAGAACCACAGAATTGCAGGGGCTAGAAGGGACCACTAGAGATCATCTAGTCCAACCCCCTTGCCAAAGCAGGCTTCCTAGACCAGATTACACAAAGAAAAAATGTGTTGATGTCAAAAAAGAGCAACTAATCAAGACAAGGACGACAAATCCACAGATTTATTTATTTATTTCCCTGTAAAGCAGATTTCCAGTACTCCAACCCACTAGCAATATTACTGGAACAGGTTGCCCAAGGAGGTTGTGGATGCCCCATCCCCAGAGTCATTTAAGGCCAGGCTGGATGTGGCTCTGAGCAGCCTGGTCTGGTAGTTGGTGACCCTGCACAATGCAGGGGGTTAAAACCAGATGATCATTGTGGTCCTTTTCAACCCAGACCATTCTATCATTCTGTGACTTTCATCCAAAAAACAGCCTGCTCTCTTTATTATGCACTTCAACAGTGTTAGCTGCTTTTAGTCCTTTCCCATCAGGTAGTTGGGGAAACTAGATACTCCATAACACCAACATCATACCAATGCAAACTCCACATTGTATCACTTACAATGGCAGAAAAGCTCTCCTTTGAGACTTTAAAAAAGTGACAAGCAATATCAAATGCCTTGCTTCCAGGGTATTCAGGAGGCTGTGCCTCTTCTTCCAACATACAATTTGAAAGTCTCCTGAGGAAAAGGAGAAACTTGTTCTCCAGTTTACAGTAGGAAATATTTTATTGCATTTTGGTCCCAAGTTATCCACAGCAGTACTAAATTCAGTGTAATTAGAATTATCTTCTCCCTTTCAAGGATTATATTAAAAACCTATAAAAAGTACTGCCTGCACCTAGTCTAACCCTAAGATTGCTAAGGGTGTCCACAAATACCCTCGTTTCCCCTGCACCTCATCCTCAACAACACAGGACAGCCCACCTCAGTTCTATAAAGAACTACTCTGAAGTTATGATGTATCCTACCGGGACAATCCTCACTAGATATCTGGGAGGACAGTTGATTGCTGAGAAATATTTCACAAAAATACTGTCTTTTTCATAACTGAAATACCATGGGGCTCCCTGATTTACTTTTGTTTGTTTGTTTGTTTTCCCTTGATACTTGGAGGTGGAAATAAGAAATCCACATCCATTTGTGAAATATTTCTAGAGTGCTATCTTGTAGCTTGTGGCTGGCAGAGTCCTTTTTCAGCAGGATTTAAATTAGCAGTGCTTCAGTGGTCGCAACCATTCTGACATACTCTGAACAAACATAGTAGCTGAATGTGAAGCTATCACAGCTTCTGCAGCTTCTCCAGTCTGCTTGTACTATGGGCGTTACCCGGACCTCCTTCAAATGACGGGATGTGAACAAACCACCACGTCATTCTGTAGCTTATTAAATTAACGCTGCTGTGTGTGGGGCCAGTTCCTGTGTGCTGTTTCTCAGAGCTGGCAGCACTGCACAGCTGGGCAGAGATACCTCAAGAACTTGTCATATAAGCATTAAGAAATCCTGATGTTTGTCAGTCCTAACAAATTTAGATGCAAGGCGCTATAGAGATTTCAAGTCAAAATGTTTTTAATTAAACTCGAACATACACATGCAAGCAAAAACAAATACAAACATTCAAGCGAAGTTGATTGATACGTTTACATTATCAAACAAGAATCATTTAAATCAGTGTCTCTTTCCATATTTAGAACTCCACATTCATCGCTTTCCCTTCTCAGTTACTTCACGTAAGAATGAAGTTTATCTTCCATTCTGATTTTCTTTTTTCTTTTTACAATCCAAGGTTAATTTTGTGACAGACTTCTCACAGAAATCTTGCCAATACTTTCTTCAAGCTTTCCAGATGAAGAATCTCAGGTTTTCAGAAATTAAGATCACTAATAAGATATTGCATTTAATCCAATGGGGAACACTGAGATTTCTACGTAGCTTACATATATAAAAAGCTCATTGTGCAGTTTTCCACAAAGATTGGCGCATTCTTGGTGCAGCGTAAGAAATCAGCATTTTCAGGCCTTTGGTACAGACATATATCACTTTGTGCATGGCAGATCATTTTCTGGCTAGAGAAAATACACCCAACAACAATATAAGATGAATGAAAGATACAGACATTTTAAGATTTTATTATGATTTCCCACAGAACCTCCAACTAAATGAAAAATACGTTCAGCACTCAACTTATAAAATCAAGGTACAAACCTGTTCTTTCCAGGAATAAAGGCATTTACAGTATACTGACTTAAAGAATGCAGTTCTACTACGTACTAGAACTATGTACTGACAAACTGTTTGCAGAGCCCAAAGGAAATCACTATAGAAAGCAGAAGGGTTAGAAAAATGTGACTTATCCAAAGGACATGACTGCTCAAAAACACTTCAAAAAGATCTTCAAAAAGAACTGGTCACAAAAAAAGGAAATAATTTTTCTGCTTCTTGACAGAAACATCTATAACAAAACTGTAGCAAAAAAAAAAAATCTGGCTTGATCTACAATAATCTAAAAGTACACATTAAACACTGAAGTAGATGGCAAAAGAAATCTTTATAACTGAGATCTCAGAATAAAGGCTGGACAAATCTGTCAGGAATGCTCTACAGCTCATCCCCCCTCAAGGCAGAACAAACTATTTATCTGGTCCTTTTGCTGCTGTTTTTCTGTAACTGGTTTATTTGGGCATCGCTTCCCGATAAACAACAGCCTACAAACTCACTGTTTATTCTTAAGCTGATCTTTAGGACTGAGTTCAGGCCCCTTTCCAAGCCAAGCAAATCTCAGACTTTTTGTAAGTAAAATATGTCAATACAAATAATTCTTAGTAAAATATCCTAGTATGAATCACAGAATGACTCGAGTCGGAAGGAATCTCAAAAACAATCTAGCCCCAAGCCCCCTACCACAAGCAGGGTTACCAACACTAAATCAGACACCAGCTTGGCCCCATCCAACCCGGCCTTGAGCACCTCCAGAGATGGGGCATCCTCAGCCTCTGTGGGCAGGCTGTACCAGTGCCTCAACATTCCCTCAAGTAAAGAAGTTCCCCAAGCTCTAAATTTCCTCTCTTCCAGTTAAAAAAAAACAAAAACAAACAAACAAAAAAAAAGTTCTCCCTTGTCCTATCTCTACCATGTAAAAAGTTGATTTCCCTCCTGTGTATAAGCTCCCTGTAAGCACTGGAAAGCTGCAACGAGGTCTTCCCAGAACCTTCTCTCTTCCAGTTAAACAAGCTTAACTCTCTCACCCTGTCTTTCATAGAATCATAGAATCACAAGGTTTGAAATGACCTATAAGATCATCCAGTCCAACCATCCCCTCATCACCATTGCTACCATTAGTACTAAATCACATCACGCAGCACGTCGTCCAGACGCCTCTTGAACACTGCCAGGGACGGCGACTCCACCACCTCCCTGGGCAGCCATTCCAGTGCCTGACCACTCTCTGAGAGAAAAAGTTCTTCCTTATGTCCAATTTAAACCTCCTCTGGTATAACTTGCGGCCATTACCCCATGTCCTGCTCGTTGCCTGGGAGGAGGCCAAATCCCTCTTCACCACAACCTCCCTTCAGGAAGTTGCAGAGTGCAGTGAGTCTTTGGAGGAGATCATATTCATGGCCCTCCTCTAGCCCCACTCCACATCGTTCCAGCAGGAAAGCAGGATGCAGTACTCCAGCAGGATGCAACACTCCAGAGGGGGCCTCAGGAGGGCGCAGTAGAGAGGGACAATCCCCTCCCTCTCCCCGCTGCCACCCTCTTGCTGATGCAGCCCTGGATACAGTTGGCATTCCAGGCTGCAAGCGCACACTGCTGGCTCACGGCCAACTCCTCACCCACCAGGAGAAGGTCCTACGACCATAGGGCTGCCCTCAATGACTTCCTCTCCCAGTCTGTATACACACCTCAGACTGTCCCCAAGTGCAACACCTTGCACTTGGCCTTCTCAAACCTCACGCAATCCATTAGGTTCATATAGGATCACAAATATTCAGCAAATATGCTGAACTCCTATTTCAAGAAAGGAAGACTCTGAAGACTCTGAAAAGTCTTCTTGAGCCTCAAATAAATTAAAAAAAAAAATTAAAAAAAATACCCAATCCAAAGTATTAATCTTCTAAAGATCTGTCACTGCTTCATTTTTCCAAGAGCATAACATCTAAATGGAAAACTATTCATTGTACCGCATAAATTCCTGCATAACTTAGGGGTGTACTGGAAAGGGACGGACATACCAGTATTTTTTTCTGGGGGAAAGGACAATTTGTTTAAAAAAAAAAAAAAAAAAAAAAAAAAAAAAAAAAAAAAAAAAAAAGCACAACATCTAACATGAGTCATCTTGATATGCAAACTTGCTCTGGTATACAGAAAATACTGAATATTTTCTACTTCTCTTTTCTCTAGTATAGTAAGACATAAATGAAGGCTGCTTCTACATCAGATAAGCTGAACAAATTATTTCTTGGAATTTAATTAGTAATTCTTACCATTCTGTTAAAATACTTAAGAAGTAATATCCTCAAGAGAGAACATTGTAGAAACAGATGAAAGGCTATTTTACCTACTTAAATAACAAGGATTACCTTTATCTGAAAGGTCAGAGATGCTCAATAGTACTGCAATGCCCAGCAATACAGATAAATACAGTCAGAAGCTTAGATCATGAAAGATACTGCCCTCAAGAAATGAACCTTTCTCTTCTGACGTTTGTACATCATAAATCTCACCAATACATTAAATACATCTCTTTAACTGTTAAATAAAAAAGCCACCAGCAGCACACAACCATTAGGCCCTGTTGTACATGTGGTCCTGCTGAATGCAGGGGAATAGCCCTCGCCACCTGCTCCTGTTCTAGGTTAATTTGGACTAGATAAGTTTGTAATAGGGCTGGCCTCAAAACAGCCAGCTCTTCAGCTGACAGCTCTACTACCATGCTGCACTACAGCTGGCAGGCAGATAGAAAAGGCACCTTCCAAGTCTTTACTGACATGAATCAAGAGCTTCAGAAAGGAACCTGCATTGTGTCTAATCGCAAACATCTCACTCATACAAGGGTCTTAAAAACACCACTGCACAAAAGAGCTCTAGAAAGCAAAAGGGGTACAAGTGATTACAGTCAAGAGCAACAGCAGGGCTGCTTAATTGCAGGGTCAAGTCAATGCCTGTAGATCAGAGGCACCAAACACCTCCTTGGCCAAAGGTAGGGAACCATATGAAGCACAAGAGAGATCTGGCTTCTGCTGTACATCTAGGGTTCATACAAAAGGTGTGAAAATAAATTTAAAAGGTGGCGGGTCTAAAAGGGAAACTAAATGTGATGCGATCTTTATGATACTAAGAGTCCACACAGCATTTAATTCTTTAAAATCCTGTCAGAAGAGACAAGATTGCTCCCCCACATTGCTCTTTTTTTCTTTTTCCTTGTGTGGTCAAAGAAACAAAGTCATATAGATTCAGCTTGTCACTAAATGATTAAAAATTAATCAACCGTCTTGATCAACGCTAAGCAGCTAATTGCAATGCCTGCTCTCATTCTTCCACAGTGGGAAGGAAAAATGAAATTTTCTATGACTATATGAAAAAAAATAAAAAAACAGAAAGCAATACATAAAGACACTGCTTTACCTTGGCAAAACCTCAGTATCTGAAAGTTAAGGACAGAACAAATCTGCCTGAGTGTATAATGAAAGAGAAGCTACATATGAATGTAATGAAGCTAATTGCTTTTGTTTACCAAGAGATTTATATGAAACAAATCACTAAGTTTCCTAAAACAGAGCACTACAATAAAAATTATTTCATTATAAATGAAAGTTTGGGCACTGACAACCTTTTGTTATGAAGAGCTGTATGCAGTGGTGACTGGCATTGTTTTGCTCCATCACATAATAAAAGATGTTGTGCATGATTGCTTTATTCAATTATTAATGAATAACAAAACTGTCATACCTCTTGTAAACCACTGGGATTCCTGCAGACATATCTCTATATAATTATTTTTTAGCCCAATAGAAACAATTTCTTTCAACCTCTGGTACTTTCTTCTATGTTTAAGTTACCATGTCTGAGGAATCAGACACCCTTTAAGTCAGGTTGTTGCCAGCTCTAGTCAGTCAACAACGTCCTTTGTGTTAATATTTTGAAAAAACATTATTATGCAATTGAAAGTATTAAGCATATTTCGACTTATGAGCTATATACAAGTAGCTAAGGTTTTAGTGTTTGATTTTCTCCATGTTACTATGCACTAAAGCCTAGCCTCCAAGGCTTCATGAAGCCCCTATTAACACAGGACATTCACTTCATTACAGCAGTTCTGTAAGTTCCTCTAATTAACATTCTTCATAATTTAAGAAGCATTCTTCTTAAAAAAAAAAAAAAAAAAAAAAAAGAAAAACCCACCATAAAAAAGAACAACACAAGAACACCCCAAAAATACAAAAAAATCTGCCCAATCTCCTCCATTGTATCACAGCATTCAAAATATCATGTCCTCCTCAACATAAAAACTAGACAGATTGCATACTGGCAAACATGTCCCTTCATCTCAGTTTCTCCAGAGCCCTAACAAATTAACTCATCTCTTCATTAAGATAGAAGAAAATCTGGTCTATAAACTTTCTAACCAACCCCCAGACCTTCAGTATGCATGCTGCCTTCAAGGCTGGCATTGAGAGTCATCCACAACACTGGTGCTCAAGGGACATTCTACAGACAACAGACCCCTCATCAAAAGATAAGGAAATCTAATTTAGATGCAGAAGTGAAACGGTAATGTTTTAAACCCAGCCTCTAGCAGGAAACATCCCCCTCCAATATACTGCTTGAATTCGCTTCACAACATGCTTCCCTAGAAAACAAAAACAATCTCCCCTTGAGTACAGAAGTCACGCTATTTCCAGTGTTTGCTCCCTACTACATTATGTGGCTTCAACTAATGAATGAACAAAGCCTGGCCGTTTAACTGAACCTTACAAACAGCCATATAAGTCCTTTTCTCTGAGCCGTGCTCAGACCTACCAACCTTAAGCTACATGAGCTAAGCTGAGGAGTCTTGCAGACTCAAGTTACAAAGAAGTTAAAAGAATGGAGTATTATTTTCAAAAAGATGGTATCAGTGATAACTGTCTGACAGTAAAGCATTATGGCAAACATACACTCCTGAGTAACTGCTAGTAACTTACAATTTTGAAAATCTAAATTATGGATTATTAAGTCTGATAAATCTGCTCCTTCCCCCTTCGTCTTAGGCCTATTTTTTATTTTGAACTTACACGGAATGAAACACACAGAAACAAACCATGACAGCACACACACACAAGATGAGCCTTGGAAACTTACCCCTCCTGACAACTTAATCACCCTGACTTTGCTGCCGCCATGGGGCACATCTCCACTACCACTGTTTGTCCGCTGCATGACAGTTCTTTTCACGCCAGGTTTCATCTCCTGTGGCCTTGCTTGTACGGAAGCCACTCTAGCAGTCTGTGAGGTGGGCAGCGGTGCTGCAGCAGGTTTTGTCTGTAACACTTTCTGCGATGCCTGAGGCTGACTGGAAGACACTGTTCTGGTCTGCCTCAGCTGTTTCACTGGTTTCATCTGCTGTCCTTGATACTGCGTATTAGCCCCAACCTGCGAGTAGTCTGTGTGTTTGGGCTGAATATTGGGAACTACCATATCTTGCTTTTTAACAAGAAGTCTGTTTTTCACATTTTGCCTGGTCTGTAAGCCAGAGTGGGGTATGTAAGGATTGCCGTTGGTAGGGTACTCAGAAGAGTCATCATCCTGTTGCATGTAGGATTGCTGCATAGAAGGTTGCTGTTGCTGCTGCTGTGCAAGCCTTTCTAGCAATTCTCTCTTCCTAGCACCAGCCTGCTGCTGCCGTCTCAACTCCTTCTGTTTCAGAATTTCTTCTCTTAGACGTTTCTGCTCTTCTATCTTCAAACGATACAATCTAGTCTCTTCATCTTCATCTGGATACTACAAAGGGAAATGCAAATTAATTTAGAAAATTCTCAGCATAAGCCTTGCTTGGTCAAAATAGAATGAGAATATTGTTTTAGAAGATGTCATAATGGCCTAAGTCTCTGAAGAGCTTCTGAAATTATCCCTGACATTGAGCTAAGGCTATTAGTAGAGCATATCTGCCAGTATGGTTTGTTATTCATTAAACACAAACAGCTTGAATCAGGTTTAAGACTTAGATATAATACTTCCTAGAGAGGAAAAATAAAATAAAATACATGGAGCTTATAATACCAGTTAAGAAATCTTATCAGAATAGTAAAAAATTAAGTCTTACAAATTGGAATTCATTTAGAACTTTCTAAAAGCAATTAAACTAAATTAATATAATTCAAGATATCAAAATATGTTTCAAATGGAAAGTAACAATACGAAGGCAACCCACTGTCACACAGGTTTTATCTTGCTCTTTTCTGACAAAGTAACAAAAGGTAGGGTGGTAAATGACCTGAAAGGCCCTGATTAGAACTATTGATTTTTCTCACAGAATTTTCAGCCTGATCTCAAACTCATTTGTCACACAATAATTGGTTATAATGAACAGCACAAGTCAATCTCTCTGACCTTGAACTCATGCACTCTCTTCAGAATCAAAATGTTGCCAAATGCAGTGCTGGAATATTAATGGTATTTAGAGAATGCCTTTAATATTCCACCCCTACACCCTTCTGTAAGTCTTATACACTACCAAGTAAGCTTTCTGAAGATGCCTCAACTTTGGCAAAATGGATTCTTAAGAAATGCTGCAAGAAATGGACAAGAGTCAAGGAAATGCAAATCCTCATCACCCTGGAAATGAAGATGCTCTTACAATACTATCACATGCTTTCTTTTACAATTAAAAAGCACGCTTTTTAAATATACATTTTTTATTTTCAACAGTTTGTACTGTTAGGTTAGAGACTTGTAGAGGCTGCTTACGAATGTTAATGAGCACAAAATCCTACTGGCAAATCCTACTGATACACAGGCTCTCAGGGAAACAATACTTCTCATTTCGGTAAGCTACTGCATAAACAGCATTAGAACATTTCTGAAAGGCTGAATCTGTGAAAAGTTGTCCACCTTGCACTAGTGAGGGTGCAATATCATGTCAACATAAATGCCTTTTTTTTTTTAAAGCCCATACACAACTAAAGTGAGAAATTAGAGATTTTGTTGTTCCACGTGGCTTTTATTATGGTACATCCTAGAATCCCCCCTCAATGTAGGGAAAAGCAATAGAACAAATCCAACCACAATGACAGTTCACAAATATAAAAGCCGAGCAGAGTTTGTGTTCACAGAACCCAGATACACAAATCCTAAACATTTGACTCCTGCAGAAAGAACTGCTTCTTTCCTGAGCATCTACTGACATGGATTTTTCCCACAGTGACTGAGAAAGAGCAGCATGTCTCACACCAAAAGTCTAGTCCAAACAATGGCTAAAAAAAGACTTACACAAAACTCAATTTTATTTTTCTTTTTAAACTATGATCCATAGTTCCAAGAGCAAGCCTGAAATTTTTTAGGACAACGCTTCATAGGACAAAAGGTTCTCATTTTTCTCTGTACTTTTCAGACTGTGACTCTGGTGTTGTAGTGACCCATCACTACAACAACTTTGCTGATAGATGGCAACAAATAGGAACATACTTCAAAAAACTGAAATGATCAAAAAGTCAAGAGCTGGAGATGCCAGATTGCTGTAAAAAATAAAGAACTCCTGAGAAACAATGCAAAATAAGACTCTTAAATATAGCCTTCATGGAATGAGAAAACGGAGAGAAGGATGATGTGCTATGATGCAGATGATACAAATTAAGCTTTCAGGCAGGCGCAAGACGTTACTGAAACTGTCCACACAGAAAACCTGTTCCACTTAATATGTTGTTCCTCACTTCCTTTGCTCTAGATCAAAGTATTCTGCATTTTACCTAAATGGGTCTGATCAACCCCAGGATCCAGTACCAAATTCACCATTGGAGGTAGCCTTGCATATTTTTTCTTTATAGACAGGTGAAGGTGTCAGTGCTAGCAGAAGTTTGCATAAGACCAGACCCTTCTATATCTAAAGGGCAGCACTTATTATCAGGGAACTCTATGGCCCCATCTAACAAGTTCTGAAGGCCTTGGAAGATACAGATTCTGATCTGGAAAGTAAAAAACACCAAGTCAAAGACTACAAGTAAGCAGCACAGAGATGTGTACTTCATGGCACAGTTAATAAGCCTTGCTGGCAGGCAAAGGACCAAACACTCTGATCAGTATGTCCACGTAGAACCCCTTGGGCAGATGAACTGGGTTCAGCTACACTAGTATTAAATACAGAGGACAACTGGCAAACTGTATTAGCAACACATGTTAAGTTTGATGAATGCTTAGCAAGATCTTCAGGCTACTTGATCTCAACTATAATCTGAAATTTTCCTTTCACAAACTCAACTCCTACTTATTGAATTTATAAGGATGCTATGAAGTCAACCTCTTCTTAAAGGGCAAGTTTTGAAATGAAAGGCCAAGAACTCTGAGGTTAGATGACAACTGCAAGGTCAGCTCATTAATAGCTATAAGTAGGCCTAAATTCTTCATCTCCATAAGCAAGTAGCTAGAACAGTTAGGTTCTTAGTAAAATATCCTTGCAGCTAGGATAGGGAAGACCAAACAATATAAAGATACTGAGATCATTAACAAAATATTTGCCTTAGGAGTCAGGTCTAATTGCAACCAGCTCTGGAATGAACCAACAGCACAGATTCAGAAATGATAGCAAACTTCTCACCAGGATGAAAATGGAGATAGTTGAACACTCTGCACCCTCAGCTTTAACAGCATCTCTTCTTCTACATTTTAAGGAGCTTCAGTAGACTGAACTAGCAAGGCAGCGCATTGGATCAAGACGGAAATGGTTTGTCATGGCTGCTGCTAACGATTTTCACCCCAGCACATTCCTCCTTAAGCAGTAGCACCACCCAAAGAAACAAACAAACCACTGACAAAAGAAGTAGAGATCTTTCAAAGATGTTGTGAAGTTCACAGCTTGTGTTGCATTTGGAAGTTTGCTGCCAAGAGCAAGGTTATCTGTAGGTGAAAGAAAACTCAGAGTAGCTTTTTCCCAGATAAACTCCATAGACGCTTCACCATTTTTCTGTAGAAAACTCCACATGAAGAAGTCGTGTATTTTCTCTGGCTTCTCCTTTTATGTACAAAGTAAGAAAAGAATAGAAGAGCACAAAGTGAGAGAAACAAAGCAGTTCCCTTAGCATCCTGTTTTTGTGAAGCAGAGATTGTGTTCTTGAACACAATACATTCGTGGTTCGGAGGGAAGACCAAACCTTAGCTACAAGGTTCTTCTTCTGCCTTAAATGTTCAGAGGTTTTAATGGAAAGTGCCAAAAGAAAATGTTACAGGCTGCCTTTGTGAGTCTAGCTCAGCAACAGCAGTAAGAGAAGCAGCAGTCCTGAATTCTCCAGGAAGGCTCAGACTGGCACTGCTGAGCAAAAGACAGAAAAGACAAACTAAAACACGTGATTACACTCCCTACTGCAATTTAAGTCCTAGTATCAGTGACTTGTTTCTCATACAGTGAATTCAAATATCCCACTTTTTTTTAATTGTTTTTAAGAGGTCTGCAGGCTTTATTACTAGTAATTAGAATTAAATGCAGAGCCATAAGAGCTGAATACTGCAAGTGCCCTGATTTGCAATCAAGAACAAGGACACGTGCTGCCAAGCTCATCCATCTCCCTAGCAAAATAGGTACAACCAAATGGCAGGATATACACAGATCTGTGTATTCTGCAGGTTTGTTTTTTGCAGGAATTTTTTTTTTCTGTTGTACCATTAGAAACATCATTTGTCCAGTAATTTACTACAAGTCTTCACAAAAGGTAAAGGCAAATCCAAATTACAGCATCTTTTGGCTGCCATTCAAAATCATAAAGTACCTTAAATAAAGGCAGCTAAATACACAACACCCATTTTACGCTACTGATGACAGTAGCTCCTAAACCCTAAGAAGGTATCACAGAATCACAGAATTGTAGGGGTTGGAAGGGACCTCCAGAGATCATCGAGTCCAACCCCCCTGCCAAAGCAGGTTCCCTACACCAGGTCGCACAGGTAGGCATCCAGGCAGGTCTTGAACATCTCCAGAGAAGGAGACTCCACCACCTCCCTGGGCAGCCTGTTCCAGTGCTCCGTCACCTCACTGTAAAGAAGTTCTTGCACATGTTTGTGCGGAACTTCCTATGCTGCAGTTTCCCCTTGTCCTGTCTTCAGCCTTTCCCCTTGTCCTGTCTACACTCACCACTGAAAAGAGTCCAGCCTCGCCATTCTGCCCCCCACACCTCAGATACTTATAGACCTGGATCAGGTCCCCTCTCAGTCTCCTTTTCTCAAGGCTGAACAGACCCAGTTCACTCAGCCTTTCCTCATAGGGGAGATGCTCCAGGCCCTTCACCATCTTCGTGGCCCTCCGCTGGACTCTTTCCAAGAGATCCCTGTCTTTTTTGTACTGGGGAGCCCAGAACTGGACGCAGTACTCCAGAGCTGCTACAAGTTAGTCTGAGTATCATACTATGATCTTCTAACTGGAAAAAGACTGACAAGAACAATCTTCAAAGAACAAGACAGAAAGCACCATTATTAAAATCTGGAAGCCAAATCTACTCAAATTAGAACAAAACATCAAATTTATACATGTACAATTTTTCAGGAGCTTAATACAGAAAAGATAATTTAGACACATCTGCTTGATAATTCCATACAGCAACTATTTTCCATACTCAGAGTTTATAAAAAACAAAACAAAAAAACAACTACCAATAAGACCCAACAAATAAACACCCACTTCAAAGTTTGCTGGTAGAATGGAAAGGTTGTCCACAGCAGGGACATCAACTGCAATACCAGCTGTGATATCAGCACACTTCTGATTGTGCTCTACTAGTTTTTTCTCCTGCTTTGACCTCCAATATCTAGTTTCTACTAGAAAGCTTTATGTCACCTTCCTGCGTTTTCTTTGTCCTTCTCTTCAACACAAAAGCACTTAAGTACCTTAATTCCTCTCATCCTAAACTGACCTCAGCACGAGCAGAATTAGACTCACAGCCATTATATACCTCTCAATTTCATTGTAAAAATGATTTTTCAGACTGAAGACATGCAAGTTCACATCTTGGAAAGTAACAAAGGCATTGAAGCCGGTATTTTCCAGTCGCATAGGAACAAGAACACAAGTATGCTATTCAGAAATCTAAAACAGTTTTTAGTCTTCTAGTCACTTTGGTTGCAAAACCTTTGTTTTGTAGATGAGGAAAACACTTAACACAATATTGCCATTTTTGTGCTCCCTGAATTACAGGGCATTCACAAACATGTCCACTGGCTCTTCAGGGACAGAGATGGAAAAAAAGTCTCAATTTTCCAGTTGAAGACACTTGCAAAATAACCTGCCCAATTCAGTTATGAGCAAGACAGCTAGAAGAGATGACATAACTTAACTCTTTCTCATCCCAGTGAAAAGCCAAAATCAACAAAAAGTTAGGTAATTAGAAGAAGACAAAATGCTGGAAAACACTGCAATCTGGCTAAATGAGAAATTTAATAAACTACAATGCAACAAAAAGAGACACGATTATGTGCTTGAAAATGAAAGTTACTAGTGCAGCAATCCTCAGTCTGTGAAAACGAGAATAAATGGCACCAATAAATACTACTGCAGTGGCACAGTTGAAGGACAACTGCTACTGCATTGTTTGCAGCACAGGCGTTCTCTCTTGGTCCACCCTGAAAACCTCTATGCATTTTTTCAGTACTTGCTGAGTTTACCCACAGAGGCTTTACCTGTATGATTAACAATACTAAACACTACAGGAGATGCATCCTTTTCTCAAGTGCAACACTTCTTTCCTTCTGTTTTGGAAGGGAAAGTATAACTTATACGAAACAGGTATTGCAAACTTCTTTCAAAGATAGCTTTCCAGATATTGTCAGAGATATTTCCAAACTAATGCCCAAAGTGCTCCATGACAGAAATACTAAGAGACTCTAAGATGCTTTAGATGGTGAGAATGTCCTTTGCAGAGGCCTTCAATATGCTCCTTTACTAATAGCCTGAAAGACAGAGACTTTCCTAAGAGGCAAAGCATTTTCTGTGACTTTGATTGTTCCAGGAAACTGAATTGAGGTAAAGGAAATTACTTCAGCAAATTTTTCAGAAACTATCAAAATTAAAAACTGGACAAAGGATTTTTTATTCCAGTTGAGAAGCTCCTGTATACAAGGTCAAACACCGCCAGCTATGGGTTTCTTTTGTGCCACATTTGTGAAAATTAGGAATGGTCGTAACTAATTCAAGAACAAGATGTGAAAATAATCAGCAGCAGCTTAAAGGGAAGAAAGTATTATCCCAATTAAAGCTTTCAACAGTTGATGAAGTTGAATGAAGGAAACTTGGTCCCTGAGACAAGTTTCATGAGCAACCAAACTATAATGACTCACAATCTTGTCCAAAATAAGCTGAAACTCAGAAATCATACAGGCTGCATGCTGTCATGTTCCTTTGGCACTTGCTGACATTCAGTATTAAGAGCACTATCAATGCAAAGCTACTCATTCTCTCACTCATGAAGAGTGCCCAGCCAACCTCTCAGATGTTTGGGTTTTTTTTGTCAACTGAAACTGTTTCTGCTATTGCGTTAAAGAAAGTGCAACTCAGAAGAGAGGCCTCTAGTGGCAACAAAAAAATGCTGGATGAGCAGTACATCAGGTGTGCTTACAGCTCACAAGCCAGACCAGAAAAGTTTTAAGAGTCTTACCTCTGGTTCTGATTTTACTTCTGGTTTCACTTGGCCCACTGGTGTGACTGCCTTAGCTTTCATCTCAGGCCTTCCCTGCGAGTTTCCACCACTAGCTACAGTCTTGGAGGCAGACATCGTGCTGGTAATGGGTTTGACCTGAGCAGCTGGAGTAGAGGTTCGCCTGTTGTTGCTCACTTCCAGAGCGTGTGACGGTGCTATGGGCAGCTCCCGCAAGTTACTATTTCTTGGAGCAGTTGGCTGTAGTTGCTGATTTGGACGCTTGACAATATTTTGTGAGGGTGTGCTCTGAAAAGCAGAAAGGAAAAAAATGTGAGGCTTCTATTTAAAGTCAGACTGAAGTGTTTCCTGTTTCAGATTTTCACAACTTCGTTGTTTGTCAAAAACAAACAAAAAAACTTTTCAAAATGGCACTGTGTTTTTAATGTAAGAAGAAAGTATGAAAATAAGCATATTAACTTTTTTTTTTAATTAACAGCAACACTCAATAACTTATTTAACACCTTTCTCAGAAATTGGCTTCACTATGATTTATTTTCTTAATTAAAATCATTCTTCTCAACTACAGTCACAATAATTTGAGCACTGCTACAGATTGCTGTGTCACCCCAACAGAACATGCTGCAAACTCACAGGACATTACTGGCACCATGTGAACCAGAACACTTATTTGCAGTGAAAGGTCTTCAAACCAAAGCAAGTGTCAGAGAACTGGGCTCCCACACAGTCACACACTATCTGCAGTTTTAAATATAACGCAAACTTATCCTCCAAAATCCTTTACTGACAGTTCTTGGAAAATCTTTATAATCTCTTAATGGAGCCAAATCAAGAAAACACTGGCTACTGAAATAAAAAAAGGTACAAGATAGACATGCTATTTGTGGAAGTAGGTTATAAAATGACCAAGGTAGAGAAGGGAGAAAAAAAAAAAAAAGGAAAAGAAAGGGGCAGAGCAGAAAAGGAATAAATGAGAATGAAAGACTACATGGTAAGTTTTATTGCCCATGCAGAACTACGTAAGATAACACTAAGTGGTACTTACATGCCTTGGCTTCATTGGACCCTGCCGCTGCTGACACTGCATTCTGTTGTTATTTGGCTGCTGTGGTGAGGCCTGTATGTGAGGCCTGAACTGTGGTTGGTTCATGGGCATCAAGGGCTGTGGTGGCCCTTGGAGATGATGATGGTGTTGCTGCTGCTGTTGCTGGTGATGATGCTGCTGCTGGTGATGGTGCTGCTGAGGCTGAGGCTGTGGCTGAGGCTGCAATGGAGGATGCAAGGGACCCTTCATATGAAGAAAAAGATTATTTGCTTTTAGTTTCAAAGTAATAACCTCTCAAAAAAGCAGCTCCAGCCTCCCAAGTCCACGAAACAACAAACTTGTGAGCTGCTATGGACCAAGCTAAATCAAAAATATACTGAGAGGAAAAGATGGATTAACAGAAGCTGTGTAAAGAAGTTCCATATTTACACAGTCAACAGCTTAAGTGGAAAAAGGCAAATGAAAAGCTTTCTGCTCTCCCCTTCCTTCTTCTTTAATTCCCCAAACTGTTCCTTCTCCAAACAAACATCACCAGACCTCAATATTTCCCTACATCAAAACACAAAGAAAACCCTCCAAATAAACACAGCCATGTGCATCACTCTGCAAAACCCCAAAATATCAAGCAAGCAGCTCAGCTCCCTCTCAGGCAGCAGGAGGCTTAGCTCTCTGCTGAGCAACGGGGCTGAGCAGCAGAGGGCGCTCCGGGACTGCCGTCAGTAGGACGGGGATATCGGGGCACAGGGACAGCCCCCCCTACCTCTGCGGAGCTAAAGGAATATCAGAAGCTAGACGATGCTGAACCAAACAACATTACAACTTCTCTGCTTCCAGTAGCATTAAGCAAATCGTGGTGTCTTTTGTAACTTTACTGTAGAAACAGGGCTGGTGTGTAGACCGCTATCAGAAACAAGAGTGCTGGTAACTGAAGAAAAAAGGTAAATCACTTTTTCAGACAAAGTACTATATGTAAATCTGCCTCATATCTGTTACCTCAAATAACTCAGTTTTAGCTGCATTACTCCTATACATCAACAAGAGTACAACACAGAACTAGGCCACCTGAAACACCTCTTTTAGGACCCCTCCATACTGCAAACCTGTACCTGCATGTTAGGCTGTGCATGTGCCGCGAGGAAGGGCTGTCCTGGGGCTTGTAGGAACTGCTGTCTCGGAGGAATGAAGGGCCGTGGATTTGCTGAACCTGGCTGGTTGAAGTGGAGAATTCCCACTGGACCTTGAGGCTGTATGTTTGGCCTTAGTGGCCTCTCTCTGGGAAATACAGGCTGCTGTCCTTGCTGGCTGAATGCTGGCCCGGGCTGGCTGAATGGCATCGGACTCTGGGTAGGGACGGGGTGCGGACTGTTAAGAAGCGGGGGAGGCGGTGGTGGTGGGGGACTCCGCTGCTCAAACAAGTGATGGCTGGGAAATCTTGGATCTGTGGGAATCAGGAAAGAAATTAAATGACAAACCACCCTTGGGAAACAAGCGTGCTTTTGAACTGCAAACATTTTGTTTTGAAAAGTAACCTGAAATTGGTAAAAAAGCAAAAACGTGAGACTTCATAATTTTAAGACCTAATTTCAAGGTCATGTTTCTCTGGCTTTGGCCACTTGTTTT
The DNA here is from genome assembly GCF_023343835.1 of Lagopus muta. Lineage (NCBI taxonomy): Eukaryota > Metazoa > Chordata > Aves > Galliformes > Phasianidae > Lagopus > Lagopus muta. The sequence continues at coordinate 8,206,351 of NC_064439.1, read as the reverse complement.
TAAGAGGAATTGATGCTCAAAGCACCAGTACACTGAAGACAAGTGGAATTAAGAATGTCTTTTAGAAACGGATTACAGTGATTAGTGCTTAAAAGCACATAAGAACTTGTAGAACTTCTGCTGATCAGATATTCAGCAACTTTTTACATCCTTCTGAGTGCAGGAAAAATGTATATAACATACACGTTATATATAAATATTACATACAGGTGTTAATCTTAAATAGGTCTATACATAATGTATAGATATTACATACAGATGTTAAACATAAGTCTACATACACACAAACTACTATTTTGTTTGCTATGCTCTAACATTCCAGCTAATATTAACAGATTTCTATAGTGTACACATACTCCAGAGAGTATGGTGTTTAAAATATAACAAATCACAACAATTTGCAGCAATTACTTTGATACTAATTTTATTTTATAGTTGGAGAAATACATAAATCAATGGTCGACAGAAAACAACATCAAAAGAGGAGAAAAGAGACCAGGTCATTGGAATTTTTGGCATGTACTAGGCAGGCTACATCAAATACAGTCTTCAGGTTCTTCCTCAAACTGCACGTTTACTTCACAAGAAGTATATTTTGTACATTAATTGAAATGAAAAGGTTTACCTCCTAGGAAAAAAGGGTCTCTGTCCTGAGGAGGTGGAGGAGGGAGAGGTGGCGGTGGGGGAGGTGGGCCTCTCCACTGATCCTGCATTGGCAGCCGTGGGGCTTGGGAGAAGTTGGTAGGAACAGGTCCAGGTGCGTGCTGCTGGAAGTCTGGAGGGACCTATTAAATGAGACAAAAATAAAGACTACCATTCAGAGAATTATCTTTTGCCTGCTATAACTTTTTCTCCTCTTAAAATCTAATTGATTTATGGAGTTACCTACTATCATCTCTTCAAACTGGCAGCCCTTACTGAGTCATCCCTTCACAATAGAAGAGATATTAGACCTCAGTACAGTATTTTGAAATGAATTCACAATGTTTTAATAATCACTAGCACCACAGGAACACCACTTATTCTCAAGCTTATTGAAATCCATGCAATTATTGACCTTCTTTTCCATTAATCCAAAAAAACCTGAACGTCTACTTTAGGAGACATTCCTGACATTTATCTTCTTAAACCATGCTATTCTGTGCCATCAATTTGGTACAATGTAAGCTACAGAAGTGAAGCAGCTTTACTTATAGTGGGGGAGGGGAATTGTGGCATTTGAAAATTAAATCTTTTTTTTAATTAAAAAAAAACATGTCTACATATAATGCATCTGAAGCATTATAAGAAAGGCTGAAAAATTATCTTTCCACCATTAAGTTATTTCTTTTAAATGTCAAGTGAATCTATGTAGAGCAGAAAGCAGAACCTTAATCTAAAAGGAGAACTCTGCAGAAAGAACACTCAAGTCAGTAACTTACACTATTACACTATTACCATTTTTTCTTTTACTTCAAAAGTTGACAAAGGACATTGACAGCCTCTGACAACAGAAAAGCTATGCCTCACATAAACCATTATATTCACAAACACTTCCTTATTATGTATGAGTAAATCAAATAAGCAATGAACATAATATCTAAGCACGTTCTTGTTTTCCACTTAATACAATTTTGAAATTAGTGGTGGCATCTGCTCTATCTCCATCTGGTGTTCATCTAAAACCTTAAAACTTGCCATTGCTGAAGATAAGCCTTTCAGAACAGATCTCAGAGCACACACTCCCTGCTAAACTGAATTACAGTCATCAGTTTATTATTTATCCAACAGGCTGCCATAACCAAATATGTAGTCTATTCTATTTGTACAGCAAAAATATTAGCATTTTGGTTCAAAAATTTCTTGCACAGCAAAACCAAGTATTTGCCCTGGCTACTGAAGTCTGTTCACCAAAGCAGCATAAAGCAAAGCTGCTTCTCACCACTCTGCAAGTAAGCTACAGCTGGGATTTACAAGGACCAGAAATACATATGAGAGTATCATCGAGCATCAAACCAATATTAAATCTGTGGCCTTCTTGAAAACATCTAAGTGGGGATATCTGAAATACTAAGACCTCATTTGGAAGCGAGACTACATATTTTATGTCATTATACAGCCATCAGCTGTAAATACTTTATCACTCAGAGATTAAAGGTTCTATATCCTGCTGCCAGTGCTCCTAGTCAGCCAGCCTCCTGTGGGTATTTCATTTAGTGAAAAGACATCATTTTACACTCAAGCATGACAGTCTTTGTAACGTACATACTACTTAATGGTAGTTACCCACAGAAAACACCAAGACCTTTAAATTTCAAACGCTGTCTGCAAGCAGTAGCACTTGGAGGAAGAGGGAAATATTTGGGATGGAGACATTTATTTGTACCATCAAAACCCATTCATGTTTAGCTGAACCAGCCCGTTCAACTCCAGTTGAACCTTCCCTCCAGTTGAAGAGAACAGCAGTGGCTGCCCGCCGAACCTTAAGGATGCTGTCCCCTTGCTCCCAAATGCACCTGTATCATCACTGTGCACAGGAGCTACCAAAGGTCCTTTCAAACTAGGGTTAAAGGCAGTCCCTCATCTTGAAAGCCTTGCGGATAAACGCATATTAAAGCACAGCTCTTTCAGTCACTGGGAATACACAGCGTTTCCACAAACCACACAGCCCAAGGGAGGCCACCAGCAAACAACTGGCAGTTAGTTGTTAGTTGCTGCATAATGCATACAGCTGCTCCAACAGAGGCAGGGGAGAAACCAGTTCACCAGGGCAGTTTTCGCAACACTGGGTGGTTTTTATCTTACTTCTTATTTACAGCACACAGTCCCATGAGCATTTATCAGCTGGGGGGGAAGAAAATTCAGGCAGGTAACCTGCTTTTCACCTATTTTCTGAGTGCTTTACTTTAAAACTCTCGAGTCTTTAAACAATATTTCCAATTAGTTTTCTCTTAATCCTACTTGATCTTCAGACACATTCTGCCATCCTCACCACTATCACTGGGTCCCAATCCCAGCTGGGATCCAGCTTTCCAGCTCTGTACCACCAGCAGGTTTTCCTGTCTTGTGATAGTCCATCAAGAGCCAACACAGCCCCAGACTCTCCTGCCTGTGCACTTAGTGCAGGCCATTTACTCTCTTTTTCATGCTTGGGAAGGAGAAGAAAATAAGAGCACACTGGGAAAAAAGAGATTCTATATCTGTATTTTAAATAAACACCTCCTCCCAGCAGCTTTCCCTCTTCTGACATCCTGCACCCTCATAATTATGATCGGATGCACCTCATCCCAAAGCAGCCCTAAATCACATCTGAATGGAAATTGCTGCTGAATTTCACACAGGTCTCAACATATATGTAGGCAAATATTTTTTGGAAAAAAATGGAGCAAGCATAAAACATATGAATTACAATTTCTTGGACAAAACAGTATTTTCTACCGTTTCACCCTTAGAATGAAAGCACTTCAGTCTCAGAATGGAAGTCTTGGGACAATTCCAAACAAAACAATTCCAAATGAGGCAGATAACCAGCAGAATATATTAGCTTAAACCACAGAAGTCTGGTAATGCTATGCACACTGAGAGCAGATTTATATTTCCCACCATAAACAAGCTTTAAACATTTCTGAAATAAACTTTATTCACTTCTAAAACTTTAAGGTATTTTAGATCAGAAAATGTCACACTTAGAACAAACAGGAGAGCATGGATTAATTACAAAGTTACAGACACCACCAACCAGCAAGGTATTTTACTGCCACAAACGTAAGCAATACTGGTACCAAGCTTCCCACAGATGCAAAGGTGTCAACCACATCAGAAACAAATATATCCCCTCATCTACTTTCATTGACTTTAAAAAGTTACCCAACTGCAGAAAAAAAAGCAAATCCCATTAAGATGCACTGAAATTCACTCTGGTTTTGTTCACATTATACCTCAGAAAGTACATCCTACAGCATGCTTGGGTGAAAGCTCCAAAACAGTTCAACAAAATCAAATCACGAAGGAAATAATTTTAACTCTTCCTTATCAGCCTCTTCCTCACAGTTCAGAATGCTGCGTTTTTTTCCCCCCACTCAGTGATGTTAAACTCAGAAGCTAGCAAGTTTTTAATAATAGTATTCCTGAATCCTAAAGCCAACCCTCTTTCTCCACTTCACATTTAAAACAACATGAAAATCCTTTCCATATCCTGCAATGTGCAGGACTTGTCTCTGTCAGAAATCATTAGTGCTGAAGTGCTGTATGTGATTACTAAAGCAATGACCCTTCCCTGCCACAGCATTTATCCACGCACAACGGAACTGAGGTGGTGGGTTTTTTGTGCTTTGTTTTCAATCAAGAAGTTTTGAGTGTGGGGAAGCCACAGAAGTATATGCCAGTGTATGTATAGCAAAGCAGCATGCTATAAAAACAACAGAGTATCATTAAGCAATACCCACTTATTTGATCACCCACAGATTTTAACATCTGTACGAGGCATTTTAAAGAACTAGTAAATTATGACTAATCACATTTCTTGGCTGATAACCAAAGGCCAATCACAGAAAGTTAATTGCAAAGTCATTTGCTATTTGCAGAAAAATGAATTATCAATATTTGCTTCTAAAAACAGAAATTAGCTCAATTTGCTTCCTTCTAACGTCAGTGAAAAATGTCTGACCTCCACTTCTTTTTTCTAAACCAGATTTTCTTTTAGTACTCCTAAAAAGAGAATTGAAATTCTGCCCATAAACCACTGTGACTCAGCTGGGGAGAAGTCTCTATTTTTAGATTTTATGTTGCTGGGATTTTTCTTCTGTTTCCAGCATTCAGGAAAGCTCCAACAGCGATGGAGTAATTTCACACACTACACGTGAAAGAAAGTTTCAATCAGAGTTATTGCTTCCAAGCATAAACATTAGAAAAAAAGAAAAAAAAAAAAAAGGCAAAATATAGTGAATATTTTTCCAAGTTTTGAGGTACTCATCTATTATTCTGAAACACCATCATATTTCTTTTTGCCAATTTCTAGGAATACACTCATACTACAACTTTATTTACGCCACATTCTGCCCTAAAAGTTGTACAAAGTGATGCAGCAGTTTTCTACTGATTAAGGTCTGAGGTTGCTTTTTTCCTTCTTAACAGCAGTCAAACTATAATTCTCAGAGAGGATTATTTTACCATTAGCACTAAACTCTACATTCAGCAAGTATTTGCTACAAATAATCCCCAAGTGACCGCTGGTATTTTGTAAAAAAGACCACGCAGTTATTTAACTTCAAAAATTAATGAAGAGCAGGTGCATAAGCCAGTTTTCATAATGGTCTATTTTTGATAAAGTAAGCATACTGTAACATAGATGCATAATAAATCTTTATATGCACAGTAGTTACCTCCATTTTTCATGGTTTTGCTATGCGGACAGTTTCAAATAACAAGCAACTATTCAATACACACACTAAGCCTCCCTACAAAAAAATCATTTTAACTATTACCACAAAAAAAAAAAAAAGAAAAATCACTTTAACTACCACCTCACCATATGATACATTTTTGCAAACTACTTAATAAACACCATGCAGTTCAAAACCACCTATTTTCAAGTTAAATTGTTTAGCTGAAATGCAAGAGAAAACTGCAAATTCATACAGTCAGTCAAGGCTGTAAAATTTAACTTCCAGTCCCAAACTGGGGCCAACTGTGACACTGGGGGAAGGGACAAAATATTTATGTGCCTTCCCAGCAAGACCCCACAGGGCTGGCTCTGATTCATACAGACAGCGGTTCTGAAGATTGAGTTACCGAGCATCTGCATGAGAAAGGACCAGAAGAGCACAGACTGCAGCTTTTTGGGAGAGGCTTCCCTCTTTCTCATCATTATCAGATTAATTATTCAGTATTACTATTTTGATGTAGCATCATTATTATCGATCTTTTAGTATTCATATTTACTTTCTGTGTAAGCCAAACAAAATGCATTAATGCCCGAGCAATGAAAGCAATGTACTGAACATGCAGATTTTTCTTAAGCTACCAAAGTAATTTTGTGCCAGACTTCTCAATTCTTCAGGAATGCAAGTGCTGATTTCTACCATTTATTTTATCCTAGCAACATTTTGCAAATGCATAAAGTTTTATGCATTTTTTTGTGAATGCAAGAACTTAGAGCTCAATGAAAGAATCACAGCTACACTGGAAATGGGGTTCTGTGTGGATTTCTTAAGAGACACAATCACAGACATTCTAGAAATACTTCAAAGCACATAATCACACTGTGAAGTACTACTGACAGGTATTTTGTCTTAAATCTTCAGTTTTGTAAAGTTGATCCTGACAATAAAAAAAAGTCTATCCACACTTTCTCCCCATCGTGCTCTGATTTACAATACTTCAAATTGACTTTTTATACAATTTTTCATGCACATTACACAATTTCTTCTTTTACTTCCATTATTCAATTAACTCGCATGTTATCAATCACTTTTGGAAAAAAAAATGCAATGCAAACTTGTCTACAATTCATTAGAGCTGTGAATAGCTCATTGAACACGACTCTCACACTGAGGCAATCCTACCTTCTGAAAGAACACGAGATAAGGTTACTTTAATCCTTCCAAAGAACTGCACTATTTTGCTTTCCTTTTATCCCTTTAAATATCCTTCCTAGTTAAGAAATTAACATTCTCTCTCATACAATTCTTACACAAATTGTACTTTTACTTTTCTGCATCTCTTGTTAATTACATGATGTTATCTCTAATAATCTATTCATGAAGCACAGATAACTTTGGTTACCAATAAAAGGGAAAACTTAGCATAAATTGCTTAGCACAAAGTTAATCTTATAAAGCAAGGAATAAAGAGGATCTAAGAGCTATTATATGACTTATCAGCTTCTCTAAAAGGGTCACTCCACTTTTTTTTCCACGAGACTAATTAAATACCTTAACAATGTCATTGAAACTTCATGAATCTTTCAATAAATTACACCCTGCCTCTACAACATGTTTTCATTTATTAATCTCACTTAAAATGCAAAGAACTAAGAGAAGCCCATTGACAGTTAAGCAGGGCCACTCAGTTAATTCTTCTTATATGGTTTAAATGCAAAGAATAATGACCACTATAACCTATGACAATTAAAACTATAGCCATCTGTCACAAGATGTTAATCCTCTTATTTCAGCAGCTACCAGACTTTTTGAAAAGCCTTCCTAAAATGCCTACCTTCCAGTGCAAGGAACTGACTTTTCATCCTCTTGTGTAAGAAACCCCTCTCCATGCATCTTTAATACAGTTTAAAATTCTTCCAGTAGAAACGTACAGTATAATTATACAAACTGTGGTTTTATACACACAAGTTTCAAAGTATTTTGACCTACAGAGCATAGTATATAGAAAATAAATGATTCAGTGAAATTTAAGAATGAAACAACTGCTAGTTCTTGTACATGGACAGCACAGATTCTAATGTTAAGGTAAACTCAGTTTGGAAAAGAACAGTTTCGTTACTTCTGTAAACCAACCCAAAATTAATTTTTAATATTAAAATATGCCACATAACTTGAACAAGCTTCTCTTTGACACTGCACAGCTCCAAGAGATAAGAAAGTCCACTGGGACAATGAAGTACAAGTGTACTTAAAACAGGATTTTCATGTAAAATCTGTATGGAAAATTCACAATGCTCAAGGCTCCAATATGGAATCCAACCATCATGGGAAACAAGTCCAAGGAAGGAGGGAAGACACGGATTGCTTATTGTTTAGGCCAACTCACAATCAAGAAACTAAAGGATATGGTCAACAAAGAAGTAGAACGGTTAACTCGTTCTTCAGCATGCTGTGACCAACCCAAACAGTTCAGGAGACTAAATTAAATTCCCTTATAAAGGGTAAATTCCTTTCCAGTTAAGTTTTGGTGCACCTCCCCTAACACATCAAGCACAGACTTGCTCATGTTGCAAATGAAGGCAAAAATGCTCTGAATTTCAGTGTGTTCTTATAAAGACACCACACAGTAGAAGAGCCCACAAAGAACAAATGGAGAGGTCACTCAGTAGATCGGCTCCCAGACTCTCACCTATTCTACCACTAAGGTATGAAAGTCACAAAACGAAAATCACCTGGACAGGTGGTCCCACTCACCCATGAAAATGCTCCAAAATGAAATGCAGGCAATAGGAAAGATACCGCTGACAGAATCCCAGCTTTGGCTTTAAATTCTAAATTACTGACGTGCAGAAGAACCAAACTCCCTATCCATTCCTTTTGTATGGATGAAGAAAGAGTGTCTACAGCAAAGAGACACAGGTGCTACAAACAGTATGAAGTTGTAGCAGGCTGCACTGCTTGAGGGTAAAGAAAAATCAAAGCTCTAAGATCAGAGTAGAAAGTTAAGTGATTTTTTTAAACTGATGTTTAAAAGTAACTCATTTGAGAGCTTCAGTTTCACTTTTGTTTGTAGCCCTCTCCAGGGGTCTGGTGTAGAAGAACGTGTAACCACTCTTCACAGTCCTAACTTTTAAAAATAAAGTACAAAAAAGAAACATCACAGAACATCATAAGGAAAAAGAAGAAGAGTGCAACAGACATTAGTGCCAGGATGATGAAAAAGGAAGATGTTTATAACTATTTCACCTTGAGACAATAAAAATCATTTTCCATATTTCTGAGCTGAAAGCTAGCTTGTCTAATAGGAATAGATAAACATCAAGAAGCATGGTAGGTTTTGGAACACTTCAGCTTTCACAACTATTGGCATAAAAAGCATATAAAATGAATAACTTATCCCAAGACTAAGGAGTATCACATGGAAGTATTATTAGAGTTTACTGACCTGATGTATTTCGGTGACCTGCACGTCACTAATGATTAGAAGCAAAACTCAGGAGGCCAGTATTGCATTACATGATGGAGATCAAACTCAAAATTTCTACATGACACTCCAAGCTTGACAATGCAGTTAAGAGTTAATTTCAACACAATGTGTGAATCTCAAAGATCTGACCTGGGCGGTGAAGCTTCCCCATCCCCTTTCAACTAAAAGGGCTCAGATTACCCTACACCAAAATAGAAAGAAACAAGACAGCTTTATAGAAAATACCATAATTTCAGCAAACTTAGACTTTGATTTGTAACATTTCAGATCTGATTGTTTAGATGTTAAGCTACAACATTGCTTATCTATAATTCTGTACAGAAATTGCACTTTGGGGATATTCTACACATCTCTGATGTTGCAAACACTCTGCTGAGAGGACTTTACACACCCAGGGCTATTCATGGGCTTGCAGGTTCTGCTCACATGTTGAAGATGAAGGCCTGAAAATGTTTTTTTTCTTGTGCATGGCACAGTCAACATGTATTACTCTTTTAAATTAACTCATTTGCCTACAATTAGTAGTACATCTTTGTACTATATCATTAATGAAGCATTTTTTCCTTTCATATGCTAAAGTAAATGGCAAGAACTGAAAGAACAGAAGGCAAAAAAAAAAAACAGTTTACTGATAAGACTTCTTTTTTTAATTATAATGACAAATATACCAGCTTACCTCAAAAGGACACTTCTCAGCACAGTAAGCACTATACTGTCATCTAGGACTGTGTTTTAACAAACACATTTGAGCTCTACATTCAGTATTTAAGCACTAGATTAGTCTTACTGCATTGTAGTAAGAAGTCAATTGTATGTTGTAATTAAATTTCTTTGTAAGAGAAATCTTGGCATCAGCAAAACAGTCTTTAACAGTGCCTAATTAATGGCTATGAAACTATGCCCTTAGTACGTGTTTGTGTGTGCTTCAATAACAAATTCTGCTTTGCTTATAATGCTTAACAAGTTCAAACTTCATTCATACAAATAAATCAAAAACAATGCATTTGTCCGTATACAAATACGTACATGCAAATATCTGTATAAGTCTAAAAACAAATACAAAACAATTAAAAATGCTAATTATATAATTCTATATATAAATTGAAACTTTTCAAGTGTTCAGGTGACTGAGCACTTTAAGACATTCAAAAGCCACCTGGACACGGTCCTGGACAAGCAGCTGAAGGTGCTCCTGCTGCAGGAGGGGGGTTGACAAGCCAACATCCAGGTGCCTTCCAGCCTCAACTACTCTCTGATTCTCTACTTAGCAGATAACAAGGCTGAGACTGAACTGTAAAAATCTACTGTCATGAATACAAAAAAAAAAGTTTAATTCTGCAACTCTGATTTCCTTGGTAGTCCTACACTGCAATTAGTTAAATGACAAAAGCTATGAAAAATTAAGTGCACAAGTTTTCTGTTTGATTTTCATATCTAAAGAGAGTGTGCACACTGGAACTAGCATAACAAGTTAAAGGGTTACTGCATTTACAGACCATCTATTTCCCTCAAATTTAATAGCTGTTACCATCATGTTTAGCTGCTGCTGCTCCCCCTGCAGATGGGAATTCATTGATATGATTAAATTTGATGGTATGATAATGTATGGTAATCGTGATTAATCAGAAGCCCACCAGCAAATGGAGGATGTTGGGTATTATGTCACCTGCATTTTAAACTGCATTCCCTTTATGCCAGCCTGACAATATTTGACAGCTGGAGGGTTCTCATGCTGCATCTGCTTGCTACTACTTATAGATCTGATAAGAGAAAATGCTCATCATTCCTTCACTACCTTAAGTGCTGTAATTATAGAGGTTTGCAATCAAGTTGTGAAAACAGTAAGTGTTCAAAAGAAAAGCTTTTTGCTAGCTGCTAAACAGGCTCTGTCTCACATTTGCAAGGGCTATAAATCTGAAAGAAATGTAATTTGATGCAGCAGTCTCATTCAAACATGATTTGCATGAAATGCTGTATAAAGCACTATCCAAGAAATGTCAATCAACACCACCTGATACCATGTATCCTGTTAAATGAAAACAAAATGCTTTCTACACTACCTGTGATCTGCTCTTGCTCCATAGTAATAGACTGAAAATTTCATTTACTGTTAGTCATTATATTAAAGCCATAGCTAAAGCAGAGTAATTGTGAGAAAGTAGGAGAACCGCTTTCACAAGTGGCTTTTTATCTCCATTAACAGTTTTATCTCCAACATGCATAGTGTTGTAAACACATACTGGTTACTTACTGCAAATCATTACTTCCTAAATATCAGCTTAAAAGGACTGCCAGTACTGAGATGCACAACCACTTAAAAATTGTCCTCACCATGAACACCAGGCAACACACAGCAAGACCTTTGCAACAGTTGCTAAAACTCTTATGTAGGAGTAATAATCCATGACCAAATTAGAAATTTTGGAAAAAAATTAGCTTCCTATATAAATTTTCCACAACAAACATGAAACACTACTGCAAGGAGTTTTGTTTCCAAAAGCACTGTAAATTTCTTCTTGTACAGACTGTGAGAGGCATTTATGCAAAGATACACTCACAGGCCAAGGTCCATTGTGAAATCCATTACACTGACCAAGTTGGCTAAAACAGTGTTACAGGCAGATACAGCCAGCTCAAGAGCTAACTTACAAAATAAAAAAGTAGATCATATTCTAACATATCTCTTATAAATCAAATAACATCAATACTTTTTGGCTAAAGTTCTACAAGCAAATGGCAAAAATTAAGGACAGTGATCAATGACAGCAAAGCTGGGCACTGCATCTCTCACAGATTAAAAGGAAGAAGTGTTTTCTAAGCATCTGAATTTCAAACAACTTCAAAGCTGAAAATTTGCCAAACTGAAGGTTTCAGCAATGACTCAAAACAGCTAACCAATTCTCTGTTCCAGCAGCTATTTACAACAATGACATACTGGAGATGAAGTTGAATACTCCATGAAAATGTAAACAACATTTGCTAAGGTTTCTGCAGTTTAACAAAAAAAATATTCAGGTGTTCTGGGATGAGGACCATTTTGAAATAAAATTCAAAGGCAAATTCCAAGAGCAAATCACATTAAAAAATAACCCTCTTGGGAAGTAAAAAGACTCATGATGTAGAATATTCACTAGAGCCCGAGGACAGCTGCTCTACTAAGGTCTTATTTTTATATTGAATAAGACAATTTATACACTGTACAATTCAACTTTTTTTTAGATTTGAATTCAACAGTTACTTGAAAGGCATCTAGAGCACTAAAAGGTGTCCTATCAAAGGAGAAAGGCTTTGTGGACCTCAAAAGCCCTCGTGGCATAAGTCAGCCAGGCAGAGAACAGCGCAGCTTCATTTTTTGCTTCATGTCACTTCAGACCATTCCTAGTTCCAGCTCTGAAACTCAGAAGAATCAAATTTAAAGGAACCGGTCTGAAGGGCATGATGATGCTTGGTCCATTTTTATATGTCCTTGAAAAACTGCACACAAATGACAAGTGAAAATCCTTTTGGTGTTAAGTTAAATACAGCTAAGTAATATTTGAAGGAAAAGTCTTCAGGCATATCTAGCATTCCAATTTCCTGGAATATTTCAAACTAGAATGTGCTGGTGAAAGCGTATAAAAGATGAAAAGAATTGGACCATCATCTCAGCTCCTGAAAACTGCCATTCATAAGCAAATGATTTTGTTAGTTACATACTAAGTAAGGATCTGGCCTCTATAACAGTCAGTTAGCAGCAACCTACATACAGAGTGCTCAGAAGCTCCTCTTCCATATCTTTTTTACTTTCCTTTTGATTTTTTTTTTTTTTAACTTTATTATATCTTGCTCTTCTTTACACAAAACAGTAAATGAAGAAAAAAATTATCCTAGATAAATAAATTCCACCAGTCAGAAACCACAAGCGCTACACAAGAGGGATAACAAAGTCCCATAACTCGATTGGAACATCCATAAGAACTACTAACGTGGTCAGAAAAATGTGAAAAACTCAGGAGATCCATGCAACAGTTTATGAGTAAAACTTCCACAGTTTTCTTTCCAACAGATCAGTCCCCATTGTTACCTGAGAAACAGACTGGGACAGAAAGTCAGAGAAAGGCATTTTACTGCTTTAAATAGAAGGCTTTAGATGATATTTAAAGCAACACTGCCAAAAGCACTCAGCTGAAGATGTTAGCTTAATCTCTTCTTTAAACAGCTTAAAGAAAACACTGCATTGGCACTTGCACAGTTCCAGGTTAACTCAAACACCTGGTGAAACACTGACATCAACTACAGTTGAAGTCTGAATTACTACTAAATACAGCCATCTGAAGAGAGCTCATTCATATGAGCACAGAAGCCTCTGCAGAACTCAAGTCTTTAACTTCCAAGTCAGCACAACTTTACCACATTTCTCAGCTACTAGCGTGTCTCATACCCACCATTTATTCAGTCCTACGTAGTAAACTACAGCTTTTAAATTTTGTTAAGACTAAGTCACTTTGAATCGTTATAGAGTAAGACATGGACAACTTCCTTATTTGAGTCAAAATTACTTTAAATGTTCAAATAAGTTCAAAACACAACTGGATTAATTCCATCATGTCATTTCCAGACTTCCTCTCTAAGCACAAGGAGTTAAACTTTAAGTGAGAAATAATTCAACAATATGCTTTACCCTGAAATATTAAAATTTAGATTGAGGGCTGTCAGTGAATTTAATTTGTCCCACATTCAAGACAATTCAGCTCTGATCAACATCACCCAATTTAGTACTACATCATTTCTTACAGTTTAGAACCGAAACCAATATGCTAACATGTTCATTACAACTTTGTTCATTCTTCAATTACATTTGTCTGCAAAAGGTTTTAAGAATTAACCATTACATGTTACAAGTCACTTCATTAGCCCTAAATTAGTAACACCTGGTTTCCAATGGATTTATGACTTGCAATTGAGTAGCAGTTGCTCTGATTGAAGCTGCTCTCACAAGTGGAGCACACAAGGGCTCTCTGGGAAGACTTCCCAAGTCTCCACTAGATGAGACAGGAACTCAGATGCTATCTTTCTTTCAGACAAGGCACCAGCACTTGTAGGTCTCTCCCCTTCATTTTCACTTCTGCCACATTCAACCAAACAAAGCATTCAGTTCAAAGTCATAGGGGAAAGAAGACCAAAAATATTTTTAACTCCAGAGTTTTAGAAACAAAGCAACCAGCAGACTGTTTGACTACTATCTTAAGATCAGGTGATCCTAAAACAAGAGTCAATCCAAGTGATTGCATACCCAGAGACTCCTTTTATAATGAGAAAAAGCATGAATACACTGCAGCCTGGAACACTACTTTGATCTTTTTCAAATGGCTTGTCAGCAAAGTTGTCTAACCACTGCTATACTGCTAAGAGTCAACATCTCTACATAAACAAGTGAATTATAACAACACAGCAGCGTTTGACATGTAACAAAGCAAGGAAAGGTAGTTCTGCAAGATAAAACATTCAAGTCAAAGTAAATTTGTGCTCAGCTCAAGAACAAACGTACTACATTTAATAAAACAAACATCATTTGTACACTGTGACACTTAATTCCTAATCCTAACTGATCACCTATGCAAAATTCATAAAGTACTTCATAAGGGAAGAACACATACCCATTTTACAAACCACTGAGTCACGGAGAGATTAAGCACCTTTCTCATGGCCACAGAGCAGGCTACTAGCCGAAGGGGAAAAAAACACTCAAGGCAGTCAAATCACACTGGATTCTACAGTTAAAGCTTTCTTTCTCCTAATAAAAGCAAATTACATCGACTCTTTGCTAGTAGAATGCTTACATAAAATGGCAGCAAGTAGTCAGTATTTTCCTTCAGGCAAAAGGAACAACAGTCGTACTAAAAACGTTCACTGACTTTATTCCATTTAAAAAATGGGTGCACACAAGATTAGCGAGGCTGGAGTACTTGTCAACTTTCAAAAACAAAAGTAAACAGAATTAAAATCTAATTTCACAGTCAATTTAAAAAAAATTAATTTCCAATTTTTCTACACTGATGTAAACATACTTCAAAGACGTCAATTACAATGCCTTTACAGATATTCCTTGTCCTTTAATTTCTTTTTAATACTAAATTGTGTTTATTGACACAAGCAAGTTAATGTCAAAGGAAACCACAGGCAAGATACTTCTAAAATGTTAATAAGGTTTCTGCTTAATACTACAGGCTCCGAAGGGAACTTCCTCTTAAAACCACAGTATTTCTGAACAGAAAGCTACCTGCACTTAAAACATTGACACTGAAACTATGTAATGGATAAAGCTGATGAAACTGCAGTTTTACTATGTAAGTTTTATAGAGGAAATGTGATAATTTGAAAACTCAGCCACTCTATGAAGTATGGACAGCAGTTACTCACCTAGGTGTCTAAAAAACACTCTGCATCAGAAGCAACCCAGTATGCACACAGCAATCAGAAGTCACAGCAGGTTTCCAAAATCTGCTGTTTTCAAATTCATCTGACCTCTGTGCAAGTAATTCACTGTGCAATACCACACCACAACCATTAACAAAGAACCATTTTTTGTGTGTGTTTAGGAAACAATGTATGTGTCGTTAGCTAAAAATGTTTAGGGAAATACTGTACTATATATTTATTTATTTATTCTTATCTTGATACTCTGCAAACCACTTCAATTAAAACTTCAGGACAACAGAACTGTGAAATATCAATTAAAAATGATCAAGAAGGGCGTTTTTCTTCATTCATAAAAAAAGTAAAAATGATCACCATGAAGTAGTTAGGTATCTTGTTAGGCATCTTGTTTGTTTCGGAAGGTAGAAACATGCAAGAACACAAGCCCATTCTCTTTTCCAATAAAATAATTTAAAGGCATTTAAATGGCTGAAGTAATGATAAAAATGCAATTTTTCTGATTTTTAAAATACAGAAATAACACTGCTTGTTAGGCTTTCAGATGTTTTTCAAACAGCCTTTTATTATATCAAATAAAGTAAGGATTCTATTCATACAGAAAGACTCAAGTAATAAAATAAAGCCCATATTCCTTAAGATAAGATGCATTCATGCCTCTCCCACTGGAGAGATTGGTTCAACAATTTTACAGTTAAACAGAATTAATTCTACTCTCAAAAATCCATTGACCTTAAGCTTTTAACAAACATTTTCAACTGCAGAGTGTATTGTCAATATTTACAAATCCTTAAAATTATATTTCACTAGAACAGCCTTTATTTGCTATATTAATATTTCTTTGCAAATGTATGCTTATCCATATCAAAGAAGAAGAAACAGCTGCTACTCACAGGAAATCTCTGGGGTCCTACAGCAGGTCTTGGCTGGGCTGGAACTGGCAGCAAGGGCACTGAAACAAGAAGCACCTTTTAACACCATTTGTTTCACCTAACAGTTGTTGCTGTTATTTCCAAAAGTACCAATAAGAAGCCATGATTAAAATCTGCTACATTTACCCTCACATGTCACAGTTCCTACAATTAAATTCAAGCAACCATTCCCTCTTCTGCAACATGCAACAGGGCAATTAGGATTCTCCTAGTTCATTTACATAACTTAATTCTGCATTTTCCAGAATTAGATTGCTTCTTGTTTCAGGGAAGAAAAAAGACAGAGTAAGTATTCAGCCAAAGATGTCTCTCAGACAAAGCTGACACAGACTCTGAACAATAAAACCATGTTTCAAATACAAGGACACATGACTAATTCACCTTCCCCACTTAATGCCCCTCATTTCCTACGTATGTCTTAGTGTCACCACCTACTCCCACAGCAAATACAGGCATAAGAAAAATCTATCTGGCATAAATCACTGTTCATGGGAGGGTACAATGAGGCAGGCAGGCAGCAGCAATTAACAGTAAGCAAAAGCTACTTCATCTGGCTTTTCCACTGTAATGGTGAACGCAAGTAAAATCTGTCTGTGTAATCACAGAACTGGTGATATCAGAAGACTTTTGCTTCATAAAGAGACATCAAGAATTAAAAGAACCCTCTTCTTGAAAAGTAACTTCTCCAGAGATAGAATTTCAAGGAGTCAAACACAGACCATGTAATACCATTTCAATAAACTGATCCCCAAAAACATGACCCAAAACCACCACTCAAAATTATGGTATAACACAAAGAAATAACTACTGTGGGATCACCGTGGAGACTGAATTTTGGAATCTGTAGTACAAAGTATAACGATAGATTTTTCTCTTTTCATTGTAGGCTCTCCTTCCTACCTTCCTTTGAACTGTATCAATCATTAAAGTAAATACATATCAGTGCTAGACAAAAGACGTACAGAAGTTAATATAAAGCATCAAACAGTAGCTGATATAAAATATAAATATAAATATAAAGCAATCAAACTGTACAGAATGTACTTGCTCACTTACTAAAAACTATGAATAGGTTATTTTCCCACATGGGGGTAAATACTGATGTCGACAACTTTGTAAGACTGAACTAGCTGCATCCAGCAACACATTTAGCTAAAATGCCTCAAGAATTTTTCCTCAGTAATACAGGCACAGGAGCTAGTGCACCAGGATCTGTTTTCAGTGCATGTCAGCTCTGAAGGACTAGGTGCAAACTGTGCATCAGGTTCCAGGAGAGGATTAGTCCAATGGTTTCATCTTGGCTTCTAATGAAGATCTGCCAATTTCATACAATCATCACCACCTGAAAAAACTGACAGCAAGCTCTTGACAGACCTAGAACTAAAATAGCTCAGGTCAGAGCAGCAGGAAAAAAAATAAAATCACATAAGGTAGTAAATGCAAAGGAGTGTCATCTGTACAGGCGACTCAGGTCTATTTTGGTATCCTGCCTCTGACAGGAGCATAAAGATATATCTGTTCCTTTAAACAAACAAATTTAATACCCCTGAACGATTGTTCAAACTCACTGCCCTTCCAGTACCCAGTCACTTGCTAAAGCAGCAGAGAATTCTCAAATAAGGATTCATTTTCCCTACATTACATCTTGCACAGGTTTGAAAGTTATGTTTCAAACGCAGTATTATGTTGCTAGATGCTATTTTGAGAGGAGTCATTTGTCTTTGGCTGTCAATTTCAAGGCTTTATCTGTAAAGATGAAGAAGCCATTCCCATACTGATAATTTATGAGAATAATAATTTAATTTTTCCCAAGACATAAAACAGTTTTCAAAAAGGTAAATGGCATGAAAATTCACAGAGCTGCCACAAGCTGCTCACTAATAGCTCCTATCAATTTTGGCAGCACTACAGTAGCTTTGAAATGGTTATTTGTGATATAAATATTAAGGAAAAAAAAAAAACATTCAGTACTAAAATCACAGGCTATTTCACCGTACATCTACTTCTACCATGTGATCCTCTGGTATTTGTGAATTGATCATACTCAAATTTGGACACACACTCAGCCAGAAATTTCTTCTAACAAGTCAAAAATGATTTACAGAATAGGATACAAAAGAAAAAAATTACAACAAGCAATCAACGGCAAGACATGGGATTCAAATGCCACAAAAGATACAACTGAATGCTAACAAATAGTATCTGCAATAGACACTCAAGGTTTTTGACAGACTGAGCCTTTCTTAATCATTTATGAAGCTTCAAAGACCAAAAAACTACTAGAAATTTGTTTGAGAAAACTGGCTTGACACAAAGCAACTGCTGGTTGGTTTTCTTGTTTTCTGAACTGAGATTGAAGATTTGCTTCTGGAACAAAGAAATAAGCCAATAATGGGATACTTCAGGAGTGCTTCAGCTCACTCTGGCTAAAGCTGATGGCTACAAGAAATCTGAAATGCTATTTTCTTCAAATAAAAGTGTCGTGACCATTCACATTTTAGTTTACTTTAGAAAACACTGATATACTGAGCACGTTTCAAGATGAAAAGCCAAAAAAATGTTGAGAAAGAATACTGCTATGGCTTGCGAGTAAGAACACATACCCTTGGTGTGACAATGTAAGTGTATATTAATGACATAAAATTAGAGAAGCAAAAAAAAATGTCAGTCCATGTGAAGAAACAACAGCACACTTAAAACTAACAGAACCTAAGTGTACCTACCATGCACTTCCAGACATGGCATTTTGGCTTCCTGGCATCACACTTTAAACAACCGAACCCAAATAAAGTTTGCATTGACTGCATTCTCTGACAAAAACCTCATGTTTGAAACAGATTCAGTTGAGAATGGACTGGATATCATCAAGAACATCAAATTAATCTCATCTCTTCCACAGTTCCTGTTACCTCAAAACGAATGCTGCTGCGTGTCAAACATGCTTGTACTCCCAGCTACCAGTGTCTCTCTGCTGGGGCCTCAAGCTGGACTACTAAAACTCTTGCTTGGTATTAAGAAGAAATTTAGAACAGTTATCCCTACACTGGAATTTCTATTTGCCATCTGCCTACAGTGATTGCTTAAAAATTCATCTTACTGTGCAAATTCCACTGAAGATTTTAGAATTGTGCTCATCTTCCCTAGAAAAGACATACGATGTCCTACATGTTTTCCTTCAGTATATGCAAATGTACACTTTCATGCAACATAACTCCACTAGGATGTGCTAAGACTGAGATGGCCACTGTTCTCAGCCGCTGCAGAAAGCTAACTGCTCACTAATAAACAGATTTAAATCACTAGAATTTCTACAGTTACATTTAACAGTATGCTGCACATCTATCAGCAGAAACATTCAATAACCCTTAGTAAAATGGGTGGCATGAAGTGTTTTCTTACGAACCAACTGCCATCAATACACATGGCAAAGACCTTACTCGCTGACATGCAAGTGTTCTACCATTTGAAAAATCATTCTCTGGAGCTGCTCATTCAGAGAGGATGACTAGTCTTACCAGTGAAGAAATGAACGTGCACACAAAGTCTCTACGTTCTAAAAAGAACGGAATAAGGCCACGCTCAAGACAAAAGCAGACCCCAAGCATGCCCAAGGTGCCACAGGCTGAGACAACTGCCATAACAATGACAGAAGAAACTCAGACAGAAGAGATAACATACACTAGTATACTTGTGACATCAGGCAAAAGTAAAAATCCCCAGTAACCATTACTACCATCAGAAGGAAACCTGTTCACACAGCTACACAAGATGTATGGACTGTTTCAGAAGGAGAACAGGATGGCATCTAGAATTGTCCAAAATCTATTTTTGCTTCTCACAAAACAAGAATTGTTGCTTTGGAAATGTTAATAAAATTCACAGAAGGCAAACATCCAAGACTCAAGGACTTCTCAAACTGCTTCCAGATAATCTGCCCTGATAACTAATTTCATAAGAACCAGATTTTATTGGAAAGGAAAAAATGAAATAATCTTAGCGGAGCAGCTACTGCACAGCCAACTGCAAGAAGTCTAACAGGTGTCTAACAGCTGGCAATATCCTACCCTGCCAAATTCCTGCCTTCCATTGGACAAACAAATGAAGCAAAGGTAATACAGGCTTGGAGATCTGCTAATTTAAAGAAGAAAATAAATAAATAAATAAATAAACCAACGAAACCAGAAAGCCTAAAGGTAGATACACCCACGTTGACCTTTCGTTTGTTTTGTCTAGACTCAATCACAAATCAGCCTTTTCTTTATCCTCTTGAGGATAATGCTTTCCAAATAAGTAGCAATATTAACAGTTCTGCTTGCTGAGAGCTGTCCTAAATGGTGTACCCTGAAGAGTGTTTGTGTCAAGTGGCAGAAAAAGTGTGCTTCTAATACACCTCTACACTATCAATCAAATAATCATAAATGCAGCACTGAATGAAAATTGAACACATACACACTGTTATGTGAGGACTACAGCTGGTACCTTTCACAAAGCAATTATACAATTATAGTTCAGAGACTACCTTCATGTAATTATTTTACAAAGACAGGTTGAGGGAGCTGGGCTTGTTCAGCCTGGAGAAGAGAAGGCTACAAGGAGACCTCACTGCAGCCTTCCAGTATTTAAAAGGGAATTGTAAAAAGGAGGAGAATCAACTTTTTACTTGGGTAGACAGTGACAGGACAAAGGGGAATGGTTTTAAGCTCAAGGAGGGAAGGTTTAGATTGGATGTCAGGGGGAAGTTCTTTACCAAGAGAGTGGTGAGGTGCTGGCCCAGAAAGGCTGTGTATGCTTTGTCTCTGAAGGTGTACAAGACCAGATTGGATGGGGCCCTGGGCAGCCTAGTCTAGTGCCAGATCTGGAGGTTGGTGGCCCTGCCTAGGGCAAGGGGTCAGAACTCGGTGATCCTTGGGTTCCCTTCCAACCCAAGTCATTCTATGATTCTATATATTCTCACTAAAATAGGTGGGTGGTCATTCTGTGAATCCTTGGCTGAACTTAGAATGATATAGGGAATTCTAAACTGCAGTACATACCTGGTACTGAAGACCAACATCTGCTACTTTTAAAACACATTCTCTTTACAGTTTTATTGGTCTTTGAAGGCTTTGGAGAAGCAAAGGTGATAAAGAAGTGGAAATGGATATACTAACCCCTGCTGGCCACAGTCCAACAGCAGACATACTACATCACTGTATTTTCTTTCTTCTGTACAATTTCCTTTTTCACATCACCTTGCTTAATGTTACAAAATATTTAAGGAAAAAAAAAAATCAGCCCGAAGCACATTTACATGAAGTGGTGAACAAATATGGTTGCATCCCCAGCAAAGAACAATGAGTTACATACTAATGATTGCGTTCAGAAAGCTCACCTTGTACAGGCGTCACTACTGTTCCCTTGAAATGGGGATTTATGTGTATGTTCTTCGGTTGCTGAGGTGTCACTGGAGGTGGAGTCATCATTATTCTAGGTGTTTCTATCTGAGGGGGCATATGTAGCCCTGGAGGAGGAGAAGAATGATGCTGATGCTGTAAAGGAAGCAGAGATTGTAACTGTTGCTGCTGCTGCTGTTGCTGCTGCTGTTGCTGCTGCTGCTGTTGCTGCTGCTGGTGCTGGAACAGACTCCTAACAGGTTGCTGGTGTGTTGGAATTAACCTCTGTGAATGAGTCTAAAGTCAGACAAAAGAACAAAGTCAATAGGCTTTAAAGTTCACACAACCTGACATAAACCAGCACAAAAATAAGACACCTCTGGAAAACACAACTAAGGCCAAATATGAATGGAAAAAACTTCTTTCCCATATCATCAAATCAAATGGATCAATTAGCACAGGAAAGCAAAGGAAGAGACATCAGCACAAAGAAGAAAACAGCAAAGAGCAAGAAAAAAAATTCACAAGTGAACAGCAGTGCTGCCCGGGATGTACACACATTGAGAACATTATAAGAATGCATTTATCTTCAAGGGGGTTTTTTGTTGTTGTTTTTCTGTTTTTCTTTAAATTGTGAAACGTCCTCATTTCATAGATCAGGGTTTGCATACGTCACTGGAAGCTGCCATCAGCTGTGTTAGGACGTATGTGATGAGTTCCAGTAACAAAGCAAATCCACTAACTTTTGCCTAATGTATAAGAGCCTGAGAAGACAGAACTAACAGCTGGAAGAAAACTCAAAATAAATTAAACAGACTCCTGAGCTATCAGTGCAGTCTATCTGTTCATACTGTTGGAAAGAAAAAATGTTCATCTGCTTCAAAGATGCCTTTCAAAACAAAAACAAGTCTCTTGTTCAGTATCTCAAACATGAATAGCCAATTTTCTTTCTTTTTTTTTTTTTTTTTAAATAACAAAAACCAAGTTTCTCCTTCAGAGACACTCGTTCTTCTACTTCTGAACTCACTGATACTACAGGTCAGCTCTAAACCAGAGCTTTAAAATCACAGTGCAAGAAGAATCAAGCACACAACCCTTTAGTAATAAAGATGTGTCACATCTGTTTCTTCCAGCAGTCATGAACGTCAAGCAAGGCAGCTACAAGGAACACACAAGATATTATGACTAGCACAGAAATGTTTACAACATTGAAGATCAGAATAAGTAGCAAAGAGTGCAGCAGTACAGAAAAAAAATGATTCCATCTTCACAGTTTTAAAAATGCAAAACATTCCTCTGGCAGGGCTTTCAACCACCAAGCCATCCACCAGCTCCTGCTACAGAACAATACCTACAGTTACTGCTGTTGGAAAAATTCTCATTGTTTCATACAAATGACCTCATCCTGCAAAGGCATACACTGAGGTTGTTCTACAAGTCAGTTTCCAGTACACCATAACAGTTAGAAAAGCAAGCGTGGGATACCCCTGGATCCTACACATTGCTTGTCTGGATGGAAAAAGTAACATCTTCTAGTTGTGATACAAAGTACAAGCAGAAAAATAACAGTAACAAAGATAAATTTCAATTAAAATCCTACAGAATTAATTTGTCTAGGTGGGATTCTTTTGTTTCAGTTTGATTCCATAGTAGAATGGTGGAAATACAAATCAATTTTTATAAGCTGCAAAGCATGACAAAAAGAAAAAACAGTTCCACAAAAACCCTGAGTTACTTTATATTTATTTTTACTAAGCTACTATTTGTAACACGGACTGAACACATCCCCATACTGCACCTATCTCAGAGGAATTATCTTACTCCTCCATGCTCAGTCAGGGTCTCTACTGCCTTGCCTGTTTGTATTTGAGTCAAAATTTGATTTTCATCTGCAAGCTTATAGATTCCTCAAGGCTGGTAACAGGATTAACCCCATGCTTTTACAATCATCACATTATTCAAAGCTCGTTTGACCTAACAGAACACCAAAGGAGTAAGAAGTGTATGTTGGAATATATATTCCACCTTCATAAAGACATGTGATTTAGTGCCTTCTCTCCATCATTTCCTGAAAGCACGTCCAAAGAATACTAAGGATTAAAAGGTACCATTGTCGATGGTGTGTTTGGCAGCAGTGCAGGTCTGTGATCCTTCATTCTTCCCCTATCATTGTCTCTCCTTTGTTCTCCCATTCCATGGCACATAATTGAGCCTCCTCTTCGCCCTCCTCTCCTTGAGCCATATCGCCCCTGTTTAAGCTGCCTTTCCCTTTCTTCAAATTCAAGTAATGCTGCTTTGGCTTCTGCAGAAAGTTCTGTTAAAAAAAGAGATGGAAAAAAAAAAAATTAACCTCAAGCTGAAAGCACAGAAAATACCAGGGAAAAAAAACAATGCTAGAACCATAGAAACATCCCTGAAACTAAGAGAATTTGCATGCACTTTGATCTCTTCCAGGTGACATGTTAACATTTCATTAATGACACCTCCAACAGGAAAAAAGCACACGCACTTGTGTCTGTTGCACAGGCAAAGAACTGGCAGGTGACTGAAACAAACATGAACTAAAAGGTTTGTTTTTCCTCTCATGTATCTGCAGAAATGCCAGGCAACACAGTAAAAGCCCAAGCAATCTTTACTATCAAGGATCTGTTGAGCCTTCCATAAAAAGAGATTCAACCCAAAGAACGTTTTGCACATGGGCATATTCCAAAGAAGGACACTGCTGCCAGTGAGCTGCATTTTTACTTTGTGAAACTACTTACGTACATTTGATGTGGCTGACGAACCAGCAGTACTTCCCAAGTTCCACTCAGAGCACACTTCAAACTGAGTGCTCAGCTCAAGCCTGATACAGCCACTGACAAGTCTGATACACACCCAAGCCACATCACAAGCAAACACCAGAGAACAGATGGTACTCAATGAAGTCTGCCAAACTTAGCTAAAAATTGAAACAATGCTGATAAAATTAAGAAAATTATGCAGTAACAGGGCCAGGTTATCAAATTACTTGGATATGTAGAGAAAGTCTACAATAGAATCACCAAACACCATGATACCTCCAGCAGTGCCACTCTTGAGGTATCCATTATTTAAAGGGGAAAAACTTAAACCCAAGCAGGCAGCTGAGCATTTCACCACACGCCAGTGAGAACCTTCACTTTCACATGTAACAGTGGAAAACTAAATAGTCTACACCCAGACTGGATATGGCTCAGGGCAGCCTGGTCTGGTAGTTGCTGACTCTGCCTGTGGCAGGGGAAGTGAAATTAGATGATCTTTGAGGTCGTTTTCAACCCCAGCCATTCTATGATTATGTGATTCTACAAGAAATGCACTCCCGACCAAAAGAAAAAAAATAAAACATCTTTTGAATTCACATGAATGGCAGTCAGAGCAACATTTCCATTTTTCCATTTTTAAGAATTCTCCTCTTAAAGGAGGCGAGGCACAGAGATCTGTTTCCAGGATAAAACAGCTACTTGTTAATACTGCAAAATATGAAGATGAAAATAAAAACATTTTACATCTGACAGCACTCTTAAGCTGAAGACACTAATATGATGCTAATATTTCTTGCAAGTGTAACAGACAAAGCTACTTAACCCACCATCTTCAACATCTTTATAAGTAATCTCAGCTAGTCTTTGAAATGGAGGATTGACAGAAGGGCACAAAAGATTGAGAACAGCATATTCCCACTGACTCAGCTGTTCTTACTGAGCTACAGATACCAGCTGTACAATGGACCTGCAAAGGCTGCCATTTCACGTGCCCCAATTTTCAGAGGTATTCGACACCTACAGAAAACAGGGGCTCTTTGATTCTTAAAAGTTTAAAACTGGTTGACTGTCCAAGAATGCAGCAAAATGACAACTCTACAATCCCAATACCTGCCATAACGTTTCCTATGCCATTTGTGCATGCTGGCAATGAGAAAAATTTCTCTTAATTTATAGTCACACCAGATATTCTTATGAAATGGCACCTCTGCTTTAGTACCTGCCTCGGGAGATCAGCAGAGCTCAACACAAAAAGGTTTCTTCAGCAAAAATCTCATACCATGCCTAGACAAGGGGCAAGGAATCACAGTCCCTGAAATCTTTTTTACAGTAAGCATAAACATTATGGATTACTGAGGAAAATTTAGATCACTATCCTCTTATACAATGCAATCAAAAGCATGAGATGCATCTAAAGTAATCACCTTATCCACTGCTGCTGTCAGAGGTAGTAAAAGCAGGCAGGAAAAAACTGGGAAAAACAGAGCTCTCATTTCAAGCCTCTTTCCTTGCCCGAAATCTCAACCGTAAGTTAGCATGGTGAACACAAACTAATCAGAACACAGAAGAAAGTAGTTCCTCAAACAATAACAACAATTGTTACCAGTTTGTGAGAGAGTCTAATTCTTCTTTTTGTTTTTTAATGTTTTAGTTTGGTGATATTAAAGCTTTTTTTTTTCCTTCCTATTCCCTTGGGATAAGCAGATCCGATGCAAAATGGCAGTTCCAACTCAGTGAAGAGCTCATCACATGCACTAAATGCTATATATTCCTCACCAAAGATAATTCAAAAGATTCAGCATTTTTAGAAATCAATGGCCTAGCCATTCTACAATCTCTCTGTTCAAACACTTTAAAACAATTACTTGCTTTACCATGGATAAGGAAATATTTAGGAGAGATCCCAGCTACATTTATGAGATACTCTATTTTTACACAGTTTGCCCTGCACACACTTACTCTGATCTTGACTGTACAGTCTCTCACATGCATGCAGTTAATGCAGTGAATCAGCAATTATTTTTCTAGTGTCTCTAAGTGTCAAGATTAATTTCAATATCCCTAGTAATAAAATGGTTTCAAATGACATCTTTAATCAGCAAGAAAGAATGCACTCCTCCAATAGAGACAAGCTGTCACAAAAGGTCACCAAAATGTGACAGGATGGAAATTACGTTTGTAACTTCAACTGAAATGTTAATTTCTCTGTAAGTGTTTTCTCAACTATGTTCAGATGTTAAAGTAAGGAAATGAGGCTCTACAACAAAGTTTCATTTTTAAACCAGCCATATTTACAGAGTTGCCTTATCTCACAAGCAAGGAAAAAGCATTTCCTGAGAACAACTTTATACTATGTGATCAGTTATTTGGTCCTTTATCAACAAATTAAGACACAAAACTAGTACGAATAGGAGCCATTTCATAACAGCAAGATTGTATTTTGTCCAAAAAAGCAGGTTAAACAAGCTTTTACAAATTCACCCGCATTTGCATCATCTTCTCCTTTTAAGTCAGGGCTGCATCCTAAATTACCCACAGAAGCAAGTCTAATTCTAAACACTACTCTTCTAATATTCAAGCTGTAGTATAGGTTGTCTTCTCACTGGCTAGTCTCTTTTCCATACGTACAGACTAAAACCATAGATATGAAAGTGCATGCAACTGCAAGGCACTTTGCAATCATGTACTGAGATTCAGCCATTCCAATGTACTCTTATTTTTAAGAGAACCTGTTCTGTAAAGTCACTGGCACCTTTTTTACAAATAAGATACACTGTCTTAGGGTTGAAAATACATTTGGAATGCAGAACAGCCAAAATGCCCCTTTTCCACGTAGATTATTTTTGTGTGAACTCCTTCAGAGGGTTCTTTCAGTCCTGTTGCCATCATCACCAGCACTTCATTATGAAAACAGTGCGAAATGATGGCCTTTAATATACACCTTGCCCAAAATCATAAGAAATTATGGATGAGATGGATATCAATGGATGAGAAAGATATTAATTTAAAAACAAAAAACAAAAAATCGTACACTGCTGTCTCCCTCACAGCACACAGGGACTCAGAAAGCCTCAAAAAACACAAGGCAACTTTGTTCTATTTACAGATTGAAACAGGGCAGCTGTACAAAAGTTGCTTATCTACTGCTTCTTCTGAATAGTGATAAATTCATAAACCTGAAAAGAGAAGATGGGGCTTCCATATTTTTCTAGCACCCAAATAGGTTTGGGGATCAGCAAGTTATAATTTCTCCAGGCCAATCCAGCAGTGGGAACGCAATAGGTTCTCAACATATTCCTGAGAGGGGAAAAAAGTAAGCATAATAGCTATTTGACAGCAGAACACAGGCAACAAAGTCTAAGCACTATTCTTCTAATATTCAAGCTCTAGTATAGGTTGTCTTCTCACGGGCTAGTCTCTGTTATATGTACAGACTGAAACCATAGATATGAAAGCGCGTGCTTAGTGCATGCAAGTGTTATGAAGTGAAAATCTTCCTCAAGGAATTCCTTAAAATGTATTCCATGACAATAAGCAGTAAAACAAAGATCAGGCAGCCTCCACTTAAGAACAGCACGGCTTTTGAAGACACCACAGAAATGTCAAAGAAAAGACACTGTGCTCACATTCAAAATGCTGTAAGCTTAAACGTTACCACCAAGGAGACGGACACAGCACACACTGAAAATGACTGCAGACAACCTGGATAGAGGCCAGTCTAAGTTAAAAGAAGGCCATCCTATCTTTCACCAAAGCAGTTGTCAAAAGTTCTACAAAGCCCCTTAAGTTTCTTTTATTACAGCTCTTCAAAATTGCCACAGAATCTCACCCAAAGTTTCTGGAATGTTTCTCCTTTCTCTTGTCACATCTGAGAGTCTAATTATTGTTCCTTCTTTCCGTTCAGTTTTGAAACGTAATCTTCCAGACTCTTCATCATCATCTTCCTCTTCATCAGATTCCTCTTTTGTTTCTTCTTGAAGTTCCAGAGATTCAATAGCTGCCTGAATCACAAAATACAGACGATAATGCAAACTGAAAACCTACTTTCTTGATATCAGTGAGATTCAGAAGAAAAAGCTTCCTTTAAAAGATTGGCTGCCACTATATATTACAAAAAACTCAATGAATGTTAAGAACTTAGCAATTAAAAAACTCAGAAACACAACGTATAATCAATTATATAGTAATATCTACCAATAAAACATACTGTGCTGCAATGCCATGAGAGATACAGAATCTCCAATAAAAACCATCACCAGGTTGCTAACTGCTTTTGAACACACTTATTCCATCTCTGAATTGACTAAGAGGCAATCCTGGGATACAACCAAATTCAAGTAACCCAAACACTCATTTTTTACTTTTTATTTTAAATTTCTTAACAACTACAAGAACTGCATTGTAGAAGAAAAAATGCAGATAACCTCACATTTCTCAGCTTCACTCCTTTAGGTATGTATAATTGTAGTTGTCTTTATTTTTTTCTACTCTTTCAATATTTCTGATACGTAATTCATTGGGGAAGAGAATGGATTAAATGATTGCATAACATTTGAATATACTAAATTTGTATATTGGAATGCTGCTCCCTGGTCCTCATTTACTTGCCAATTCTCTCTGTAACAGAGAACATTTATTTAGATGAAAATGTCCCAATTGAAAATGGATTTCTCACTTTCAAATTAAAATATGTAAATAAACGTCATTTCCTGCACTGGCAAGATAAAATTAATGCTTAGAATGTTACACAAGTTATATTTAATTTCTGGAATTGAAAATTAAAAATCTTCTAATGTAATATGATTTTCCATAAATTATTTGGTTACTATAGTTGGCCGTTTTTTGTAGAAGCCTACTTGCTCATTTCTTAGAGGCTGCACATGCAATTTAATTCTTTGTGAAGTCACTAAATACATCACAACTTTTACATTGCTTGGACAGTTCAAAAGTGAGTGAAATATAACATGCAAAAAAATGGTTTAATCTTCTAATTAACCAGATTGGTGCAGTAATTTATATGAAAAAGGCAAAAGGTGTCAGTCAGGCAGACAGATATTAAGTCAAACATCAAAAAAGGAATTAATAGCAGAATAGTGCAAAAGATTGCCTATTTCATCACCCAGGAGCCCACTTTTATATTAAAAAAAAAAAAAAATCACAAGAAAAGATAGGACCTGGCAAAACATCTTCAACTTATACAGGATTGCACAATGTAAGACCTTAAGCTCAAAGCTTCACCAGCTTTGGTCTCGTGTGTTCAGTTACTGGGCTTTATTGAGTTACTGATCCCACCTCATTTCCGATTACTGTTTATCCAATCTGAGCACATATTTAAGCATTGTACTTCCTGACTTTGTAGAAATTCTTCAAGGTAAAGCTAACCAAACAGTCTAAGTTTACAAAAAGCTCTAAGCCATATATTTTTAGAGATATTTATTTTACACACAGGCTTATCATATCAAATAATAAAATTATAAACAACAGACAGGATGGCAGGCAAAGGAAGTCCTTCAAGATTGAAAGAAATGCAAGCCTCAAAAATCCAAACTGAGAACAACTGGTATGATTAACATATCCACATGAAATCAGAACACCTCACAGGAAAGGCAGTTGAAACCACTGGAAGAAAGGAGGCACGTTAACAAGGAAAAAATGTTAACATAGTTTAATAAAAACAAGGAACGGAAACAGGAAAGCTAGAAGTTTTCTGATTTAGCAGAGGGTTGTTATGGTATGGTTAGGTTGTGGTTGACTGGATGATCTTGAAGGTCTTTTCCAACCTTGGTGATTCTGTGATTCTTCCAAGAAGGAAAGGCACAGCACAATACCTCCACCAAATCTACACTTCAAAATACCTTAAAAGCCATAATTTCACTGTTCCAATGCTCGTTTTCCTTCAGGATCATGAAGTCATGGGACAGTTCCTTTGTGGGACAAGCTCTCATTATGCTGAGCACCTTGCTCTACTTCAGAACATAAAAACCCAGGCACATCTACTCTTGCTGCACATGCCTCTT
This sequence comes from Lagopus muta, assembly GCF_023343835.1. NCBI lineage: Eukaryota > Metazoa > Chordata > Aves > Galliformes > Phasianidae > Lagopus > Lagopus muta. Next base: position 8,175,986 of record NC_064439.1, on the reverse strand, counting down.
AAAAGCTGTGCTCGTCCAGAGCTCTGCACATAGTTTGGACTGAAGAATCAGGCCCAGAATGGTTAACATGGCCATTTCTCCAACTTCTCTAGACCTGCATTACTCTATTATTCTCACTCACTTGATAACAACCCTGTGGTCTTTTGGGTCTAACTCACATTTTTCATCAGCATAATGCTCACACAACCTATTAACAAATAACAGCCACACAAATGTTACCTATCAAAGGAAAAAAATATATTGAAAAGAGCTAATAAAAAAGCAGGCACTGAGGAAAGGCAAGGCTTGAGAATGCTGACTGATGTCCAAGTCTGATTATACCTATTACTGAGGGATTATTTAGCTGAGATGGAGACGTGAACGTGTCAGACAGTCAACCATATGTTCTCTACATACAGTACCAGGAAAGGTTATCTGAGCTGTGTAGGAAAACACACCCTAGCCCACCATTTGTTTAATACCCTAGCCCACAACAACACAACTTGTTTAAGAGCTGTAGCACACAAGATACCCTTTTCTATTATCTGCTAGATAGGATGAATTGTTTTCCTGGTATTACAGTATACAAAAAGATGCTACTTTTCAGGAAAGAAATCAAGTGCAAGCACTGAATTAATAGGTAGAAGTACTTAAAGGACTCTAATTAATACCAGCTAATGGTGAATCCCTCTACACACATGAACAGCCCTGGAACAGCCACTCCACATCACCTGACTGGCCAGCCAGGGCTTCTTAGCAACTCTCCTCAAAAGAAGCTTCACATTGCCCGTTATGATACTTTGTGCAAAGTTCCCCTAGAGCTTTGCTGATTTTTCATTATTAGGAGAAGTAATAATGACCTTTCCCCTACCATCCTCATCGGATAACTACGCCTTAAATCCCAGTCACTGCCCAGAACTCCCCATGCTGGGTTACGACCTGCTACAGAGCAACAAGTGTTCCTGCACCAACAGCTTGCCAGGCAGCTGCAAAACTGATAACAGGCATAGAAAGCCCAAGGAAAGCAGCACAAAGCACTAGTCAGCATGCTCAGTGCTGATCTTAGTTCAGCATCCTAAAGATGGGATGGGCAAGTGTTCTGGAGACCTTTCTGCCATAATGCCAAGAGGCACAAACCAGGTAAGCACTGTAAAGGCTAAGTCATATTTCTTCCACAAGAAAAATTAGAAACGAAAAGAATCTTTTATTACTTTGCTGGCCTCTGGTAGCCCCTGCTTATCTGCTAACACTAAGCAGCAACTGCTCAATCCTAAGGGATCAAGAAATAACAGAGCAGTTAAGAGGGCATTACATCAATTCCAAGGACACCTACAGATGGAAAATGGGACTATAAAACAAACCTCAGAATTTCTAAGTATTTTTTGAAAAATATTTACAATCTGACTGTTCTGATTTGCAGCTTTTTATCATTTTCCTCCAGGCTGATAAGCAGTGTCATGAAACTTGAGCGAAAGTGTAACACTAGAGATGTAGCTAAGCATAGAATGAACGCTCTCCCAAAAAACACAAATGTTGGCTTTTTTTTTTCCCTTTTATGTCTCTATTTCATAGAAAGAAAACAAGTATACAGCATTTCTTTTTGAAATATTTTCCATCTAAGTCCAATTTTTTTTACAAGCATAACTCAAGACATGGCTTAAAAGTATGCAATGCGAAACCTCCATCACTGACTTCACAGGAGATTGGTTCCAATATTAAAGTGACAATGGAATTATGAATTCTAATTCATTTTTAATGAATATTTTCTAGAAATAATTAGGGATATCATTCTTCTGAAAATATCTGGAACACAGTAACTCATGTAACTGACAGTTTTACTACATTTATTTGCTGCTGAAACACCTAGGCAGCAAGTCTTCCTTTCTATCTAGTGAAGACAAAACCATTTTCCGTAGTTTCCAAGGAAGCTCCAGAGTGTTGCCACATTTCAAAATCCGAGTTCTAGGCACCAATTCAAATTAAATATCACGTGAGAAAGTATGCCTCAAAGCAGTTCTAGCCTGGCACTCCTTCCCACTCGAGTGCCACTCCAACAAGTCCCTCAATTCTGTTTTTTTATCAGCCTCCCCCATCGAGTTTCAGTCCTTCAGCCAGTGGGATTTTCTCTTGACTTACAAATTCTTCATGCAATACAGTACGGTGTTTATTTATTTGGGAGCTTTTTTTGGTCAAGGTTTTGTTGTTTTTTTTTTTAAAATGTGGAAATTGCTTAAGATATAGCACTGCAAAACACTTCAAGCTCTTTTCATTAACGAGATGCCAATTTTCAAAAATAACACTATTTAATTGTACTATATTTAATACGGCTCCAGTCTTGTGCTCTATCTTCCACAGGAGAGATGCCAACGATTACTTGTTTGCAAGCTGTGAATGTTATCAGATTTAGTGAGGACTGTACATTACATAACATCCAAATAATAAAAATGTTTGTAGTTAAAGACATGCATCTGTATCATATGCAGAAGTGCATACTCTGGCTCTCTCTCCTTGTGGTATATTCTTTGGGAGAATCCAATTGGTAGCCTACATGCAAAAGTAAATAAAACACACCTGGAATGGAAAAGAAATAAAAAGATAGTACTATCTTGGAAATAAAGCTGTAGCAATCTGCAAAGCATGCAAATCAAGTCAGAATATAGATCAAGTGCATAAAGAAGCAGACAAAAATTTGCATTCCATGTTGAACGATTTCTATTAAAAAGTCAATTAAAAATGCATTCATGTTGCCTTTTGAATGAAAACAACTGAATTCTGAACTAGAAAAATTTCAACTAATCAAGAGTTCTGTAATAAATATTCCCTATATTCTAAATACAAAGCTGTGCTTTCTCTAAGCAGTAAGTTTGACAGAGAAATCAGTACTTGATTTTATATAACACGCAGTGCTCTCACCATCTCACAGAGCCCTTGGATGCAGATAGCACAAGTGCAGACTGCTTTTAGAACACAAGAGAACTGTTTATCCAGTGAATGGAGAAAAACTAGTTCTTCAAGTGTTGTACTAGTTGTTTGTTTGCTTTTTTTTTAAGGATAAGTTTAATACAAACGAAATAAATGATATTTAAGTTATATGTGGTTGAGGATGTCACACCTGCACAGAAGAGTAAACACTACAGGCTGTCTTTCAATATCTCTGCTCCTATACCAAAGAATGCTATTTTAAGTTTCATGCAACTGGAGAGTTCCACAGCACACCCATTTGCTAGCACCTCAGAGAAGAATGCTCCTGTGTCTTTGAGGAATTAATTTTCTGATGAGTTCAGTCTCCACAGAGGGCACACACTCTGACTGCGCTTCTCAGCAGGTATCACACTCAATCCTATTTAATTAAGAACTGGATAAAAGTAATATGAAACCAGATTCCTGGTGGGGAAAGGAAAAAAAAATCCCTCTGCAGCAAGCATCTGGTGTGGAAGGCAAATTAGTAACAAGTATGATATCATTGTTTCAGGCTGCAAGATATACTTGAACAGTTTTTGGCACATGCTTCCTCCCTGCAAATGAAGGAACTTACCCCTCCCTTCCTAACCAAAAAGCTGAAGTGAACTTCACAGAAATTTCTGTCCCAATACAACTTCTTTCAAAACAAAGACTTCATCTTTGTCACAATATTCATATTATGTTCTCACTCATCCTCAAAACGTGATACCAGGAAGCTCCACCATCACTCTTAACAGCAGGAAATCATCTACCTGAAAAGAGATGCACCACCGCTACCAGAGATTTTAAACAGCCTAACCACAGTGCACTGTCATTGTTCTCCTACTCCAAAGGATTTCTAAAATTTCTAATGCTGAACCTAAGATTCAACACAAACACTTTGAACTCTCCTACAATTATCAGCCCAAGGTGCAGAGAGCACTCCGTGTACCCAGCAGTGCTATTACATTAGATGCTATCACAGCTCATCTTTATATAGAAAGAGTAATGGCACCAATAATTCACCACTGGCAGAGTTGCATTAATTCTTACCCAGCAATACTGCCAATTCTAATTTTGAAACAACTCAATTCGGTTTTCCATTAAATTCACAACATACCTCTTCAGATTCATTTGTCATTGTCTGTGATTCTTCCAGCTCCTCATCAGCTGTATACTCTCCTTGTTCTTCCATTGCTTGCTGATTGTATGACTGCATGTAATCTTCATCCTACAACAACAGTGCAAGAAACTGTGAAGACCCAGGCCAACTTTACAGAAACAAATCCATCAAGAAGCAGGCTCTGGGTGCATTGTTATCATTTTCAGAACTGGATGATAACTGTATCTATCAGAATTCTCAACTATAAGTGATAGATCATAGGAGGCATAATTATCAGGCTTTTAACTAGATCATAATTTCAATATTATTAAAAAAATACATATAACCAAAATGTTTTCATTGTTTCCAATAATGTCATCTCATAAAGCTGCCATCTGCTTCTGTACTTCTACATCCTTTGATGAAGCAAGAATTGCAGTAATTTCTTTCCAGAAGACATAGGTACCCACAGCACACACACATTAACACCAGATTTTAGTCCAACAAAAACAAATATTCTTAGAAAACAGAGATCATTTACAAATGAATGAGTTACATTCTGTACAGTTCTCAATAACTCCGTATACTTCTGATCAATAAAGGAGAACAAAAATGTCCTCTCATGAAGTCTGATGACGTTTTAAGACATCTCACTGATCACACACAGTGTTAATTAAGATTATATCATTTATCTAGCAATTAAAGCCAGCACTTGTTCTCTAACGTACTGTTTAAAACATACCAAATTATGCAGGTGACATTTTCTGAACTAACCTCCAATCTCTTTATTCAGGTTTAGACAGTTCTCAGTTACAAAAAGGATGAACAAGCAGGACATCAATCACTTTGGGATATTAGCACCTTAAAGATGTCTTTAGCAGGTCAATAATCTTTTCACCTTCGAAAGACTTTATCAGATCTTGCCTAAAGCTTGGATAAAAGCTTTTGCATTAAGTACTTCTAACAATTGGCAGTGTATCTCCACCACACAAAGCTGTTTTCTTCTTTAAGGATACAATCCTCAAGGTCATGATTCTCAACTGCCTTCCAGCATGACAAAGGAGCATTACCTACCGCCAAACAAGCTGTCAACACAAACTTTGTCACAGCCTAGATAAAGAAACTGGCAGACAGTGATAATAGGTCTAATTTCCCCTCCTCCCTAGGGAGGTAAACAGTTTTCAAATCAGTCTGAAACCCTATGCACGTGAAGCAATGTTATCTTCGAAGATACAATAGAAAGAAACTCACTGGAAATTCATCCAGGGGTTCATTGATTTCAAGGTCTAGCACTTCATCATCTTCTCCAGGCTCTTCCCCATATTCTATTTGGTCTTCTGTCAGTTCAGGATCGTTGCCTTCGTAATGTCCTTCCTCAGAATACTCTGAAGCATACACTTCAGGTGCTTCAGATTTGTCGTAACCAATTTCATCTTCTCCTTGGTTGTACCCAGACCCATGTTCGACTGATGGATCGTTGATGTTCTCAGAGAGTTCGTATGATGTAAACATGCCGGACGTAGCATTGAGGCTAACCGTGACACCTTGAGAACTGCAGAATAAGGGCAAAAGATTAAAAGGCTGAAGTGTAAAACCCTCAAGTGTGCACACAAAGGCTGAGCAAAATAATACATATTTTGTGAGTCTATGAATAAAATTGTACCTCACACACTATTTGACTCTATGCCATGCTCTCACAATGCATACTGTACTGCAGCTTATCACTAGCTGCAGGCTATTTGACCAGGGGAATCAAACCAGCCAGATGGTTTAACAGGTCAAACTGGCAAAAGTCCTGCTCAGTAACCAAAGCAGGCTGGATTTAATTTTAATTCCAAGACTAACAGAAAATTCACAAAGTTACCATAACTGCATCTGCTTTCCCAATCTCTCAAACCTGTAAATCATTTTTCAATTGTATGCATTAATATTGTTCATTCTTAATTACACTGAATTTGTTTGTTTGTTTGTCTTGACAGATTCACTATTCTAATATAATACATATTGTCAAAATTACAAATACATATGCATGTCTTCTAAATGCCTAAGATTCTAAATTAGTAACAGCACTGGTATAGACAAGGAATAGAAGCAAAATAAAACATCAAGAAGATTATCTGGAAGAAAAGCAAAACTCAGAATTTATTGTTTGACACAGCTAGTGTCATCAACACAGAAAAGAATGACTCATTAACACAGACCAGTTATAAAAGCAGGGACAAAAAGCTCTTTGATTTGAGAGGTTCTGGGTACAAGGAAAAAAAGATTGCTTTTTGTTGTTGCTTTTTAAATTACATTCCTATTATCAACCATTTTCGTAAGTTTGAAGGCACAAAAATCAAGGCAGCTTTGAGCAATTTGCATCTATCAGATGGAGAAGATTTAACACAACCAAGACATTATGCAGGATTATCATTATCCTCTCAACTATAGAGGCAGACGAGTTTCAGTGGAAACAAAGGGAGAGGAGTGGACCAAAGCTTTCATATCCTGGCAATAAAGCTGCTAAAAATGCAATAATTTTCTACAGAAACCTGCTTCCACTACTACATTTAGGTACTTTCTCAGCACTAATACAGTCACATAGCTATCCCTGCTGCCCATAGCTCGCAAGGAGGAAATACAGAGCAGAAACAGCAAGGATTTCCCATGCTGAAGGGAACAGACCACTCCTGCAAGGAGGAAGAGCAGCCAGTACAGAGATGAATGGTCAGAGATATTTTACCTCACCATCATCAAGCCAACAAAGGGAGGCATCCCCATGTCCTAATCCAGACCAAAGGCAGGAAGGAGGTTGCAGAGCAACACCAACATAACCATTCAGAACATACACCTGCACAGCATGACACATCAAGAACAGCAGCACCCGAAGGAAGAGGTCATTAAAAACAGCAGTCATACTGCATTACAAGCATCTTCCAATACCTTTCAATCCAGCTCAGAACTACTGAGGCTTGCTTACAAGACATCCTTGTAAACAGGTTGTGCAAAGTTTTGCAAATTACTTTCTGCTTGATAGCTGTACTTATTTTGTAAACTTTCCCCAAATGAGGTTTATCAGGAAGAAGAATCAGAGGAAACCAGGAGAAGCAAATGCAATCAACTGAGAGCTTGAACTCAGGAATTTTGGACTTACTGTACAGGCTTAATAGGCTAAATAATATTAACTAATTCACCTTGGACTGCATAAAGAGTTAATTGCACATGCAATGTTATGATACACAGCAGGATCACATACAAGGGGAGAAAGGAGGAGAGAAGTAAGGATAGAAAAGACTCAGCACCTCCAAAACTTTGAGAGACTCTGTGGCAGGGTTGGCCCCACAGTCTCTCCCTTTACTCAAATAAAGAAAGGGAAAGACACTCCTCCGCCTCTTTTTGGGATAAAGATAATTGAGCAAGTCTATCTGAACCAAAATTTTCACAACACTATTAAGACTGCCGTTTGGATTTGTAATGCACCTAATTTAAGTGCTAATTTAAGATCTGTATCAACATACATCATTCACAGGGCAGACTCCTCAAGCTCCCAAACAACATCCTTGCTTAACCCTAAAAACCTCACACAAATTTCCTGCTGTGTACTCTATGCATATATTTAAGCCATGGTTCAAGCTTTATAAACTCTGGAGCTCCACTCCTCAAGATATTCAGGGATAAGATACATTTTTAAAAGCAGAATGGCAGTGAAAGGACTTGTCAAGGAGGAGAAAGTCTACTGCAACAGAAACAAGGCATAGAACACAAGTTCTGCAAGACTCACAGATAGTCCTAAACAGCACAGGAGATGTCATTTCTTCAAGTTATTAATATTTTTTTTAGTATAGATTTTGATTAAGTTAATTTTATTCAAATAAGCTAATCATTTTACTCATTTGCTAATAATGCTACTGAACACACTATATAATACACCATTAAGTAACTAAGAAGCAAAAGTAGGTTTCAAATATATAACAATTTCAGTATAGCTAATAATGAAACTAAAGCTATCATCAGTGGTAGCCATTAACACTTTGCATATATTGGTTGTGCATGTAACTTCACAGTTATCCAGAACACAGGCTTTAGAAAAGAGATACCGAAATTCTTGTTCCTCTTCATTGTCACTCTGCAGGAGGTCATCATTCAGCTCTTCATCTGACAAGTCTGACTGATTCTAGATTTCAGAAAAAGCCAATCATTAACAGAAGAAGTACACAAAGTTTAACTACAGAAACTACTCAAACTTCTGAACATTGGCATTATTTTTTAATGAGGAACATATTTCAGACTGAGACCATATCTCCAATGAAATTACCTAATTCAAGAAAAAACAATACTACAAAAACAACAAATCTATAAACATTTCACAGCCTTACTCAGATTTGCCCAGCTATCTAGTCTTTCACTGAGGTATTCCCATGCGTAGCTAAATATGACAACTCATTTGAAAGACCAGGATAAGAGAAATGTTAACATCAGTGCCCCTATTTACTGCCTTGTGACCCTGATGTATCAGGCAACTCAAGAAAAACACCCAGTTACACCTCTTTCTAAAGGGCAGAAATACTTAGGAGGCCGGAGGACATGATGTAATGATATTAAGAACATTGACACAACATAATTTGCTTTCAAGTGAAGTAAAAATTTATAAAATATTGTGACTTTTCTAAACTCCTTATTTGCCAATCATAATTTCACTTTCTTCATACACATTTTTTAATTATTTTGTTCTAAATAATTACACACCAGAAGGAGAGAACCACGGCTTTCCTTAGACACATTATTCCCATCGCTCTGAAGTAATGGGGGCAGAAAGGTTACACAAGGATAGTACTGAAACTACTGAGATAGGATTAAGTAGAAGCAAGTTTAGATTGACCAGCTCAGGGAAAACTCCCCAAGAAGCCTAGCACTACTCCACCACTCAAGTCCATACCCACACAAACTGCTGAGCACTAAGACATAAAACTGCAAACACAACAAAGGAGGGCACAAGTCTCATCAAACACTGGAGAAACACAATACTGGTAATATTCACACAGATTAATTTCAGTAAGTGAGCAGCTTTATCAACTCACATTTTAACTACTGCATATATACACATATAGTTAACATTTGGATAACATTTAACATTTTGGATAGCCGGTCTATCAGACAACAGGATTTCCTACCTTAACAGAAATTACTGACAGAGCAATTTCACAAAGCTAGCTTTTAATATTTAGAGTGTGGAAAACACATCAATTAAAACTCAACTTCTACCGGATTTGTGTGACTTAAGCCTAGTCATCTTCAAACATAACTTTAAAAACTATTTCATAAATTAACTCATTTAGCAGATAAAGAGAAACAAGGGGCAACTAGCCAGTTTTGATTTCCCAAGCATTAAATCCTATCTCCTCCTTCAGGTATCAGTTCTGTTATACGGTTCAATTTTGTAAATTCAATTATGTTCTCCAGCATTAGCTGCTCCTTTCCTTCCCCTTAGAAGGGGAAATCCTCTGCCTACCTGCTCCACAAAATAGTAGCACTACCTACAGATACTACTGACTTTTTACGTTCTTTTGTTGTTTTACTTTTCTCACTGCCCAGGATGAATCAGAGCACCTCACACAGACCTCAGCACTGCTGGGAATGAGCAGCACAACATTACTGGTATTCTTTAAATAGCTTTACACAGACAAGAAACTGACAGTTTAAATGAATTCTCAGGAATGCTTCAGGAAGCTTTTTTTTTTAAATTAAGTCAATTTGAACTTCAGATAAATCAATTTAGAGAATCAACTCTTTTTTGAACTGTATGTTTCAAGAACAAATACTATTTCAGAAAAAAAAACTTAATTAAAAACCATCGTACTTGGAGGCACTTCACTAAAAGACACAGGCACAGATTGCTCTGCTAACAGCAGATCTCAGATACTCGAGCAACATGGCTGTCTTTGGGGATGTTTGATACATAAAAAGCCACATCAAATAACTACAGTGAACGAGATGAATGAAGTTCACATTTCAATACGCATAACAACTCGCTTAATGTACATCTCTTACCTTTTTGCCAGCAAGCAAATCCTCTCCAAGCAAATCATCTTCAAGTTCACTGGAAAATATTAAGACATTTTTCAAAGTTGAACCTCAGAAAACAGAAAGACACATTATTTCGGGTAAATGGCTTAGGAAAGTAACTTGAGAATTTTTACTGATTCCACACAAAGCTTTCCTTCCATCGAAACATTTAGCAAGTTGAAAAAAAAGATTTTAAAAGTAACCGCAAACCAGACACATTAAAGTAACACTGCTGTTGTGCAAACACTTCTTTTCTCTTTATCCCTTTCCAAATCCATCCTATCATGACAAAGTACAAAGACCTAGGCAAAGCATATTGCTTTATGACAAGATTAGCCAGATCCCTGCTCCAGGTCCTTCTTTTTAAGGCCTCTTGGGCATATTGGCCAAATTGTTCCTTCCCATTTCCCCACAGAAGCTGCAGGTGACACAATGCCATGCTGCAGGCAGGACTCAGCCTCCAGGCCACACCATCCAAGCTGCATTTGAAGAAGAAAGCACTTGGAAACCAGTTAACCTGGGAGGCATTAAGGCCTATAGATTTTGTGAAAGCTCCAAGCTTCAGGAGGAGGAAATAAAGACAGGTCAAACAGACATCTGTGGGACTACAGAAATCAGGTCTGTGGCTCACCACCACTTTGAGAATGACTAAGAATTCAGGAAACAAAAATACAGGGTTTTGGCTCACAAAACTTCTTCCATCATATAAAAAGCTCTGCCATAAAGAGGATGCAACAATAAAGAACTACACTCCTATGATTTAGAACAAGTTGTTCTCTCCTCAGTGAAAAGGTTGTCTAGCCCCAGGAGACCCACCCTTCAATACAAAATACTTCTTACTGCCAAATGCCAATATTAGAACAAGCACGAGCTAATACTAAAATGAGATGACAGTGATTTGATGTATGAACTCTAACTCAAGAATTAGAATCCATTTTAACCTATACACACTTAAAAAAAAAAAACAAAAACAACCCACAATCAAATTACATACAAATTAAATACCCCAAAGTGAGAACAGTCCTTATGAGCAGAATCAAAAGCAAAGATAGTTTTCATAGTATTTCTGCCCACAAAAAAAGAATGTATTTGCCACTCTTTCAAAGCAACTAGAAAGCAAAGTCATATTGGAGTAAATGTGTAAGAGTTCTTTAGAGCTCCAGAGGAAGACTTAAAGGCAATCCCAAGGCATAAAGCATTGCTAGAGTTGACAGATAAACCTTGTTAAGACCTAGCTAGTGTACAGATAGCGCCTGAAAACATAAAAAACAATCTTCTGAGAAAAGTGATTATTTTCTATATCAGCACTGAATGGGATGTTATCATCTGCACACAGTATTTGTCCATAGTTACCGATCTCAAACAGTTCCAGGAATGACTGAACATTAATAGCAGCTGTTCTGTGATCACTGTGAGCAATATTAAGCACAAATTAGGCCATAAGACATACCACGCATTCAGTGAGTAGAAGAGCTAGAATTTAAGCCCTTCATTTCAGAGACAGAAAACTTTCTGTAGCAGAATTGTTTCCAGAACAATTTAAAGCCAAACCCAAGGTAGGGAAACAAGTCTGATCTCTTCAGCACAGAATCAGCTGCCAGTAACCTGACAAATGCACCGAGAATTGAAAACACTTCCCAGCAGTACAGTCCACCACTGACAGCTTTTAATAAATAGCACCAAACAAACTGCAAGAGACAGCAAGCATGTGTTGCACAAACATTCAAAGACAAAAGCAAGCCAAGCTAGTAAGAAGTTTGGATCAGAACTGTAAAACAATGAAAGATTGACTTTATTATCTAAATATATTTAGGGCTATTCAACATATCACTAAAAAACTTTTGATGTGATTACTTTCCTTTTTAAGAAAGACTTGATCAATAGAAGTAATTGCAAACATACTCTAAATATAACATGACAAAAAAATTGCACTAGCACATAAACGAAGCTCATAACAACTGGGAAATTGTCATAGTTCATAGTGTTTTTCCATGTTTACATTGTTTTTTTCTTCTTCTAAATGAGCAAAGTTGGTTACTATTTGAATAAACAAAGAAATAGTGGAAAGCCTACACAATAAAGCATACATAGCTCAAGCTTCTTTTAAATAGCTAAATCTGAAGTTACAGGTCAGAAGGAAGAGGAACCAGAATTACCAGATCTCACTTCTTAAAGCAACTAACAAAACCACTACTACAGGATTTTAGGTCAGCAGGGAAAAATAGAGAAAACCAAATGGCTGCAAGCTGATACCAAAGCCATACAAAACAAATTAAGCTGGAATAAAAGTACACACCCGTGACAGTTCCAAAGGAAACTGATCCTCACTATCACCAAGACAAAAGTCTTCCTAATGCTGCAGTTCTAAGAAAGTAGGGCTACAGTCATCAAATAGTTTGCTGCTCTCAGAAGAGACAGACTCATTACCTGCTCTTCTTTGACTTCAATATTCATTATTCCCCCCACTGAATAAATTCAGCTCACCAGATCAGCAAGAGAAAATACCCTCAAAAAAGAAACACAACAAAATGGAAGATATTTTTTGCCAGTACAGAGAAACTGTCCCAGAGGAGAGTCAGAAGAAATAAATGTCCACAAAAATCAACTATCAAATCACTTTTGTCGTCTCACTGAACAGCACCAGAACGGTACATTTCTCCCAAACTCAAGTTTGCAGCTACTTGTAGAGATAAACGTATAAGTTAACAGCCCGTGATAAACACATCAGATTATATGGGCCTTTCTGGCCTCTGATTTCATGAGCATGCCCCATTAAACATGAGCAGTAGCAAGGACAAATGTTTTGGGAAAGAATGTTAAAATAAAACCAGAGAAAAGTAATGGGAAAAATTCTCTAAGAACAATGTGATATTTGTACTCCAAAATAATAAAACCCTTCTGATTCTCAGTAATCACCCTCCACTGTTTGAGAACAGAAAGAGCTGGGAATTCAAACTGGTTTACATGCCTGGGGGATGGGACTCTTAAGAAGCAATGCAGTGCATGTGTGGATGGATGACAAATCAGCCCCTCACCCGCCTCCCAGAAAAGTAAGGAAAAGTTGCAAAACGAAGCACGAGGAATCAAAGAAATCCCATGTTCATTTATTATTTTCAGTAAACCATGTCCTGTACAGAACAGGGCCAGCAGTTACAAAGTTTCAAGCAATTACGTTAGGCAATAACATACTCAGGAGCAAGGTATTCACAGTCACCCAGACAAACACAGAAGTCAACACTTCCACAAGAGAGCACTGCAATCTATAAAAAAGTAGTATTAAAATATTAATAATTCTAACATTTGCAAATGATATAATGCTCCATTAGATAAATTTGTAGGAAGCATTCTCTCAAATGATCAGCAAGATGACTGGGTGATCAGCCTGGTGGATGAGGGAAAGGCTGCTGACATACTCTATATATGTCAGCAAAGCTTTTGACTTTTTGTCTCCCATAGATTTCTCCCAGGGAAGGTGGCAGCCCATGGCTTAGACAGATACACATTTTGCTGGGTAAGGAACCAGTTGGCGGGCTGGGCACAGAGAGCAGTGGTGAATGGAGTTAAATCCAGCTGGTTACTGGTCACGAGTGGTGATCCCCAGTGGTCAGTATTGGGGTCTGTCCTGTTTGGTATCTATACAGATGACCTGGACAATGGGACTGAGAGCAACTTCAGCAAGTTTGAAGATGACACCAAGTTGAGAGAAAGTGCTGACCTGCCTGGGGGTAGAAAGGCCCCTCAGAGGGACTTAGGCTGGATAGCCGGGCTGAGGCCAATGAGATGATCTTCAACATGACCAAGTGCTGGGTCCTTCACTTTGGCCACAACAACCTCATGCATCACTGCAGGCTTTGGTAGAAGGCAGGAAAGCTGCACAGAGAAAAGGATCTGGGAGTATTAGTCAACATCCAACTGAAAATGGGCCAGCAGTGTGCCCAGGAGGCCAAGAAGGCCAATGCCATCCTGGTTTGTATGAGAAATAATGCAGCCAGCAGGGGTAGAAGGTGATCGTCCCTCTGTACTCAGCTCCGACAAGGCCACATGTACTGTGTTCAGTTTTGGGCTCCTCACTACAAGAAAGGCATCTAGGCCCTGAAGCGTATCCAGAGAAGGGCAACAAAGCTGTAAGGGGACTGGAGCACAAGTCCTACAAGGAAAAGCTGAGAGAACTGGGATCGCTTACTCTGGAGAACAGTCTGGAGAAGAAGAGGCTCGGGGGGACCTTACTGCCCTCTACAACTACAGGAAAGGAGGTTGTGGTAAGGTGAGGGTCTGCCTCTTCTCCTGTGTCACAGCAATAGAACAAGAGGAAACGGCCTCAAGTTGTGCCAGGGGATGTTCTGGTTGGATATTAGGAGAAATTTCTTCTCCTAAAGAGTGGTCAGGCTCTGGAACAGGTTGTCCAGGGAGATGTTTGAGTCACTGTCCCTGGAAGTTTTCAAGAAATGTGGAGATGTGGTACTACAGAACATGGTTTAGTGGGCAATGTTGGTGGTAAGTGGATGGCTGGACTAGATGATCTTAGAGGTCATTTCCAACCATAATGATTCTATGAATCACCACACCAGTACTGAACCTGAAACCACTTCCCTTACAATTTTACTACAGAATAAATAAAACACAACTTCTAATAATAAACCAAGAAAAAAATGAAAGCAAATTTAAAAGACAAAACATTTGTCTAAAACTCTGTGTTTCAAAATGTCAGCTTAGTGAAAATACTCCATAACCTTTCTCAATCCTATGAAAATAGCTTTGCTACCAGGGGTTTACCCATAGCAATGCACTACTTCTTCCAGTGGAGTAACTGTCTGACTCTTCCAAACCACTTTTCACAGTAACAGTAGCTCAGGACATGATTTAGTAGAGGGTTGTTAAGAGTTAGAGTAGTGTGGTTAGGTCGTGATTGGACTCAGTGATCTTTAAGGTCTTTCCCAACCTGAGCAGTTCTATGATTTAGCCATTCTAAGCCAAGGTAGGAGAGCTACAAAACAAATGGGGCCAATCAACATCTAAAAGTCTACCATGAAGTCAGCAGCAAAAGAAAAAAAGAAACAAAAGATATTCTACTACCAACATTTGTCCATGACATTGGTTTCAGTAATTCTAAGGTATCTCATGCTACCTCAAACACGACATCACATTTCTGGGGCTGGGAGGCAGCACAGTATAGCAATTTGCCTCCAACAAGTTATTTTAATTGCATTCTCAAAGCAGATCAGTTCCTTGATGCAGTTCACCATCCAACCCACAGCTGTGCTGGCATGACAGAGCAGCAATATCCTTCACAGCAGAACACTGTACACTCAAGATATTGTTTGAGTTCCTTATTCATTCTTACTTGCCTCCTAGAGCAATAAGAACTGCTCGCTCAGCCTAGCAGGAAAGCACGGAAGAGGAAACTAACTAATCCCTTAGGAATGACAATAAATGCAGAGTAGCTGGTTCACTCCCAGGGCTCAGCTCAGTGGAAAACTACTTACAGTAAAGTTTGTTTACTACAATCACAAGACTGATTATTAGATAAGACTTGTTTCATTTTTTTCCCCTTTTTCACAGTGAAACCTGGTGACAACTGGCACAGTCTGAACAAGTCTCTCAGCTGCCAAACAGGAATAACAAAAAAATCAACTTCACAGGAAGTGAAAAGTTCTCTCCCATAATGGACAAGTCAAATCAGCAGTTAGACATAGGTTTTTCAGAACACACACGCACACTCTTCAAAAATAACCAAGTTCATGCATATTTCTAAATCCTCATAGCTGTCATATTTTTCAATAGAAGGTCATATGTAAGCTCCATTACCAAAGGATTTTGAAGAATTTAAACATCTATTTTAAAAATCCCCAAATTCAAGTACTAGCAAAAAATCTGTTTAAGCCAATTATTAAGACCCTACTAAAGATGTAGAGGAAAACCAGGACAGTAATTGTAAATTTAATTACACACCACAAACGCTTTATACTTATCTAATTTTAAATAGCATCTCTTCATAGTGCTCTCTATATTCCTCAAGGCAAGTATACATTTGGCACAGTCTAACATCTGCTGACACATGCATAACAACCAACATCTTCATTAGTATCTAAATGTGCACTACTGCAAATGTTAGAATACAAAATGTGAGAATCAGAAAACACAGCGATGTCATTTAATATACAGAAGCTGAGCATAAAAATATTCTACTCACCTGTCCCACTCATCATCTCCAGCTCTTCTTCTCCAAGATCTTTCTGCACCAGGCTTATCAAATTGATCAAAGTCATCATCTGTTTAAAAACAAAACAAAAGAAAAGGCAACTACGTGAAATAATTCTTATTGAAATTCAAGGTTGTTTCTAAAGCAACCACTTCAGAGACAGAAGCTTCCCAGGAATTCATGAAGCTCAAGCACACTGGAGGTCAAGGAAATGATGTCCAACAGTTCTTTGCCTTGTGCGCATCACACCCATCCATCCATACCAGGGTCCTGGAAAGGTACTCTGAAAATGGCAGCAAGCATCAGCACAACACAGGAAGGCACCAGCAACCCCAAGAAGTCGAAGGAAGCGAAGGAAGTCAGGCGTAAAAACCCTTCAATTGTCTCAGCCAGAGTTTAAAAGAAAACAAACTACACAAGAACTGGAAGTAGCTTACACTGTTACTAAGCATACAGATATCCAGTCATCCTCCAGCACAATCTGTGCTCAAGTCTTTGTCTAAGTACAATGTCAACGATCAACTGGTTTTCTGCTTTTCTGCCCTTAACAAGCCTCCAAAAAAAAGAAAAAAACCAAACCCAAATCTACCTTTCCTCTTAAAACTCAATCTCAGCATTCACCACATGCAACAACACATCTATTCACTTCTTCACATAACCAAAATACAAGTATTAGTGACCAATACAAAACAAAAAGAAAAAACAACATTAAAAATTGAAACTTCTTTTAAAAGAACTGCTGGCTTAGTGATGTTCCCAGAGCTGAATTTTCTATCATATGTAACTATGAAAATAAGACTGCTCAGTATGAATTACAATGCAATAAAAGATGTGTGGCAACTCACTGCTTTTGAAACAGTAGACAAAAACAACTCTCCTTGATTCCATTTACTGCCCTCAGATATGGCTATATTTTAAATGATATTCTGTGTTTTCACAACTAAAACAAACTCCGAACTTCCACCTCTCTGCTCAAACATCCACGTACCACAATCTCTTTCAATTCCTATCCTACTTATAAGGAAAAGCCAGATATTCAGACACAGACTATCCTCCTCTTGAACACCAAATTATCCAATTTTGTGATCACTAAAAGAACTGCCACATTATTTTCCCTAGAATCATTCAAGACCATGCAGCAGGGATTATCACAGTGGATTGCCATTTTAAGGCAGAAATACCCTGCAGTGCCACTGTTCTTACAGCTGAACTGCAGTAATGCACTCACTTGATATAACCACCTACAAAGGTTGTTTAAAGTAATATGCCTGAGTTTGCAGTAACCCAAATTAGGAATGCTCACAGAGTAAGTCAATGGAAAACAATCATCATCACCACAAAGTCAGCAATTTCTTTCTATGATCTGCCGGTTTTCCTTGCAAAAAAAACTGAGGTTTTGTGTCCCGGGTACCACCTTTAGAAGCATAGAGCATTTCATTATAAACCAACACAGCTTGAAGATCTTAGTTCTGTCATGATGAAATCCAGCACACAACTCTTACACAGATGGACTTGAACTGCAGCTAAGTTTAAATCTAGACAACACGCACCAAGCTATACGCCAAAATCTTCTTCTCTGTTAATGTTACTGTACAGCAAAAAAGAAAAACTCTTCACTACAACTCAGTATCTTTCTAGGCCAGATACTTCTGTCTCACTGACAGGAAAGTGCTTCCACTTAATATTACTTCCAACAATGAGAACAAATTCCTGCCAAATTTCTAGTGCATGTCTGGACCCCCATTCAGTCACTGATACAAACTTTAACTCTTCCAACCTCTCAAAAATCCTCCCATTCTACTGAAGAGCAACTCCTACCAAAATCCAAAGCTGCATTACACTCTTTCAAAATTCTTTTCACAAGTGCTGTGTGGCAGGATGTGTCCCAAAGCCTCAGCAATGCCCAGTCAGTGTGTGTGCAGTGAGTGGAGCTTCTAAGAGCTGCTCCAGACATCCCCATCACTTCCTTGCCATCATTTCCCATCTCATCACACACTTACAACACCAGGATCTTTGTGGCAAGAGAGGAAGCTTTTTTTTCTAGGCTTTATACTTATCTGTCCCTTGGCATTTGACATTGACAACAAGCACCACAAATTACACCACTACGCCATGGATCATCATCGGAACGCAAAGTAGTTCTTAAATCTCCTTTAGAAAATCAGGTTACCACCCAGCCATGGACCTGCAAATATTATTCAGTCCCAGATTCAAGGCTTGAGACAGCAAACACTGAAATGGACACCGAGGCCTTACACATGCAGTGCCACTTGATATTTAGCATATCTCTGGCAGAGTGGCTTGAGGTTTTGTTTCTGAAGCTACGTTTTCCAATCACGCAGGCAAAAACAGTTAACAACAACCCATATAACCTTTGTAGATGTTTCCCCCTGAAGAATTCGATCTTTGTGTCAAGCATGGTTAAGTACTCATAAACATTAACTTTTACAGAAAGACAAACAATCAGCACCGGGCACATTGCAACAGAAGACTTTTTCTTGCTTGAATAATTCTATCTTATGTGGAAGGTGGAAAGGAAAAAAATGAAGGAGGGAAATCCATGAACATAGGGCCTCTAAGCAGGAAAATGTCCACTGCAGGATGTGAAAGACGTTTTGTATTTCTTGCAGTGATATCACTGCAGCCAGGGATGGAACACTACAACTGCTGCCAAGACATGTAACAAAACAGCTAGGGCTCCTTGTTGCAACTCATGTTGTTCACAGCAAAGCTCAGCAAGGCATGTGTAGATTAATAGTATCGACTGGAAGATTCTGACAGTTGATCACTAAACACAGAGAGCCTCTAACTTCCAGGCAGCACTGTAAGGGAAAGAACAAGGCCTGTCACATACCAAAAAAAAAAAAAAAAAAAGCATTAACTGAATGACAAAACAGGAAAGACCAGTTATTTAGAAAAATGAAAGAAAGAAGCCAATACTTGGTTATTCCTCACGGCAGCACTGAGAAAATCACCATTTGCAAAGCTGCAGAAGAGTTGCAGGATGCAGCAGAATGACCGACCCTGGCTGCTGTTAGGCCTGCCTGCCTCACAGGGCTCTGGGCAGCTGGAATCCAGAGTAAGCACAAAGACTGCCAAACACACTTCATCCCCAACACTAAAAAGGTCTGACTACTTCCTACTTCACCTGGTGCAGCTAGAGCAGAGCTGTAAGCTGTTGTACAGCTCATTTTCTCCTCTTATCACATCTGATCTCATTTGTCTTTTTGTGGCAGTGGTCTTTTGCTCCCCTCCTCCTACCTTATGAGAACAATTTGCCCACACTAGAAACCCACTGAATTCAAGCCTCATTTCCCCTCTGGCTATGCTGATGGTATTTCCTACTCTCTGGTCCTCCTTTCAGTAAAATTTACACTAATAGTTTTCCATGTAAAATGGTCCTAAGCCACACAGTCAAAGTCTCACAAGTGTGGGAGGTGAATCAGCAAGAACACTGCAGAGCAAAGCTCCCACATATCTCAAAATGGTACCAAGGCAGCCCAAAAAGGTCGTTCTACATAGCAACTGTTGCTAAGATGGAATATGTTACTGTGTTACTGCAACCCAAGACTTCCAGCCAGGGAAAAACATTTCATGGCCACACTGTTGTTGCTACAAAAGCACCTGCACACTCTCTGCACGACCTCCTTAGCAGTACAAAATCACGTACTTTGGCCCATTTCAGTATTTCACAATCAAAAATACCAAACTTACCATTACTTTTAGGCATTGAAAAAGCACCAAAGATTTCTCCATAACCTAAACAAGATGAAGAAAGGCTAAAACTTGCCATGAAGATCCAGTCAACAGAAAAGAAAAAAAATTATCACACGCTGCTTATGCAACGGGCTTTTAAAGTAACTAGGTGTACTGCTTCTGGGCACAACTGAAGGAGGGTACTTTAAATAAATAAATGGGGATAAAGGAAAAGCCATTACCTACATGGAAAAACACTGCTTCTCTATGCTTAGATCTGAAAACAATCATCTCCATCTTGATCTCTCCCATTCCCCAGTGCTGTGCTCGAAACACTCGATATGACAACGTGACAAGCATGAGTCGCAAGATCAAAAACAGTGTACAAGCTTATCTGATAAACATTTTCTTCATCTTTCATCGCAAGATTTTATACAACACAAGTACTGTATAGCCTAGATTTCCATTACTTGAGCATACCACTTCAGTGCTGTTGCCTTCCTCTACTGAATTTTCTTTCACATCTCTTGCTATGTGATACAGGCAAATAGCAAGCTTCAAGAGGAACAGCCATGTCTAAAACATGGGGTGGAAACATAACTGTACTATTAGTACCAACTGAATAAAAACTTCTGCTTTTCTTGTTATGATTAGTTACGAGGTCAACACGAACCCCTGACCTGTGATGCAAACCAAACGTGATGAAGGACTATGACTCCTGCTTCACTTATGACAGTCAAGCTCCCTATCATAAAAATTGCATTCATTCAAACAACTGTTCTATGCACAGGAGAACACATGCAGGAGAAACACCCCACAAACACAAACAGTTTGGTTTATGTGTTTAGAGACAAACATCATATCATCTTCATGTTGGTAAACAATTACTCATACAAGCCTCAAGCATTCAGTGATTAAGCATCTGTCACAACACAGCAATTGCACAACGTGTCCCTCAGCTTCTGGATTTCTTCCCACGTTTATAGCGACGCAAAGCAAGTCGCTAGCTGTAAGAACGGAACAAACAGTGATATGCCACAGGTACTGAAGCTCTTCCTGATCCGTGCTTGAAAGGAGTATCTTAAAGGAGGAAAAAAATAAAAAAGAAAAAAGGTTGCATTTAAACCAAGTCATATAAAATGTTTCCAAAGCCTGCTTGGAATTAATAATACATTTGCTTTGGAAAAACATTAATGTCATGATTTCTTGCCTCACAAGCATGTCTAACAGTGAATGAAGGCCAAAGGCTTAAATGAAATCCACATGAGCTCAGCTCCCAAATGGCTTTGGACACCAATGAGAAACTTCAACTCTTCAGTACCTTTCATAGCCAGCAAACATTGGGTGGACCAGTAACACTACTTGTCTGGAGGTCCCTTTGGCTGAGCCTGAGACAATCAACCATCTTTAACATTCTAGACTGTAAGTTCTATATGACCTAAAATCTTAAGTCAAGCATTTGATGTAACAAAGTTTGGGTTTGGCTTCAGCTTCGTAAAAAAAATAAAGCAGCAATAATAATAAAAGCAAGTGATACTCTGGTTAGGTTAACAATTATAATGACCTTAAATGATATAATATGTGGAGAAATGTAGCTCTTCCTTAAAGCCTTTCAAAACATTCATACGTTTAGAACTGCTATGCTTGAAAGCAAATATGCCTGTAGTAATGTTTTCTGGCACTAGTCCTCAGCTGATACAGTAGCCCAGCCATACTTCATGATACAGGTCTCTGTCACCCTGCAGTTTGAGTGTATACATTTCAGTGTAAGTGTCCAGCTGCATCACTCCATCCAGCAGCGTGCAAAACCCAGAAAATGAACCACATCCAGGACTCTACTCTCATTCAGGCATAAACACAGAAGCTTTACCCATTAAGGTGCCAGTGCTATCAGAGAGCAGACAATCAACAAGTGCTCTTGCTTAGTTTTAGTGTGAATGTGCTGAACCATCTCATCCTGAACAAGATTACTACCATCAATTTAAAGCTACATTTTAAATATCAAGAAAAAATTTCAGCAGCTATACTGTACAGTTGTTATACTGTAACATTCAATGTTTGCTCTGGTCCCAGTTTTGCATGCAAGTTTGCACTAAAGTTTGGCAATCACCACCTTAACCATATCAACAGACTGACAAGCAACTGTAAGATCTCAGAGCACACGTGAGCACTCGATCCTTATGAATCAAGCCAATGTTTCCCAAGAGCTTAAAAAAAAAAAAAAAAAATAGTGACCAACAACTCTACACAATCTACACAACAGACAAACCAACTTCCTTCCTTCCATCCAATCCAACAGACACAGTGCTGAGCAGACACAGCAGTTCCGTACTTCAATTATCAGCCCCACATCATATCCTTGCAAACAATCTGCATCTGCAAGGACAAAATTCTTCACTTTGCCAAACATTATGTCAAAATGGTGTCACACTCAAGTTCCATTTATTTTTCCAATACTTATTTTGCACATCTTTACTAATCATCTGTAAGCATCCTTAAAAAAAAAAATAATAATAAAACATTTTGTTGTATCACCACAATTTCAAGTCAAAAACAAACACTCTGAGAATGAATTCTAAAACATTAACTCCTCAAGCTGAAACCTGATCAAGTAATGAACAGCTCTGAAGCCAAATAACCACACTGTCCTGGTCTTTTCACCTAGGAAGCCTTTTGCCCAATTGGATATCACTATTGACTTTAGATAGCAGCCTCTTATCAAGAAAAGTTGTGTATGCCATTCCTGTAAATACCAGGTTTTTTGAAGTGAGTTTAGAAGTGCACTTAAGAACTTCCACCAGGAATTTTACTTGACTAGTCATACTAAGAATAAGCATGCAATAGACACTTCTGCTAGTCTGTTTTTCATTCAATAAAGTGTTGCAAGGTGACCACCCAGATTAAAACCTCTACTGTTTCCATAGAAAACATATCACATTTAATGGACCATGGACCACCATTTATTGGCTCATTCAACTTTTCCAACAGTTTTGACACACAAATTGAAGTAATTAGGAAGTGACAGTTTCTTTAAAATACCCTTCACTCACAGCACCAGCAAAATACTTTCACACAAATCAAAAATGCAAACATTTACCTCCACATTATAAGTAACCAAATCACAGAAAACAGCATAAGAGTTTCTGTAAAAAACTTAAAAGAGTGCATGTAACATCTTCAACAGCAACACTCAGTATATTCAGAATATTGCCAGTTGGTGCTGCCCTCCCGAGCCGAAAATTTTCAATTTTTAAATTTGGGAATATCCTTGTAACATTTGCCTTCAGTGATTGCATTTATATACCTTGCTCACCACTGTTTGCTTAACTGGTAGCAGCATGAGCACTCCAGCAAGTGCAAGCCACGTTCTTCTCTGTGATGGCTACCAACAACAAAAACAGCACAGAAAATATCACAAACCATCATGCAAACAAGGACCAATGTGTTAAGTAATGACTGATCAGAGCTACCTAACCTGCTATTCCCAGTGAAGGTAAGGCACACAGCTCCTAAAATACACACATTCCCTAAAAAACCCTCTTGCACCATTCACAATGGGGTGTTTCAGTCTTTTCTTTAAAAACCACTCAAGCAATAGTTTTAGGATGTGCTTGACGTGCCCATCAGAACAGCACTGGGTCCAACCATCATTTAACATGCTGCAAGCGGAAGCCTAAAAGCAGTGCATTGGTGCAGCCAAGAACCCTGGGACCAAACACCGACTTCGTTTTACACGTTCCAAGCGAGACGCTCTGCTTCTGGGTTACCTGTGAAACAAAACTCTAACGACCGCCGAGATTAGCGATCAGTTCTTCAAACAGATCACACACCGTAAATGCACGAACATGGAACCAAACGAACGGAAGCTTCAGAAGTAAACAGACACCAGAATGCCTCCATTCTACCCGGGGATTCGAACCGGGGCCGAGGGACGAAGCGGAACGAAACCGCGGCCCAGGAGAAAGAGCCAACGGCCCCAGCAGCCCCGGCACCGCAGGGACGGCGGCCGCAGGGCCAACGGCGCGGCCACTCCCCCTCACCCCCCGGGTCGGGCTCCCACCGCGGCCCCTCGCGACAGAGAAGCGCCCGCTCCCTTCCGCCCCACCGGCGGGCCCCGCGCAGGCCGCACAACCCACCTGCTCCTCCTCCCAACGCAGCAGCCATGGCTCCTCGCCGTGCCCAGGCGGCGGCAGGCCCCGACAGCGCCTCCGGTGCCGCCCCCGGGAGCGGCGGGGAGAGGAGGGAACGGGGAAGGGCCCGGATTCAGCGCCCGGCAGCGGCCCCTCGACGCGCAGCCACCACCGGCGAACAACAAACTACCACAACATGGCGGCCGCCACCGCCGTCGCTGTCGCCGCCGCCGCCCTCGCGTTGCATGATGGGATGGCGGAGGACCGGTCCCTCCCTCTCATGGAGGGAGGGCGGTAGGCACCGCTGGTTGGTCAACGAGAGCCGCGGACGGCATCCGCTGCGCACGCGCAGTGCTCTCAGCCTGAGGTTTAGATGGCTGGGCGGGCGAGGCGAGAGTGCGCATGTGCGGGAGGTGGAGCGGGCTGAGCTGCGCGCGGATGAGGGGCGGGAGTGCGCGTGCGTGGTGTCCGCGTTGGGGTTGCAATTGTGCGACGTTGCATAGCGGCTCGTTTGGGCCCTCGGAGGGTCGTAGAATCGCTTGCAGCGTCAGCGCGCCTTCCTCAGTGTCCTTCGAGTTCGTCTTCCTCCTCTTCACCGCACCACCCAACCCTTATGGCTGAGAGCGGTTTCCCAGCGCTCCACCAGCTCCCTGGGCAGCCTATTCCAATACCTCCCCATCTCTGAGCAGAAATTTTTCCAAATATCCAACGTGACACAGCACTCTAGATCCAGTCTGCCAGCAGGCTAAAAGTCCTTTTCCACTGCTCGTTTCTCTAGGCATTTCCGTCCTAGCTCGGTAATACACTCCTCCTTTTCAGAGGACTAAGTGACTCTGTGACCACAGGGCAGATCAGGTCACTGATGTCACAGAAAACTGACCTTTGAGAGCCAACCCGTATTAGCTTTCCTTCTAATGGGGGAAGAGAGCTTGTGGCATTCTGAACAGAGCAAGTTAAGGAGTATAGAAATGTGCCCTGATACACAGCAAACTTAGTTTGTGCTATTTGTAAAGCCCAATGTGAACTTAAGGAATACTGTGGAGCCTCCTACAGCAAGACTAGTTCAAGTAACAAGCAAAACTTTCCCAAGTGGACAAGCCCTCATGGAAATAATTAACAATGTTAATATTTAAATTGTCAACAGTATCTGATTAAAGCCACGCTAAGAGAATAGGGAAGTTCTCATGTCACTTTGCTCCAGGCTCCCTGAAGACTCATCCCTGCATTGCATTTGGTCTCATTTTTTAGCTTTGCTTCACAACTGTACAGCTAGAGATTTATTCTTGATAGACTTCTGTACACTCCAATTTTAATTTAGGAAACACACCACCAGTAGGTCAGCGCTCGTAACTTAATACGTAGTCCATCTGCCCAGCTCTGATTGCCTCACATGGAGGTAGAAGTAAAATGTGAATCCTAGAAGGTAAAATGCGAATCCTACTACTATCAGTGGTAAAAAATGTGACAATTCCTGTGGGGCTGGGATTTCAGCCATCACCTCTTGGTATCCATCTTTCTTTTGGGTAACTGTTTTGCAATGCAAAAGGATTTCCTGGGAGTTCTGCGATCCCTTTAAAGACTGCAGGAAAAAAATATGGGGTGAGAATGTCAGTTTCAGCAGCAGGTTGTTACATTTCACAGCTCTTGACAGAAATCTCTGTGTTCTTTCTGGCTGAGGGTGGGAAATGAAGTTATTAAATGTAAACAGTATGTACACTGAACATCTGAGTGGCATTCAGATATGTGAAAGTATACTTGATAGGCATTCAGTATTCTATTTTTGTGCTTATTTTAGTACCGATTTGACTTTCTATGACTATCAATCCAAATGCAAATCAAGTTACCAAGTATTTCCTTGCATATGCTTAACACATCTATTTAATACCAAAAAAGGAGTAATAGGATAGTTTACTCTTAATCTTTGTTAGTACATAGACTCTTCAATCATTTTGTATAATTCTGGTACAAAGAAAAGTGGCTGCTTCTGAATGCCTAAACTTAAGCAGGTCTGGAACAGGGACCCAAACTATGATGACAGAAACAAGGGTAATGGCTGTACTCACTTTCACTCAGATGAGTTCTGTTTCCTTTCTGTGAGTTTTCAAATTCCAGGTACCATAACTGCTCTGGATTCTCAATAAAAATTCTTACTTCCACTCAGTTCTAGCTAACCTGTGCTGTAAAATGTGAGTATGCCCAAGTTCTTTCTGTAAATAAGAGATTAACAGAATTGCCAGCTTTGGGAAGTTTTAAACCCGTGAATTAAAATGCCTCAATCTGAACCAATCACCAGTTTATTAAATAATTCTGAAAGTTCTACAAAAAAATGTACTTGTCAGCATGTCTTCCAATCTGTGATTGGGAATCCTACAGCTTGTTTTACAATGGGATTAAAAAAACAACTGAGCAAGAACTCAAGATGCCTTTAACCCTGGCTCTGCCCTGGCTTGCTGCATTACTGGGGCAGCTTACCTTTCATCTGCTGTAACACATTTCCCTCTGTAAACTGGGCAGAATACTGCTAAACTATTTTTTTATCTAATTAGGTAGGCTTTTTTGCTCAGATTGTTATTTTTTGTTTGCACACTGAAATGGTTGAAAGCCATAGTTTAGATATCCAATAAAGCAGAATTCCAAGTTAATTCCACTGAACGCTCCGTGCAAAGAAGGTAAGAACAGTGTTATCAACAGTAAGTGGCTGCTAACTCCTTAGAGAAAATATCTTTTTGGCTTCTCTTGTACCTCAGTAGTCTCTTCATGAGCTTTCATTCCAGTTCCACTCAGCCTGATAAAGGAATAAAATGAGTTTTGTTACTTATATTTATCAACTATCTTATATGTTTCCTATGCAGCCCAAGACAATTTCTTTTCATTCAGTGCAGCCCAGGCAAGACAAAAGTTGGGTATTCATGATTTAAAGGATACAAATGAGGTGTGTGAAAATGAATTCACTCTATTATAGGTGCCTTTGAGCCTGTTGATAAAGACAGCAGTCCTCAGGGGCTGCAGTGCCTCTTAAAAGGTATACACAGATGAAATATGTTTTTTCTTTGAACATATTCCACATAAGTGCAGAGGCAGAAGAGGAAATAGGGAGGACTTAGAAATCAAGTAGATGTCTTCATGAATGAGAATAGCATGAGAATTAAAACAATGGATATATGATAAAAAATGTGATTAATTTTGAATAGAAGATATTTGAATAGAAAACATATCACCAAACTAACCATAGCTTCAGAACTTCAGAACCTGTTCATGTAGATCTGTTGTTATCACTGTCATTTTCACTGTTTCCATTCCCTGTTCTTGTTATTTATTTATTCGGTGCAACTTATCTACCTTGTCTGCAACCTACTTGATGAATCTTATTTCGGTTATGATTTCTTCAGAGCAACATGACCCGAGGACCACTGAAACAGCTGCTGGGTGGAGAATGGGCACCTTTGTGTGCTGAGAAATGGTCCTAACAAGCAGTGTGGCTGTCAAGTGTATTATTAATGTGTATTGTGTGAAGTCTCTAGAAAGCTAGTCAGCCACCAAAGATCAAAATCTCAACAGATTGAATGCACTGTACAGTGAAACAGAGTACAAAACATAAATTATCACCAGCACCAACCCAGGCTGAAGGATATACATTACAGTCTAGGCAGCATAGCAGTAATCATTGAGCAAGGCAAAGGGGAATGAAGCAATACTGGCCTCCAGATATACAAGCAGTGCAGCTACCAATTTAACTCAGCACGACATTTGTGTAACGTGTGTCCCTTGGCTGATTCTCTGGGAATCAAAAGAGAAAGGGGAGCTGGACATCTCAGCTGCAGGATGAGGTTCCAGCTGTAGCTTTGGATTCCAGGTACTGCTCTGGGCCCCAGCATATGCAATGTTTTTAGTGATCTGGACAAAAGTAGTCAAGAAACTACAGAGGAACCCAGATGTGAAATATATTACAGGATTTTATTTGAGTATTTTTTCAGTCTGGACCCTGGAAGTCCTGTGTGCTTTGCAGAACAAAGGGCTGCACCAAGAGACTGACTGGTGTTAGAGGCATCAGTTGAAGCCATGTGAAGCTAGCATGTGTAAGGCAGTCCTTATGAATGACTCAGTGGAAATAGAGTGGAAATGTATAATGTGTCTTAGGCAAAGGAAGCTGTACCCCATGAATGACTCCTCAGAACAAGTGAAAGTTAGAAGTGTTTCTGGAGGTTTCTTAATGAGGATACAATATAAAGCACTGGGGATGTTCAGGTTGGTTATCAGAAGAGGTTCTTTCTTGGAGGGTGGTGGGCATGGAACAGGCTCCTCAGGCCAGTAAGCACAGCTCCAAGCTGCCAGAATTTAAGTAGCATTTGGACAACACTATCAATCAGATTATCTGATTTGGGGGTGATTCTGTGTGGAGCCAGGGGTTGAACTCATTGATTCTTATTGGTCCCTTCCAGCTTGGCATGTTCTATGATTCTATGATTACTGGTCTTGCCTGAGTGCTGAGTTTGAGAATGGACTTTCTTCCTTTGGATACAAGCTGGCCTGTATCATACCTTACAGAGTAATGAGATGTAGGATGACTTCAGGCAAACCTCAAAGCAGCACAAGAAGCATTAGAGGCTCAGTCTCTTGTGACCCATACCCATGAGCAAAGCCCTGTGCTCTGTGGAACCCTTCCAAACTTGGAGGCTTTCTACACAGGTACCAAATATTAGCTGTCATACATTAACTTCCCGATCTTACATTCCTAAAAACTCCTCATACCAGAAGGCTATAATCCTGTTAAGGGCCTCTGGGAACCACTGCAATGCAAATAATAGTAGCAATAATTAGCTCTACTTTAATTGATACTCTGTATTCCTCAAATGTCAGGGAAAATTTACTTTGTTAAGCCAACAACTTCTTCCCTGGAACTCTGCAGGCTTTTCCAGAATTACACAAGGGATGAATTTGGATCATTGCTGGTTCCTGGCATAAACTATCAGCTGTTGATTTTTTGCCCTTTAAAACTTGGCAAGCATACAGGAGGAGTTTGCCAGACATACAAGAGCT
Organism: Lagopus muta; assembly: GCF_023343835.1. Classification (NCBI taxonomy): domain Eukaryota; kingdom Metazoa; phylum Chordata; class Aves; order Galliformes; family Phasianidae; genus Lagopus; species Lagopus muta. The sequence continues at coordinate 8,146,858 of NC_064439.1, read as the reverse complement.
GGATCTATGCATTTAAGGAGAAATCCTTAGGGACTATGCATAGAAAAGAGTGCAATTTGCTAGAAGTATCCAGCTGTGAAATCCAAGCCCTCCTGCACACCACCCCAGCAACTCACAGTGTATTTAGACTGGCCTTGATACCAGTGGTTCCTGGAAGCAGTTTTTGTTGCCTTCAGCTTTATGAAACTGTGGATGTAATTGTAGTGAACCCTCCAGATGCCTTGAGATGCTAAGCTTATAGAATGGCCCTAACAGGGTCGATTTTGTCTGGCATAATCCAGAGCAGTTTTATGGTCACATCTATTTATCTCAGTAGTCAGTTATCCTCATGGCCAGGAGCTTAACACTGAGCATATAATTGGTATAAATATATAAAAATAACACACTTAAAAACTGTCATCATCCTCAGTATGAACAAGATTCACATCTACATCTTTGTGTTACTGAGCACCCAAGAATTTCAGTGTCCCATCATTCATGGAAAGACATCACTGTCATAGTAATACTTGAGCTGCACAATCAAACAATCCTTAGGAAGACTAAATGTTCTGTAGCTTTATCCGTCCAAAAGTTAGATGCCTAATCTCAGCTGGCTGTGTTATCCTATTCACTTTGCCTATATGGGCTAAATAACGAATCTGAGTTACGAGAGATTTGTCTCAGTATAAGTGAAGGGGAAAAAGTCCCAGCTGTCTATATGGAATATACTGTCTGTATTTTGATAGGAATGAGCAACACTAAATGCAGTAGCAGATTTCAAGTCTTAAGTTTGTGTCATTCCCCAGGAAAAGACTCCTGACGTGCTGAGCTTCAGTGCATGTTGCGAAATCAAATCACTTTTGTCTTCCTGGGCTTAGTGCATAATGGTTTTAGGCTATAAGGGACTTCTTCAGAGATGCATAGATAAAGGCGCTTTGTTTTATGTGTTATCCATATATCCATAAAATATCCATATACTCAGAATAGTTGTTGCTAATAAAACTCAGAAACAGTTCACTCTAGCATGTTGTCAATAAGCCAATTAGTGAATATTTATTATTAATAAATAATAAATAATTAGCCAATATGTGTATTAGAGTTCTTTTTGAAAATACATTTGTCTATTTGGAAATTTGGACTGCATTTAGTATTCAAGACCTTGCTAGTATGATACTTTGTGATAGTTGTTATTACTGACTAGTTTCCTTCTTCACCCTGATACATCTGGGTGTAAATGCACTGAGTGATATGAACGTAAGTGAAATTGTGGTCAGGACTTAGACCTTTTCATGTGCTTTTCTTTAACTGGGTTTGTTCCATGAACTTCATGATATATCTTCACAATTAAATTCAATTATATATTTTCATTTTAGTGATCTACTGCATCGGTATTTTATTTGGGCCAAAATTCACAGATCTTTCACATTCAACTATTTTCCTCAAAAGAAAGATGGACAGAATTAGGCCCTACGTTTCAAATCAGTTTCATCCTGAGGCTTTAGTTTATCTAGTCAATCTCACAGATTTATTTATCACAGCCTGTCCAACCTAAGCTTGGCACCTTTTTATAATGAGTTCCTTGCTGCCCAGGAGTAGGCTATGGATCACAACCCATTACAACATGCTGTGGTACAGGGAACTGATAGAGATGCATTATCCAATGCAAGCACAGTTTGAAGTGCTATCTTGTATAACAAATTATTGACTTCATTGTATTTAGTACGAGGATTTAATTAAGCGATAAGGCCCATCATAGTGGTCCTTTATCTAACAGATAAGGATTTACTAAGCTTATCCAGGAGGTCTTTATCTGAAAGATAAGGAAAAGGTATATAAGGTGCCTTCCCCTGTTTCTAAATCGTTAATTGGAAAGACCTTCTTTGTAAGTTCTAGGTTGTTGTCTTCATGGCTTAGTATGAAGGATTCAGATAGACTTTTATAAGGTAGGCTTGAGCAAGAATGAAAGTTAGCTGTGGCCTTCACTGAATGAATAGTTTTTGGATAGTTTTTATTTACAGTGTGCCCAGTTCCAATTCAGGGCTGAATTGGAAATTTAGCTTCTGATGTATATGAAATTTTCCATGATATCATGGTCATAAAAGAGATTCATTCATTGCTATGTTTATGATTATGATTATGTTATAAAGTTTAGGGAAAAAAACAGAGGTTACGTGAAAGAAGAAAATGAGGGATACGGCCTTTTAATTTCAAGACAATCCTTTTGATGATCATGCTGTCAGCTAAGCTAAATGATGCCAAGATCTTTGGTCTCTTACCTTTGTAATTTGAAGACATAATAAGCAGAAAACATGTAAAGAAATGCAAAGAACAGTCAATTTAAATAAGGTAAATACAATGGGAAGCACGTAATCATACTAATGCTGATTCCCAATGAGTAAGAACGCAGAGATTGACAGAAAAGAGATAAGGTTTATATAGAGGCACCAACAGTCTAATGCATGGATGAAAAAGGACAGGATCTTTGGACTTAGCAGATTTAATGCCTAATGTTACAAACACTTCTTTATGTAATCCTTTCATAATGTTCAAGATTGTTTTAAAGCAGTGAGGCTGTTACCTCCCCCTCTTTCAGGAATGCCATGATGCAACATGTGATATCTTCAGTTTACAAGGTGACTGTATCCTAGGCAAATCCATACTTGTTTGGGCTTATTTGCTGACATAATCTTTTAGCCTTGGTGGCATTTCTTCCTTCTCAGCCCTTTTCCTTCCCATCCTAGTGCGTGCACAGAGAGCAGTCAGACTTTACTATGCTTTGTAAATCAAGATCCCACCATGTAGTTCTATGAGTCCATAACTGACAAACACACATTAACTACGTACACTTCAGGGATCTGGGACATATCAGCCCCACTGTTCATTCCATGTCAAGTTGCTTTCTGAAGGCTCTGTGAAATTTTCCTGCATTTGCAAGCATCCAAGAATCAGAGCTGCCAGATACTGGGAATTTGGTGGGTTACTGCCCAAAGCAGTTGTCTACCACATAAATTGATAGTGTTGGCAGCTCTGCTTGTGAAAGACTCCCTGTTCCCAGATTGTATTAATCATCCTGCCCTGCACCTGTTCCAGCTTGAATTCTTCATGCTTGAGCAAGGGCAGTAAAGCAGGGTCTGAAGGGATCAGATTGTATTAGAAGTGCTTGGAGCAATTCAAGCCAGGCCCAAGTACCAGTTATAATGAGACCCTCCAGGTTACACGATAGGCAAATTGCCTAGGTAGTGAGTGGAAGTTTGTAGTGCTGCTCCCAGCCTGTTTGTTCAGTAGCTGGGGATTTCATTGCCATTGTTGACAATCTGACACCCTTTATGGGCAATCAGTTCCCTTTTTTAAAAGTATCTAGTACAGAAGCAATAAGCCAGTGGAAAGGTGTGAATTAAAATTTGTACACAACTAACGACGATTACTCAGATATTTGCTTAGATCTGAAATCCCAGCTGCGGACTGGGATTATTCTTTCTTGCTCCCAAGTAATTGCCTTGTGAGCAATTTTTCTACTCTATCTTTTTATTTATTTAGTTGCAATTTTGAAAAGTGGTTGAGCTTCCTGACTCAGAGAAAGCTGTGTGCATGGTCCCTCACCTCTGTACACCTTTGTGTAGCCTCCCATGCCTGCTAGCCCCCGATCCAGGTCTCTGATGGCTCACGCTCCAGAGCAGCAAACAGTACTGCATCCACTGCATCCACTGGCCTCAACAGAATAACTTTCCCACCGCATACCTCATGCTTATTTCACTCAGAAAAGATGTTATCTGAGTGCTGCTGTTGGGCACTCTGCTCTCCCGTCCTTTCCTAACAAGTGAACAAAGTCAACCTCCTTGAATTATACGTCTATCAACACAGAATTATTTTGCTTCATATCTTTGAATGGTAAAATATAGAAAGGGATTTTTGTTCCCTGAAATCACACTCTGGCAGGAGCTGCCCCAGTCAGAAATGTTTGTTTTCTCTCTCTCTGCGTAGTTGTTGCATTACAGTAGTGTGAAAGCTACAGCTGTGTGTCCACTGTCATTATGTATTAGAATTCAGGAGCAAGGTAATGATATGCAAGCTTGATCCTTCTGTAATACTTTCCTTGGAAGTACAGTTCTGCCTTTTCTGCTGTCAGCCTGCATTTAGAGTGCAGAGAGTGCTGCATGACTTGAAAGCAGCAGTAGGCAATTCCCAGTCTAAGCCTTAGACATTTACATATTTATGCTCACTTCAGTGGAGTAAATATGCTATGAATAAATCCTATTATGTTTGAAACTGTACTTACAGTATAATAAAAACACACAGTATGGTTGTGCAATCTCAGATTTTCTTTCAGTGTCAATATGGGCATATATTTACTAAATTATGCATTGTTAACATGGTATTCAACTTCCACCAGCTGTTAGAATACCTTGTATAATATGAGAAAATAATGAGGAAAAAGTCCCTTTGTCTTTAAACAATATTTGAAGAGAAAAACACTGCTGCAAGTGAAATAGTTCTGCAGAAAATGGCCAGTCCTCAGGCTGATTCTATAAAGACCAAAGAGCCAATGCAGAAAGAAAAGGACAAAGCAGTGATGTGAAAGAAGCAGAAGACTACTAGAAGAGCAATGCCTAATCAGAGAGTGCGAGTGACACATATTTTACTGAACAGAACTTTTTATCTACACCTGCAAAAAGAAGATTTTCAGCCCTGCACGGGGCCAGAGCTCAACATGCAGAGGCAAAGACTCAGTTATGCTCTGTTGTAAGATCCAATAAGAAACAGTGTAAGGTGTCTCCTCCTTAGAAACCAGTGTTGTCGGGCAGTGCAGGCCCTAGCTTTTGGCTGATGCTTTGGTGGAGGCAGCTCCTGAAAGGGTCCTGGAGGAACTCCATGAGATGGTGGGCTCAAGCCTCTGCCATTGTTGTTCTACTGCATCCCTCTTGTGCCAACATTTCTGAAAGAACACTGGTTCCCTCCCTCTCCTGAGATGGAGGAAGACTTTGCTTAATTAAGCCATTCTGAAATGAGAGAGGACAAATCTGGCTGTTTTTTGTGAGCTTTCACATTGCATTTAGTAATATGTGTGATGCAGTTTTAAATTCCATGTGACGACCTCAGTTCAAGGTTACCAACATGCTGAACATTTTGGGCCAGCTTGCAGCACTCTTGCAGGTGGTAAACAATACTGTATTTCTTTGGCAGCTGTGCTGAAATACAGAACTGCTTATAAAATTCAAATCCATCCTTGTTGCCCTTCTCTTTTGGTTGCCTCCTTGAAAGTCAAGCTGGAATCCCAGTGTTGGAGAGCGATGAGTAGTAGAGGAGTTGCTGTGATCTGTGTTTATCTCTGAAGAGTAAAGCTTAGCACTGCTGAAGTGGCTGGGCTTGCTTTAGGACTTACAAAACTTGCTTTATGTGAAGTTGACAGGTACTGGATATTGCAACTCTTGTTATTGCCCCTTGTATCTGTATTTCATTACGCCTTGAAAATCTTACCAAGAATTGGATCTGCCTTTCTCCTAACCTTTGAAGCTGTCCTTACTCCTAACACCTCTGTCATGGTCAAAGTGTGAAGATGAAGCATCAGTGTGAGCAGCAGCTGGAAGAAGTAGCTCAAGAAACAGAAGAAATATCTTGTTTACTGTCCGTCACTGAATTGTGGATCAAGTTTGCCTATGCTGCAAAGAGGCTTCTTACAGTTCACTGAAGTTTTGGTTTAGATAAAATAGAAATTTCAGTCTATTAGGCGTCAAAACTCTCAAGGAGTATTTAAATTCTGAACTGTCACAGGACACTTATTCAGTCATCAAAATCTCACGCTGATTGTATAAGATAGTTATTTAAAAAGTCAAATGACTGCTGGGATGAATACAGTGGCTACATCTGTTCCAGCAAAGAGGAAAGGCCAGAGATTACATCTGGCCCTGAGTGGCCCAGCTGTCTGAGTTGGTACCACAGAACAGGGAGATTCTGCCATTAGTGCATTTTAAAAGTGTGATTCACTCTGACTCAGGAAACAAAACCCCTCTTTTAATCCAAAGATTCAGAAGGAAAGACAAACTATTATTTCTAACCTATTACTTCCTAACTGGTCAACTCATACAAACATCAAGGAGACTGCAGATTGGTGTTTCAAAATTGTTTGTTATCATTTGTAGACACAAATGTGTACAGCTTCATTTGGAGCTTTCAGTATTCTGTATTGGTCCTATGAAGCAGCAATCAATCAAAGAACAATCAAAACTTGAGGTTACTTGCAACATTTTGGGTCTATTTACGCATGAGCGTGGCATGCACGCTCTTGTTCATTACTGGTGAAAATGCATAGCTACTGGTAGTAATCATAGTGGAAAATAGTGTTTTGTAGTTGAGAATGTGCTCTATCAAATACTGTTATTGTGCTCTTTGTATCTGTAGTGGTTTCCATGGAAATAAATAAGAGGTGTTACTACGTGTGACCTACGTAGATACATCCTTTGAGTCACAGTGTCCATGGGTGTAAGGATACCAGGGTGAACTCATTTACAGCTGGCTCAGGATGCAGAAACAGCCTAGCCATAAGAACATGAGCTCCAGGTACTAATTTATCAGAGCCAGACTGTTTCCCATACTCATTGGGCTGTCCCTAAGCAAAACTGCACTGTGAGTGTAGAACTTTGGATGTCCAAAGTCATATAAAAAATTGGACCTTATGGCAGAATTGAATTCCTGTCCCATAAGTCTCAGCTTTATACAGAGCTGTTGAATCATTTCTCCTCTCCAGGAGATTACATTTTCTTTCTGTTGCAAATCAAAGATGAGTCTCCTGAAGACACTCTTTCCACAGAGTGCAGACTATTGGCTATTGGTTCCAGAAGGACCCTAAAGTAGTTTATGTGCCTATCTATTGAAGGGACAGTAAAATCCTTTCAAGTCCGTAACAAATCTATTTAAAAGTCGAGTTTGTTCAGATTGCAGTCAGCAGGAATTCTGCTACTGTTCTTCAGAGATCTTTGAGAGTGTGAAGACCTCAAGTGAATTTTCATTTTAAAAAATGAGGATTGGTACTGTATGCAGAGAAAACTTTTGTACAGGCTACAATAACTTGACAGTTCTTCTGCTGAGGACAGGGAGCACCAGAACAAACCAATATGCCTTAATTAACAACCATGTCTACTCAGTACAACTGTGGTAACACTGATCATTTCCTGAGAAGCTGTGGAAGAGCCTTGGCTGAATACAAAGGCTTTTTTTTTTTTTTTTTTACTTCTACTTGATTTGCTCTTTCAGAATCAAATTACTGCGGTGTTTTGAAGATAAATAAAATCTACTAATGAATATGTATATGTTTCCTGATGTAGAGTTCGTCAGTGAGTATTCTAGGGCAGCTTTATAGCCTGCAGTAAACAAGCTCCTTTGAAGTTTTTACAGATGTGAAAATGCAGTCATTATGTTTGGTCACACATCAGTTTACTGATAGTTTACTGATTTAGTTAAACAAAGAAACTAAGCTCAGACAAAATAGCTCAAGACAAGAAGACTTTAACCTTAAATGTAAAAAATATCTTGAAAATTGTATTTAAAGAGCTGCAAGACAGTTAAAATATCTTTTAATTAGCTTTATTTTTTACCTAAAAACAAAAACAACCTCACAACATTTTTCTAATCAACTTAAAGAAGAAAAGAGAATGAGTTAAGAGCCACTGGAGGATTAGAGTCATCCATATGAAGGCCACAAACCTATGGAGTCTATACTGAACAGTGCTAGCTGTCCATCATGCTGACTTCATGCAGTGCTCTATGGAGGCAGTGGTGGCAGCCAGGACCTAGAGGCAAACGGCCACAGCTCATAGCCCTGGGCAGTCCCAGTGGTGTGAACAGCTCTGGCTGCATGGCCTTTTGGTCAGCAGGATCAGAATCGTAGTTAGCATCCTTTGACTCATCTGTGATGGGAAGCCATGGTGGGTGAGATGATATCTTCAGCTTTCCTTCAGAACAGGGGGAAAATGAAGTGCTAGACATTTAACATTAGACTTCCAATTTTCTCTTTGTTGTTTTTAACATTCCAATGTCAGACTTTACTGAGAGAATCATCCTGATCCATTTGGTACTACACAAGCTTAGGGTAAGACAGCTCCCGTCCCAGCAAAATGACTGAAAGGCAAAATGGGGAAGATTGAAATGGGAATAATGGCTTGAGGAGACGGTGTTGCCTGGTCCAGATTGTAATTGTGATGTCCTCCTCAAGTCTAATTCACACAATGGCAAGGGATTTGTGGGCAGCAATCTCCTAGATACCAAAAGTGGAATATTCATGGAACAAGTAGCTAGCAATCAGGTCTGCAAAACAGTAGCATTTATCACTAGCAAAGTGCAAATCATGTTGAGCCAGTGATATCCTTTCGTTTATGGAGTTATTTCTGCAGATTGTTTGTTTCTTTCATTCTCAGAATTTGGTACCAAAATGACACCTAAAGCTGGATGGTAGGGAAGACATTTTACATCCTGAAATGAGGATCCCCCTGCTTTCCAAAGGGGAAGAATGTTTTATCAGTGTGTGTTTCAGATTTGTGCCCTGTCCTGTTGGTCTGTGCTCTTGGAGTCCCGAGGAGCAGCTGGCTAGCACAGGCTGTAGTGCTGAGATCTGTACCCAGTTACACAAACTCAAGATTTTTCCAGCAATGAAAATACACATTTTTCCTAATAGAATCGAATTTGCTAGGCTTACCTTTATTTTATCAAATTAGTGCTATAATTAATGAAATCATAAAACTTGGTAAGTGCAATCAACTATATCTGCAAATGCTGTTTTAACTATTACCACAGCCCCTAGAATAGATTGCATACCCACTTATACCATCCAGCCTTTCTCCAACTGATTTGTGCAATAACAATCAAGCAGTTTCCAGACAGCAATGCAGAGACATTGTGATAATTCTGTGATAAGTTAGTATAAATTAACTGAACCATTCAGATCTTTTAGGTGGTACCTTAGCTATCGTTTTAGTTCCCTTAATTGGTTGCTTGTCCTTCTCTCCAAACATGGACATGCCTGTGAAAAGACACAGCTCATTTTTGGTATGTCAGCACTCTTTTACCTTCCCATAGTTGCTAAGAATTCATTTGAATTTTTGTTTGTTTTCATGTTCTGAAGCATTTCTGCACTTACCTCTAGGGGAAGAAAAAAGGATTGTGTTGGTTCTAGGATCAGTGCTGTGCCAAACAGACTATCCAGATCAATCTGCAGTCATTAACAGTCATTAACAGTCATTAACAAATGGGAGCCCACATACTCACTCCAGGGCTTCAGTCACTTGATGAGCAAGATCTGAAATGGGTTTTCAATCTATATTCCATCTACTTATTTCAGTTAACTACAGAAGCTTCTCCTGCCTGGTTCCTTCCTGGTTTGGATGTTCTTAGTCATTCCTACAGGAAAATCTGTAAATTTTGTAATCCCAAATGCAGATGTGTTTGCATGTAAACGTATGAATTTGCTTATAACTATCAGTGTGGTGGCTTCCTCACCAGTGGAAGTTGTTTAAGTAGAAACAGACTATTTGGTTAATGATGTTTCTTAGCTTAGTGAGACTCAGCAAAGGACTTGGTGAAAATCTGTTGACTGTTTAATGTATGAAATGAGACAAAATAATTGTTACAGTCCTTTCTCTTCTTGCAGGCCTATGGAAAGTGAAGCTGAAAAATAACCAAGGATTCCCCATCCCTGGAGGTGCTCAAGGATGGGCTCTGGGCAGCTTGAGCTGATGGATGGAAACCTTCCCACGGCAAGGGCTTGGAACTGGGTGATCTTTAACCCATTTAGGGAGGCCACTACTATTCTGCCAGCAGGAACTAGTCTAAGGTGCATGACTGCTACTGACCACCTCCTTTGCATTCAGCATTCTGGGCCTATATATTCACATTATCAATATGAATCAACTGGAAAGTAAGTGACTCAGTCACTGATAGCACAAGCTCCTGCTTTTCAAGGCTGTGCTTTCCAAAATCGCTGGAGGTACAATGGCATCTGTGGTTCTTTTGGAGTGTGCTGATTGTGCTGTGCACAAAGCAGGCTGACAGTGCTGCTTAGTGCCTACGTTTAGCAAAAAGTGTCTTCTGCATCAAGCTAGGGGAGCTCTACCATGAAACATTCCTGGTTGAAAGGCAGGCTCTGCTAGAGAAAGAACCCTATGTCATAAGTTGGCCTTGGCCCAGCTGTTGTCGTGAAGAGCTGGTGTATATGCAGCAATTGTTATTGCAAGAAAAGGGCAATCCAACAGACATGATCCTGTTCTTGCAGATGCGAAACACTTGTGTGGGTGTCCGAGCCCTGAGTGTGGGAGCTCCAACCCCAAAGATGCGGAAGTATGGCTGTGCCAGGCCTTGGCTGGGGCCTCCATGAGCTTAGGGGAGCACAACAGTTCTCTCTTGGCATTTTTGGGAAAAGTAGCTGCTGTGGCTGCCAGAAGTCACCCCAAGCGTTGCTATAGCTCCTGCGGCACCCCGAGCTGCTATGCAGCCCCAATAGGCTTAGCACAAAGCACCCCAGGAACACCTCTTCCTTTACCCCATGTCTCTGCATCCAGTGCTGTGATGTGCAGTGGTCAGGCCAATGTGAAGAGGTGACCTCATGATGTCATGGAGTTGATTTGATTCATTTTTAATGGATTAAAAAGAAAAAAACAGCAGATTTTCTCTTGCAAGTTTAAAACAGAGCAGCATTTTGTTCTCCTACTCATTCTTACTGTTGTTTTTTTTTCCTGTTTACTTCTTTAAAAATTTTAATATTCACTTCATCTCCTTTTGCCTGATAGGAAATAACACGAGATATTGGGGATTATCTTTTCCCTTTTCTGTTTGCTTTTCTTCTTGCTATTCTGTTGCTATTTCATATTTTTCTGACTATTGCAAACAGCGCAGGGAAAACTGGAGAAAGCTTAAAAGCATCACTATATTGATGGCATTTATTTTTGTTTTCTATTTTTCTCTTTGCAGTGCTTCCAAACCTCTGCAGTTTTGACAAGCTGATTATTGGTCCTACAGCCATTTGAGAAGTTATGTGCTGGCTCATCTAGCCCAGCTAGCACGGTATTTACCCCCAAAAATGATCCAAGAAAATATGCAAAGCAAGACTAACCAAGGGGACAAGAATAGTTATATTTATTCTAACTTCTTCCAGAGATCTGTGGCTGGGGGAATGGGAACAATACCTGTGCACTTAATGCTGCCCTGTTTCTCAGTTGCTACGGGACCAAGATTCAAAGACAAGTTGAGATCTTATGCTGGGAAATGAGTGAACACAGACAGCCACCAACTTTGGTGGGATTTCCCTTAAATTCAGGTTATGCATAGAGAAATATTTATAGGCATTCTTGTTGTCTATGTGTGCTATAATCATAGCACAGACTGACTGTGAAGACCCAAGTATAGCCATGGTGTGTGATGGAAGTGGCTGCTGGTTGGGAAGCATAGCCAAGGAAGTTGCTGGAATGCTTGGATATGAAATGGATCTTCAAAGACCTCTAGAAAATGGAAAGGAAGCATATTGAGAATAATTCTAAGTTAACTAAAAAGTGATAATATTTTCCACTTAAACATCTTAAAAATTGTAGACAAAAACAAGATTCTTTTGTCCCCTTGTTCTTTTTGTATCCCTTTTTCCTCTAGGTGTTGTATTTCTGCTTGAATAAAGGCATTTTTTTCCTAAAAGATTTTAAAAGATTTTCCCCCTCTCATTGCAGCCCTGGCTTAACCATCTCATCCCAATATCCCCTGTGTTCTACTGCAGGGAAAGCAGCAGAACACCCCATAGGTGCTGCCCAGGTGTTTGTTTGTCCTCTCTTCAAATCTGCTGCCATCTGAAGCCATTGCCACCCAAGCAATGGGTGAGGAAGGTCTCACCCAAGACTTTCACCTCTTCCTTCTGGGTGGAAAGCAAGGAAATGCACCATCATGGTTTTGCTCTTGGAATGGAAGAGAGTGCCAGGTAGAAGAAGCAGAGGAGAAGGAATTATCCAAGGGAGCCCTCCAAGGGTACACAGCCAGCTTGAAGGGAGAACAAAGCTGCATTAACACTTTGGTTTGTTGCTGACTTTTCGGCTTGGAAAACTGCCCATTTGGCTGCTGAGGCAGCAGCCTGGGTTGTTTTGAAAGTTGGCTGTGAATAGAATGCAAAGGGAATTTTTCCCCTTCAGATTCATGCATCACTAACCATGCCAGGCGTGCTGCTCCGCACTGTACGCCCTGCATGAATAAAGCAGCTCACAGAAAGAACCGACGTGCCTAATAACTTCGTGTAATTTGAACCGAGCCTTTTTGAATTTAGCTCATTTGGGGAAGGAAAAAAACACTGATGTTGCAAACGCTTATGCATCTGATTAACTTCACCGCTTAGTTTAATTTGCAGGATCAGGGCCTGAGTTATCAGGAGGCTCCATGGCATTACAGCCCTTCTATACATCTTCATTAGAGCATCTTTCTTACAAATTTGCTTTCAGTGTGTTTTTATAGCTGAAGCCATAAATAGGTCTGTATCTGGCAGCAGCAGTTCTTGTGTCAGCTCCTCAGCACCAGAGTTAATCCCTCGTCCTCCTGACAGGCACAGGGCAGTGCTGTATCCTAGGGATCGATGTGCAAAGTTGCTGTGTTGCTGGTCATTTGCCTAAAAAATTGAGTAGATCATGAGTTGTAGCTGGCCCATTTAGTTGTCCTTGACCTGGACAAGCTGGAGAGTTAGGCAGAGAAGAATCTTACAAGGTTCAACAAGAGCAAGTGCAGAGTCTTACACCTGGGGAGGAATAACCACATACCTCAGTACAAATTAGGGGCTGACCTATGGGAGAGGAGCTCTGCAGAGAAGGACAGCAGGTTGGCCATGAACCAGCAGTGTGCCCTTGTGGCCAAGAAGGCCAACGGTATCCTGGGGCACTTTGAAAGGAATGTGATCAGCAGGATGAGGGAGGTGATTCTTCCTCTCTACTCTACCCTGGTAAGGCCACGTTTGGAGTACTGGACACTTTCCTGTGCAGCTTACTGTTGGGAATCTGCTTTAGCAGGGGGTTGGACTGAATGATCTCCAGAGGTCCCTTTCAACCTCTACTATTGGGTGATCCTGTTTTTTAATTATATATGTTTAGTAAAAACAAAATTATGATTTCTGTTAAAAATCACGATTTTTCAAGATGGAAAGCCAGGGAGTTTTCCCCTAACTTCTATTCCCTCTCCTTTCCATCCTGGCCTCTCTTCATTTCTCAGCCCGTCTCCTCTATTGTCTCCCAGTCACCTGCCACTATGCGGGGCCACCAGGCAGAGCATGCATGCATGAGGGCTGTTCTGCATGCCTACAAGGAATACATGCCTAAAAGGATATCTGTTCCTTTTGAATTTTTTTTTTTGTGACTTGTATTTTTCACATGTGTTTGTGTAAATTTAAATTGTAGTAAAATTAAAGGAGTTAACTGTAAATTAAAACATCCTTTCCATTAGTTGCAGTTTTCAAGTGTTCTAACTTTTTCATTTGGTTACATCACTGGGTAAACAAAACTTGTTTGGATACCTTACTGCAGCCTTTCAATACGTAAAGGGGGCTTATAAGAAAGATGGAAACCTTTTACAAGGGCGTGCAGTGATAGAAGAAGGAGTAATGTCTTTAAGCCAAAAGGTAGGAGATTTAGATTAAATGTAAGGAAGAAATTCTTCCCTTTGAGGATGATGAGGCACAGGAAGAGGCTGCCCAGAGAAGCTGTGGAATCCCCCAGCCCTGGAGGCACTCAAGGCCAGGCTGGATGGGACTTTGGGCAATGTGATCTGGTGGGAGGTGTCCCTGCCAATGGCAGGGGATTGGATCTGGGTGGGCTTTGAGGTCCCTTCCAACCCCAATCACAGAATCTAAGACTTGGTACCTTCAGGAGCTCCCATCCCAGGTCATCACCCTAGACCAGAGCTCAGAAGCTGGGCTGGGAATGGAGGGGAAAGATGTATCTAATACTGCTGGAAAGAAAAAAAAAAAAAAGAAAAAAAAGAAAAAAGAAAAAAGAAAAAGGAAAAAGTTATCTCTTTGCTCTGTTTTCAGACATGACCACAGTTTTCTAGCATGACCACCAGCATCAAAGTTCTTCTAGGGAAAGGAGCTCAGCTGCTGACCTGGCCCTTCCCCAAGGACATCAGCCCTGCTGCTGCTGCCGCCCATGTGTTGAGTGTCACGCAGTGAGAGCAGAGTGACCATTTGCTTTCCAGTGAAAATAAATTTGGTAGCAGTTCCTATTCTTTTTGGGTGAAATACCTGCTCCAAAGAGATTAGCAAACAAGGTGACCACAACAGGCTGGCTTTCCACTCCTGTTTCTGTAAGACGTTCATTCCTAATGAAAGTCCCCTTTCTGTGAAACTTCCAGTTTCCATAAAACTTTCAGGTACAGTCCTCCTTCTGTAAAACTCCCCTTTAAAACCTGCAGCCCACAGACTCAGGAATAGATCCAGTTGTGCTGGAAAAGTGTGACTCAATATTAAAAGGTGTGATAATCAACCCTGGAAAAGGAGCACTATTGATGCTTAAGTCAATAGCCACTCCTGGCCATAGGGGGACTTTCTGTTCCCGCTGTGTTTGTTTATTTCCCTACAGGACTCAGTGGGTCAAGCAGCAGAATGGAGACCTGGAAACACTATTTAGTTAAGCACACACCACACTTTACTGAGAGCTGCAGCATGTCCACGGAAACAGGATTTACAATTAGTGTTTTCCCTAAATCTGAGATTGCCATTGCCAATCTGTCTGGTGATTATTTGGGGGTAAATGCTGATGAGTCCCAGGAGTCAAACCCAAAGCCAACCAGCAAGGTTACACACCATGTTGCACGTTCCCTCCTAGAGGTGCATGATCTTCTCCTAGAGCCCCTTTCCTGGAGTCGTGCGAGCAGAAGGAAGTCAGGGATAGGCTGAAGGCCTCATAGACACACCTGGCCCAGCCTGGTGGGCTGGCTTTGTTCATCAAGCTCACCTGTGTGCTGTGAGCTGTGAGCCCCAGTATTTGGGAGCAACCCTGCAGCACCCTTCTCACAGGGCATTCTCGTTTTGGTGGTGATTCCACCTGGTTCCAGATAACAAGGCTTTGGCATATATTGACAGTCATGCACACAAGGGGAAAACTCCCCATCTGTGGTCGTGTAGCAGAGAGACAAGTGGCTGCATTTCTTAACAGATGGCATAACAAACTACAAGAAACGCTTGTCCCCCTGAGACACATAACCTGACATCAGATAGCTTCAACAACATATTGAAATAAGTCCTCCCTGATGAACGCCGTGGCTTCAGACGCAGCCATACCTCCCTCCCCGAATCCCTTGACAAAGCCTTGGGCGATGGAAGCCCAGCAGTTTTGAGAGGTCCCACCCTGCAGCAGGATTCGGGGTGGCGGGCTGAGCAGCCACCGCGACGGCCCACAGATGCTGGAGAGCTGAGCTGAGAGCGTTCCTCCATAAGCATTAAGTCGTTTCAAGCTGAATAACCTCTTTGTTCTGAGAACTGCTTACTTTAAACAGCTGTGGGATGAGTTTTAGCATTTTACTTTGGGGATAATAGACTCGGGCTTGTCTAAATGGAAGTGGAGTTGGCAGAAGCACCTTGACAGGCAGGTGCATCCAAAGGTTGCCTTTGCTGTTGGAAAGCTCTATGGATTGGAGCAAAGTGTGGCAAAGTGGGGAGGTCATCCTGGCCTTCATGATATTCTGAACACGTGAACAAAGGTTCAAATATGACCACACTGGAGAATCTGGGAACTAAAAATGCCAGTGCTGGGCAGCTGATGGTGCCCGGCCTCTGCCCTGCAGGGCAGGGCTCCCCATCTCCAGGACTGCTGATGCTCCACAGCAGTGCAGTGACAGTCAGCACCTCCCTGTCCTCGGTGGCTGCAGTGAGCAAGGAAGCGAAGGCAGCAGCCTGCCTGACATGCAAATGGCATCAGCATCAGATGGAGCGGGAGCTGGTGGGGAAACAAACATTAAATTAATTTAGTTCACAACTCTCCTGTAGGGTATGGGATCTCCCTGTTTTCCCAGGAAGAAGTCTAAAGAGATTAATGTCAAAAAGATCCACTAATTTTGATGACCCAATTTGCATGCCTAATGACCTGATTTTTCAGAACACTTCACATTCTCTAGCACTTTATGTGCCGGAAGGACAGTGCCCTTGTTTTCTTTCACAGCAATGAGTGCTCAGCAGTTTTGTGACTCAGAACTTGGGGGCATTAATTTTATGCATTCAGAAAATAAAACCCACACAATTACTGAGACAAAGCTTTCGATGTATGGTTTGGATGACTTGGCAGTATCTCAGGGAAACTCTTCAGCAGGGACAGAGATAGGAGCCAGTTCCCCAGGACACCATTCAGCTGCCTTCATCGTGTCTTCTTTCTCCTCCTCAAATTTCCTGCCTCATTCACTGGGTGCTTTCCAGCTTCAGTAAGGAGTGAGAGGGGAATTCAGCAGACACCAGGCTGTTTCCCAGCAGATATCATTGCATGTGTTTTCTGGCTTCTCTGATCCTTATTTTCAGACTTGATCAGTTTGTGGAATTTCTTCTGTATAGCACAGTATCCTTTTTTAGATCTCTTATGCTTTGGCACATCAAATCCAGCCTCTGAAGAACTTACTCTCCTGTTGAACACATGGAGTGGTTGTTTTAGTTCCTTCCTGGACTCTGCAGATGTTGGTGTTGAATTCAAATGGCACCACAAGAAGGACAAGCCACCAAGGTCCTGCGAGCTGCTCTCACATGAGGGAACTCTACCCTTCCACCTCCCCCAGAGCCACCAGCATGGGGATGTGCTGTGCTGTGCTGGTGGGAAACCAGAGCAGAGAAGGTAATTCATCCATTGGGTAAAAAGTGCATCACAGCACCATCTTGCTGTAGAGAAACCCAGAAGGAAGTGTTTAAGTGGCTTATCCATGTAGGATCACCCACAGAGAAGCTAAAATACAGGAGGAGTGTAGTATCCTTTTGGCTGAGAGAGATTACATGTGAAATCACAAAGGACAGTGAAGGAGAGAAATGCCAACTCTTCTCTTGAAATCAAATGTCAAATAAAATCAACAGAATTTAATTAAAATGAGAAAAAAAAAAAGCCCTAAAATAATCTTTGTATTAGACTGAAAGCTCTATCTCTTAAGAACTGCAAGCTTCATTTTTGGTGTTACAGTTAAGTAAAGACATACTTATCTGATTAACTGTAATCCTCTCATGTTTATTCCTTGAGTTGGAGGCCTCAAAGAAATGTGTCTGAGGTTTAGGAGTGGGACCAAGGACAGCCTGCACCTGGCCCCCGTGCCCAATGGCGGTGAGGGAGCTCTGCAGCATCACAAGCAGAAAATTGCCCAGCTGTTTGGATAATCTCTGCCGTGCTCAGCACCGAGATGTCAAACAAACATGTTTGCCCATCTGCTCCCACAGTTCGTGGCTCTCACCTGAGAGTTTTGGACTTTCCCACCTCCTTGCATCAGAAATATCCTATGCAATGGGGATGAAGCTTTCCTCAGCAACAAACAACGTGCTAGTGCTGACCCATGGCAGGCAAGACCCTCCTGATCCCTGATTCATGCTCCCAAGAGGAGAGCCCACCATTAAAGACAAAGAGAAGAACATTTTCTAAGTTGTTTTGGTTTTTTTTTCTGCTCTTTTGTCTGGGCTGAATGAGCTTTCCCTTGCTGCCATTAGTGGGAGCCATAGCACAGAGCAGGGCAGGACCCTCCTCCACTTGGGCACTTCCTCCACTCCTGCCCGGACTGGGATTTCCTGCTGCAGGAATTGCAGAGGCCAAAGTCTCACAGAATGCCTCAGGTCGTTTTTTGTTTTTTTGTTTTCACTTATTCATTTATGGAAAGAAAATGTGGTTTCTGAGGACAAAAGTTTCCAAAATGTGTTTGATGAATTTTCACTAACCCTCTACTCATCTCCAGGAAATTTTTAGCGCTTCTGTAATAAAATAGTTGAAATTTTCATTTTTAAGTGTCCTTTTAAGCCAGAAAGTTGTCAACGTCTGCCATTTCCAATTGTTTCCATATAATGTTTGTGTGCTCACAGCAATTTTTCCTGTGAGAAAATGCCACGTACTCCCACTGAAAAATCATAGAAACATAAAATGAGTGGTTTGGAGAAAATCTTAAAGATCATCCAGTTCCAAGCCCCTGCTGTGGGCTGGTTGCCACCCAGATGCCCAGGGCCCCATCTAGCCTGTCCTTGAGCACCTCCGGGGTGGGACAACCACAGATCTCTGGGCAGAGGTGCCAGGGCCTTGCTGCCCTCTCAGGTAAAGAATTTCTTCCCAACATCAAATCTAAATCTCCCCTCTTCAAGTTGAAAGCCCTTGCCTCTTGTCCTGTCACTATCAGATCGTATGAAATATAGGCCCTTCTCCTGCATGTAAGCTTTCCTCAATTACTGGAAGGCCACAGTAAGGTCTCCCCAGTGCCTTCTTTCCTCCAGGCTGAACAAGACCAACTCTCTCAGCCTTTCTTCATAGGAGAGGGGCTCCAGCCCTCAGTGCATACCTGTGGCTCTGTAAATCATGAGTTAAGCTATGCCAAATAGCTCTCTCTGAACTCCAGTCTTCCCATCAGATAGCCAGTTTCTCAAGTTTTGCACTTCTTTCTTGGCAGAAGTTGCAATGTACATTAACTACAGCAGGCATCAAACTCTCACCGGGTTGCTCTGATAGCAAGACTTCATGAGGTACTCACGGTAGGAGCAGATACGGTGTTTGCAGACCACTGGAAAAACATAACAATAACACAGGGCCAGAGATCTTTCAGTAACTTTTCCCATTTGCAATGTGATAGTACATACAAAGAAATTACTCTTCTGCACTGGGAAATGGCTCTGGTTTTGTTTCTTGCTCCACTCGTATGCCAAGACACTCCTCTTTGGGGAGACCTTTAATATTCCAGGGGCTTGAGGAACGGTCACACCTCCATCAAATCAGCAGCATGTCGTTGCTTTTGGAGGGGATGGGGTCAGGCCCTTCACGCTTGGCAGGAATTTGTTAGGAAATGCTTTGTGCGCCATACGGATAAACAATCCGAAAGCTTTTCTGATTTGGGAGCGCAGCTATGATAGAGGTGTGATAAAAGAACAGGCTCCAAAACATGAGTGATCATGGTGGTCCTCGGGTGAGTTACAGTAACATTTCAGATACCTGTTTATTTTAGTTAAAGGAGAAAAGTTTCAGTTACTGTAGACTTAACAGATTCTTATCTGGTAGGAAATATGCTTAGCAGAGGACACACTTCAGTGTGGTTTCATTGTTAGCAGACCTTCAGCAGTTCGTGTCAAATATCAGTGTAATGGACTTACACACGCTATTGATTTAATGACAACTATCACTGCAAGGAATTGATCTAATGTTTTCATTAGACTTAAAAAATGTTTTAACAACAAGTTCATTCAGAACTGGATAATTGCAAAGCCCTACATGGCCAAAGATCACATTCCCTGTAGAAGTGTAGTTTAGATGATCTTTTTAGAAGATAAGTAGATTATTAATAATAGAGGCACAGTTAAGGGAAATTAAAGCTAGACTTCATGCCTTAAAAACATAAATAAATTGAATTATCACCCATTACATTACTGGAGGGAATTTTCTGAACTTCTGAACAAATCTTTTAATGAATATACAATGGCATTTTGCTAGCTCTGATGGGCATAATGTAGACATTTTTGTTATCCATCTGCCTTGGTTTTTTTCTATCCTTGCTCCTCTCCCAGTGGATGATAGCAGAGATTGAGCTCTTCTGCTTGAGTTGAGAATAAAATTTTCTTCATTTTTAACCATCTCATGCTCTTCAGTGTCACCTGGACAAAGAAGGGCACTTGGTGGGAAAATTTAGGAGATAGATGCTCTTCCACTGAGTTAATCAATGATGTTGGACTGCCCTCTGTGGAGTACCCATTGCAATGGGTCATGGTATGCAGGTACAGATGGATCTTTGGTGGTGTGCATTGCTTACTGCTGTTTGTAAGGAACTGCAGCTCTCAAGATCATGGAATCATAGCATCGTTTGAGTTGGAAGGGACCCTTAAAGGTCATCTGGTCCAACTCCCCTGCAGTGAACAGGGACACCCATAGCTCCATCAGGTGCTCTGAGCCCCATTCAGCCTGACCTTGAATGCCTCCAGAGATGGGGCATCCACCAGCTTTCTGAGCAACCTGTGCCAGTGCCTCACCACCCTTACTGTAAAAAAATTGTTCCTTATATCCACTGGCTCCAGGAAGCCAATCTTGAACCTGGTTGAGTGGGTATTTTTTGTGTCCCTGCATCCCTTGTTCTCTGATTGCTTTTAGAACAAGGTGCTCAGATTTTTAAGCTGGATCTCAGACAGCTTATGGTAGATGTCTGAACTAAAGAGTAAATAATGGGATGGCTTCTGAATGTGGTAGACTTGGACTTAACTGGAATAAAGCCTGGCTTTCTCCCTTCCCTCCTACTTATTGGATGATTTTATTCTAAATTATATACATTTTTTCCTACCAGCTCTACTTTTGCCCACATTCTGAAGATAATGCAATAATTCATGAAAATCTAGAATAAAGTTAATCTAGATCAGTGATGAGATGGAGCAACTCTGGGCCACCACGTCTAATATATACCACCTCAGAAAAGTGGGTACCAAAATATGAACATCCTCTTCCAAGAAAAGCTCTGCCCTTCTCACTGTTCTCATGTACCTTTACTGAAGTTCGGGACTCTGGCTGGCTGAATGTATTTCCAGCATAGCTAGATCAACATCTGTTTGGGACCAACACGCATTTTGGGAAGACAAATCCCTTCACAAGAGTTGCAGAGAGCTGTAGTACTGCAGGTGAACCTCCCATGCTGTGAGACAATGTTGTGGGTGTCCACATGGAGGCCTTGCAAGAAGGCTACTGAGCAACATGACTTTGGCTTTAAATAACCTCCATGGAAGTTCAACCACTGTGGGAAACAAGTATCTCCACCTGTCCTTTGGGCAGGGATTTGGGGCACTTTGAGGTGTAGAAAAGATTAAAGGTAACGTTCTTAAATGAACAGGGAGACGCATATGCCAAAATATAAGTGAGTAATCTAGAGCATGATACAAAAATGCAAATGTGAGAAGAGAAGGAAATCAGGACACTGTAAGGCATATTGCTTTAATTTGAGGAGCAAAGGGATTTGAGTGGATTTCTAGGGTATAATGCAATACAGAATAATGCAGTGTTTATGTCAGATATAGCTGATGAAAGCTCCCAACAGATCAATGCAGAAAAAGGGTATAAATCAGTAGTATTGGAAGAAATCACTTGAGAGCAAATCTCAAGGTGGGGTAGTATATTCTGACACTCCCTGCAGTTGAATACACTTAATATGAAACAAGGTGGGAGAGAGGAGAAATAAATCCAAAAGGCACTCAAAGAGAAAATGTAACTTCAAAATGTCATCTGCAGGATCTGTCTTATGCACAGTGTGGTTCTGGACAGAGGGCAGCAGGCGGGAAGAGGGCACGGCAGGGCCAGTCCTATGGAGCTGGGCAGAGGAGAAGCCCTTTTTGCAGGCAGGGAGCAGCACATTTCCCTGCGGGGCACCCCAACGTGCTGCACAGCTCTGGGTCTGTGGACAGATGTGTGTCATCCCTGTCTCTCAGGGCACATTTCCCTGTGTCAGCTGGGTGCACCGCTTTGCTCCAGGTTGTGCATGTGAGGGCAGGAGGCACAGGCTGTGTCATCCCCACCTTTCTCTCCAAAGCTCAGTTTAGCAGAAGCAGCAGCGGCATCCTGCTCTTTTCTGCCTGCAGAAATCATTTTGCATTCTTCTTCCTGCTTTACCTTCCGCTTGACTTCTTTATCTACCTAGAGCTTAGTGTGGAGCAGATAGGTAGATAGACTTCAAGTTATCCTCTTGTGCATGAATGCCTTTTATTTTTTTCCCAGATAAAATTCCCTGACATCTCAAACTCCTATCTTGAACAGATATTAGACAAGTCACCTCATCTACAGGTATTTGCAGCGCACACAAAGCAATAGCTAAGTTGTGCTTTCTGTCAGAAAACACTTTTTTTCTGTGTGGGCTGGAGGCGAGAGGAGAGGACAGGTTTGCAATCACCGAATAATAGAATGGTTTGAGTTGGAAGGGACCCTTGAAGGCCATCTGGTCCAACCCTCCTGCAATGAACAGGGACACCTACAGCTCCATCAGGAGCCCCTTCCAACCTGATCTTGGGTATCTCCAGGAGCATCCACCGTCTCCTTGTCCAGCCTGTGCAGCACCTCACCACCCTTGCTGTTAGAAACAACATCTCTTCTCCATCTGCCACTCACAGATTTCTGCTGGATTCCCAGCCCACGGGTCAACCTGTCCTTCCCCTACTAATCACACACCCAGTGGCTGTGCCTCCTTTGACCTCTGCTGATAGTGGCTGTATTTTTACCTCAGTGCATAACATGAAAGATTGAAAACCATGGCTCTTAAAGAACTATACTCAGCTAATGTTTTAGCTCTGTGCTTGTTTTGTGGGTTTTTTTTAGTACCTTTAAAGGCCTCTGGTTTCTGATGGGTTGATGGTTGGACTGGATGATTTTAGTCGTCTTTTCCAATCTTAACGATTCTGTGATTCTATGACTCTGATCCTTTCACCTAAGAAGAACCATGTACATTTTCACTTCAATCCAGTACCTGAGCTATCACAGACTACTGAGTAAATTATTTTAAGGAAGACTGTTACATCTTTAAGTCATCACAGTTACCTTCGTGAGCTCACGCCGCATTGCATTTAGTATGTAGTTTTTCACCTGTTATTAATGGCACTGTGCATCATCACACACCCTCAGGCCCACACCAGCCCACAGTTTACCCAGCTCCCCCTTTCACTTTTTAAAGGTTAATTTACTTCTTAAAGAGCCACCTGGCTCAGTATTATGGTGCTTAAAGCCCCCACTGTCAGATGAGGGCTGCAGCCCCATGTCCAGCCCTCAGGGGCTGCACCGTTTACACACAAAGCCCAGGGGAGTTTGGGGATTAAGTGCTCTCAGGAATGCACACATTTCACTTCTTTCAACTTCATTTTCAGCCCTTTGCCAGTGATTAAAGTTCAAGGTCGAGGTGCATCTTTTCTCATGGACATTCGTTTTGATTCCTGATGTGCTTTGCTGAAAAATCTCCCATGTACAGAGAAGAAGGTGACAGCATGTCAGAGAGCTACATATTTGGTGCTAGCAGCGAGTCAATCAGACATCCAGGCAATTACCCTGCTTGGGATGACAACTGAGAGATGTGTTTATTCTGTCTCCAGGAATCTCTGTTATTTTAGGATCCTTTCCAGAGTGCAACCAGTGCTAACTCGTCAGTATGTGGAGACTCTTGTTTATGCTTTGGTTTCCTATCTGGGTGGGATTATTCAGTTATTGACTTGCTGGCCCCCACTCAACCTTTTAAATTCATTTCTAACTTCCACACGATTTCTTGGCAGGAGCTGCAGGCTGTCTAAGCCCAAGCCTTCATATCTTCATCTGTGCTGATGAATCTTTCAGCTGCTTTGCTGTGATGTGGCACCTCACTACCATTGCTGAGATTCAGCTCCCAAATCCCATCCCAGGGATTTTCTGTTCCTTTCCGGAGCTGTGCAGCCCAGAGCTGCCCTTGCAGATGAGACATGTATACCCTGCTTGAGGTATACAGTTCTGCTCTCCTAGGCATTGTGCAAGGTCACTGGCTCAGGAGCATCACTGCAGGTCGGTGCCATGAATCCTGCAGCCGACTCTTGCCTGAAATGGGTACAGGATGAGCACACTGCAGGCAGCAGCTCTATCTCCTACCTGAACCTGATCAGTGAGCTAAATACATTCTGCTCCACAGGAGCACCCCCTGCCATATAAGCTGGAGGCTTCCCTCAGGCAATAAGCAGATGAGGTTAGCTGTAACAAACGTTCTTATCTTTTGACACTTTAGTGGGGAATCAGTTACTTCTGTAAGACAAGAGGTGTTTATAAAGGTGTTAGCTCTTCTGACAGGCTGGGGAAAGGAAGTCTGGAAGCTCAAGAGCCCCCCCTGCTACCCCCAGAACATCTTCAGCTGCAGCAGAAGTTATAAACAACATATAGAGCAAGCTCAGGCTCCTGCTTTATGTCTGAAAAGATTCAATGGCTATGGAAGTTGATCTGCCCACAGAACAGCCCCCCAGGCAGGAGGTGTGTCTGCAGCAGGGGATCCTCCTGGTGACCTTCCTCTGGCACCCCACCTTGGGCTGCAGGAACCCCACTCAGAGCCAGTCCTCTTCCTGCTAAAGCCATCCACCCCCATGCTTCTCCCTGTGCAAGGCTGGAGGACAAGGAGGCATTTTGTAGGTCAGGGAGGCCTGTCTCTATTCCTCTGCCTAGAAGCCTTGTTATTACAGCAGTAGCCTCTAGCTACATGTGTGAAGAGGAGCACCTCCACCAGGCATCTCCTGTTATAATGATTCCTTTTCTTCTCTGAACTTGTGAGCCACTGCTGTAGGACATTAAGAAGGTGAATCCAAAGAGGGCCATGGATGTAGGGTCATTCCAAGTAAACCCTGACGGGACACAAGAGAGGAGTAAGGTAACAGCAAAATGATATGACAGCACATAATTGCTGATATGTGCAATTACCAACCACTTATCCAAACAGCAGTTGGTCTTAATCTTACAACCTTTTTTCTTGCTAAGGGTATCAGCCACTAAATTGCTTCTGCTTCCTCTGGGACCCAAAGTAATCTTTAGGCTTGAAATTGAGGTATTTTCCTTCCTTTTCAGTACCTACATTTCTTTGCCTTTTTAATATTTGAAGCAGCATTGTTCCACTGTTAATCTTGATAAAAAATGTATCAGAGCCACACATATTATTGAGACAGAGAAAGAAAAAGGGAGAATGGAAGGGAGAGAATATACATATATAGCTTGTCCTGGAGACAAGCTATATCTACTGAGGCATTGCAATGGAGCTCTGCATAGTGCCCACTGCTGGCCAACAGCTTCTTATGGGTGTGGAATACCTTCAGTTCCCATTGCCCATGGTGGGAACTGGAGATAGTCAACTTTTTGCTGGACCAAGCCCTCATGCTGCCATCTTGCAGAAGCAGAGCTTGTCTTTCTCTCTGTGCTTTGCAGCATGGAATATGCAGATAATACCAGATATGTATAAACAGAAATCCTCTGGAAATGTTTGGTGAACCAGGTCATTCAGCAAATATTTCAGAGGATTGTTGTTGACTCAGATAATGGACTTTTCCATCATCTCCATTTGTAAATTAAAAGGCTTACGTGAATATTTAAAGCATTATAAGGATGAAAGCCATTTCTGTGCAAATGGCAGCAGCCTTCTGGAGATGGTGCTTCTCAGGGCTGTCTTTGCATTTCTGTTCTCACTCTATTGTTGAGAAGCAATGAGGACCAAGCCGCCCAATAATATGCCTGGAAAGAGCCTGCAGCCTGACAAAGTAGCTGGAAAGAAGATGAACAAGAAGCTATCCAAGATATTTGAGTCTTCTCTGTCTGGAGATGTTGTGGAGTCTCCTTCTGTGGGGAGATTCAAAAACCACTTGGATGTTCTCCTTTGCAAACTACTGTAGGATGTAGGGATTTGGACTGGGGGATCTCCAGAAGTCTCTTCCAACCCCTGCGTTTCCATGACTCTGTCAGTCAAGAAATTTATATTTGCTGTTAGTGAGATCCTCAGATACAGGGAACCATTGTGGTCAACAATGTGCTTTACAGCAAGAGATCACTTACGGTCAAATGAGACTGGAAGCTAAGAGAAAGTGAGAGGGTTCACACAAAAAGTCCACAGCAGAAGAAGCAGCAGCTCCCAGCTGTTCCTATGGTGCTCCCAGGTCAGCATCCTTGGGCTCTGCTTCCTCTAAGAGCCTGGGTTGGCATCAGAATCCAGTATTGGGCTGAGGCGTATGTGTCTTCCTCATCTTAGGGAAAGAAAGCCTTTCCAGTACACAAACGATGGCCTGAGTTTGGGCAAGAGAATGAATGAGTGCCCACTGCTGCCTATGAACATATAGGCCAAATTGGGATGACTGCAGTGGGTACTGGTGTAAGAAATAAAGCAATACAAATAACTAAGCATGCACTCATATAATCTGACTGTAGTGCATACTGCCATTATAGTTTATTCATATATTGACCCCAATATTATCAGTAGACATTTATTAAACAAAATCCATGTCCTGCACTGCTAATTGTTAACATAACTGAGGGTTCGTGAACCCATCTTTCACCACATCACTTACACATTATTTAAACAGTATTTTATTACATTTATTTCTTCAGAGGTAAAAACATTTCCTTTCCATGCCTGTCAACTGATTTGAAAACTAAATATCTAAATCGCTGTAGTTTATTTTTCATGATGATTTCTATGTTGTTTCAGCATTAGCCTTTGAGAATAAAACAAGAAATGCAGCCTTCTCTCGTCTTAATTTTGGAATATCAAAAGAATGCTTTCTCAGGAAAGAAATCTTGGCACACTTGTTAACAGAATGAGCTTTAGACCTTGGTTTGGATCTTCAGAAGCGAGCAAGGTGGTTAGATGTCCAAAGCCAGTGTCTTTCAATAAGAGCTAGTTAGTTAAAATTCAGAGGCCTCCTTCAAAAGCTCATCCCTAATCTCTCAGAACAATTTCTACTTCATTGTAATTAACTGTGGATTTAGACTTCAGCATAAATTCACCTTGACTACAATTTACAAAAGCATCTGGAAGTCCTATTTTCAGAACAGCTCAGGTCCCAAAGAGCCTAAGCTCTGCTGAAAGTCCCCAAAGCTATGAATGCTATATCTAAAGTGTGGCACCAGAGAACTTTCTCATACTTCTGAGTTCAGAAATGTGCCTCTGCTGTACCTCATTCAATCCCACAATAAGACCTGGGCACCCATCACCTTCCTTTCCCAGAAGACCTGAGGGTGTCCAGGCTGGAAAAGGGCTGTAATTGCCCACACTGTTTCTAGACCTGGTGAAGGTGATCAGGACAGGGAGATGTGTAGCAAAACATACCCACCCTCATTGTACATAGCCCATGGTTGTAGGGTTTAGGGACCTCAACCTAATGCAGTGCGTTTTAGTTTGTTTGCCTTCCTTGGGGCTTTGGCCATTATCTATTATGGTCCCATGAGTCACACAATTACAGGAAAGTATTTTTTATCAGGATATTACCCTCCAAAAATAAGGGAAAGGTTTGTCTTGCTAAAGAACAATAGAATCACAGAATCATTTAGGTTGGAAAAGACCCTTAAGATTATAAAATCCAACTTTTACCTATGGCTACCAAGTCCACCACAAAACCACATCCCTAAGCGTCATCCACATCTCTTAATCTCTTATCTCTGGAGATAACAACTCCACCATCTCCCTGGGCAGGTTAGGTGGGTGTGAGTGAGTAGGACTATGAAGTACTCCGAAGTGGATGTGGAGAATGGACAGATGTAGAAATTAGCTTTCTCTTTTCAGGTGAGCTGTTTACGATATGAAATGTAGAGCAAGTTTTAAAAGAGTTGCATAATCATCTCCAACACTGGATTGCCACCTGGTCAGAGCATTTATTTACAAATTGGAAGTTAGGTGAGTAGGTTTGCACTGGTAACCAACAAAGCAAGGATCAATTCCCTGTCCTGTAGCCAAAAGGCATGACACAAATTATATCTACATCCATGCTAAATGCTCTTCACCTCATGCTCTCACTGCATCCCAAGTTGCCCCCAAAACACCTCTATGCTCTTGAATAGTGGTATTTAGAATGCTAGCAGCTCAGTGACATAAAGGATACTGTGCAGAGAGTAGTGGTTTCGAACAGGAATTTCATGCCAAAGCTCAGAAACTCCACTTATTAAGCTTTTGTCAAGCTTGTCACGTTCAGCAGTGTTCTGGGTGCAAGGATAAAGCACACCTCAAGCAGCCTTTCCATCTCGTCCTATATTTCTACCTCTGACTTTGTGTTTCTTGTCTAATTGTGTTGGCTGCTGAGTAATTATTTTCATGGAACAATAATTTTAACAGCATGCATTTTATTGGAGGTGCAAATCATACATAATAACATACTGCAATTTTCAGTTAGAACTTTCTTAATGTGCAGAAGTCATTGCATTTTTTCAACAAATATAAGGGAAGAAATGCTCTCTCTTTTGTTTCCTCCCTTTCCCTTTTTCTTGGAGAAAACAATCTCCAGATTTTCTTGGAGCCAATTAGATCCATTTGAAATAAAGTACTTTTATTTTGGAACAAGAGTGTCCACATGGGGAGTTAATAAAGAATAATTATTCCTCTCTAAATTCACATTCTCAAATAATTTGTGTTAAATCCCCAGCATAGGAAAGCCCCAAATGTCAGAGGAGGTTAAAAAATAGTAGAGTCGACAGAGGAGCTCTATCATAACATAAAGCAATGACAATAAATCTGTCCTCTATGCAGCCAGCCCAAGCCAGCAATCAGAGCCAGCCAGGATGGATCCAGGCACAGGTGACCCCACTCTCACTGCTCAGCCCTTTGAAGCCAGCTGCTACATGTGTCTGTGGCACAGTTGGTACATACACTCTGTGTAGTGATGTAATGATGGTGTCAGGCAGGAGGAGCGAGTTCAGGCACATCTCAGGAAGGAATGTTGCTCAGGAATGGATGCCTTTCGCGGTTGTTCTCCCAGCTGGCTTTCAAGATGTATGTATGCACACACCTTGCAGAAGTGGGAATGATGTGGAATTGCAGATTTGTCCTTTTGTGTTGCCAAACTCTGGTTTTATTAAAACCAAGTATTTGTTTTTGTATTACTATGAATTGAGCAACAATTAGTTATCTAAAGCAGCACTGAGGGCAAGGTTCCTTTTCTGTGCCAAGAAGCATGGCTACAATGGCCTCAGGGGAGGCTGGAGGCAGGAGCCCACTCCTCAGCCTCCCTGGTTTGACTGATTTAACTGGCATGACAGTGCAGCCCACAAGCAAGTGAAACATAGAATCATAGAATCTTTAAGGTTAAGAAAGACTTCTAAGATCATTTAGTCCAACTGTCCAGCTACCACCAACATTGCCCACTAAACCACATGCCTCAGAAACACATCCCCACGTTTCTTGAATACCTCCATGAACAGCAACTCTTCCATCTTTCTTGGCAGCCAGTGCCAGTGCCCAGCCACTCTTTAAAGGAAGAAGTTCATCCTAATATCCAACCTGAAGTTTAGAGGCCAGTCCTGTGTTCGTCATCCAAACCTCTGTGCTGGTGGCATGGAGGATTTACATTCTGAAGATGGTGAAGTCTCTACAAGGCATGAGGAGCAGCTGAGGTCCCTTAGTTTGTTTAGTCCAGGGAATAGGACGCTGATGGAGGCCTCATGGTTAGACTTGATGATCCTTGTGGATCAGTTTCAACTCAGGATATTTTGTGATGTTATGATTCTATGATCCACAAAACTATTTCTGAGGGAAGAAAGTAATGCTAAGATATCACTAATGTCTGAGCTCAAGTTTTAAACAAATGCAGGGCAGAGCAATGCTTATATTAGAAGTGATGCTCTGTTCAGTTTAGCTTTTCCCACTGAAACATTCACTGCAATCAGCTCCCTTGCAGGGTTCTCAAAGAAAATTGCTTTTTCTCCAAGAGAGGTGATGCAGTGGCACAGGCTGCCCAGGGAGGTGGTGCAGTCACTGTCCCTGGAGGTGTTCAAGAAATGTGTACTGAGGGACATGGTTTAGGTGGACAGTTGGACTTGATGATCTTAGAGGTCTTTTCCAACCCTAGTGATTCTATGATTCTATGATCTGGCAGACATAAAAGGAAGCTCAGGTCCTTTCTCAAACCCCAGAATATCCATATTGTTCCAGGGAGGGGTAACAAGATCAGTGTCTTGGAAATGAGGGAAATGAGTATGGATTTGAACTGTTTTTGGAAGAATTTCACTCCTTTTTGAGATATCAAATCCCAAGATTTATCACCAGCAATTCAGCACCATCATAATGTGCAAGGGGTGGCATGCTGAAGAGAGGAAGCTGTCAGTGTCTCTGTTGGTGCATTGGTGCTGGCACACAGGGGAAATTACTTTGGGGACAGAAGTCATAGTGCAAAAGCTCAGATTAATCAGACATCAGACGAAATTCAGCCTATAGTACTTTGCAGGAATACATACCATATGGAAATGGATAGAGTCCTTGAGCTGTGAGACAATTAACTGGTAACTAGGTCAAATGCAAGGTGTGAGGATGCAGAACCTGGCCCCAGGCATCTATGCCCTGCCCTATGTCACACCCAAGAGCTGGAACAAGATTGTTTTCCAGTCTGAGGGGAAACAGTTACATTTAAGTTTATTCAGACCAGTATCACTGGATGGTGTCCAAAAAGTTATCCTCTGGAGTTATGCAACAACACTTTGCCATTCCTGTGCTCAAGCGATCCATGGAAATGCCAGGGTGTGAATGAAATCCTTTTTCAGCTGCTTCAGTTCGAGACAGTACAATCCTTCTTCTGTCCAATTTCCAGCTGCGTGGATCAGGAACCAGCAGCACAGGGCTCCCCATCCCAGTCAGTTCCCAAAGGAGGTTTATGTTCACATTCCCACTGTGCCTCCTCTTGCATCTGGAGGACAGCTTTCCCTATTTCTCCTCCATCTGATTGTTACTGTTTGGTCTGACAAATGCTTCTTTCTCTGGGTTGGGGTAATGCTAACTTAGGCTTTAAGGATGAGAAAGTCATTGGGTAGTTACTGTGGGTGTTGGTTGGGGTTTTCAACTCGAAGGACTGCTGGACCAAAGACTACATTACCAATTTGTGAAGGAACCTGAATTCACCATAAATGCGTGAAGATGGAGCTGAGGAAGTGAATCTAGGATGAAGCAGAATGCTGTTGGATGCAACGTGTCACTTCAGAAGAAAGTTAACTGAAGACTGCAATGACCATACAAGAGAACAGAGAACAGTACCTTCAAAACTACAGCAATCCAGCTTCAATTGAGACCTGGGATGGCTGCTGACCTCATGTCACACAAGGGCTGTATGCTTTTGTTCCTTCCTCTTCTCATTCACTGCCAGCTGATGTGGTAGGAAGAGGTTTTCTTCTCTGATCCCTCCATGGCCAAGTCTGAGTGGAAAACTCCACTTGCTGTAGAAATGTGCATTCCTCTGGTATTGATGTCAGCTGTGGTTATCACTTCACATTCTAGTTCAAACTAAGAATTTATCTCCAGAATAATTAGAAGGTTTCCAGCACCTGTAGCAATGATTCATGGAGATTCCTGGTGGGAATAATGAGTGAAGTAAGAGGAACGACGCTGGCACAGCCCCAGACAGATCCACCAATTTCTTGGTTTCAGGTGGGGAGAAATTTCCTTTTCCAGGTGCTCTCACAGTATGCAGTGCTGCCAAGGACAGATGTCATGGAGCCTGGGTCATTTCTCATGCCTTGCCTCTTTTTACTGCTCTCCAGAACTATACAGCAGCTGTATACCTCTGGTACTTTTCATCCTTTTTTGCCATATCCTGCCAATACTTGAAGGGAGCATATAAACAGGAGGGACAACAGCTGTTTACGAGGGTGGATAGTGATAGGACAAGGGAGAATGGTATTAAATCGAGATGGGGAGGTTTAGGTTAGATATTAGGAGGAAGTTTTTCACACAGGGTGGTGACACATTGGAACAGGTTGCCCAAGGAGGCTGTGGATGCCCCATCCCTGCTGGCATTCAAGGCCAGGCTGGATCTGGCTCTGGGCAGCCTGGTCTGCTGGTTGGCGACCTGCACACAGCAGGGGGTTGGAACTGGATGAGCATTGTGGTCCTTTTCAACCCAGGCCATTCTGTGATTCTATGATAAAGTTTCTTAGGACTGAATTGTCTGAATTGACTTTTTTGACATGTCCCATTATTGTATTTCTAAGATAGATTGAGAATCTTAGCAACTCTCAAAATACAAAACTATAAAAATTCTTTAAGATCCTTCAGTGAACGACCAAATTCCAACCCTCAGTAATAAGACAGGAACACAGCTCAGGCAGAACCCTTGTCTGAAGAGCAGCATGGATCTGCAGGCTGCTTAACCCAAAGAAAGCGTTTCAGAAAAGCACAAGCACGTTTTCCAGCTTGTCTAAACTATCATCTTCAGATCCCACATCACCTTTGAGGACTGAGTGCACAAAGAATTCTGTACAGTGAACAATTGCAGAGAATATCCCTGTGTGTGCCACCCTGGCTTCTGCTACAGCTACAAGCTAAGATAGGTTGCACTCATCTCCTGAACATTATTCCTCACTACATGCATTGAATGGAAAATCGCAAAAATCCCCTCTCAGACTCAGTTAAACAGCTCTGAACATCTTTATTGGATACCTTTTCAGTCAGGGACTTTCCTACTGAGTGGATTAAACTCCATCTATACACAGTAATATTTCTGACTTCGGATGTGAACATGGATTTATGTTCCTCCCACCACTGGTTTCCAGCAGCCTTGGAAATAGCACATGGTCAACACATGAGGCCAGAGCTAGCATCTCTCAGGCAGCAGCGGGCCCCTGTGCCAGGAGCAGGGTCTGCACCACCTAGCACCCACCCCAACAGCCACGCACCCTTCCTGGGGGGCCCTCCCCAGGAGTGCAAAGGGAATAATATGTCTGTGACCCATTTGTCCCCTTTGTGCTGAGATTACCCGCCACGACACCAATCGCTGTCGCTTTTGTGATTTATTTCCTTGTTCCTTAACAACAAGGAGCCGTCTTAAAGCCGTGGGAGATAAGTATGCTCAGTGTGTATGGACAGTGCTCAGCGAAGCAGCTACCAAATTGTATTTTGAATAACGCCCCTGAATTTACTAATCTCTGCTTATAAAGGCAAAATATTTACACTACTGAGTCAAAGGCTGGGATCTTCAGTTTGCTCTTGGTCTGTTCCTCTTGGATACAATGGCAGATTTACCATCAGCTTCTCTGGGAGTCATCGTCAGGCCAAAAACAAGGGCTTATGGAAATACCATCCATAGCTCCTAATCCTCTGCTGGAATTGTTTCCAGAAAGACTATACCGTCAAACCCTTCTTCCCCTTACTCAGAAGTTATATTTGCATTTTATGAGGTACCCCCATTTACACTGTCCTTTAGTGAAAAATCCAAAGCAAGCAGATATTTCTCTTCCACACAGCTTCTCTTCCTCAGGAAGGGGAAGAATTTGTTTTTAATCTGCATGGATCCATCCGGTCAGGTCAAGGAACCTGGAAATAGCAAACATTTATATTTATTATATTTATATATTATATCTGCTTTCCAGTAGAGACAGAGCACCGTTACCATGGGTGAGAACACCAGTTCTCAAGTTGACAGGGGCCCAAGTCAGCCCTTGTTGGATTCAATGGAATTACCACTTTGGTTTCAAAGGAAATTGTTCATAGAGTAAATGCCTCATGAGAGGTGAAATTGGAAGTAAAATTATATTTGTAGACTTCCCACTTCCAGTCTTCCCTTCCTTTGCACACTGCAACTTTATTTCTTCTGGACAGATAGCATGAAATCACTTCCATAATCCATGGGCAGGTGTGCTTTGCAGCTCTCTGTTGTTCCAGTCTGTAGCTTGCAATTCCTGTGCAATGTGAGCTCGCCATAATGTTGTCTGCCTATAGGCCAGCTTGATATCATTACCCCACAGCAAACACCTTACAGGCTGAGTTCTGCAATGGATTGGGCACTGTCACACTGCAGGGTCAAATAATATAAGGAGAAAATTGTTTTAATAAAAATAAAAGGTTCCAGGGAGACCTGATAATGGTCTTTCAGTATCTAAAGGGGCTGTAAGAAGGAAGGGGAGACTCTTCAGCAGGGTCTCTGTGACAGGACAAGGAGAACTGGTTGCAAACTAAAAGAGGGGAGATTAAGACTGCATGTAAGGAAGAAGTTTTTTACGATAAGTGTGATGAAGCACTGGCACAGGCTGCCCAGAGAGGTGGTGGATGCCCCGTCCCTGAAGACACCCAAGGTCAGGCTGGACGGGGCTCTGAGCACCTGATGGAGCTGTGGGTGTTCCTGTTCATTGCAGGGGGTTGGAGCAGATGGTCTTTAAAGGTCTCTTCCAACACAAATAGTTCTATGATGATTCTATGTTTCTATGAATCAGTCAGTGAAGTCCTGGCCACATCTCAGTGTGATGAGCTCTGTAGTGTAACAACTTTGTTAGTTCCTTTATACATGTGTCTTCCTTATCTCTGTCATTTACTATCCAGATGCCCAAGATTTATCTGTGTACTTCAAACAGAAGGCAGTGAGGATTGCCTGGATATCAGCACTTACAGAGAGGAATCCAATGCTCTGTGCAGCCCTGCTGTGAGCCCTGCCCTGCCTACTCTGGCACAAGCACTGCCTGTTTCTCCTGGCTACCTTTCAGTCCCCAGCATTTCGTATTTCCCAGCCTGAGTTCCCCTGAAGAACTGAATCAGCCTTCGGCATGTTAGTAACCAGACATCACCTCCTGTGTCATCAGGTGTAGTGCTGTTTGCTCACTGGAGCTGTAAAATGCTCTTACAGCCTTGGCATCTGAAACCTGGCTCTGCAGCACCGAAGCTCAGGCTTTCTGTCTTCCATGGCAGAAATCTTCAAACTGACTTCCTAGACAAGTTTTTTTTTTTAACCCTATGGTGGTACTTCACACTTTGGAGAGGCGTCAATTTGCTTCCAAGGAGTAAAATAATTCTGCTCTCATCTCTCATCAGTCTCAGGCCCTTTCGAACCTTAAAAGCCAAATAAGCCAGGATGCTAGGCACTCATTAGTCCTCTCATTTGCATGTAGATCAGTGATGTTGCTTGCAGCCTTCCACAAACAGGTCTTAACTGAACTGTGGCAGCAAAAGGAGAAAAACGTTGCTCTCTCCATTTCAGCAGCGCTCATTCAGTCCATGAGCACTGCCTTTTGTTTTTCTTTATTGAGTAACTCTTGCAGTTACTTTTACCCCAGAGCTGCACAGACAGTGCTCAGTTTCTTGTACAGGCATGCTTTAAGTATTGGGTATTTGAGTATTGGGCTGCTTTAACACACAGTCCACATACTGATGGCCTTTCTTTGTCACATGTCCCCCACGTCCTCCGTCAAGGATGCCCAGGTTTTCTGCTTTATGTGTCTTTGTCTAACCTCAGGGAATGGGAACTGAAAGCCTTCAGTATTCTGTGAGGGCTCCACAATGAGATACTCATCCAGTATCTGCTCTGACTTAAAAGTTCATCTCATCTGGAATAACATCTGACAAACTCAGATGCTGATCCACCTAGCTGGCCCGGATGCCCACACACAGTCACATCTCTCTCCACTCATTCTAGGTGAGAGGAGACCTCCATTTCAGTGCCTCAAATGACAAGCTCTAGTGCAACAAGAACTCGCTGGAAGCAATGACTCCGCTTAAGCTATGCATTTTGGGATATATTAATGTCATGACCTCTGAAAGAAGCTTCTGCTCTTGTGTGGAGCATCCCTTGCTCCCAGAGTTGTTGGAAGAGCAGGTTCTTCTCTCTGCACCTTCATCTCCTTGTCTCCAAGATCAGATGGAAAATTGGCTTCCCTTTGGGACTCTCCAGTCCTATGCACAGCTGTGGAAAAAAATATATGTATTGGACCAAACAACAAAATATTAGGTAATATTAGACAGTGCCACATGTCACCCAAGCAATCCAGATGTGCTACAACAAAATATTAGGTAATATTAGACAGTGCCACATGTCACCCAAGCAATCCAGATGTGCTACACCTATGCTCACTGCTGAGGCTATGAGGTTGATGTTTTTGTGTAGCCTGCTCGATGCTGCTGAGGGCAAGCAACAGTAAGACCAGGGGCAGCCCCATCTTGATCCAATCTGGGAAGCAGGAATCTCCAGGTGTGGATACATTTCATAGCTCACATTCAACAGGCTGATTTGCAGATGGGAAGTTTGAAGTCATTTTCTTGTCTCAGTGCCTCTTAGGCCCTATCCAGTGCATTATTTTAAACAGCAACCTTAATATTAATTCATATGTCAGTGTCTGATCTGTATCTATATATTTAATGCTGTGTAATGGAAGTGGAGGCTGCATGTGGTTTTAGCAGTCCTGTAAAACAGCCCTGGGTACAGCTTCCAAGCCACTGCTGTGGCCCCAGGAGAGCTCACTGAGATGCTACAGCACATTGAAAGCAAGAAAACACAGGTAAGAGGAGAAATTTAACCCACAGCAAAACCAATGACAGAGGAAAGCTGAAGCTGGTTTGCTGAAAAGCAGATTAAGATGAAAGAAATCTGGCCCAAACCCAGCACCTGCTACTGAATATACAAGTCTCTTTTTCCACCTCTCAGTCAGCCTGCTTGGCTTCCGTTATTTGATGGAGACATGAGTATCCTTTGGTGATGGGAGCTGCCTTGCAGCCCCAGATAGAGACTTGCTTGTATATGTATATACACACACAGAAATATACACACATTCATATATATTTATATTTAATGTGCAGCCCGTGTTTGAAATCTCACCTACGTCCACACCAAGCCAATTTACGGGTAGATGATGAGAGGTCATAATTGGAATTAATTAATCCAGAGGGAAATCCCTTCCCAGGCAGTGCTCAGTGAAAGGCAGATTGGCAATATAAGGAGAATAAGCTGCACTTCTAATGCTCTTTTTAGAAATTCTTATCACTTCCAATATCCCCTGGGGTGGGAACAGGTCTAATCTCTCATTCTGGGAGCCACCCATCTTTCTGCAGTGCAAAGAGGAGAAGATAAATGCATGGACCAACACTTTGGATATGCTCCTGATGTGCCAAAATGTAGGTAGAGAGCATCCTTAGTCTGCTTTCCCAGACTTCTCTAATTGTTGCACCAAAAAGTTGTACCAATTGCCTTAACCACAGAGCAACAAGCTTTACACTACCCAGTGTAAGGCTGCAGAAAATCAACTTTTGCCCAAAGCTATTACTAATCCAAATAATTTGGTCAGATGACAGCTGGAATGGATGTTTTTGAACTAGTTGAAATAAGAGTTTGCCCTAAAACTTCGAAAAGCAGAGGATAAAAGGAAAAACCATTCCATCAGAGAAGATAAAATTAGCTGTGGTCTAAATTTCACTGCAGCATCTCATGAGCCTTTGGTGCTCTTCAAATGTCCCACACGTATATTAGTTTTATACCCACTTGAGAATGAAGTCATTTTCACATAGGATTTTCAATGATTAATTATTCTTCTTTTGTTCTTATCTCCGTCCCTTCCTGAGCTTTCAGCTGTTTGGTTGCTGGGTGGCTCCAGTTTTCACTTTCCAAGAGAGGGCACTGTGGGTGGGGACAAACAGCGGTCAGTCACTGCGAGCTGAGCGTGTCCCCGCAGTCACGCTCCAGCCCCAGCCTGCCCATGCACATGGCCCCTGGCAGCCCATTCTTAT
Source organism: Lagopus muta (assembly GCF_023343835.1). Classification (NCBI taxonomy): domain Eukaryota; kingdom Metazoa; phylum Chordata; class Aves; order Galliformes; family Phasianidae; genus Lagopus; species Lagopus muta. The sequence goes on along the minus strand of NC_064439.1, from coordinate 8,109,559 downwards.
GAGCTCCAACCTGAAGTACAACGTTGACAATGATAAACTTGAGATCGGCTGTATTATCTCTAGAAACAAGGCATGCTGTTCCTTGCAGAACTGTTCACATCATACTAAATCCGAGAGGAAAGTCCACAGTGCTACAAACATTTCAGCAATAGCGACCCAAAGCCTTTGTATTTCTTACTATGACTTCTTCACATATGTGTTTTTGTTTTGTTTTTTGATTTATTTATCTAATGAGAAATCCCAGGCAAAGCATCTGTCTAAATAGAAGGTCCAAGCTGAGTTTGTATTTATAGGACTTAAGAGCACTAAAAAAGACCAGGAATTTTGGATATATATGCGCGCTATCAAAGAATCATAAGCATACTGTGTAGATATATACAGAAGAATCTGATGATCTGACCTGGTTCCCATCAGACAAAACTGAGAGTACTACTGCTGTCGATGCGACACAGATCCTAAATCTAGGATGTCAGGGTTGGAGATGAAGTTGTTCTGAATGTGGATCACGGAAATTCAGTAACAGCTGCCTGCAGGTGGAGAAAGCTGGGATTAGATTTGTTTGTGCATTCCGCACTGATTTCTTGGATGGTTTTTAGTATTTCATTGTTTTATTTGGCTTTACACTGTCATGTGTGGCTGGGCAGCCCCTTCCTCTCAAATGGGCTCTGAGAACTGAAGAATCACAGAATCATGAGGGTTGGAAAGGACCTCTGGAGATCATCAAATTCAACCTGCAGAAGATGATCTGGCTCCCACCCTGGGGGTGTCAAAACCCTTCAGGAACTGGCTGCACATCCAACTGGGAGAGGGAAGATGCTTAGCAGGTCTTGGACAGCAAGACTGGGAGAAGAAAAACAATTTCGCTGCAAAAGCTCACAGACAGCGCTGACACATCTTGAGTTGAAGTCATTGAAGTCTTGAGCCATTGTCAAATTTCTTCTGGTTAAGAAATTGAGCATTTTAATGATAAACTTTAAGCCTAGTAATGACAAATTTTTTTGCCATTTTTGTTTTTGTTTTTGTTTAATTGCACATTAGAAAAATAAACCTACCCAGCACTCATATCCTCATGGCTGCGTGTGGGGCTGAGAGAGCATCTGCCACAACGATGTTGGCAAAAAGAGGTGATTTGGGAAGGAAATGCACCGGAGAAATTAAGCCCTTTAATACAGGTAATCAAGTGAAGTGAGTGAAAGGCCTTTCCCTCCAGAGAGCTCCTCGCCCTAGTGGAAGCGATTCTAGAGATGCTATTTTGAAAGCATGTCATATCCATTGTGTTTTGAAACATTTAATTATTTGTGACTCCCTTCAGCGTGGGAGCCCTTCTTCAGCAGTGCTGGGTGGGGTGAATGCTCTCACAATCATCTCTTAAACAGCACACGGGGTTTGCTGCTGCTGGTTGGGAATTGGTGACGGATGGATGTTTGGGGGTACGGTGCCTGAGGCTCAGCACAGGTTTGTGCTCCTGGTATTCAGCTCATGGCATACAGTTATGCCTGGATACATTGCAGTTTTACATATGCAGTCTTCCTCGTTCATTTACATTTGCTTTGAAAACAGATGACTTTCGTGTTTGTAGATTTACACGCGCTTTTACTGTAGAAAACAAACACGAATAGTTACAGTAGCCTGGAATGGTGAAACAGTTGTAGCTAAGGCTTTCTCAAACATCTCCTTAAACTAGATGGCTCATCATGCTGTGCATGTGCTGTGAATATTCAGCACAACCATCCCCAGCGATGTTCCAGGGGAGATGGACTAGGTGACCTTTAATGATCCCGTTCAAATCAACTGATTCTATGATTCTGTGACCCCATGATAAACCAAACTAGAAATCAGAAATGCTTCCTTCTTAACAACTGGCCTTAATTCTAGAAATCAACCACTCTCAACTTTCAACTAAAACAGAAATGCACTCACACTGAGCCAGGAAGCAGCCAGCCTTGCTTTTTGCCTTTGCAAAAAAAAGGATGCTTTAGCAGCAACCATTCCCTAAAGTTAAAACCGTAAGGCAGCTTTTACTGCTGATTTCCCCTCATGCACAAACATTTCCCAGTGTTTCACTGCCATCAGCTCTCAGCTCTCTGCAGAATGTGTGCAACTGCCCTGCCTGGTCCCGGGGGCTGCAGAGTTCTGCTGACCTTTGGTAGCAGCAAGCGCAGTGGGCAGGTTGCCTTTCCTGGCAGCTGGGGCGATAATCCTCCTTGTCTCTGCTCAGCGATAGCTGATAAGTCTGGGTAGGAGTAGTCTGTGATGTTTATTTATCAACCAGGGCTCTTTGCACCAGCACTAAGTTACACGGAGTTGACTTTTTGGATAGGGAGGTTCAGCTTGTGTGGTTCCTATGTAATATTAATTTCTGCTGGCTTGCCTTCAGCAGGTATATGGGTACATTTGACGCAGAGAAGCTTGAAAAGGTTCAATTACTTTTTTAAGAAAGAAGAAGCAAAAAATACCAAAAGTTAAACATTCCTGAAATACCTTCCTAAATGTGAAACTGTAGCTGTTGTTTTACTTCAGCCCAAGCAGGCTGTACCTGGCTTTCTCAAGGCTGCTGAGCTGTGCTTCTGCTCGCCAGGGCACATGCAGTACCAACAGCATTCCCACAGCTGTTCTGCACCTTTCCGCATCCCAAGCATCGCAGCTTTGTGAGTTAAATTACCCCAAGCTCATTGAGGGGAACCTCAAGCAGGGGCTGAAATTTCAAAGCCCTGTGCCGTGCTGACTGTGCAGCACTGCGTTATCCCAGGGATGCCCCTGGGAACAGCCTGTTTCCCACGGGTTCTGCTCTGAAGGGGTGCACTGAGCTCCTGCAATGGCCCTCAAGGTCCCATTGAGTCCGCCCCTGCATGATGCTTCTCAGGATCTTCTGGGACATTCTGGTTCCAGTGCGCTTTGATTCCTCCTGTACTCCAAGCATTTAGGTATGGGTTGTGTCCCATTGAGGTCAAGGCATCAGTGTGCTGAAATGCTTCTCTGCAAGGAGGAGATGACACAGTGCTGAGCAGGGCTTCAAAATTCACCTTCAAAGTTGAGGATGTGAACACACAGAATTAGGAAAGCAACAGCTCTGGCTTAGGGACATCCCATTCCCAGTGCAGATGATCAGGCGGCGGGACTGGGAAGGGCACAGAACATGGGCTGTAAATGGGAAGTAGTCCTGCTTAAAGTCTGCCCCAGTCTCAGCACTGCTGTTCCAGCATGGTCAGAAATAAAGGGATTTCAGCTAAAACCTAGCCAAGAGCTTAGGTAAACTGCAACACAAAGTCGCGGCCAGATGGTTGCCATCCAGCAGAGGAATAATGGTGGAATTAAGGTTAATTTAACAGGCTTAAGTCTATAGGTGGTCTCAGCAGGCTGCAGTCCAGTAGCTGAAATCTCCACCCTTGATTTGCCCTGGGAGCATGCAAGCAGCACTTTGAAGCTTTCCGTCAGCACAGTAAGAAAACATAGTGCAGTGTGCTGCTTCATGCATGGCCTGGCCCCACTGCAAGCTGAGGCTGTGCTTTGGCAGGGTCAGGTGAGTTTTCTTCTGTGGAGGTAGAAATAATTGTCATGTAAGTTATCACTGACATTGCTGACTGGTATCCAAAGGCAATGGATATTTGCTGCGGTCCATTCTGCAGCCCTGGCCACTGCTGTCGTCTGGTGATGGGATGACCTTTGGGTCAGAATTATAGGATCATAGAATGGTTTGGGTTGGAAGGGACCTTAAAGCTCATCCAGATACAATCCCTACTGTGGACATCTGCCAGCAGATCAGGCTGCCCAGTGCCCCATCCAACTTGGCCTTGAGCAGCTCCAGGAATGGGACATCTACAACTTCACTGGGATGTCTTCTGTTCCACAGGGCAGAGATCAGCTTCAGAGCTCTCAGTTAATTAAAACCCCCAAAACTAAAGATGAACCCAAGTAAATGTTAGCCTTGACAGAGACAGTTGGGATGCACCCAGGGGTGCGCGAGGAGGCTGCAGAGCTCTGCTTCTGAGTGGAGGTTGCTAGTGGAGGAAGGCAAAAGACTTCTGAGAAATTCTGAGCTTTTAGGAAGGAGATCTGTGAAGCACCGACATGTCAATAGATTAGGAAACCTTACCTATTGCTATGTATAAGACTAGTTAAAAATTTCCAGTGGGTTTTTCTTTTATCAGTGTTTTTTTCCTGGGCTGCAGTCCCAGCCTGTTCCTCAGCAGACATGTTGCTGCTTTAAAATTATGACTTTCATAGAGCAATGAGAAGGACTTGCTGTTTTATGCTGAACATGAGGGAATAGTATTCCTTTCCACTGCTCCAATCCTGAGGATAGAACAGAGATCTGGGAAAGGAAGGTCACAGCTGGTGGCAGCAGGGCTGGTGATGCCTCCATGCCTGACAAGGTTCACGTCCAGCTCTGAGATGCACCAAACTCTTGCACTGCTCTTCAGCACCAAGAATTCCAGGTGAGCAATGACATCCATCCAAAACAGGGTGCTCAGCCCATCTGACCCCTCACCCTGCTCACCCTGCTTCCCAGCTGTTTCCAGCAAAGAGTTGCCCCAAGCTCAGTCTCTGCCAACAAAAACCTGTGCAGCAGTCATAAGAATACAACCCAGCTGCAGTTGCATCTGCTCAGGATTTGACTCCAAGGGCTGAATACAGCCCTTTATTTGTTTGTTGCTAAAGCACCTTACTTCTCATTAACAGAGTGATTTAATTAACATTAGGCAGAATCCATGCAGCTTTGTTCCCTTCGGGGGTCAGCAGAGGAGAGCAGGAAAGGCAAGCAGGTAACATCCTCTTCTGGCACGAATTCTCCAGGGTGCAGCCCTGACTTCCGAAGGCAGATCCTGGCTGCTTTCTTGAGACACTTTGAACCTAAGGAAGAAATTAAAAACCAGGGTGCAAAGGAAGCATGCATTTTGAGAGGATGGTTGGCTTGGCCTGACTGATGGCTTCCCCAAGGAGGGGGGAAGTTTCTGAGAGGCTGTAAGCGACTTCTGAGCAGTTCAGAGAAGAATTCAGGAAAATAAACCAAGTGGTTTTTCAGCTGGAGATGATGCATGTGATGTCATCCTTGTATTGTTCCGAGCAAAGAGCTGCAGATTTTAAGTGAATGGATCCAGGAGGTGTTAATGAACTCTAGACACACGTTTTCTCAGTGCGGTCTCCGCTGAGACCCAGGTACGATGGCTGTATTCTAAACCACAGCAGGCACTCTGCATTTGCATTGCGTTCCCAACATCGCCTTCTTTAGGCGTGGGTTTGCCGGAGGAAGTATTTTCGGTTCTGCGGGCACAGAACAAAGGAGGGGACAGAGGTCGGGGCAGCTTATTAATACGTTGCTGCTGATTGTTGTAGGGGGGGAAAGCATGCATCGCTTTCCCCCACTGGCACAAAATCTACCACCCTTAGTATGTTCAGTTAATACGAAGAGCTGTCTGGTAGAGTTTTGGCACCGCCGAAAGTGCGAACAAGCCAAACCAGGCAAGAGATTACACATTTTTGGCATTCTGGCATTAGCTGAAATAGTTTCAGCTTTGTCTTTGGTGGTGGTCTTAAAGCAAGAGGAATGTGAGTGTGGAATTTGGAACTAGCTCTGGAATACCCTGGTGTGAATTTCTTCCTTTATAAGAGAGCGCTCAATTCCACCTATTAACGTGTCGGGCTATCTCAGTAAAAGTGAAGTTACGCCGATTAGTTACACTGCAGAAGCTAAAGTATGTACATCTGCTTGAATCTGGCGTTTAATAGCACGAGCAACGGCTAACTTTGCTCGCAGAACATTTCACTTCAAGCGTCTCCACTATAGCTGGGAGGTTGGGTTTTTTGTTGTTGTTGTTCTTTTTTTTAAAAAAAAAAAAAAAAATCATTTCTATTTAATTTTAAATAAACAGAATTCATATTGTTTATTTTCCCTTCAGACGACCAGAATTTCACCTCCTTCCTCACCAGAACGAACTCTCCTGCTCTGAATATAAAAACGTTCATGAACAGAGCCGGAAAGGTAAATTCTTCAACTTTCTCTAGGAGGGGCTGGCACAGAATGAAGTTCCCGTTATTGATTAAGCCCAGGTGGTCTGCTCACACAGCAAACAGATATTTTACAAAGCTTTATTACGCCTCATTAGGATTCACTCCTTTAGAAGATTTCTAATTATATTGTCTAATAAAACTAAACCTTCGAAGCGATTTGCATATTATATGAAGAAATCTCATACAACAAACTCACAATGGATTCAATTAACATAATAGCTAATTATATATCCCATCAGCCTTTCGAGCGGCTCGGCATTCATGTTGCTCCTGTTTTAGCCTAGAGCAAAGGAGGTTTGAACGTTCGCTTCTAAATATTGACTTTTAACTAATATCAAAAACGATTGGAACACTTTTGTGGATGAAAAGACAACGATTAAACTACAGGAAACATTTTAGAAGACTTACTTTAAAGCTCTTTGAAACAATTTCTGTTTCCACGTCAAGCCTCCCCTGTCACCCGCCCCGCGCCCGGCTGTACCCTTACAAAATGACCAGATATGGCGAATTGTTTTGACAAACGGCTGATTGACAGCTTGGTTATTTGGAAACTGCCCACTTCCTGCAGTTACATTTTGTATATTTCTCACTGCGCTTTGTAACACGATTGTATTCTCGGCTGGTCGCGTTATCTATCAAGGAAGAAATTTAGGGCTAGATTAACAGAGACACAGTAATGAACAGGCGTTCGGGCACCCTGTAATTGACTGTTATTACGGTGTTGTCACAGAGCTCTGTAATTAATTCTCTTGTTTTGTTTCAAAATCGGATGAGATATTCTAGAAAAGCAGAACTGGATGGCAAAGTTTCCTCAGACCTCAGGAAAAGGCCAGCAGAAACAAAGCGTGCTTTTTTTTTTTCTCTCCCTCTCTCTCTTTAAAGATTTCAGATGTGCTGAAGGTTCTCCCAATTTTGAAATGCCCAGTGGAAAAAGCAAGGATGTAGGGATCCGATTTTGCCACTCAGTAGAAAACTTGCAATAAATTGCCTCCCTGTCAAGCTCCCCACCAAATGTAATGAGAAATCTGCTCGGCATCATATTTCTATCTTTACAAAAGATAGCAGATAAAGTTTGTTGCAGAGTAAATGGTTTTCTCCCATTACAATGATGGCTGCCTTTTCATTCATATTTTAATGAGGTTAGTATCTCTGAGACAGCTTTTTCGGGGTGGAGGCCCATGTCTCCGGTACGATTACAATAGGAGTTGCTTTATTGACAAGTACTATTCAAAATCTTCACAGTATAGAAAGAAAGGCTTTAGTTTTCCACCACTTGTCCAAATACTTATTCCTCTCTTACTATTAAAACACTTTCAGAAAGAGCACTCTCAACTGTGTGGAGCCCCGCACGGCCGGGCAGAGCGCGGCTCAGCCCCAACGCCTTTCAATCCCAACTGCGTTTATTTCTGCAGAAACTCGCAAGGCAAAGCCTGACAAACAGCCCGCAGAAATCAGGAGGTTGCGCTGGCAGCGGGTTTACGAGGAGCGCGCCGACAGAATAACAGTCGCTAACGATTGGAGTCTGCCTCCAGCAAACGGGGAGAGGGAAAGTTTATCCAGGGATCCCACAGCCAACGAAAACCTCAGAAAGCAGAAATCAGAAATGAGCAAATCCAACTGCTGGCAAGTCGTGCTCCAAGTTTTTATTAGTCCCATTGTGTTCGCTATCACTACAACACTTTTCTTTATGGCAGCAGCGGATGCATCCCAAGCCTAAATCTGGGGGTTAATGCAAGATGAGCTCTGCCTGAGCCCTATCACATAGCGGTGCAAAAACTTTCTCGTGCCCCCAGAAGGAAGCACACGTAGCTCCAGCATTTCTGTAAATACGCACTGTGAGGGCTCATTCATCTCTTTTTTTCAGATGTTTGAAGCTTTTTTTGAAGGGCTTGGCACTTTGTTTCCCTGCGCATGGCAATGTGCACGCCCTGTGTTTGGACATGTGTGGGCCTTGGCCAAGAGTGGATGGGAACTCAGAGAAGGGCTGAGGGCTGTGCTGCACACCTGAATATCGCTTGGATACCGACATGGGAAACCCTTTCTTTTCCAGGAGTTAAAGGGTGAAACCTGTCTTCCTATGGTACAGAGTTTCTCTATGTGTAAAGAACCAAGGGCACTAAAAAAAGTGCTTTCCCCCCTCATCTCACTAAAGTTACTGTTGCAGCAGCAGCTTAGAAGGGGGATTAAATTTAGTGCACCGCATCACTACAGCAATCAGATTGCAAAGGAAAAAAAAAAGAAAAAATCCCTCCCAGAGCAACACTGACCTCAATAGAAGTGATGCCAGGGCTGAAATTAGATTGTGAGGTTGAGTCTCACCTTCTGTCGTAAGGGCTGCACAGCCTTCCTCCTGCTTTTGCCGGGGCTCTCACTTGCTAAACTCACAGCCCGTTGGGGCGCCGGCCCCATCCATCCCCGCAGCGGCCGGACGGCGCAGCGCGGTTCGCAGCACAAATTGCAGCACAACTTGCAGCACAGCTCCCACCCGCAGCACCCGGCCCTCCTCGTAGGGGGATGTGGTGTTTGGCTGCACAAAGTGTTTGCTTCCCAGCGGATGAAACAGACTTTTAATAGCAAAATGTGGTTTGTGGGATCTTTGCTGGAAAATAGGTTACGCTGCCCTACAAATGGATTAGGGAGTGAAAGGCTGAAATATTCTTTTGTTTGTTTGCCTCCTTTTTTTTTTTCTAATTTTTTCTTTCCTTTTTACTTTTCTTCTTGTCTCCATTTTCCTTCTATTTTCTTTTTCTCTCTCTGTCTCTTTTTTTTCTCTTATTTCTTTCTTTTTTTTTAATTCTTCCTTTTCTTTCCTCCCTTTCTTCCTTCCTCCCTCCCTTCCTTCCTTCTCTTTTTCCCTCCTTTTTTTACAAAATCATAGAATCATAAACATTATTCTCTTTCTCTTACTCTTTTCCTTTTATCCTCCTTTTTTCTTTTTTCTTTCCTTTTTACTGTTTTCCTTCCTTCTTTCCTTCTTTCTTCCTTTCTTCCTTTCTTCCTTTCTTCCTTCCTTCCTTCCTTCCTTCCTTCCTTCCTTCCTTCCTTCCTTCCTTCCTTCCTTCCTTCCTTCCTTCCTTCCTTCCTTCCTTCCTTCCTTCCTTCCTTCCTTCCTTCCTTCCTTCCTTCCTTCCTTCCTTCCTTTCTTTCTTTCTTTCTTTCTTTCTTTCTTTCTTTCTTTCTTTCTTTCTTTTCTTTCTTTCTTTCTTTCTTTCTTTCTTTCTTTCTTTCTTTCTTTCTTTCTTTCTTTCTTTCTTTCTTTCTTTCTTTCTTTCTTTCTTTCTTTCTTTCTTTCTTTCTTTCTTTCTTTCTTTCTTTCTTTCTTTCTTTCTTTCTTTCTTTCTTTCTTTCTTTCTTTCTTTCTTTCTTTCTTTCTTTCTTTCTTTCTTTCTTTCTTTCTTTCTTTCTTCTTTCTTTCTTTCTTTCCCTTTCCCTTTCCCCCCTTTCTTTCTATCTCTTCCTTCCTTCCTTCCTTCCTTCCTTCCTTCCTTCCTTCCTTCCTTCCTTCCTTCCTTCCTTCCTTCCTTCCTTCCTTCCTTCCTTCCTTCCTTCCTTCCTTCCTTCCTTCCTTCCTTCCTTCCTTCCTTCCTTCCTTCCTTCCTTCCTTCCTTCCTTCCTTCATTTTTCTTTCTTTCTCCCTTCCTTCCTCCTTTCCTTCCTTTATTTTTCTCTTTCTCTTTCTTTCCTCTTTTTTACCTTTTTTGTTTCTTTTCCTTCTCTTTTTTTTTTTCTTCTTTCTTTTTCCCCCACTTCTATTTGCTTCACAGCCTTTTTTTTTTTCTCTTTTCCCAGCTCTCCTAAGAAGCCGCCTCCGCATCCCGAATGGGACGGGGGGGAGAGAGGGGTTTCATAATGCTTCAAGAAGAAGACGAAGAGAGGAAAAGAAGAAGAAGAAAAAAAAAAGCCCTAAGCTTTAATTTTAATTCTCCTGCCTTTATTTATCTGATTTGTGGCCAGATGGTGGTGAAGCAAGGAAACCCTTTGTGCCTACGAAGCACACATGTGAAAGTGCTTCTGTAATGTAATCATTGAGACCGGAAGGGTTCATACTGTGTCTGAAAAGAGACAATGGAGCCGGGATATATCAACATCGCCGAAATCGAGTTCATTCGCAATGCAGGCCCTTTGACTGCGGTTGTCATGAAAACTTCCTGCTTTGATCAGCAGAGGGTGGCGAGGGGGCCGGGCGCGCCGTGCACTTGGCGGCCGGTCCGCCCCCTCCGCGGGGCACCCGGAGCGCGGCGATCCGCACCTTGACCGGCGGCACCGGGCGGGCCGGGCCGGGGCGGCTCCGGTACCGGGGGCGGGAGCCGCTCTTTGACCCTCGGCTTGGTCGGGGAGTCCGGTTTTGTCGGGAAAGCCGGATCCGAGCCGGGATGCGGACAAAGACACGGAGCAGCTGTTCGGGAATAAAGCTGAAATAGTAGAACCTGGGAGAGAAGTTAGCTTGGGGGAGCTATTATTTTCGCCGCAAAACCCTCGGGAGGTATTAAACAGCTGCATCCAAACGACGGAGCGACCCAAAGGCCGGGATCCCACCGCCTCGCCGTCGAGCAGCGGGCGCGTGGCTCAGCGCACGGCCGCAGGTGGAGCAGCCCCGGCCCGCAGCCCCTCGCCAATGATGGCTGTAACGTAACGTGGCTGTCGCGGGACGCAACGCCGGGACGCGGGCGCTGGGTCCGGCTGTCGGCGACGCCTGGCTGGCTGGGTGCTGGCTGTAGGGTACGGGAGATGGAAGGAAGGGGGTAAAAATCAATCTTCGCCTCCACTAGGTTCCTCTGCAAAGAGCAGCGTAGCACAGCGGTTGGGAGCGCTGTGCTGGACAGAGGACGGCCGGCCGCGAGCGGAGCCTCCCACCGGCGAGCATTGCCAGGCGGAGAGAGAAAACCTGGGCAGCCTTAAAACGCTCAGAGTGTAATGTGACGCTTCCAAACCTTTGCAGCCTGCGGTAAGCCGAGGGAAGCAACGAGTAACCTTTGCTTTAAAGTGAAAACTGTGCAGTAGTAACATCCCGATGGAGCCCGTGCGGATCGGGCATTGTTTGGAATTCTTGCCATATTTTAACCTCTGCCGTGTTGACTGCTTGCAGGAACAAGCTGAGCGCTCCGAGATAACACTGCGTTTTGTCAGATGCTTTATAACGTTGTTTAGAGACGTGCTCGGATCTATTTAGTGCTTCATAAATATGAATAAAGCGTTTACAAAAGGCACGTCACCGCAGAAGTAACCATGGATTATGCCAGCTGCTCGCAGTTTACACGTTACAAATTTCCTAAACTGTTCTGAACTACATTTTACCAGGGGCATTTTTATCCGCGATTAAATGCAACTCAGCGCTGCCCAGCAAATATCTCTGTTGATTTATGTATAGGAAATCAGGGAATCAGCATTGGCCCAAACCCCAAATTACTGCTGAAGCAGTTTCAAATATTTATGGACCTGTTATGGGAGGAGAGAGGAATGTCATGTTTTTTTTCCCAAGGCCTTGCTGTGTGCAGACTGATTTTCTCAGCTGTTTCTGCCCCGGGTGAGGGTGCTCTGCACCCTCCTCCCCTTCCCCCCCCCAGCACAGATGGGTTTGTGATGGGATTGCTGTGCTGTTGGCTGCAGGACGGCACGGGATGCGGCCCTGGGTTGATGTGGGCTCAGCCACGGTAGTGTGGCCACAATCCCGCTGCCCTCCAGCCTGGAGTGCTTTTGTTTGTCCTGGAAAAACGCAGCGTGGTCCCTCAGGGCCTTGCGTTTGTTCTGAGCATGAATTCTGTATGGCCCGTTTTATTTTACCCTGTTATTTTGTGGGATTTTTTTTGTTTTTGTTTTTGTTTTTGCTGGGTTCCCTCTTAGCACACAAGCAGCCTTCCTCAGGGGTCCCCAAAAGGAGCTGTGCCGCTCCCTGTGCATCCCCCAGACTGGCATGGTGCTGGGATGCAGGCAGGGCTGTGCCAGGAGCAGCCACCGTTTGCACTGCAGATGTGAACAGGGGGTGCCCAGCCGGGTGGAAGGGACCCCCCCCCCCATGTATTGTGGTGGTCTTGAAGTCCCATTGAAGTGATGCTCTGCACTCTGTTGGGCTCCTCTCTCTCTCTCTCTCTCTCTCTCTCTCTCTCTCCCCCACCCCCCCCCCCCAAAAAAAAAAAGAAAAAACACACACACACAAAACACAACCCCAGTGTGAGCATCCTCCTTTTCTCCTTCTCGCAGGGTGAAAGTCTGCTCGAGGAGCCTGAAGACGCACCATCCCCACTTATCGCCCCAGAGGCAGACTATCTAGCTGACAAGCTGTGCGGTGAAAAACCAGGTACTGTGTCTGATGTAACATGTGCTCTCTCTGCAGCGTGGCTTTTTTTTTTTTTTTTCCCAAACCCAGCGTACCGCTTTGGTGCAGCAAAGCGCTCCGGAGGAGTTCTGTTGTGAATAAGCAATGACACGACACGACTTTTAAGAAACGGCCCTTTCTGAAGGTTTAACTGCCATTCTTAATTCTTTTCGTGCATATTAATGCAGTGTAATTTTAGCATCGCAGAGAACGCAGTGTTTTTTACCTCCTGGTGCAGTGTGAGCGTCGCTCCCTGTGTGTCTGTGCCGTTGTTGCAAAGCCAGGAATGAAAGCAGCAGAGGGCTGGGGATGATCCTCCTGGTTTGTTGCAGAGCTGTGAGCAGAGGAGCACAGTGGTGCAGACTCACACTCAGCACTGCTCTGCCTGAGCTGTAGGGCGAATGGGTTCAGAAATTGCCGTAAAGTGCAGCATCCAGATGAGCAAGGCCTCTTTTAAATGCTGGCAGACTTGACGAGCGCTGTCAGAAATTAATTTCAGCTTCTTACAGTGCTTCTCTCATTCCACTGTTTGTTGCCCTTGGCTTTAGTCTTTCGTTGTGGTTTTGTTTGTAACTCTTACGTTCAGTCCTCAATCTGGAAGCACGTCGCTTAAGCTACTAAAAGTGCTTTCAGGCTATAAATGAAGTTGCATTACCCCTTCTCAACGTGCTGCCTTTAGTGATAGAGTATTCACGGACGTATTGATCCCAGAATCAATTCCTGTAAATATTGGTGTGTGTTTTTGGGGCATTTAAGGGCTGTGATAATTGTTGGTGATGTGATAAATGTGGCCCACAAACGAGCTCAAAGACGGCACTCATAGAAATGAGTTGGAGCACTTTGAAGCACCAGAGCATTTGTAGTGCTTATTGGAACAGCATAGCCCAGAGTGCTGGAAAGCTCTTCAAGGACACCGAGTTACCATTGGAATCTGCATATATCTGAAGAAAATACACTTTTCAGGACAGTTTTCATGCTTTAAAAACATCTCTCATTTGTCCTGTGTGTCCTTATGGAGCAGCTCCCTGCACGCTGAGCAGCGAACACGCAGTCCAACATGGACGCACCATTCCTGGGAGCAAAACTTTGTAGGCGAAACGCAGATGTGTGTGTGGCAGTGCTCACCATCTGTGGGTGAGCATTTTCTGAGAGCAGAGCAAGGTAGAGCCTTTCCCTTGGCCACACTGTTACTGCTTTGGGGAACAATTTGCACTTTTATGCATCTTTGGTAATGCTACAAAAGCGCTCACTAAGGATGCGCACAAAATAAGGATATCATAGATCACACTTTCTGAATTTTTTTTTTTTTTTCCTTCCCGATTTATTTTTCATGGATGTGCTGCTTGAAAGCTTCTTTTCCCCTTTGAAGTCCCATTTTGGGTTTAAAGCCTGGTTCCCTTCTGGCTGTGCTCACACCATGGGCCAGTTCCTTCAGACTGCACTCGTACAAGCAGCTTCATTCCTTCCCTGAGCCATAGGCACAGATGGATGCATGGCCATTGAGTAGCGCAAGCCCTCAGTGGTGCAGTGCTTGCAGAACAGGAACGATGAGACACCCAGGAAAATTAAACAAGGGCAAGAAATTAAAGATCCCTTCCCATGCCATCCCGTTGCCCATTTACAAAACACTGGGGGATAAACAGGCTCTAAAAAGTCAGAGCCATTTTTTTTTAAACCGATACATGGAGTGAAAATAGAAGTATTAAACTGCACGATAAGCAAGGCAGCAGGAGGGCTGCGTGCTCGGGAGCAGGGATACCTGGCGGAGCAGCAACGCCTGCTCAGGCTTTGCCAGGGAAAGCAAACTGGGGCTCTGGTGGCACTGGGAGTGGCGTCGGGCCGAGCGCCAGCACCGAGCTCCGCATCCACCGCAGAGCGCGCCCGGCTCGCAGAGCACAATGAGAGCGCCGTTATTAAGCCTTATCTGCCTCACAATGGCAATTTTCATTAATACGTCCTATGAAAGCAATATCGCTCTCTTATCGCCCGGCTGTAAATTATTGGTTCCTTTGATTCAGAGCTCCGCGCGCTCGGCCAGAATGCCATCTGAAACTTTTTTTTGGTGAATTATCATACTAAGCGACAGGAATCGTGGATAAAACCCCTCCGCGGGCCAGTCGCAGATTTTGATGCTGTGGATTTCACCATAATGCAAGGGAAAAAAAAAAAAGTCAGCGATGTATGATGTATTCATTTCCTTGTGATGCTTTTAATTTGCTTTAAGAGGCTGCGTAGGTGAGCACGGCTTATTTCTTGTGCCCATTGCGGAGTTATTAATATTGCCGTAATCAAATCCTCTTTATGCTGTGCGATAGGAAAATAATGAGGGATGCAGTTTCCTTGGAAGCCGTATGCATGTATGAGGAGAAACCCTTATCCATAAGTCATGGGTAGTGCTTGTTTTATTCTAACATCCTCCCAGACTTTTCTGTATGGCAGGCATAGGTGGATGCTTCGTGTTTCATTAAAAAGCAGCAAACTTCAATAAAGTCTTTTAGAAAGATCAAATCGTTTGATATTTACAAGCAGGGATCCGTTTTCTGTCATGTATTCTTTGATCAAGCAAAAAGTCTGCGTGCCAGACGGGCAGGCAGCACCTGCTGAGACACACCTTCAGATCCGCCGTGCTCCTTCCCAGCTCAAAAACCAAAAAGTTCATTATCGAGGAGATTGCCTTTATTTCTCCCTGGGACAGAAAGCGTGAGGCCACTTGGACCAATGGAATAATTGAGCTTTGTTTTCATCCTTCACCCCTCAAATTTCCATTGCTTATTTAAAATTAGTCTAAATGGCATTCCTGGTGCTGTCCTGGCTCTGAGTGCCTCTGTGCCTGGTGGCTGTGAGCCCTGCCCGGCCATGGGGCCAACCCACAGGAGGCCAAGCACCGGCAAAGCCTCGTGCTGATGTGCAGGCCATGGCCGACTGATTTACACATGGAAAATGATTTAGTACTTCATCGCTCAGGAGCGCTGAAAGAATCATAGAATCATAGAATTGTAGAACATGTTGAGTTGGAAGGGGTCTTAAAGCTGTTTAAGTAACACCAGCACTTCTGCTACCTCTTTATTTTTTATTATTATTATTTTTTACTATGTTCGCATCTATAAAAATGTGCTGCTCAACTGAAATTTTCCAGTCCCCATTTTATCCAACAAGTGACAACCCGTGTATTTCTTTATGTAGCTGTTTGGAAAGTTTGAATATGATTTGGGCACCCAAGGCTGGGTTATACAAAAGTGAAACAAAACGCTCTCATTCAGCCGCAAGGAAATATAGAAGTCTCTTTCTGCACAATTACCACCCAAACTATTGTGTTTTTGCAAAGTGATACTTTCTAGGAGGCTCATTCCCAGCAAGAACCACTCTCCTGGAGAGCTTAACAAAGCTCAGAGCTACATCAATTAAAAGCAGCTAAAATGTCTGCTATGTGTATGTGCAGAATATTAAACTGCCATTAAACCAGCCACCATTTACCTTAATGCCATCTGCACGATTATGGAAAAGAAAGGGAGTGTATGGGGGGCGAAGCTGTGATTTAGAGGGGCCGAAAGGCTCTGGAATTACACATTTTGTCACGTTTTTCTCACTGTGCTGCTCAGAATGAGAGCAGTTCATAGGGAGATTATGCTAGGGACCCCTGCCCTGCGACAGGAGCTGGTGGAGATGGTTTCGGAGAGCGCTGCCAGCATCTGAAGCTCCACGTTGGCGGCTTTTATGAAACAACTGGGCTGTAAGGCTTCTTGTTTGAAAACCTCAAGTTTTATTTTAAAAAATAGATTTTAAGTGTAGCAACATGATGGGAAAATGACACAGAAACATGAATGTGAGCCAAACCTGAGCCCCACGGGAGAGATGCAGGGTGCTTTGTGTGTTTGTGAGCACAGTTATGTTTCCACGGTCACAACGTGCTTGGGGCCTAGCCATGACCAAGTCAAGGGGCAGCAGCAGTGGGGTTGGGAACCCCTTGGTGGCTCCTTGGCCACATTCTGGTGATGGGACCGTGGCACTGTGCAGCTCCCTTTTGGTTGTAGAAAGAACTGGGCTTACTTTGTAGGGTTTTAAGAGTTTTGCAAAAAAGAACAACACTTCATGTGGGGTTATGGTTATGGTTATGATTATGGCAGGTTATGGTCAGTGCCCCTGAGTGAAGAGTCAAACTCCAAAATATTCCATACATTTTAGGAAAGGGGTTAAAAATGGATTTATTTATTTCTATATTTTAAAAAATTCACCTTACTCTATTTCAAAGAGTACATTTAAGAAAATCCTGACTTGATGTCACAGTGTCATGGCTATGGCTCACATTCAGCACTGATTTATCAGGCAAAAGCATTTTTATGCGCTTTTATTTTTAACTGAATACTTGCAATGATGTTGTTGCCTCCAGAAAAAAAAACTTGTGCTTTTCTAATTAAAGAATATATATTTTTGTTAACAGAAGGTAGCTTGGTGCTGCTGCTCAGGATACCACTTAATCAGATACAACTCTTCCTTCCTTAGATACCCATATGCCCGCTGCTCAACCAGGGCCCAGAAGGGATCAGCTGCTCATTTTGCAGAGCAAAGTAAGATGGCAACAAGATTTGTTTTCTTATGTAACCACTTATTGTTTTTTTTCCTGTAAAACCTCCTGTACTTTCCACTTCTGTCTAAAAAAGTGCATGCATTTCCCCATCTTATTTTTGTCACTTTAAGCAACATTCTAGTAAAATATTTTGAATGAAATCTGGAGAGAATGTGAAGTTTAACAGGGAAGCCCATCAGCCTTATTTCTGTGGTCAGGAGATTTTTTAGCCGTAAGGTATTTGTCTCAGTTGTGTCAATTTTTACATCTGATTGTAGCAGAACCAGAGCCCCTAAATCTGAAGCCTGGTCTCAGTAAGCCTCTTATTTCCTTGGGTTCGTCCATTTCTTTAAGCATATTATCACTTTGTGTGTACTTCTGTCCCAGAAAAGAGTTTATAGCTTAGAGCTGCTAATTATATATTGCTGCTGTGGAGATGGGGATGGGAAACTTTCCAAATATTTATCCTTTTAAAGGTGAGGTAACTTAGAGGCATGTATGCAGTTTCCTTTAAACAAGCCATTCCTTTTACAATTTCCATATCAAAGTACAACCGAACCCAATATAAACATTCACTGAACCTGAGCAGGACTGGAATGATAGCTTTTTTAAATTAGAGTTTTCTTGCTAAAGAAATGTCAAAAAAAAAAAAAAAAAAAAAAAAAAAAAAAAAAAAAAAAGGAGCATATTCCTGAAAGGGATTCTGCCTTTTCATCATTGGGGTGGGCATTTTTGGTCCGAAATATTTATTAATTAGTATAAAACATGAGCTCACAAATTGCTGCAGAGCTGTGGCTCAATTCAGAGTGTATCCGTGTCTGTAGAAGGCAAAATATGAGATTAAGGGCTTCAGGCTTTGCAAAAACACCATTTGAAAAGATTCAAACTTCTGAACTGGGTCTGGGAGCTACTGAGGAACAGTCATGCAAAGCAGTGTGGTGGGCTGGTAAAAATGTTCAGAGGAAAAGTAAGATTTGTAGTCAAAATATGTTTTCTAAATTGGTTTATGTCACCTTTCCTGCAGATTTAGTAACCACTGAAGAATGTAAAACAATAGGCTGCACAATAGACTAAACACAATATGAGTTTGAAATCTCTTAATCTATGCCACACATTGGAAATTTGATATATAGAATTTTACAACACCTGTAAAATTAAATTTTCAAACAAGAATACTGCCTGTCAATCTGCATGAGTTACATCTTCACCGAGGCAGTACTGATTTAGAGCATCCCTATGTTTGTCACACAAGGACTTGTTGGCCATTGCTGCATACGCCTGAAAGCCCCTTCCTACCCACAGACCAGTTTTGCCCAATACTTCAATAACTGTAGGCTGGGAACCACAGGGCACGATGCCATGCAAAGTGGGAACACCTTCCGTGTCTTCACACTTACTCTGATTCATAGCATCTCTTCAGTAGCTGTGAACAGTGACTTCTAAAGTAGCTTTATATATTTTAACTCCTGCCACAGTGCATGGGGCTTGAATGCCCAATTTATACCGAGGTGGGGACTTCACTGCTGACATTAAACTCACCCAAAAGGAGAAAACCTAAAACTTCATTTGACCCCATTTAAATCTTGAAATCAGGAAAATGTTTCTGATCCACGCTTTCATGTAAAACTAAATTGAAAGCTGTGGATTCCACTCTGTGGTATCTGTTGATTTTGTGAGTGGGCAGAGCAGCCAGATTTAACCTAAAGTTTGTTTATAAAAACGTATGTCATGAGATCGTGTAAAGGGAATGCAGGTGCTGGGAATCCACAAAGAGATTGCAAAGCCGAGCTAATTTTCAGGATATTGCAATCATCTTATTTTTAATTACATTTTTTCTCCAAATTTAAAAATATTTCCCCTCTCTCTAGTATCATCTTTTTACTGTTCAACATGAAAAACTCATAGAAGCAACAAAGACGATTGATTATCCAGGCCAACAGCAATCAAACATTATCCAGCGACCAAAATAAACAGACCAGGACAGCAACAGAGAGCAACTGTGTGCATTTTTTTCTTTTCCTTTTGTATTTTTTTCTTCTTTTCTTTTTCCCCTCTTACTTTTTTCCTTTGTTTCTCATTTATTGTGTTCCTTCTTAGTTTTGTTTTTCTCTTTTGATGTTCTCTGTAATGACTGGTAAATTATTTCAGACGGATATGTTGGAGTTTTTTTATCTGTCTATTTAAATTTTAGTGCTGCCTTTATACTTTGTTAGATATGCCCTCAGAATTTATCAGTCATGATACAGAAGAGCTCCTGAGCACCTGGTTGTGTTGTTTCACTGAGCACCCAGTCCCCTGTTGCCATGTTGAGTGCACACATCCAAGTGCTGGAGGTACTGTGGGTTGAGTCTTTCTATAATGACAGGGTAACGTTTGGCTTGTTTCATTATTGCCTCATTGAAACAAATACTGAGGAATAAATTTCATGAGGTCCTTTGTGAAGGTTCAGTGAGAAGTGCATGTCTCAAAGAGGATTCGTGCACGTTGTCTTTTGTGAATTAGCAGAATGGGTAAACGATGCAGCGATGTGACGTGATATAGTACAAAATGCTACAAGACATGAACTGCTTGGGATCCCATCTATCGTGATCTTTATACACCTTGTCTCCTCAGTATCCTCCGAGAGCTGAGCAACTCAGATCTATATGGAAGTAAAGAAACATGTCCTGACTCCTGCCCCTGTCTTTGCTCCCCTGTTTATCTCAGTTTGCTCTGATGAGCTCAGAGAATGTCAGAGTGGCACCAAAGGCACAATCTAGCCTTTTACCAATGCAACAGCAACATAAGGTTGTTTGTAAGACAGCAGGGCCAGACCCTTGCCCAACGTGTTCACTTGGTATTGAGCTGTTATGCTTGACTTGGGGAGACAAGGGTTCATGATGGCTGTTTGTGCATTTTGTTTAAAATGCTTTTTTCCCCCTTTTGTGCCAAATATGCCAAACAAGTGGCAATCTGGTCCCAGATTTCATTTGAAATCACTCCTATGCTGAATGCGTTGGGTCCACTGAGGAGCAGAAAGTGGATGAAGCAAGATCCTCAAAGGGAAAGACCAACGTTTTATTTACTAAATAAACCCTAAACCAAGGTTTATTGCAAACTAGTCGCATTTTCTGTTTGTGTTTGTCTCTGTGGTCTGACGTTTGCTCATGCTGTGATAGCTTCATCAAAATACATTTTTTAGAAAAAGCATATTGCTTGTCACTGTTTCATTGACACAGAGAACAATCATGTTAGAATTTTATGAACAAAACATTGACTTGTATGGTACTCCTAATGCATATTAAGTTTACTCAAAATGAGGAGAGCCAGATATGCCTTTAATGAAACACTATTAATGGCTCTTCCAGCGGGAACAGTGAGGAATACCTCGTAATTACAGCGTACACATCCATGTACTGCATACTTTGTTATGGAGGCTTAAGTAGGTAATTGGCATTGCGGTTCTGGAGTTGTGTGCTATCCCACATGATGTCAGCCTCTGCACGCTGCCCATGCTTGTAGTGCTGGCAGTGGGGATGAGCTCTGGGTCTGGGGGAACCCGTGCCATCTGGGGATGGGGGTGGCAGCAGGGAGCATAAGTGATGCTCTTGCTGTGCTACCACAGGCACAGCGTACTTCTAACCCCAGTATATCGGGGGATTTCCGAGGCTGCATGCCAAGTATGAAAAAGAAGAAAGCTCTTGGTGAGCAAAGAGTACGGCAGGTTTGCAAGCAAGCATTAGGTGGAGTTGCTACACTAACGCCTTCCACGCAGACATACATGTGCTGCAGCAGCACGTAGTGCTGTCAGAGCGTTGATTAACAGCAGAACTGTGCTTAATGCAACTCAGGTTAATGCAGAGTCTTTCTGCAGGAGCACCTCAACAAGGCTGCTTGCAGGAGGAAGAGAAAGAGAGCGACCAATTCACAGAGCTCATTTAAAGCAGCCGAGGAGTGCTGGAACGCACGGGTGTCTCCGTGCCTTTCAACATATTTACCGACCTGCTTGGCTTAATGGCATTCAGCAATAAATTCCATAGCCTTCGGGAGCAATTGATAAAGGTTCTGGTAACCGCCTGCTTCAATCTACTTTGGGGAATGTTAATAAACGGGTACCCAAGGACTCCTAGGTGTGTGCCGTGGAATAGAGGGAGCTAAATGTCAGCTAATTAAGCAGAGCTGAGACCATGAAGGATCTTGTGAGTTAAAAGCTAAATATTAATATCAGTTTCAAACTTTATGAAAGCTGGCTTAGTGGCAGGGAAGCAGAAGGGATATGTATCCAGCATGCCCGTGACATTTTATATTTCTAGTTAACCTCGCAGCCGCATTCAAAACTGGCTGAAGTTTTCTTAAAGCAAATTCTGGAGGAGCAACCAGTGAGGAATTATTACAACCCTCGAGGTGGCACAGACGTTAATGAAGGAAGAAAGAAAAGATTCCAATATGGCAGTGTTTCTCAAACGGTAAAAATAAAAAATCTTCCCTGCCATATTAGAAGTGAGAGCTCAGGATGCCCTGGTGCTCGTCAGGTGTGTTTTAACTTCTTCCACCACAGGAGATGTACCTCGGTGGGTAACAACTGCTTTCCATTTGTTGAGCAGTGTGCTGCCATCCCGATGCCAGGACTCTGTGCCCCTCTCTGTGCAGCCACTGCGGGTCCCCAAGGAGCAGCCTTGCACTTATCCTGTAAGGCTCAGACAAATCTGTACCCAACAAAAGAAGCAGAGCGTGAGCAGGTTTTATATCTAAAGTGATGTGTACAAAGAAAGCACCCGAGAGCCCTGTGAGCCTCCAGGTGCCTTGTGCCTACATGGCTAAAGGCAGGGGAGATGGAGCTGTGCTTGGGATTAGGCTTTGGTTACCTATATACTCCCATGTGGGTTCTTTCCTCCTAATTCCCCCATTACCACTGAATTTCAGAATAGAAAACCGAGCTCTCTAGGTTTGGTAGATCTTAGAGTTTCAAATATCTTCCTTCCATCCAGTCCCCTGGGCTTAATTCCAGTGCAGTCAGCATTGCCAGCCCTCAGCCCCCAGACAGCAGTGCTGTCTTTCCTAAAGAAGCTCCTCGTGTATAATTAAGTAAACTGCAGCACAACCTGATGCATTAAGGCTCATCCACCGGAGCAGGCTCAGGCCGTGCCATGTGCCTGCCTGTGAGAAGTGGCAGTCTTGGCCACCTGGGGCTGGTGACAGAGGTGGCACTGGAGTCTCCGGGCTGTTTTTCTCAGGGTAATTTTGTTTCGTCTTCAGAAAGTTATGCCTTGCACACCCAAGTGGGACCACAAAAGGAATTTTGAGATTTCAGTGTTTTCTGGGTCTGAGTCATCTTCATGGGGTCTTCTGCTCTTTTCAACAGAGCAATGTGAACATGCCGCAAGACTTTATTGGGGTAACTAAGCATCTTTGCCCACAGCTTAAAATAACAAGACATGGTGACAAAATTTGGCAGCAATGAAACACCTCCTTGTTCTTTGTCTGATGCATGACTTGCTGCATGGCATTATTTAATCATAGGCACCAGCATGCAGATATACCTTGATTTTGTAGTCAGTTCCGATAATGATCTTTATCTCTACTTTTCCATGGCTGGGGCTATCAGGTTGAATGGGGCTCTGAGCAACCTGGTGTAGCTGTAACGTCCCCATTCGTTGCAGGGGGATGGATAGATGGCCTTGGAAGGTCCCTTCCAATTCAAATAGTTCTATGATTCTATGATAAAACTTTGTATTCAAAGTCTAAACCGAGGACTTGGTTTCTCCCATTAAAGCTCTTGATTGCCATGTGGGCTTTACTTCCCTGTTGGTTTTTATATTTTTTCACCATTTTTCTTTTTTTTTTTTTTTTTTTTTTACCTTAATCTGCTTATTTTTATACACCTGTTGCCTTTTTTTTCTGATCATCAGAACAGAGCTCAATTTTTTTATTACACATTAGTACAAAACCTACCTGTCTCATTTCA
Organism: Lagopus muta; assembly: GCF_023343835.1. Classification (NCBI taxonomy): domain Eukaryota; kingdom Metazoa; phylum Chordata; class Aves; order Galliformes; family Phasianidae; genus Lagopus; species Lagopus muta. Next base: position 8,086,729 of record NC_064439.1, on the reverse strand, counting down.
GAGCTCTCCAAAACTATTACTGTGATAGAAATAACAGAGTATCACCAGCTCCGGCCATTTCTCTTCAGGAAAGATCTTTCATCTCCCTCAAAAAGCCTGTAAAGAATCTTGGATACGTCTAAGAAAGCCCTGTCCTCATGAAACTGAATGAACAGCTCCGTGATTCATTTGAAGATGATAATAAAAAGACAAAACACAAGTAGCTGAGATCAGCCATCTGATCTTTCACCTTTGTGTCCAGATGAAAACACAGATTCTTAACCTTTGAGCCCTTCAAATGATTTCCTGATGAGCTTCAGCAATGGCAACAAGGCTTAAGCTGCCACAGTTCAAGGAAAGTCAGTCAGAAAGCCTCTTTTATACTTCACAGCTACGGGATTTAGTTCTAGATGACAACTGTTCTTAATAAAAATTGTGTTTAACTGGATAGGAAGCTGATTTTTCATGGCTGTAGTCAAGAAGGCAGATGGTTACACTGCTTGAACAGCAAAAAAGTTGGTTTTTGGATAGACAGTATTGTTACCTGCCCCATAGAAATCAAGAACAGGTCTTGTCTATGTGAGAAATCATGAAAAGTGTCATCAGTGTATTGAAACACAATGGACGGAACATTCTCCAGACACTTTTCATAAGTAGAAAGCTGTAAGGGAGGAGTGTGATCTCATGGCAGATTCGTCCTGCTGATGTTTTTGGTTTTGTTTTGGTTTTGTTGTTGATTGTTTGGTTTGGTTTGTTTGTTTGTTTGTTTGCCAGATAACTAAAGAAAGGCATCCAGATAGAGATCAGTAGTACCTCGGGTATAATGTGTCTGTAGCTTAGAGCACTGAAATGTGCTCTGGAGCCGCTGGTACTGTTCTGAGATGCTCTTCAAATCTTCAAAATAAGTCAGTTTCCAGCAATTCTTTCAGATTTTTTAGACTCTGTAAGCCACAGGTTTGTATGAAAGGCCTCATTTGATTAAGGTTTTTGGGAACACCTCCAGAAGGTATGCAGACTCTTCTCCTAAATGCTGCAGGTACCCAATTTTCCTCTTACCGAAAGTGGTTCCATACCAGGAAAAAGCCAGTGATCTGATTGACCTCTTGATTTAAAGTGCTCCTGAAAGAGGAATGAAACAAACGTCTTGACATAGTCTTGAGAAAGAGTTTTTCTCACTGATTAATTGTCCAGTATTTCTGACTAAAATAGTTAATTCTACAGGAACACTGCTATTTGCTGTGCTATAAATTTGATTTTCATAAGCTTGAATATAAACTCAACAGGACATGCAGTGTTTTTTTTTAAACATACCTCAAATAATTTAAGCTCCTATATTCTGATAGACCTTTTCATGGTTCTCTACCATTGAAGGCATTTCTAAGAGATGCTTCAGGCAGAAAATAGGAGTGTAGGAGTTCATGGGAGCAGGTGATTCCTCAGAAAGCCAGGTTGTGTATAAACAGATAAAGAACTGAGTTCTTTATCTGTTTATTACCAAATCAAGGTAATGCAGTTCATACTGGGAGCTTTTCTTGTTCAGTTTAAGAACAAATTTTAACTGATTCTTCATGGAGATTGTCCATATTGACATAAATTTCTTTCTCTTTGTCTGCAAGACCCAGACCTAGGAAGAGTCTTTTCAATACCAGCTCCCACCTCTATTAGCTCTTGTTCAGGATTGCATCTCAGGTGATGAATGAGATGATGCATACATAGCTTGAGTCTTCTATTTCTGAGAGTGCCTTCCCACTTCTTCCTCTTACAAAGGGGAAGGAATTGCAAAAATCTGTGTTTTATGAAGGAAAACACAAAGTTCTTTTAGCTCTGCCCTGGGATAAGAAGGCTCCAATCTCCCTCACAGACACTATCCTTCTGGATGGAAGTTGTTTCCTGATGTCTTTACAATTTCAGAACCTTGCAGAAAATCAAAAGGATGAAATGTCTGAGCTTTAGTTCTGTTTCTTTTGCACCTCTGAGTCTTGACACCACAAACCTCCAACTCAACAGCCAACTCTTCTGCTTCTTCTATGCCAAAAGAGAACGCATTCATATCAGAAGCAGTTTGTCCTCAGACATTTCAAGATTCAGGAGATGTGGGTGCTTTTACAGAAAAAGCTTTGGGTCTTTAAGATGGAGAGGTGTCAGACAAAAGTGTCTGGCAATGGAAGAGCAATGCTGGCACCAATTCCCTTACATAGAGTCTAGACCATGACTAACACTGGGGAGCATGTTGAATCACTGTACTGTTATCCAGCATTTACATTCATGTAGGGTTAAGTCTCACATACCTGTTCCTTATTATTTCCTCAGAGCTTGAAAACAATGGTTCTAGCACCTGGTATAAACTTTTTAAGGGAATATGTTTATGCCAAGTATAGGTATAGGCTTCTAATTGGTGCCTGAAGCAACTCTCACAACGAGATCCAGTTGTAGTGCTCGATATGATTTGATTTGGTGTTTGAGTGAGAAACAAGTTCATCTTTACTCCCAGAATTTCTGGATGAAATCTGGATTAACCCATCAGGCCTCCCAGTGTCTTGCCATACACTATGCAGGAGGACACATGTTTGGGGTAGCTAATACAAAGTCAGACAAGTACTTTCTTAAGTAAGTCATCAGAAACAGCAACTTTTACTGGTCAAAACTTGAGTAAACTGAAGGAAAGCAGGGCAGGACTCATGAACAAAGACTAGCCTCTGCCTGGAGTGTCTTGGATTCTGGTCATTATGTCCAAGTTCTCCAGAGCTTGTGGGACATAGGAATCTAGTGGGAAAGGAGAGATGCAAAGATTTTTGCATGCCACACTGGAGATAGCTACTGATTTCCAGCCTTGGTACCTGACGTTCTTCATCATATGGAGGTTTCTGAACTAAGGCAAAGGAAAGATAAGTACCTCAGGCAGGGCTAGGTCATGGTTCTGCACTAAATACCACATTCAGCAGTTGGTGCCCTGAAGTTTGCAACACTGAAATTGTTGAAAACAAATGAAGGAGAGGCTCTGCCCCAGAGGGTGGTGGGCATGGAATGGGCTGCCCAGGGCATTGGGTATAGATGATGGCTGTAGGAAGCCTACAGACAGCCCCACGCTGCAGGCGTGCACTGTGTCTCAGAGGCCTGCTGCATAGTCATTCTTGCCATAGCTCCAAGTCTTTGTGTTCCTGCCCTGGGACATGCACATAATTATTTCATGGAGTCATTTAGGTTGGCAAAGACCTCTTAAGATCATCAAGTCCAACCATTAACTTAGAACTGCCAAGTCTATCACTAAATCATGTATCTAAGCACCACATCTACTCATCTTTTAAATTCCTCCAGGGGTGGTGACTCAACTCCTTCCCTGGGCAGCTTGTTCTAATGCCTCACAGCTCTTTCAATGAGGAATTTTTTTTTTTGCTGATATCCATCCTAAACCTTCCCAATTTATTTCTACTGGATACAGGGCTTTAATACATTGTAGATATACATAAAGGAATATAGGGAAAATGAGATCCTTCATGTTCATAGCTCTACTGGAGGCAATGGGGCTGGTGTGCATGGAAAAGCTAACTTGTAGTGCGACAGTTTCTCTGATACACCCCAAAAATGCTTTCAGCAGGGACCCCCGGGTACTGAGAGTGAAATGGCCAGCCAGGTCCTGCACCCAGACAGTGTCAATGCCACCTCTGACAGCTGGTGGCCTCCAGCAACATGGTTTTCCTGATGCTGGGCAGGAACTGCTTCTAGGCACAGGGACAGCAGAGAGGTTAATTAAAAATGATGCCTTGGGAATTTAATAAACACTGTGCCCATTAGCTGTAGGATTTCAGCCCAGTCAGCTGTGCAATGGCACAATCTCACCTGCCTGAACTGAGTTCTGCTGCCACCATATAAGGAGAACAGCTCTACAAGGAACTTCTTTTTATCAAATCTCTGATGGCAGTATTTTTTTATTACTAAAATGCATCCAGAGGAACTGGCTCCTGTTGGCTACCAGTATGGTAGTGTGAGTGTGCTGAACCAGAGCAGGGTTTGCTACTCCAGGAGCAGGCACAGGGATGTGAGAAACAGAATTCACTGGTCCTTTCTGGACGATCCCAAAAGCAATCTGGATGGCTCAGGATTTATGGCACAGACCTGGTTGTCCAGACAGCTCTTCACATTGCATGGCTCTGTCAACAGCTTCTCCCATAACCTCAGGCATAGCACTTTTCTCTTCCCTGCCTTGGTCTCCCCATCTGGCAAGAGGAGATAATACCTCTCTGCCTCATCAGGTTATTGGGAAGATAAGTTTGTCATCATTTTTTGAGGTCCTGAGATGCTACGGGAGATGTATAATGAGACAGACAGAAAGATAGACAGATAAATCAATCTCTTCTCATTCAAGTGAAAACAGGCACTGCAGGTGCAGTGTTTGAGATTAATCATCAGAAAAATTAGTTCCCTCAGTATCTGCTTTGTAAGAAGAAACAGCCGTAGGGCCCAGTCCTGCCAGAGCTGTGCATATGAGCAACCTTCACTTGGATTCACAGAGAGGGCGTGAGTGGAACCACTCACAACTTCTTAAAATTCCCAAATAAATGATGCATCCCGGCTGGCACAGGTCTATGGGTCATTGGGATGCTTCCCTGTATTTCCCTCAGCCGTTTATTTCTGCCCTTTATCAGCTGGCTGCTAATAAGGCAAGTGGGAGGGGCTCCCAGCTTTGCAAATCAAGCAACACAAAAATAAACACGAGTATGCTGTTGACATGACTTCCATACACTGTGATTTTTTACATGCTGTATTTTTTTACTAATTCATTGGCTTTTCCCATTATATACTACAGGTCTGCTCCACCTGAAAGCTTGTTAAATATATTTGCTTTTTTGTGTGTTTGTTATATCAGAAAAGGGGCACTTCAACCCCAATTGGGTGTTATTTTAACTTCGCCACCACAGTGTCCTACTTGAATCACTATTTTTATCCAAATCATGGATGGATTCATTTATCCAGAGCATGGAGCCCTTCAACAGGCCAGACTCGACTCTGAAAGTGGATGGGGTTATATATTCAGTTGCCATAGCTGCCATATGGTGCCAGCATGGAGTGAAATAAAATAAAAGTCCAGGTGGACTCAAAGTCAATACTGGGACAGCCCACGTAGTGCCAACTACATGACAAAACTCGCAGCCATGGTGGAGGGTTGTGAAAAAACCCAGTCCTGAATGGCAGAAAATGTGCTGTAACACAGCAGAAATCCTCAGCAAAGGGTAAGTGAGCAGAGCACATCCATGCCAAAGAGCCAGCACGGAGCTGGGCGGGAGGAAACTCAGCCAGGCGTGCAGCAGAGAGCAGCCCCAATAACAGCCATGATATGAGGAGGTGAACCCCAGACCTGCTGGCCCTGGGTCATCCTGATTGCACGGGGAAGGAGAGGCAGCTCTGAGAAAATGGGAGCAAAGCTCTGAAAGTGGGAAGCAGAAGCAAGTGGATATAAACAAATGTGACAAGGCTGCGAGGCAGCCGAAATGGGCTTGAGGATGGGGAAGATATTGCAGAGCTGTTGGTTTTAAATACAGGCTGTAAAAAGGGTGGTTGGCGTCAGGGTGTTTCACAGAGGGGAGAAAAAAAAGATTTTAGGCAGTAATAGTGGGTGATAGAAAAGAAGAAAAATAAAAGCAGCCCCCTCAAACTGCATGTGAAATGTGTCGTGGCTCAGCATTCACAAAGAGTTACACGATGCTGCCTGGCCCCAGTATCCTTGTGCTGCATTCAGAATATCCTCACGCTGCTATTTCTACCACTTTTAGTTAACAGAGCCCTCCCATTCTAATTAAAATAGATTCATGAGGACTGAGTGTTGCTTCCAGAAGCTCAAGCTATCAACATTTACAGGTTTATATGTAGAGGGGAGAAAAAGAATTCAGCTACTGGAAAACAGTCACCCAGGAGTGCCAATATTAGCAGGAAAACAGGAAGGGCTCTGAGAGTTGTCCCAAGTGTCTGTGGGAACTCAGGGACTGCAGAGAAGTCTCTAGAAAGAGAGGGCTGCACAAATTCACCCCTGCCCACATTCTGGCCCTGCTTTCAGCTGCTGAGATCGAGAGCTGGAAAAAGGTGCCAAAATGTTGGACCAGCGGTAGCCTATTATCTGCATTTGCTGGGAAACAATTAAATAATGAGCAGGGAATCTAATAAAAGGAGTGAGGTTCCCCACTCCTTTCTTACTTGATTCCAGAAATATGACCACGGCAAGAGGCGGGCAGCTATTAAAAAAAAAAAGGCAAAAAACCTGTGCATAGAGATGCATTATGAGATTCAATAGGAGAGCAATATGGTCTGCAGCATGCACGGTGGATGGAAGGTGTACACCACGTACTGTATTTAACAAAAGTCAGCAGACTGCAGGCGACGAGCGCTGTACTGGAGGGGAAGCAGGGGGACTGCTGCAAGAAGCCGTAATTAAGCTGCAAGAGATGGCTGCTCCCCTCGAAACGGAGAGCGGAGAGAACGAGGAGCGGCCAACGCGGCTTCATGTGGGACCACGCAAAGATCTGAGGCTTTAATTTTTTTTTAATTAAAAAAAAAAAAAAAGCTGTTCTCAAAATTAGAAAGCAGGAGGGGGCGGGGAAGGAATCAAATAAGCACGCTCTGGTTCAGTTAGGGATTATAGGGGAAATAATAAGGATAGGAGGGGGGAAGAATGTAGAGCTAACCAAAGAACTTAAAAAGGGCTTTAAAACCTGTATCAAAGGGAAAGGGCATTCTGGAGAGACAGTAGGCCTATTAATTAATTAGAAGGGAGTTAAATTAAGGGTGAATCAAAAATGGCTGGGCTGCTGAACTTTTTTTTTTTTTTCTAGATCTATCCTTAATAAGAAAAATAAAAGAAGTTGTTAGGACGAATTTTATAGGAAAGTCAGAAAGCTCAATAAAACAAAGCATACAAACAATAGAAAAAAAAACAACAAAACACATGGCAAATTACCCATTGGATTTTAGCCCAAAATCTTTTTTTGTCACAGGCTCTCCGAGGATGTGCCCAGTCCCTGAGCTGCCCATCACTCCATATTCCTGGGTTTTGGAAGGGGCATGCCTTGGTGCCGGGTTGCTCCCCATCTACGCGTGTGTCACCTCCCCACCAGGCTCAGCTTGCCACCCGCCAGCCTGCTGATCTGCACACTTCATTTTCCAAAAATACTCTTTTAATACCGGCTTCTCACAAGCATTCCTACCACAAACCTGTTTTCCCAGCAGTCTGTAGGATCTAAACAAGAATTTCTTAAGGCTACGTGCAACAAATAAGGCAATCCAGAGCCATTCTACAAATAAGCCCATATAGATAAACTAACTAACCTGGATTTCCCTGCTGCTGAGGGAATTAACCAACAAATTTCCTAAAGCACTGCCAATTTCTTTTCTTTTCTTAATGAAAAACTGAAGAGCTGTAGGAAAATGAGGAGGAAAATGTTAACAGCGCCCAAAGAAAGCCAGTCCTGCTTGTTTTCTAGTAAAGGCAACAGATCTACTGTACCAATTAAAGAAGAGAAGCAAATATTGTGAGAGAAATGTCAGCTGAGGCTTGTTTGCTTAGGGAAATTAGCCAAAATAAGCCATTCTGACAAAAAGAAAAAAAAGAAAAAAAGGCAGAATAAGGCATACCAGCTCTGGAGCACCTCCCACATGGGCTACATCCCCAGGTAAACATCACCGGGGTTCAGAATAGTCACTGGAACTCGTGGAGCTTTCTGGAACCAAAAACTTTTTATTTTAGAGCAGATCACCCAAAGGATGTACTGTTTCCCTATGGATATCCCAGGCAAGTTCCCACAGCAGCCAAATTCTTGATCCTTGTACCCAAATTTGAAGACACTGGGAATCTTTCCATCGGGAGAGCATCCTACAGTGTGAGTGCTGCAGGTCCTCGCGGTGGTGCCACAGCCTGGAGGCCAATGGGGGAGGATGCTGAGGGCCACAGATCTGAACCAAGAGGCTGCACCAAGTATTACTGGTGACGCAATATTTTTTGTAATTATGATCTAACTAATGAGCATGCCAGCATGCATTTCATCACATGGCAGAATCCTATTGACTCCTGAAGGGTATAAGCATGTGCTTAAATGACTTGCTGAATGGGGAGCTTCTTTGCCAGCTATTTTAATGATCTGAAAGAAAAAGTGAGTGGTTTGTTGATGCAATGTGCAAACTAAACTAAGCTGTGTGGATTTAGAAAGCCCAGCAATGAGAGAAAAATAATGTAGAGGAATCTGAAAAGACTGGAAAAATGAGTGAGGAATAAAATGAGATTCAACATAGAAAATAGAAGCTACTACATTTGTGGGAAAATAATCTAAAACCCAGATATTCAATCAGTGATAAAAACCCGAGAAGCAGTAATGCTGCAAGAGATCTGGAGATGATAGTGTGGAGTAAATTAGACATGAGTTTGCCTTGAGATATGGCAGCAAAAAAGGCCAATTTGATTTGGGGCTGAAGACATCACATCACAGTGCGAGGAGGTAATAGTCCGTCTGCATATGGCTCTGGTGCGGTAGCGCCTGCAGTATTTAATTATGGGCACCACATTACCTGAAAGGTAGTGACAGATTGAAAATTATTCAGAGGAGAGCAATAAAAATAGTTCAGAGCCTGGCAGGATTGAGTTATGAACAAAGGCCGAGTGACGTGGGCACAGAGTTTGCTCACACCCCACTGGGGTAAGACTGCAGTATGGAGGGATGCTGGGGGAGAGCTGAGGGCTGAGGGATGGGAGAGCAAAGTCTTTGCAGCTCCAATACCCAACGCAATGGGAAAGCTGGAAAAAAGGATGCTGTAGCACCTGCTTGGATTTTGCTTTTTTTGCATGCGGGATGCATGCGTATTTATTGAGGTTGGAGAATGTGGAAAGAAGGTCCTTCACATAAGGCAGGAGGAGCTATGAGATTGGAGGAGGAGCCAGGACAGATGTACCCAGATGGTGCTGTGAATTAATAAAAGGGTTTGTGGAGGGGAAGAGGAGGCAAATTCATGCCTCATTTTGCCTTACTTCAGAAAACCAAATTTTGCTGGGTAGGAATAATAAGAAAGGACTATAATGAAAGCTCTTTGTTACAGTAAGGAGCACTATGGGAAAATCTGGCACTGAAAATTTGGCAAATATTAACAACATTAAGGAACAAGACAAGGTAGTGGGGTACAGTTCTGAACGTTGTCTTTCTGCTAGCAAGGGCAAACATAGATGCTCATCTCCAAAATCTTCCTAATCTGTTAAATCACCCTTTGATGCTCTTTGTCAGCAGGAATTTTTAAAAGCACAATTCAAAGCAATGAGTAGTTTGAAAACAATGAGCAAGGAGTGGAACTTGAAAATAGGCAGAAGGAGGCTACCCTCCATTTATGAGGCACCCAACAGTGTTGCATTTGTTCAGATGAGCTCCTGTGAGATGATAGCACATAGCCTACATGTGGCAACCTCAGTTCCCAGTAGCACCTCTGCATGCTTATTTCAACATGCATCCGTTCTTGTTTGTCTATGCTGCATTTTGACTGTGCAAGAGAAGTATTTGGTTTCATGGACAGGATACAATCACGGTCCATTTGGCACACAGACCCCAGCAGGCGACTTTTGTATCAGGTGCAGTTTTATGATGTCTCTGAAGATACGATCACGTCAGAGCTGGAGAGAAGATTGATGCTGTATCTTTAAGATTTCCAAGGATTTGGAGTATGTAGATGTCACTTTAAAAGCACTGTCATTTCCCGTATTTGAAAGTGACTCTTTTCTGAATAGTATTTCACAGGGGATTTTCTTTGAGCACAGAACAGAGCTGGATGAAAAGAGTGCAGATTTACACACTTCTTCTCAAGTTGAGCCACTGTGCAAATGTGCTCCATTCGCATTCCCCCCACCTTTATTTTTCATCTCGTAATTTAAAACACATTTAGAATGCGTACAGGTTTTCTGCAGCCATGATAAGGACAAAGGCATGTGTTCCTGCAGTTAGAAAGCTGGTTGCAATGTACTGAGCCCATTATCATGGCAAGAAACCAACACCCAGCATCGCCACCAAGGAGCCTTCACTGCTACCCAAGGGGCAGTCCTTCTTCTAGGCTTCCCCAGATGAACTCAGCTCTGGTTTATTGAAACCTGGAGTCAATGCAAGGAGCTGGAGCCTGTCTGACAGCTCTGACCACAGGGATGTGAGCTCCTGCCCATGACAGTGCAACCCATGTGTGGAAGGGAGCAGAAAGCTATGAAGGGTGGTCATGACAGAGAGAGGTCAGGTCGCAGGGTCAGGCTAAACCTGGAAGTGGAATCTTTGTTCTTGATACCTTGCAGTCTTTTATTGATATTATTACTTGATGCTCTCTTAGTGAGCATTAGCAAATGCTTCTGTTGTACATGTGATTGAGTTATTCTGTAATGCAACCAGAAGAAAAAGAAATTTATCCTTGCCTTGCCCTTCCCTTCCTTTCCCCTCTTCCCTTCCCATTACTGACCAATACCCAATATTTCCTCGTTCCAAGAACATGCAGAGACCTTGTTGTATCTATACGGATGGACACATATGCGAGTATGAAAGTATGGACTGACCTGAGGGGGGAAATATCAAAAAAGTGTGCCTAGATTGCTGAAAGACAAGCATTTCTTTGGATGCCGACAGCTGAAAAATGGGCTATTTCCAGCAAAATGTCATGGCCTGAAAGCCCTAAAGCCACCAGAACACTCAGCAGTGAAGTTGCATCACCTGACTCACGCTTGGGTGACAGTGTTGGGGCCGCACCGCGGTATGTGGAGCACTCATGCCCATCCCAGCCTCAGAAACCTCCAGTGCCAGATTTTTTACAAAACCCCCAGGTAACCTCTCCCGGCACTGAACTCTCTTTATAGTTTGACATTTTAGTTCATATCTAACCTACATTTTTTTTTTTTTTTAATGCTGCAAATTAAGCTGATTATTTCTCGTTCTACCCCCAGTGGATCCAGAGAACAACTCATTGTGTTTTTCCCTGCAACAGCCTTTTACATCTTGGAATACTGTCACCACCTCCTCTTTCCTAAATTAAACAAACCCAGTTTCTTCATTCTATTCTCCTAGGTTAACATTTCTAAACTTCTTCCTTATCCTTGCCCTTCTCCAAACTTTTTCTCCCATCCTTTTTGAAGTTCAACATCCAAAATGGGGCACAGCCCTTGAAACACGGCTCCCCACTGCCAATCAACCTGATCCAGCTCTCCAATGATCACACTGCAGAAAGGGCTTTCTCCTCTTTCCCCATTCTTTTCCCCATCATTTGTGGTACATTGTAAACCCCAGCTCCCTCAGCGGAATACTGCTACGGAATCACATTTTGGTAATGACACTCCGATGGATTTTAAATGCATTTCTCTGCTGCGACACAGCTGAGGTTTGTGACACAGCTGAGAAGAAGGTGAAAAATCTCTACCTGGTGCCACACAAATGAACGTATGTAATCTTTTTCGTTTCAGTAAACTCGCTTTTAAAATGTCTAGGTTTTAGCATCGCAGACATAATCCTCTTTTGAAATACATATTACAACATCATAAGTATTCTTTATGGCTTTGGAAATCGCGCCTTAATAAAGTCATACCCAAACCTGTAATGTTACAGCCACTGTCAGATGTTAAGAACTCTGCAGTACAAATTACCATCCAGAATTGCTGCGTATGGGTCAGGTTTTCAGGTGAGAGGAAGGACCTTCTGTGGTTAATTTGAAGTACGAGCATTGCCCTTTGTTCACTCAGAACCATGTGGCTCATTAAAATGGAACATAATTTGGAAAACTAAGGTTGGTTATGGCTTACACTGCTGTTTTACCGTTTGTACTCCACTGCCTGTGGACAATTTCCAAACTTGCTCTGCACATATGTTTATAATAAAAATTATACCGTGCAAATTCATTGTCCTGTCTCGTGTTAAAATCAATCTGTAGCAATCCTTTAAAGCATCTCCAAGTTGCTGATTTGTGTTGACTGATTTTGGAAATACCTCTTCAAGAACCCCATACTACTAAAATAATGTTAACCCAACGTTTTACATGTATCCAGGAAATGTAACAAGGACCAGGTTATGTTCCCTTGGCAAAATGAAAAATTCAGCCATGAGACTTAGAGCAAAACATATCTCCTTGCATTTCTTGATCTTTTTATCTTCGTTTTCAGTTATCAGTATCATCGTTTCCCAGACTACTTCTAAACTGACTGTGTATAGATTTACATTACAAAATATTTAAGGAAAAAAAAAAAAAAAAGACAAAATGTGATGGAATTTATTGTCTTAGGAAAAAAAAATGACAAAGGCTCTATTTTTAGCAAAACTGTGTCATGATTTCCCTTTAAAGGAAAGAAAAAAAAAAAAAAAGAGAGACATTGCTGTTTTCCAGACTGTAAGAGCTCATAAAATAAAAAAGTCATTGCAAATTTAGGAGCTGGCCGGCAAGTCCTCAGAACACAAGCCCAGGACTGAGCCATGCTCTGGGTCCAGCTCAGAGCACAAGTACATATTTACATCTCGTCTTTACAGCTCGTATTTACACCTACATGTGTAACCAACACAGATCATATGCTGGAAACCACTAGTGCACCTTTCTGAAATGCTGTCACTCCACTGGGATACATTGCCTGTGGTTGTTTTTGTGGGGGTTTTTTTGCAGAACACTGGTAAGGTGCAAGGAAGATCTTTCCAATAATGGGGGTAATTTGTGCATCCTTTGGAAATATTTCCAACCCGTTCTTTGATTTGGGTGTAGTTCATTTGTTTAAGCATAGAATGTCCCTCCGTCATTTCACCACCCCAGCTGCTGGTTGCACTCAGACACACAGCGATCAGTTATTGAGAGTGTTTAAGATTCACATGTAGAAAAGAAGAAAAAAAAAAGGCAATTTACTCATTAATAAGTGTTGCTGTGTCAGCCAAAAAAAAAAAAATGTTTGCATAACTGTATAAGAGGAATGTTCACCCTGGGAGACAAGAGAGCATTTTGGTTGAACACGAGGGGAAGGGCAGCTCCATACTTACAGTAGCATCGCAAATACAGAATGATGCTGATCATCCCGGACTACCAAAAGTGGTGTGCACGTGTTGGCTTTTCAAGGTCAGGCCCCAGGAAATGGGTGCAGCCAGGGACTCACCCAGTGGCCATTTCCACTTCTGGGTTGCACAGAAAGTGCAGAACCAGAGAATGGCAAATCCCCATCCCTGGGCATCGCTCAGATTGAAAGGGCTGAGCTAAGTCCAATGCAGCAGCCCCACAGAATGAGCAGCATGGGCCCTTAGAGTGCAGGATACACTGTGGAATGGCATCACCCTGGCAACTTCCAGAGCCACTCTTGACTGTGTTGGATGATCATGAGGGTCTTTCTAACCAACATGGTTTTATGATCCTATGATTTTGTGATTCACCAACCTTGTGGCCACTCTCCATCCTCCACATCAAACACCAGACTTTTTGGCCACAGGTTCATACCCCTGGTGTCTGGCACAAATGTACTAGTAATAATACTAACAGCATAGCAGCCAGCAACCTTACTTGGGACCAAGGAATGAAAAGCAGACACATCGCCTTGGTGGGAGATATAAGTTAGGGTCATAGAGCCATAGAATAGTTTGAGTTGGAAGGGATCTTTAGAGGCCATCTGGTCCAACTCCCCTGCAGTGAACAGGAGCACCTACAGCTCCATAAGCTGCTCAGAGTCCCGTCCATCCTGACCTTGAGCATTTCCACAGTTGGGGTATCCACCACCTCTCTGGGCAACTTGTGCCAGTACTTCAGCACCTTTATCAAAACAGCTGTATGCCCCTGCACTCACAGTGTCACCTTTTCTTTCCCCCTGTGCTGTGACCAGATGTAATTACAGGTGGAGGACTGGCATCTTACCCTACAAGCTGTTTGTCAGGAGAGTGACATCCCAGCAATGGCTTTCCCAGGCTGCAGCATTTTCAGGCAAGCCTGCATCCTGCTTGCGGCTAGCATCCTTACATGGGAACAGTATTTTTAGCATTTATGATTACAAAAATCTCATGTTTGAGCAAGATCTGAGATAAGATTTTAAGAGCCTATTTGTCTAATAGTCTCACTGGGAGATATTACTGCATGCAAAAACATGTGGGCTGAGATTGTAAAAGTGGTCTTTTCGATCCGAAGATGCTCAGATTTCCGAACGCGGAGCCATGAAGCGAGGAATAGCTATTGCAGGCAGCCAGTGGCTGATGTCACTATTTAACCCAGTGACAGTTGGGGTGAACCCTGCGCCGATGGGAGGTAGCAGAGCTCCCTTGGCACAGCACTGCAGGAGCAGCGTCCATGGGGACCTGAACATTCCCACACTGAAGGCGCTCCCAGGTGTGCACACTGCTGGGTCAGCTCCTGCACCCGTCTGCTCACATGGGAGAGAAGGAATAATTGGGGCTGCAATTAGTGACAGAGATACGTGCACTTGCAATGGAGGAAAGACATTGCTGTGACGAATGCTTTTAAGTCAGATACTTGTCCAAATTTGGACTAAATATGCCATTCTGGGTCCATCTCTTGTCCTTTGCCTCAAGCAATGCAAAGGGGTTTAGGCAATGTCCTGAATCCCTGCACTAAGTTCTTATGCTGCTGGGGAGGTGCAGGGGAAGTGGGTGAGTTCATTTGGCATCCGGCGAGCGAAATAAGATTACGCACACAAATATCTCCCAATTTCCATGCAATAGAAGAGGGATAACAGCTCTCGCCTCCTTCACTGGATTGCTAATAAACTTTATTCATTAGTACTTGTAAAATGATTTGAAAGCCAGAGATTAAGAATGTCATATAAAATGCGTGGCATTTTTAGCCTGCAGACGTTCGGTTGGAAGAAGTTGCTCTGCATGTTTAATGGCTACTTATCCAAACAAGATAATTGATATTTTAAATATCTCTTCAATGTTCTAAATATTAAAAATATCTGGGAACAAAGCTGTGCCAGATCCCTGGTGAGCGAGGAGAACGACGTTGAATACCAAGGACTCATAAAGGAATTGAAAAAATGTAAATTGATTTCTGAAAGTTGCAGCTGGAGGTTCGCCTGCGGTGGGGAGGAAGGGCTTTGCAGAAGGACTCTCGTGGTTGTAGGCTCACTCAGCTCTACGCTGCTCTGGCATTTCGGAGCACTGAGGGTCTGGGGTTGACCCAAAGCCTCCTGGCCGTGCAGGGTGTTTTGGGAGCTGTCCCCAGTGCTGCCCTGGTGGTAACATGGGAATGAATCGGGAAAAGGTTGAATCAGAGAGAAATGAGACTCATCCGGGCTCAAACCCTGTGCTGGCTGTCTCCATCACTGCTCGTTGTTTGTTTTATTTTTTGCCTTCAGTAAAACCT